>NC_091762.1:94221496-94846496 GCF_029378745.1 Bos indicus | reverse complement strand
CCAGGAGGCTGACCTTCACAGCCTGTGTTACCTAGAGTCCTTTTTACCTTCTGGCTTCTCGTAGGGTTTAGACAATGGAAGGACAGAAGATGGAAGGAAAAAAAGAACCTTTGGGGGTATTTATTCCTCTTGCTCTCTCTCTGCTTTGATGAATTTGTGGCAGTGGCTGTGTCCTACAGCTGGTGTCCCTTGAGCCTGCTCGGAGCTACATTGTTTCCCTCCTTGTTCCTTCAATCTTGGCTGCTGATCCTGATTCCTGGGTACCTTAGCATCCCTTGCTAGTTTACTTAACCCTGCCCTCATTTCTCTCCTAAAGAAAAGTTCACACATCCCATCTATTTATAATGTTTCCCACCCTTACTCACTGCTGTTAATAATTTCCCCCTCCTCATCTTTGTCCAAATCAAAATGCTACCTCTGTGACACTTTTCTGACCCCCTTAACTTTCTCTTTTGAATTGTTTAGTACCTTTCTCATAATAATTTATCATGCTTGAAGCAGTTATTTGTAGACAGATGTTTATCTCCTACTACAGATTTGAAACTGTTAGGTATTGCAGAGTGGTTATTTGTAGTTAGATGCTTATCTCCTACTACAGATATCAAGCTACGTCTGCTTCATCTTGGGATGTCCAGAGCATCCAGCGCAGTGTCATAGTCATAAACACCCAGTGAATAAATCATTATTGTAATGCTGATTCCAAACCCAGAGTAGTATGTATGAAACTATGTTCATGAGACTTGGCATGAGAGAATGAAGTTTTAGAAGTTTGTTTTAGTTATTATCATCTGGTCTTGCTTCTTGAACTCCCTGGGTGGTGTCTTTCCTATTTAATTTCTCTTCTCTTAAAAACTTTCAGTTACTCTTAAAAGTTTTCAGCATCCATACTTATAATAAATTGTTTAGAAAGTTAGATGTTATTTGTGATTTTTTTAATGAGTACTCTGATTTATAATCTGCAAGAACATCTTTGATTGCTTTTTATGTTTAAATCCGAACAGGTTGACGCATTTCAGAATTCCTTAATTCATTAATTTACAAAAATTTTATTGAGCACTTGCTACAAACCAAGCACTATCCTGGGGGTACAGTGGAGAATAAAAAGAGTCTTCTCGTGTCAAACATATATTTTAGTCATATTTTAGACTTTTTTGATAGATTTCTGACAACAGGGTAATCAGGGTAATTTTGTATTGCACATTTAACAGCCTTAGTGAAAACAACTTATTTCCTTCTGTTTGATGTTCACTGGCAGCTAAATCAGATATACAAAAACTGCTTCGGCATATGTAATTTTAAAGGAATTATCACCAAGCCAGTTACAGAATCTATTCATTCCAATTCAGGGTTATTTTTGTTCTATTTTGTTTGCTTGTTTTGTGTGAGAAATAAGCCATTTAGTACTGATTGCCTATTGGCCTGACTAGTTTATCTTTTAACTTCCCTTGGTGGTTTTATTTCAGTTTGTTGTATTTTGCCATACAGAGAGATCAGTTTTGTTAAAGGAATACATTAGATTTTGTAGAAACATTTCATAATCACATTTCAACAAGTAATATGAATGATTATGAGAATTCTGTAGTTATTTGAAAACTTGAACTACTAAAGCATTCAGTTTTAAGAATTCATGTGTTGAACATGAATTTTTCCTCATTATATGTAGAGCAGATTTCCAGGAGACTTTCTGAAACTTCCATTTTTGGTGGGCCCTTGAAAATCATGAGAATTTGCTTTCCAAAATTCTGTGAAGCTCAGTGACAGGCAGTCATATGAGGTTGGAAAGGGGAAGAATGTATTTTTTGCATCCCATCCTAGTAAGCAACTCAGAGCTTATTTAAGATCCTGGAATGACTTAACCTATGACTTTTAATTTTAAGAAAGATATTGTCAGTAGCCTGACCAGCGATTAACGTGTGAAAAATAAAGCTTTGACTAATTGCCAGCACCACATGGTCAAACAGTGCTTCATTAAGTGGACTTATATAGTAGATATTTTTGTTTTTTATGAGTTTACTTTCTTTAGTGTTGACTCATAATCATGGAATTGGCAGGAAGGATGTGGGAAAAAATTATGTATTCTGCTTTGTTTTACTGGCCATTTTTCTTGTTAGCGTGCGTGTGCGTGCGTGGGTGCTAGTTTATACTTTATCTGTAAATAATGTTATACATTTGTTATGCTTTATTTTATTTGGCTTGAAAAGATGTATCTGAGCAGCTTTAGTGTTACCAAGTTTACTCTCTCAAGACATTTTAGGGTTTGATAATTTTAAAATAATAATGCTGATGATTTTGCAAGCTAAAAGAGTTATAAAATTTTTGAAACATTTATAACCAGTACAGTTTCTGAATACTTTTTACATAAAATTTTTGAGTTTACTAATTTTTTAAAAATCAGGCACCATGAATATATAAAGTAAAAATTAAGAAGTCTTTGTCTCAAATGCACCTCTTTCTCAATCTCACTTTGTAGGTGTAACATCTGCTTCTTGTGTGTTTTATTTCAGACCTGTGTGTGTGTGAGAATAAAATAACTTTTCAAAAATATAACATCTTATTATTCATGTCTCTGTCTAGAATAAGGTAATCACTCAGCCAGTATTAATTGGCCTGAATTTTGATGTCTATTTTATTTTTGTAATTTGCTTTCTACATTCAGAAGCTGTAAACTCATATTTCATTTAAACATTTTTTAAAGTAATTTGCTGCATTCTGAAATCTTGAGGCAATCTGTATGCCTCCCAGACATTTATATCTCTATAATGCTAGTTACAACCTTTATAGAGAGGGAGAACATATTATTGTCCCAACTGGAGCACTTGGAGAGTGAAAGAGGCTGCTAATAATTTTGTTCAGACAACAGGCATAAAAAGAGACTCTCCCAGACAAACTGGGATAGTGGTCACCCTGTTTATAAACTCCAGGTTTTTGTGTGTTCTATTTACTTTTGGCAGTAAGTTCACATATGACTTTATTGAATAAATTGGGAGAGTCATTTGGAAAGACAAGGTATCAGTGATTTAAATAGAGGAAAATGGTACAAACCCAAACCTTTCTTGTGCAGTTGTTTGAGTAATCAAATAAATCACTTTATGGAATCAATATTAGTATTTTGTTCTGTAAGTCAAAATGTTACGTAACAGTGGTGGTATTAGATGAAGAGAGATCATGAAGAGTAAGCAGTTGTGCTAAGAGTTATGATAAAGCTAAGGAATTTTGACAAAGGTGTAGGTACCTGATTCCTATTTGACAAAGCAGCTCTTTTCTGTCCCAAGTATATGAGCAATTTAGACTTGCTGTGTTTGTTTTTTTTTTTAAGAGAAGTTATTTTCTTTATAAATTTAAAGATAAAAATGTTTTTATTTTTCAAAGAACTAATGTATTTTCAAAATCTTTTTATTTTATGGAAAAGAGTGATTCTTTATATTGTTTGACTCTTTGTTACCAAGGTAATAATTGAGCACAATTTACCTTCTGTGGTTCAGGCATAATACCTGATACTTTTCTGAACATCTCATGTGGAATTTTGTTTCTGATCTGTTTTCCAAGACTGTATTTTAGCACTAGTTTTGTCTATTTCTCATACCTTTTTTATTACTACTATCTGTTTTCTTCAGAGTTCATCAGCTTACTGTTTATTTTCCTTTTTTTCAAGGAATGTTAAATACAGTTTAAGTTATGCTGGTATCCTTTTCTCGATTATACTTCTCTATTAGAGTTGCATATGTTTTGTATATAACCTAGTTGTTAATTTATTTTGTTCTTAATCCATCAAATATTTGTTGAGAAACTTTTCTGTATGTTAGGCCTAGTTTAGGGTCTGGGAAACTGCTGAATCCTGGTTATTTTCAGCTCCACATTATGAAGAAGAAATAGAACACTAACTATTTTGTTACTTTATGTATATTCTTTCATCTCTCCAACAACCTTGAGAGGTTTATTTTTGTGTCCTTCCCTGGTAAGAAAATGGAGGTAGAGAAAGTACCTTGGCCAGATCATGTAGGTAATTAGGGAATCCCAGATTCAGGATTTAAAACTAGATCAGTCTGACTTTAAAGCTTGTGTTCATTTTGGGTACACTAGGCTCCTGCAGACATTTTTAGATTAAATTTTAGTCTAATATGCTATGAGTTCTTTTCAAATATCATTGTGATTTAATAGAAAAATGTAATGGGTTTGAAATCAAAGGACTGGGTTGAAATCTCAAAAACCCATCTGGATGATTTGGGTAAGCACTTATAAAATAGGGTTAATATCTATCTATTTTACTATGTTATAATAATGAAACAAGAAATGACGTACAGTAAAGTATCTAGCCAGAGGATCTAGTACTCTGAAAAAAACTTCCTGTACTGTATTGTGCATCCCTGGTGAATCTGTGCTGCTGCTGAGTCGCTTCAGTCGTGTCCGACTCTGTGCAACCCCATAGACGGCAGCCCACCAGGCTCCCCCGTCCTTGGGATTCTCCAGGCAAGCTGTGGTGCTAGTACTGTTCGTTTAAAACTATGGGAAAAGGCTTTACCGTTCAGGGCATTCTTGGGGCACCGAGCAGTTGTTGATAAAATAGCTATAACTATCATGTTGATAAAAGAGAACCTAATTTGGAATCTTAGACTATCAGAACATTGACTTAGATGGAAAATGCTGTTCTGAAGTTACACTGGAGGAAAGAATTTAATAATAGGCTCAATTTTATGGATATTTTTGAATTGGAAATCTTTACTCCAAACAAATTGGTATATGAGTATTTTTTAGGGTTAAAAATTCATATTCTCAGAACTTCTCTATACCTCTAAATTCTGTTTTCCTTTAGCTGAAGAGGGTAAACTACAGAAATGGCAGATTATAAATGTTTCCAAATTTTTAATAAACCAAGGAAGGCACTGATTAGTATACCCCACATAAAATCTTACTAATATTTGGTCTTACTAATATTTCTGGTTTCTTTAATATACTTTTTTCATCATTAAAGCAACTTTTGAGTAACTTGGTAAGGAAACAAAGTGGTGTCATTTTTCAAAAAACTTAATTTTCTAATTTCTAAGGAACAGAAAAGCCATTAAAATTTTTGGCGTAATTTTTAAATTTAATTATTTTTTAACTTGCCACTTGCTACTCATGTACCTATTGATACTTTTCCTCTGTACAGTTACAGATTTTTCTCTTATTATTCCTTTAATTAATTACTCATGTCACACGCACAGCATAGTAACTTTCTATTCTCTCTTTTCCTTACCTTTTTGGAAGATCAGTACCACACTTGCTTTTTTCCAGTCTTCTGGTATCTCTCCAGTTCTTGAATTTTCAAAAATAATTGTAAGTGATTCAATTGTAAGTATGCCCTATACTTCTTTCATTGGCTGAAAGCGTATCTGTGATGCATGTCATCTCAAATTGCTAACTGTGAACATAAACTTTCCAAATACTCATATTTAATCAAAACAACATTTCTGCAAAGTTTTTATTATTTTATTTAAGGACTGTTACGCTAATTTTCCTTTAAAAATCACCTACTTTTGTCTGGATTTATGCCATTTGTTTTTCATTAGGTGTCTTGTTTTCTTTGGTGTTTTTCCTTTGTTAAATTTTTAAGCTGTTATTCCTTTTACAGTTCTGCTACTGATCACTTATTTTGTTTTCTTGTTACTCTGAACTCTGAGACTCACATGGAATAATTTCGGTGTTTCTCGTTTCACAACATATTATATAAGAGAAAGCACTGAGCATAAGGTACTTAGTCCTTTAAGTTTTTGCTGTGAAATAAGATTTGATATGAAAATAATTACTCATTTGTGAATTTCTTTTTAGAGTGTTATTCAGTCATAGCCCTTCCTGTTCTTCATTATTCTTCTCAGTTCCTTAAATTACTCATAACTTTCTTATTTCCTGATTCTGACCTCAAGAAGACCTTAAACCACCTTTCCCCACCTTTACCTCCACTATTTATTACTCTTCCTCTGTCAGCAGGAATTACTTTAAAAGCTTTTACTCTTTGCCTCAAAAATTGCCTCTTGTACTATTTTAGTAAGTGTCTCTCCAAAGCAGCTACATAAGAAGTACAATTCCTGTGTACTTCAGAAAGTATTAAAGCCGTCCTTTATAATACTCTTCTTTCTAATGGCAGTGAAGTATTCAGTTATGTATATGTATAAAGTACAATGTTTAATGTCCCTATTAGAGTTATTAATAGAAATTTAATTTTGCTAACGTGTTAGAAGTACCTTCTGAGAAAAGTGATGATATTCAACATCAGTATTAGAAAGATAGTAGGGAGGTACTTACATACAATTTTGAGGCAGTTTAATATTCTTCTGTCATTTTAGATATTATTTTTGAAATTCCCCTTAAATTGGGCCAGATGTCTGCCTTGATATATTTTTAATCTGGACACATAGACCTTGGTTGATAGAGAATTATGTGTTACTGTTAACTTTATACATGTACTTTAGCTTTCTTTAATTAGCAAGTTACTCTTGAAGACTAGGGACTTTTTTTTTTTTTAAACCACGTTTGCCACATAAGTGGGTTTTTTTTCTTTACATAGATTATGGTTAGATTTAGGTATAATTTCTATTGAGTTTCTTCTAGTTTAGCTTATTTTATATTACAAACCATTTTGTCTCTGTTTCTCTGTAATAGTTTTATTTTAAACTTTAAATGAATTCATACAGAAATCATCTTTAGAACTATGGCTCATCAATGTGGTAAATTAAGGAGCAGCCACCTCTTTTGGTCCTGACTGCCAAAAATGCAGTATAACCACTTACTACTGAAGGAAAAAAGAGAAGGAAAGAAAGACGTGAAGAAAGGACTGAGGGAGGAGAAGGAGAAAGAAAACCAAGGCAGGGGAGATCTAGGAATCCGTGCGTGGAGAAGACTGGCATCACGGCATCAGCATTGCCGGAAGCTGCCATCAGCGCATACACGTGTTCGCTCGACAGTGTGCTAGTGCGCTAGCCTGGTGTTGGTGTGGGGGTGGAGCGGTACAGTGCTGAATGAACGGTAGTTTCTGCCCTAGTGGAGTTTAGAATCCTTCAGGGAAATCAGTCAAGTAAATATTTAGATATGATAAAATGTGATAAGTGTTAGATTAAAAGGTAAGTACAGAGTCTGTTTGACTCCCAACCTGCTTGTTCCCAAGAGCTAAGATGTCACTGTAGGAAGTATGAAGTCATAGTGTTTTAAATGGTCTGCCTGTTCTGAGTTCTATTCAAAAGAAGACAGACCACTCTCGACATGGTAAAGGACTATATTCTATTTTTATGACCTTTTTAAAAACACAAGTCCCTTAAAAAGGATATGAATAAGTGTAATACCTTATGTTTTAAATGTTGAATGAAAAGAATAATAAAGGGATTTTATGAAATCGTTTATGTATGTTAGAAGGTAATAAGTTCCTTTTCTCTTAAGATACTCTAAGACTAGATGACTTTCAAGAACATTATAAAAGTAACTGCTGTTGAGTGGGAGGTTGGACTGCATGGCTTTAATTCCATGTCCTGAATCACAGTATGTGGTGAAAACATATATTTTCCTCTAGCACATAATTCTTAAAAGATTTGAGAAAACAGCTTAATTACTAGCATTGCTTATCCACATTAAATCAGTGTGTACATGTTATTTTATTGATTGCAGATGGGAAATTCTATATGTAGATTTTATTTTAAGGTATACCAAAGATTTATGAATTTACTATGCAAGAGAGTTTAGGCCAGTTCTGGGATTTTAAGCTAATAACTATTGTTACAAACTTCCTATTATACAGTACATAGAGAAAAGTGGATTGTTGAGTAGATCTTTGACTTGGATGTTACGATGTTGGGGGTTTTAAGGGTAAAGGAATGTTGTGGAAGACTGTCTAGGGAGAGGCAGGTCTGAGAAAAGAGCCACAGTGAGGTTCGCATGATTATATTAATAGTAAAATCAAAGAGTTGTTTTTAAGACTTAATTTAGGTAGCTTTCAGATCATAGTAATTTAAATCTAAGTTTTTCCATTTACTTATTGGGGGATTTTTAATCAAATAGTGATTTGTCTAGAAGGTTATGTTAATTAGATTTTTATAGTGGTGGTTCTAAATGGATTCAGAAGAGGGAAAATTCTTGAAGATCACTTTTTCTCATTTAGATCCTTCACCTTTTTATTTATGAGCATGCCATTGACTTTTTAAATATTTAGCAAGAATAATGTATTTAACTGATTTTAATGAGGTTTATAGTTAAGTTATTGATAATTATATCGCTTTTGAAACAAAAAGTAAGCCAAGCAGTCCTTCCTATATTCCTGTGGTGTAGTTACATTGAAAGGAATCACTCCCTACTTTCTTAGTACAATACTGTAGTATCTCTGGAATGTGATGGATTTATCCTTTCTTTCCCACATCTTTTATTATATTCTGCATAGGAAGGAAGTGTTTCTAAAACAGTGTCTTAGGGGTTATCTTTAAAAATGAAGGTGTTTACAATTTTTATAAATATATCTGGATTTTACATACATTGCTTATTATTTTTCTTTCTTAAACTTTTTTTTACATGACATCTCTTATTTTCAGTCCTCATTTCAAGTAGTTTCTCAGTGTGTATGTAAGAAAAAAAGTAGGCAGTTTTTGTTGCCTTTGAATTTGAAAAAGAAAATGAATTACAAGATTAGTTGTTTTTCCCATGATCTTAATAAGAGTTAGGTTTTTAATGCTTTGTTTATGAATTTAAATTTTAGTTTGGGAAGAACAGCAGTAGTAACAGTAGTTATTGATAGTAATTATAGTCTTTAGTAGAAGTCATAGCTGCCACATTAATAATAGTAGGAGGAGGAGCCTGTATTTGGAGGTAAGAAAATAGCTTAGAGAAACACAGTATCTTGTTAGTGGCTGAGCTGTAACTAGAAACCAGGTCTGCCAACCCATTGTTGTTTCCATAATGCTATATACTGTGTCAATCTGATGTTTGAGATCATGGTGGAAAAAATGCTTTGCTAATGACAGTGTTAGGTAAGGTGAGGTGTTGGTTTAATATAAAATGAACTCTGGCCTCAACTGACTAAAATGGAGAGTGTGAAATGATAAGCAGTTTTTTGGCAAAACGGAGGGGAACAAAAAACATTGAAGGTCAAGTATGTTATATTGGAGCAGTGTGTCTCAGCCTTTTAGTGCAGGGTTTTGTGGTTGGGTTGGGATTGTGACTTTATTGGTTCCTGACCCTTATTTCCCTGTTTAACTGCATGACTTCTAGTCATGCAAATATGGCAAGATGATAGCCTTTTTTGATCTCAGACTGTTTTGTCTTTTACAACCAAGATTAATGTATTTTTCAGTCAAAGATGATAAACTCAAAACTTTCTTTTGAGTAGAGTTAAAGCATAGGAATCCTATACTCTTAGAGCTTAAAATTTTTAGTGTACAAAAAGTAGGACATGCACATTCTGAATTGTAAAACTGAGAAATAAGTGGGCCCTCTAAATAAATAAACATTTAAACTATGTCGAGAGTGTAATGTTCATGCCAAGGGGGAAGATGAGTAGGGAAGGTAAGACAGAAGTGTTGTCACTTTCACTTAGGGAGGGCCCTCTTAGAAGAGGTGAGAATTTTGTTTTCCTTCTTTTTTTAAATAAGGGAGGAGGAGGAGGAAAACATCTGAGCTAATGGGGTAATTTAGGGAATAGGAGAACAATGAGAATATAAAGTTGAGATTAGGGGACTGGAGGAGGATTGAACTGAACAAAAAATAGGGGGGAAATAAGAGGGTAATCTAGGTTTTGTGCATGTTCCTTTAGCTAAATTATTGTTGCTCTGGAGCCCAGTATGGGGCTTTTGGGAGAGAAGAAAATTATTCTGAAAAAGCAGGATAAATCCTAATTTGAACAGCAGCACATGTAATTGATGAGAAGGGAATAGTGCTAGAAGTTCATGAAGGAGATTGATGTACCAACTATTCTTGGAGAATTTAGATAATTTAAATAGACCTATTATTTATGTAAAAGACTATTTTTAATTTAGAAAAGTGAAGTGTCACATATGAAGGATGATCTTTTGTACTATTAGACATTGCTGGGATTTATTGCAATTTTTTCCCCCTCTAGGGTTTGGATTCAGGATTTGTTCCTAGTGTCCAGGACTTTGATAAGAAACTTACAGAGGCTGATGCATACCTACAAATCTTGATAGAACAGTTGAAGGTATGGTATTCGATTATATATTGAATTGATATAAAGTAGTAAATGTTCCAGAGCTTGATTTTGAGTAAAAACAATTACTTAATGTTACCGGCTCGATGGACATGAGTTTGAGCAAGTTCCAGGAGTCGGTGATGGATAGGGAAGCCTGGTGTGCTGCAGTCCATGGGGTCACAAAGAGTCGGACACGACTGAGCAGCAACTGAACTGAATGTTACTTTACAACGCTTACTAGTCCTTCAGCAATTTTAAAAACTAACCTAAACATAATTAGAAGGAAATAAAACAAGGTTAGTTTCATATTTTGTTTAAAAGTTCTCTGAAACTGGTAAATTTTAAGTGGTTTAGTTTTTAAGGGCTTTTCTTATTTGGGTGAGTTAGGAGTTTGGAAGAGTTTATTTCTTTACATCCTTTATCATTACTAAAATTGTCTCCTTCAATTCCCACTTTAAAATTAATTACTAGCAAAGGTCCTGGAGAGAAAAAGAAATGTTGATAAAGTTGAAAGACAAGGCAGAAAAAAACAGATTCGAACTGACATTTAAAGTTCTTAAAGTCATATATTTTCTTTCGCTTTGTAATGCTACCAGAGTAATTGATCTTGACTGTTTAAGATAGTTTAGTAGAATTTGACTTGATAACAGTGCCTTGGAAAAATACATGTTATCTTGTATTTTAAGAAAGATTATACTTTTAACCATGTATAAATCATCCCTGGAAGAAATATGGTTGTTTTTCTTTGTTTAGTAAACATATACAATGTAGTAAAATAGCTTGATACTATAATCTTTTCTTTTTTTTAATCCTGTAGCTTTTTGATGACAAACTTCAAAACTGCAAAGATGATGAACAGAGAAAGGTAACTTCCATAATCATGATTTTGACTTAAAAAATTTTTAAACCAGGAGCCTTTTGGAGAAGTAATAGAAGGACCTCAGTGTTTTGACTACTTTACTGTTCACCTCTTATAATGTGCCATATAGGTTTTAAGGGGAGTTTTCTGGTGCATTTCTGGTGTGGTTTCATAATTGAACAAAAGAATAACTGAAATTTTTATTATGATACCCTTTGTGTAAGTACCACTTTCCTAGGAATAAGTTCTTTCTGTTGAGGGATCATACGTTGAAGGTAAAAATTTATTAAATTTACATGTGGTCACTTCAGATATTAATAAGGCAACTGGTAAAATTTTCAAAATAAACCAGAAGCCACAGATGAGGACACAAAATGAATGTTGCTTTAATTATAGTTCCTCCCTTTGGGTTTTTGCCAACCACTTTGTAGTTTGAATATTATTTTCTTTGTTCAATTAATGTTTTTCTTTTCCTTGACTAGATTTCCTGATGCACCATCATTTATGTTTTTGCATTTCTATTAATCATAGCCTTGCATTTGGCTCTTTTACACTTGGTAATAGTAGTGAGTCATGTTTAGCTCACCTTCTTAGTTTTGGAATTTAGTTTCATGTCATTTTTAAGCAGCTTTGCAAAGTTTAAAGTGATTCTAAAATAAGCATTTTAAAATCACATAACGTATCCTATAGAAAAGACAAAACTTGCTTTCAGGTAAGGAGTAAGAATGTTTTATATTATTCTTACAAATCTTGAATTGAACCACATGAATTTTATTTGAGGATGTAATCCATAAAGTGTTTGAATTTTTTATTTAAATGTTTGATTTAAATTAAGAAGTACAACTAAAAGCACTCTGCAACCTGCCTGAACTCACTTAGAGTAATGAGTACATTTTTAGTCAAAATTCTTTAAATGACTAACCAGTAAAAAACAGCAATGATATCTCCTTGTGTTTCTGACAATTTATTTAAACTTATTTTTCACAGAAAATTGAAACCCTCAAAGAGACAACAAATGTAAGTTATATGTTTGAGTAACTCTGGCTTTGCATTAGAAAGTACTTTAAAATGTTTCTGTTTTAAGCTGCTACTATTAATAAGAGCAATTGAGATTTTAATTTTTATGAATTTTTACAAGAGTTTAAGAGCTGTGTTATTTTCTAAAGGAATTTAAATGAATAGAATAATCCTTTGAATTGAATTGACTTCAGATGCCATTTTATGTTTCTGGTCTTGTCTTTTTGAGATCGTTGGATAAAAAGTGTTATCCACACACAATGTACATTTGAGTTTTCTGATATACTGGCCTTCTGACATTATGTACTGGACTGCTAATAAAACTTCTATTTTGATAAAAGCATTTTATATACAGATATAGTAGTATTATAGGTTCACCAGTATTTTGATAGGATCCTTTATTCTCCATAATTCCATGAAAGTCTTGAATGACATTTTGAGAATTTGCATTGAGATAGCCTGCTGTTGATCTAAGAATTTGGAAGTTAATCAGATTCATATCCCATTCAGAATCTTCTGATCCATAGTCAGACGCATTATCCATTACACCACCGGTCCCGTACTTAGATATTATTCAGTGTAAATTAACAATTTTTTGGCATTCCCAAATGATTCATAGAATTGCTAATAATAATTTCATTTGCCACTATCAGCATATTTCCTGGTGTCTCAGACAGTGAAGAATCTGCCTGCAACACAGGAGACCTGTGTTGGATCCCTGAGTCCAAAAGAGCCCCTGGAGAAGGAAGCAGCAACCCACTCCAATATTCTTCCCTAGAGAATCCCATGGCTAGAGGCTACAGTCCAGGGGGTCGCAAAGAGTTAGATGGACACGCGCGCGCACACACACATATATTAGAACCCACTCGAAATCCAGAGAGGGTATTTCTTATGTAGAGAAGACTTAAAATCCTGTGTATTTGAACTGATTTTTATATTTTAAGCTTTCACATTACATGGCCGTTTTATTGGGGGCAAGATCTAAAATCAGCATTTTGTTTTTATAGAGCATGGTAGAGTCAATTAAACACTGCATTGTGTTGCTGCAGATCGCTAAAGTAAGTAAAGTTTATTTTTGATTATTTTCATTTAATGGGATTTAAATGTAATGGCATTTTTCTCTAGTAACCAAAATACTCAGTTCTAAAATATAGTACCTTTCTACAGTAAATTTAAGTTCTATTTTGGGGTTCCTGTTACTGTTGAAAAACTGTTGTGTTTGGATGTTACTTGCCAGCCTGTGCCTGTTTTTGATGAAGTCATTTGTGATGGTGGCTGGGAAGGAAGGGAGCACATTTGAATGACTCACCCTTTCCATTATCACTGCTTGAAACACAGACATATTTTGCAAAATCTTTCACAAAAAAGATTTTCTTAGGAAAAAAGGAATTGAATTTTAGCAGAATTATTTTTGTTCATCCACAATGAAGAGTATAATGGAGATAAAATTGTTTTTTACACATTTTTTCTAGTACTGAATTACATTAATAAACTGCTATTCCTTATTCATAGAATAAATATTTTTGGTTATTGTGACTGGGTAACAATTTCATGGATATTGCCTGCGTTTCTAAAAAATTTTGGTGTATTCAACCTAAAAATGTACTTTTGAGAAATAAAAATTTTAGTATTTGAAAATAAGTATTAAAAAAAGTTGTGTTTTTTTTTTTTTTTTTTTTTTTACCATTGACTGCACCTCTGTTTCTGGCCAGTGGCTAAAAGCAGGTGGGCAGCCAATTCAGCAACCAGGTTTGGAAATGTTTAAGTTTTTAATTATGTGGCCTATTTTACGTATTCAGTTGTATATACGTGTTTGCCTAATAATGAACACTATTTTCCTAGCATTGTTAATGACACAATAGTATAGAAAAATGCATTTCTGCTTAGATAGTATGGCTATTAAGTTTGTAAGTGTAGGGCTGAGGGGAAGTATCATTTTCTTTTGAGGCTATTAAAGTGTCGGAATTTAAGGACTCGTGTTCATTTTCTAGGTATTTTTGATGACTATGCCTGATTTTCTATATATGTTTCTAAATTTCCCATCTATTTTTGTGGATCAGAATGTATTATAAAGGGAAAATAGGGTTGGAGGCATAAATGGGGGTAAGGTTTTTATTTTGTGTTTTCTTTTCTGTGAAATTACATGAGTGGGTTGGGGCACCTACAATCACCCAAAAGCTTATATACAGATAACCAGTAAAAAACGTTAAGCTCAGTGTGAGTAGATAGGTATTTTAGGGAATGTCTTCTCTAGAAAATTGAGGAAGAACTGATAGTGTTTAGACTAATTTGGATCATCTCTGCAAATCATGGAATTCTCCAGGCAAGAATACTGGAGTGGGTTGCCATTCCCTTCTCCAGGGTATCTTCCTGACCCAGGGATCAAACCTGGGTCTTCTTCATTGCCGGCAGATTCTTTACAGTCTGAGCCACCAGGGAAGCCCATTCAGTACTTGAGATAGCTGCTCTTTGTAAAACAGAGCGGCCTAGCCTCTTTCAGTAGCTCACCATTTAGCTACCCAAGAAGAACATTTTTGATGCTCTGTCTTTTGAATGAGTTACAATTCAAATTAGAAAAACTTTATTCTAGAAATTTATACAATTACGTCAGTACTTGCTACCTGTTTGTTGTAGCCCAGCTTAATGGACCTGCATTTCAGTTTAGAATGGATAACATGGATCAAGTAAATGAAGTTTGGCTTTTTAATTTTTTCCAGAAAGAATTTCACTGTTCAAGCTTTTTATGTACAGATATAGCCCTCAAATTATTTATGTACCATATGTGAACTCTATGTATTTTTAAACAATTTAAGTGTAAATCAGGCCGTGTCACTTGCCTGCTCAAATCCTCTTAATGGTTTCCCACTTCCCTGGAATGGAATTTAAATAACTAAGGATAACTTAATGGCGTTTGAGCCGTCACTACTCCCTCACTTCATTTTGCTTGATTACACTGTTATGACAACATTGGCCTGTTTTCTTTTTCTCAGGCCAAGCATTTTCTGCTTCAGGGATTTGTATTTGCTTTCCCCTCTGCCTAGAAGGTATTTCTTCCAGACTTTGGGGTTTGCTTCTTTACTTTTTTTCAAATTTCCATGCACATGAACTCTCTTTGGAGAGACCTTACTGACCACTCTATCTAAAATAATCTTACCCTCCCATTAGTTTTCTTTTTCTTCTTGGCCTTGCATCATTAGCCAGATTTACATGGTATCTTGTTTATTGTCTGTCTATACCTGACTATAATCTCCGTGAATACTTTGTCTTATTTACTACTTGTATTAGAATGCTTGCACTGCCATAACAAAAATACCACAGACCGGGTGACTTCAACACCAGAAATATATTTTCTCACAGTTTTGAAGGCTAGAAGTCCAAGATCAAGGTTCCTATGGATATGGTTTCTGGCGAGGACTCTTCCTGGTTTGTAGGCAGCCACCCTCTCAGTCCTTACAGGGCCTTCCCTTGGTATGTACACATTGAAAGTGAGCATGAATGAGAACTCTCATATCTCTTCTTAAGAGGACATTTAATGGATTGGGGCCCCATCCTGAAGACCTTATTTAACCTTAATTTACTTCCCTTACTCCAAATACAGCCCCACTAAGGTTAGGGCTTCATTGTTTGAATTGGGGGGTGGTGCATAGACATTTACTCCATAACAGTGATGTATCCTGTGTCTAGAACGTTGCCTGCCACATAGCAGGGACCTGATAATAACTGTGAGTTTTGAATGCATTTTTTAATACATAATTTGTAATAGTTCATGGTTTAGTATTTCCAGTATATGTATGATTTTTTAGTTAGCCATGTGACTCATCATCCTTGTAAATTAATCTTTGGCTAATCAGTCAATCTATGATTAAGTTATTAGTTTTTAAATAATAATGAGAGGCAACATTACCTTATATTTAAGAGCATGGACTTCAGAGCCAGACTGAGTTTGCATCTTTGCTCCACCGTTTGAGCAAGTTTATTTACCCTCTTTGCTTTGGTTTTCTCCTATATAAAATGGGATAATAATAGTATCTGTACTCTTACTGGTAGTGTGAAGCTTAAATGAATTAGTGTTTGTGGTGCTCTTAGTACCAAGCATTAATTAGTCCTAAATAATTGTTAAGTTTAAAAAAAAAAAACAAAAAACTTCTCCAGGAGGGCATAAATTTTAAAGCCACCAAATGGCATGTTGGTATAATTTTGAGAACTGATGGAAATATAAATTGTTATAGTTACTTTGGGGGATTATTCTGCCCTGGTGGGTTAATAAAATTTTGGGATCAGCTACTCTGGAAAAGGTACGTTCATCTGAGGCTCCAAATAGACATGGCCAAAAAAAGAATATAGATAATTCGATACCTTTGTTGTTTGGGGTTTGATTTAGCATGCAAAGGTTGGGTTTTAATCTTCTTCCAGTTTTCCAAGTCTTTCCTTTTAATTCTCACTCCCTAAAGCTTCCCACCTGCCTGAATGATTAGTGCATTGGTTCCCAAACTTTGCTTGCACATTAGAACCACCAGGGGGGCCTTTAACAATTCTGATGCATGCTTCCCACCCCCAGACATTCTTGTAGTTGCTGTGGTGTGTCAGCCTAGGCACTGGATTTTGCAGTTCCCAAGTTGATTCTAATGTGCAGCAAAGTTTGGGCATTCCTTGGTTATTGGGATTTTCGGTTAAGTTGTGTTAGCTTATATAACTTCATTCTTCCTTTGACCCATAGGTAGAGACAGCAGTGTTCCATTCATGGGGAACTGCAGAGGAAGTAAGGAGTGAGGGGAGGGAGCAGAGTGAACATAATCTGGGAGACCCCTACAGCAGAGGACTTGATCAGTTCATCAAGATTAGGTGATATGACCAAAAGTCACAACTCATACAAGCAAGGGAAATTAATAATGTATTTTATTTAACTAATTATACCCAAAATAATAGCATTTCAACATGTAGTCAATATAAAAATTCATTCACTGATGAAATATTTCATTTTCTCTCTCCTTCTCCCTTAGCACTAAGTCATCACTATCCTGGGTATGTTTTATACTTTGAACCAGCCACATTCAGCTGCTGAATAGCTACATGTGACTAGTGGCTTCCAGACTGGACTTCACAACTCTGGATTATAATTTTAGAACTGAGTTGTCTGACCATGTTGTGTACTGTGTGCTCAGTTGTGTCAGACTCTGCGATCCCATGGACTGTAGCCTGCCAGGCTCCTCTATCCATGGAATTTTCCAGACAAAAATACTGAAATGGGTTGCCATTTCCTACTCTAGGGGATCTTCCCAACCTCGGGATCAAACCCACATCTCTTGCATCTCCTGTATCAGCAGACATTCTTTACCACTATGCCACCTAGATACTTTTAAAGTAGATGTGTCTTTTAAGTTATCCTCGGATCCCAGATTCTCTCCTTAGAATATTTTTCTTTGTAGACTTTTTCTTTACATCTCAGCATTCATTAATTTCTCATCAGACTTTTCTTAAAATGAGATTTTCTTGTTCAGTCACTAAGTCATGTCCGACTCTTTGCGACCCCATGGACTGCAGTACGTCAGGCTTTCCTGTCCTTCTGCATCTCCCTGAGTTTGCTCAAACCCATGTCCATTGAGTTGGTGATGCCATCCAACCATCCTCTGTCGTCCACTTCTCCTCCTGCCCTCAATCTTTCCCAGCATCAGGGTCTTTTCCAATGAGTCAGTTCTTCGCATCAGGTGGCCAAAGTATTGGAGTTTCAGCTTCAACATCAGTCCTTCCAGTGAACACTCAGGACTGATCTCCTTGCAGTGCAAGGGACTCTCCAACACCACAGTTCAAAAGCATGAATTCTTCGGCACTCAGCCTTCTTTATGTCCAACTCTCACACACATCATAAAATTCGTTCATTTAAAGTTTATGCTTTAATGGTTTTTGGTATATTTACGAAGTTGTACAGCCATCACTATAATCTAATTTAGCACATTTTGTCACCACCCCCCAATAAAGAAACATGAGACCTATGAAGAGTTCAGTCCCTATACCTCTTTCCCTCACTCACCCTTGCTCCTGCCTCTCCTCTAATTTCCTGGCAACTACTAATCTATTTTCTGTCTTAAACTTGCCTATAGGGCTTCCCAAGTGGTACAGTGGTAAAGAATGCACTTGCCAATTCAGGAGAGGTGGGTTCGACCTCTTGGTTGGGAACATTGCCTGCAGTAGGATATAGCAACCCATTCCATTACTTTTGCCTAGAAAATTCCATGGACAGAGGAGCCTGGCAGGCTACCATCCATGGGGTCACAGAGTCGAACATGACTTGAGTACACACGCCACAGCACAGACTTGCCTATTCTGGACATTTTATATATTTAGGATCATATAGTACGTGGTATTTTGTGACAGGCTTCTTTCACTTAGTATAATGTTTTCAAGGTTGATCATGTTGTAGCATGAATCAGGACCAAATTCCTTTTAATTGCTGAATAATATTCTTTTGAATGATACACTACATTTTGTTTATAATATACAACATTTGGCTTGTTTTTGGTTTTTGACCATTATGAATAATGCCTCTCTGAACATTTGTGTATGATGTTTTTGTGTGGATGCTTATTTTCATTTCTATTAAGTACATACCTAGGAGTGGAGTTACTGGGTTAGGGTAACTCTCTGTTTAACTTTTTGAGAAACTGCTAGACTACTTTTCAAAGCAGCCACACCATTTTATATTCTCTTCGTAATGCGTAAATGTTCTATTTGCCCCACGTCCTCACCAACATTTGTGATTATCTTTTTGATTATAGCCATTCTAGTGGTGTCTCATAGTGATTTTCATTTGCATTTCTGGAAAAGTGTTCACATTCTTTGCCCATTTTTTTAGATGGCTATTTTAATCTTATTATTTAGTTGTAAGGGTGGTTTTATGTCTTCTGGATACAACTTATCAGATATATGACTTAGAAATTTTTCTTCAAGTCTGTGGGTTGTCCTTTTACGTTCTTTATAGTGTCCTGAGAAGCATGCGAATTTTAAATTTTATGAAATCCAATTTATCAGTCTTCTGTTGCTTTTGGCTTTGGTGACTTTTCTGAGAAATCATTGCCTAAGCCTCAATTACAAAGATTTATTCCTGTGTTTTCTTTTGAGTCTTATAGTTTTAGCTCTTACATTTAAGTCTATGTATAATCTACTTTGAGTTAATCTTTGTGGTATGAGGTATGGATCCAAGTTCTTTTTTTTTTTTTTAATGTGGATATCCAGTTGTCCTAGTCCCATTGTTGAATGTCATCAAACTGAATTGGAAATTTTCTTTCATCTCCATAGCACATTTATTTTTTAATTTATGTAATAAGCACATGTATAGGCCCATAATTAAGAGAGCTTTCATTAGACTCCATTTCCTTATTAGAAAGATGGGAACATATTTCATAAATTTTGTCAGTAGGCATGGTTTTAAAATACTAGAGTCTATCAGTTCAGTTCAGTTCAGTTCAGTCGCTCAGTCGTGTCCGACTCTTTGCGACCCCATGAATCGCAGCACGCCAGGCCTCCCTGTCCATCACCAACTCCCGGAGTTCACTCAGACACGTCCATCGAGTCAGTGATGCCATCCAGCCATCTCATCCTCTGTCGTCCCCTTCTCCTCCTGCTTCCAATCCCTCCCAGCATCAGAGTCTTTTCCAGTGAGTCAACTCTTCACATGAGGTGGCCAAAGTACTGGAGTTTCAGCTTTAGCATCATTCCTTCCAAAGAAATCTCAGGGCCGATCTCCTTCAGAATGGACTGGTTGGATCTCCTTGCAGCCCAAGGGACTCTCAAGAGTCTTCTCCAACACCACAGTTCAAAAGCACCAATTCTTCGGCACTCAGCCTTCTTCACAGTCCAACTCTCACATCCATACATGACCACAGGAAAAACCATAGCCTTGACTAGACGGAGTTTTGTTGGCCAAGTAATGTCTCTGCTTTTGAATATGCTCTCTAGGTTGGTCATAACTTTCCTTCCAAGGAGTAAGCGTCTTTTAATTTCATGGCTGCAGTCACCATCTGGAGTCTATAATTCTGGTCAAAAGTCTTCCCAAATTATATTGTGCTGGTGTTTTTGTTATGACCATATTTCCAGATCTCAGTCATGTTGGTTTGTTTGAAGAAGAGAATATCCATTGTGTTAAGGAATGAGGGATGTAAAATCAGATAAACATATTTATAATCTAAGTGGGAAGTAGCATTAGATCCTTTCTTTGTTTAATTAACATAATTCACATTGATTTCAATTGAATCTCTGGTTCGGTAGTACTTGAAATTGAGCTTTAGCTGACCCTGATAAAAGGCAACTTGTGGTTTACATACAAAACAAGAACAATAAAATTTTTAAAAAGAAAGGTAGGGTGGGGGTGGGAATGAGTGTTATAAACCCTTTAAAATAGTAGAACAAAATTCCTTAAGTTCATGATGGGAATGGATTGGTACTAAGGTGTTTAATAGTCTGTAGGTTCATCTAGATTTGACTCTGCCTTGAAAGATAAAGCAAAACAGTAACAAAAATAGTAAACCCTGCCTTAAAATACCCTGTAGATAGCGTTTATTATTGAGAACACTTTGAGGGAAAAATTGTCAGATATTTATTTTTTTTCTTCCAGTTTTATTGAGATACAGGAGACTGCACTGTGTAAGTTATGGGTGTGATTGACTTTACTATTAATACATCATAAAAGTTTATCACAGTCTGTTTAGTGAGCATCCATTATGTCATTTAGATACAAAATCAGAGAAATAGAAAAAAATTTTTGTGTGATAAGAACTCTTAAGGTTACTTTCTTAGCCACTTTCATATATAACATACAGCAGTGTTAGTTACATGTATCATGTTGTACATTACATTCCTAGTACTTATTTATCTTAAAACTGGATATTTAAGTTTATTTAAATTACACCAGAAGTAAAAGTGGTGGTTTTCTAAGATAATATGATATACTATATTAATAATGTGTTGCTATATAACAAACCCGATCTGTCTTAAAATAGCTGTCATTTATCTTGCTCACAAATCTGGGGGTAATCTGGGTAGGCCCCATGACCTGTTCCTGTTTCACACAGTGCCTGTTGTTGGCCTAACTGCAGGGGGAGTACCAGAGGATGCACTTTCAAGATGACTGACTCACGTGCTTGGGAAATTGAGCTGCAGCTGAGGTTCTCCTCCACATAGTTCTTTTTACAATTGTTTGGCCTTTCTCACAGTGTGGTGATTGGGTTCCAAGAAGACAAGGCATTTCTGTGACCTGGTCTCAGAAGTTGTAGTCACTTCTGTTATGTTTATTGGTAGAGACAATCACAAAGTTTTGAGGATAGGGGCCATGAACTCTACCTCTTGTTGGGACCATTTTTGGAAATTTTAATCTACCCCATGTGTTTGTTTCCACTTTATTGCCGCTTACATGTATTTCTGAGAAATTCTTTGGAAAAAATCAATTTAATGTTTAGAAGTTAGTAGAAAACTAAAAGTAAAATAAAATAACATCTGAGCAAGAAACTTTAAAATTTTCCTTTCTCTGTAGTTCTCAAGATTTTATTTTCAACTGCCTCTATTAAGAATTACTGAAACTTCGGATATTGTAAATATATAGTTAATTTACTTGTGCAAATCCCAGCATGGATTACGTACTTATCAACATGCTTTTATTCTCAAGGATATACAAAGAAAGTATGCATTGTGTTGGCAGTTTATAAGGCCACCCCTGGGTTTGGTGATGTTCTTGGAGGGCACAGCATGTAGCTGTCCTCACAGATACAGTTTATTACAGCAGAGGAGCCAAAGCAAAATCAGCAAAGGAAAAAGGCACATGGGGCCAAATTCAGAGGAAACTAGGCCCAGACTTCCAAGAGTCTTCTCTCAGTGCGGTCATACAAGGGGTGTGCTTAATTCCTCCAGCAACAGATTGTGACAACATATGTGAAATGTCTGCCAGGGAAGCTTATTAAAGACTCGGTGCCCAAAGGTTTTATTGGGGTCTTGTCCTGTAAGCACCCTTTACCTTGCACTTACCAAATTCCAGAGTCCCCAAAGGAAAGCAGGTGTTCAGCATAAATCAACCGTTTGGGTTGCTTAAGCAGTTCAGGCACAGTGAGGTATCCTTATGATAGTTAGGTGCTGGGAACCCTCCTAAAATCCAAGTTCCCAGACACCAGCCAAAGGTCAACTTTGTAGGCAGGCTTTTCTAAGGATAGCTCTTTCAGGCCTGCTGTGTTAATGCTTTTTTTAAAAAAAATTATCCCCTAATCTTTAAATTGTTCTTGATTGACCCTTCAATGTTGTAAATTCTGAGTAAACTCCATAGTTAAAGAGTTGAACATAAATGAGATGTAACTTGGCTGTTAACTTTAAAACCAAAACCAAATATCAATTTCTGTTAAAACTTGAAAGCTTCCTGATAGTATGGATTTGAGACATTAACAGTTTTAAGCTAAATATATTGTCTGTGTATTACTAATAGATGGATTATAGTTACAGGAACAAATATGTTCAATAACTTTCCACCAACTTCTTAAGTACATCCTTGGAGAGGAGAGACGAGTCTTAAGGAGCATAAGTTCTGGAACTAAACTATATGTCTTGGAGTCCTGGCTTCTCACACTTTCTCAGTTTTCTCATCTATCCAAGGGGGATGATAATAGTACCTACTTGATAGAGTTATAGGTGGAATAGGTGAATTAATACACACACATATCTTGCTTTGTTGCATTTTGCAGATACTACCTTTTACAAATTGAAGGTTTGTGGCAGCCTTGTGTCGAGCAAGTCTATTGGCGTCATTTTTGCAGCAGCATTTGCTCACTTTGTGGTCTGTCACATTTTGGTAATTCTCACAATATTTCAGACTTTTTCATTATTACTGTATTTGTTATGGCTACCTGTGATCAGTGGTCTTTGATATTACTACTGCAACTCACTGAAGGCTCAGATGATGGTTAGCATTTTTTAGCAATAAAGTATTTAAAATTAAGGTATGGACATTGTTTTTTAAGACATAATGCTGCTGCACACTTGATAAGCTAGCAGGATAGTTAAATACAACTTTTATGTGCACTGGGAAACCAAAAATTTGTGTCAGTTGCTTTATTGTGATATTTGTTTTATTGTGGTGGACTGGAATATCTCTGAGGTCTATGGCTGTATGTAAAATATCTGCCAGGTAGTATGTGTTAACCCCTATATCATCATTCTGTGGTTATAGTAATTATGATTGTCATATCTTTAAAGTACAGTAAGAGATTGGGGTGTGGAGAGTTGGAATAATTTGCTATAAAGTTAAACCCAGAAGTATTTAGGACCTTTAATCCTCAATTAATGTATCTACTTTAATCATTGGTATCAATGTGACTGTATAGTTCAATAGGATATTTCTACAAATAATTAAATGCCTGTGTAGAAAAATAATTTCCATGTTTTTGGTTAGAATTCTGTTTGGCTAGGAATGGACAAGTGAAATTATCTTAAGTGGAAACAGATTAGTAGTTTTCTAACATTGTTGCTTACACAGTAAAATAAGCTTTCTTACTAGGGAAGAGAGTACACAAGGTGTTAACTTAAATGAAAGAATGAAGTTAATATTTTTAACATTTCTCCTTAAGGACCAGTGTATTGCGGAGAATCACGCAGATGGAATTATAGTAAGTTTAATCTAATCTTTATTCCACTTTACTTCTGCAGAGCATTAATAACCAGTTATGTCAGGAGAAGCCTGAATTTCCACTTATTTTTCAACACAAATCCCTCTTTTTACCCACTCACTGCTGTCTATTGTTGATTCTTGCAATTTTCCTTGAGCTCTTACAGTTGGCCATGTTTCAGCAATCATTTGGAGGGGAAATTTAGATCTTAAAATTAAGTATTGGTTCTCATTGAATCACCTTGCATGTGTTAATTTGACGGGTTAATCATGGTGTAAAAATGCGGCTTTTATGACTAAATACTGCATAACTCACAATGCTACATTTCTTGGCAAACTGTTTCTAATGAAAGTAGGGGGCACAGTACTGAAACATATCTTAATCTAATTATATGTTTATAGGTTTCTTTTTTTTTTTTTTCTTTTTAGATTTTGTGTATTGTGTTAGCTGTCACTGCCGCTGTGGTGTATACTGCTTTTTTGTAGCAGCAGGTTGCAATGTGAATTTTTTCACATATAGCCATTTTCTCTTCTTTCCTCCCCTTGGTGTTTTAGTCTTCCCTTATATTCAACTTGCCCACTAAAAAGAAAATTTTATTGGAAATAAAAGTTAGAGTTTGAAGGTTTGCAGTTTAAGCTTCCCTGATTTTATGATAAATGTGTGACTTGTGTTCAGACTATATTTTTGAAGCATGAGGCAACCTCTTTTTTTAGTCTTGAGGCTTTACAAATGCCAGAGGTCTGCAAACTCATTTTGTAAATCTTCAAAACCATCTTATGATTATACTTGAAAGGATGAGTATGTTATCTTTTTATTTGCTTTAAAATGAATAACAAGTTAGATGTCTATGTTGTTTACATATTTCTTGAGAAAACAGAGATAAGAGAAACATTTTAAAAATTTGAATTAAACACATTGAAATTTTTGTTTCTCTTCACAGCATGAATTCAGGGTTTGAGCCCTGGTGATTTAATAGAACTATGTGATATAAACACAATACAGTATAATATACCTCTTCCTGAGATAGCAGTTAAGGTTATAAGCCTCATGGAAAAAGACTATGTAAGTTGTCTAGAATTTCATGGTTCCCTAACACCTTAAGGACAATGAATGATGGCAGTTATTTTTATCTCTTTTCCCTCCAAGCAAATCAATTACTTTTTATTATGTTAAACAAGTTTTATAAAGCATACCAAAAATGTTTGATTATTTGCAGTTTAAAAACATCTAGAAAGTTTATACTCATAGAAAATCTAAACTTATAGAAAACAGACATATTTGAATCATTTGATTAGGGACCATAGCATTTTTCCTTAAGGGTTTTTTTTTTGTTTTGTTTTGGTTTTTTTTAAGAGGAGTTGTTTATGGTTTAGGCCTTGAACCCAGGCTGCTAGGACGTAGCCCTTCCACTTACTAGCTGTGACTACAGGCAAGTTACTTAACCTTTGAGTCTTCTTTTCCTCATCTACAAAGAAAAATGACTTCTACCTCAGAGGGTTGTTGTAAGATAGTATGCACATAGTACTCAATAAATGTTAGCTGTATATACATGTATGTATAGATAATTAATCCTGGAGAAGGAAATGGCAATCCACTCCAGTACTGTTGCCTGGAAAATCCCATGGACAGAGGAGCTTGGCAGGCTACAGTCCATGGGGTCACAAAGAGCTGGACACAACTGAGCGACTTCACTTTCGACTTCACTTATATAATTAATATATTTTGTATTGAATCGCATGAACTTTATTAACATTAACAACAGATTAGGGCTCGGGATTGTCATTTGTTTGCACTTCTCAAGCTCTTCACGTTCTTTTTTAAAGCAAAGCATAGAATATTATTTGACATATTTTAGCCTGAAGTTGATCGATCACAGATGGTTAGATATGTGTAGAATAGTTGTATTTTCTGTTAACAACAGCAGCAAGAAATATTTGGTACCTTTAACATACATCTTAAAAAGTCTAAAAGTGTTCTGTGGGATTGACAAGCCTAATCTTAGGCTTTTGAAAAATGGGACATTGCATTCAAAAGATAGAATTCTGGTCCATTTTTCCAAAGTTATTTTATTTCTTAGTGTCTTTATAAATTTTACTTACATTAATGTAATAGGTGGGAATAAGGAGGCAGCATGTTCTTGTTCCTGTGGCTCAAAGTATTAGAAGTGGGATTTTGCCTTTGTTAAACCACCTGGGTCCCTTTAGAGAAAAATTACTATGTAAAAATAAGAAATATATTCTAAGGACAGTTGCAGGATTGTTGAGACACTTGTTTAGTTATTATGGCCCAGCCTGGTATCTGAAAAAAGAGTCCTAAAGTAATAACTAGAAAGCCCTTAGAGACCATAGCATCCAGATATGTCTTCATTTTATACACTGGGAAGGTGAGGCCCACAGCAGATTAGACTTGCCAGGTCCCTGGTAGAGCAAGGATTCTAGGAATTAAAGTTCTAAGTCTCTGTTTCTGTGCTTTTCCTAATGCTTTGGAACTTTCCCCACTTTACAAATTATTAAGTATTTTCAGAGTTTCTTCTCTGTGTCCTTTATTTTTTAGGCCTAGAATATTTATGGTAGGTAGACTGTTGTGACAGAATTCTTGTGTTTAAATTACTTAATTTAAGAGATCTGATTTAGTGATTTTTCTATATACAGAGAGGGGATTTAAGAAAAAAAATTAACATAGGTATTAAATAAGAATGCTATAAGAAACTTGCCCATTATCTCAATTTCCATTGTTAGGTGCTTTTAAATTTTCACAAATGCTTTTGAAGCTCATTCATCAGTGAAAATACATCTTTTCTAATTCTATTTTAGTATTTTCTGTTACAAGCTCTACCTAATATATATTTGAAGTTTAGTTTTCCAGATCAAGGAAAGCTGAAGAATTTAAGTTTTTATTTCTTGGGTTTTATCTAATGTAGTCTTCTAAATGGTGGATTTAAACTTTACTTTGACAAAGACCTTGGTTTAAAATCTCACCCTCCTCCAAATAAAAAAAAATCACGAAGCTGTGGAGTCTTGTTTTTAAAATACCATTATGCTGGCAAAATAGTTTCTTGGCTTGGAGTCAGAAAACCTAGACTTTTTTTCTCTCTCTCTCTCTCTCAAATGTAACTACATATTTGAGTATTTTTTTTCCTTCTAAATCCTCAAGAAAAAAAAAGCTTTCTTCCCCGCAACAACCGATGAGGAGACATGTTTCTTTGCCTTTAGTTACTGTAGAACTAGATGCCTGTACAGTGCGATACACACTGATGGAAGGTGGCAACAGTATGGGGTGTAAAGATAAGGTTATAGTGGTGCAAGTGTATTAGCGCGTCGTAGGTATAATGCTCATTAATAACAATGAAAGAGCCTTTCTCCCCACTTTGATATTTGTGTTGAATTAAAAATTTGAGAAGCACTGAGCTGAATTGAGAATTTATTGTTTTGGCTTCCTGAAATCATTCTACAACTCTTTCCATGTGTTTTCATTTGGCTTCACCTTTCTATGTGACAGAGTGATTCATTTTTCCTCCTTACTATGCTTTTTGAGAAATTTTTTTATAAGAAACTCTTAGCCTGCTGTATAGTAAAGTTGTTTTATTTCCTCTTTGAAATTTGACCAACATGTCTGTATAGCTGCTCCCAGGACTTTGCTGTCAGAAATGTGGGCATTTCATACATTTGGGAAGGTCAACACCAGAAGGGTAATTACAATAAAAATAACTATACTATGTTTCTTTACCTCAGAGTACTATTAATCCTGTGGATGCAATATATCAACCTAGTCCCTTGGAACCTGTGGTCAACACAATGCCTTCCCAGACTGTCTTACCTCCAGGTATAGTATAGTATTTGGAAAATTGTTTCACAGATTCATTAATGACAAAAAAAATCTTTTTTTTTTTAATGGCAGTTGTAGTAATCTTGAAGAGCTCTTTTAAAAAAAAAAAAAAAAAAGTAAAAGGAATCTCACACACAAATACAGCCAAAAATGAACTGGAAAAAATGATACTATTTTGGGGATTGGAGCTTTTTAAATACAATTCAAAAGGTTTTGGTTTTCAAAGTGAGATGGAAGACGAACATGATTACTTGGATTAGCTGATAGGACTGAATCCTATGACCTAGGATTCATGGCTACCAAGGAAAACATAATATACCTTGATCTACTTGAAATGTTCTATTTTTGTGTATTCTTTATAACTCTGAATTATACAAGTGTACTTTTTTGTGGCATCCAACATTTCAGTTGTTGGGTGAAATGTTCTCATTGGTGATGAAGTTAAGTCAGAAATTTTACTGGGGAAAAAAAATTCTTTTTAAAATTACTTACAAGTATGTGAGGTCTTTTTAGGAATTTTTTCTCCTTAGGAGAAAATTAGGAGCATAATATCTCATGAGACTAAAGAGGAAGTACTGTGCCACATTTTAGATTTTACATGTGGTTTAATCCTCGGGTGCATGCTGTGTGCCTGTTAAGTTGCTCAGTCGTGTCCAACTCTTTGCAACCTATGGACCAGTCTCCTCTGTCTATGGGATTCTCCAGACAAGAGTACTGGAGTGGGTTTCTATACCCTCTTTCAGAGGATCTTCCCAACCTGGGTCTCAAACCCAAATTTCTTAGGTCTGATGCATTGGCAAACAGATTCCTTACCTCTGATCCAGTTGGGAAGCCCATCCTCGAGCAGGAAACAGTTTATCATCAGAAGCATTTGCTGGCTGTACAGAGCAATTGTGCTAAGATATTGGCCTATCTTGACTAGTCCTTGATATCCCACCTAGTGTCTCAGTACTCGGTAGCCTACCATCATTGAGTTTAAAGAGGATAGGGCATCGGAAAGGAGTGGCAGCATGACAAGTGACTTATTGGAATATAGTCTCAAAAGTTACTGGTCTTTAAGATTTTGAATTCCACAGAGTTGTAGTTAAAAGTTGTGTTTGGCTTTTTCTCTCACTTATTTCACGTCTTAAATCTCCTAGAACCTACTCAGTTGTGTAAGTCAGAGCAGCGTCCATCTTCTCTACCAGTTGGACCTGTATTAGCAACCTTGGGACATCATCAGACTCCAACACCAAATAGTACAGGTACAGATTGTGTGATTCCTTTACTTCTCATAACTGCCCATTAACACTTGAGATTTGTTTTTGATTACTGATGGGAAAAGATTGAAGAAAGGTGGTATATTTTGCGTTGGAGATACCTTAGTTTTACTTTTATAGTTCCATCCATGAAGTGGTTAGCTTTGTGATTGAACCAAAAGTTTAATAATAATTATAAAGACTCTGATGCTGGGAGGGATTGGGGGCAGGAGGAAATGGGGACGACAGAGGATGAGATGGCTGGATGGCATCACTGACTTGATGGACGTGAGTTTGAGTGAACTCCAGGAGTTGGTGATGGACAGGGAGGCCTGGCGTGCTATAATTCATGGGTCGCAAAGAGTCAGACACGACTGAGCGACTGAACTGAACTGATAATTTATATGAAATAAATTATTGCAGAATTTTGTATATTTATTGAGATTTATTTTGAAGATATGTATTGACTTTTTTAAAAAATTGCTCAGTTTAGATTTATATACTTTCTTATTGTAAAGGAATCAAATAATACAGAAGTATGAGAACAAAAGCTGTAAATCTCCTTTACTGTTTGTTGTTTGCATACATGTATGTACATGTCTACCTGTATTGCATACTTTTATTACTGTTTTTGTTCTAACCTAAATGAGATCATATGGTTCTGTGACTTTCTCAATTTTCATTTAACCGAGAACCATTTAGAGAACTTTCTGTGTTTATACACTTAGGTCTGCAACATACTTTTTACAGCTGCTCAAGCTGTTTTCCTGCTGATGGACATTTAGGTTGATTACAGTAATTTCCTGTTATAAGCAGTATTTCAGGGAATACTCTTGAACAGCAGCTTGGGCACATAAAGTATTTTTATGGATAGATTTATAGGTCACATTTTTCACCAATTTTATAAGCATAAAAGGATACTTGATTTAATTTGCATTTTCTTGTTTCACCAATTTTAAATAAGCATAAAAGGATACTTGATTTAATTTGCATTTTCTTAATTTGTTTAGATTCCTGGTCTTTATTTTTTTCTCTGATTCACAAGGATACTATCAATGTTAGTATAGATTTATTCCTTATTTTAAAACTAAGCAGGTTGATGTTGAGTTATCAGTTGAACCAAACTCAAGGGAGCACTTGGTTTTTGTCCCTATTACACCTGGAGGCCAAAATCAAAACCACATGAAGGACATGGGAGATGAGCTCCTGCTGTTGCTCCACAGATTCTTTCCTGGGTGGGAATTTCCTGTGTAATAATGAAAAGCTACCTTGTGATTTTTAGCCCAGTGTGAAATTTGAATCAGTAAAGATGCTGATGCTGTTACTTTGGATTTTTAGTATTTAACAGCCTGAACCATATGTCTTCTTAATTTTGGGAAAAAGCAAGCAACAAGAAGAGCTCTCTTATTTGAAACTGTAAAGTGATGATAAGCAATTTGAATAATAAGGTTGAGATGTTTGGCTGACTTTTTTGTGTATATCATTACACTTTGCCATTTAAAAAATGGTATCTGTGTTTCTTTTTTTATAAAGAGGAATTATGTTAGAATTTTGAAATAGCCAAAATATATCCATTTGGAAATATAAAATACTAGTCAGTTACAAACTTTGAAAAAGTTTGCATTTTTTATGTACATGAAGTTTAGAGTCATTAATTAGTTATAAATAATGATAAATAATTTAGGATAAATTATTCCAGGAGGCATTATAAAAATATAACATTTTAGAGTAGGTGGATTTAAAGAAATCTTTTCTGGTTTATGTCTTGTTTGATTTTTCAGCCTAAATTTTCATCTTTCTTTCCTTCATCTCTGTCACTAATACATAAAAAGTTTTTTCTCATAAGGAAAACTCAGTTCTCTGGATTGCAGTTCCCATTCTAACTCATTTTCTTCTTGAATACATTTTCAGTTTTGTGTGGTTGCCAGGACTATTTGCATATTACTTAATCATTTGTATTTCCTGGTCTCTTTCTTCCTTTCTCTGTGATTCCCCCCCCCCCCCCCTTATTTCAATAAGGGAAAATTTATTTCCCATCTTATTGCTGGTATGGAGCAGGGCAGGTGGGTGAGGAAAGATTTTACAGTCATTTGCTAAGATGAACTATCTCTGGCATTCACATAATAAGCTTTGCCTATTTAGGCAGCAAACTTTCTATGTTTATGTTTTAAAAATATCTTTGTGAACATGGTAACTGAGTGTGGCAGGTGGATGTGCTCTCTCATAACTGTTGAAGCGTAGACCGTGGAATGGGCTAAAAATCCATGGGTGGCTCTGGATTCATTTTTATTGCTGCTGTTCTTATTTCTTCTAGAAGTGTGGCATTGGTTTTTAGATTGTCAGCAGTGACTTTACTCTCCACCAGACATTGGTAGCAGTTTGGCATAAATTGCCTGAGAGTCCTTAGATGCTCAATAAATACTTTTTAAATTGCTCTCAATACTTCACTATTCTGTTTGATACTTTCATTGTTATTTTTTATTATGAAACAATGAACCCCAGATGATTACCAAAGAGACATCACATTTTTTCATTTATTTAGAAGGCTGTGTCCCATTGTATAATGTGATTTGCCTTTTTCTTTGTCTAGTTTAAATGTTGATTTTCTTTACAAATAGTCTAGGGACTTCTGCCAACTTAACTCTTTGCTTGATTTTAATAAGTCTGCTTTGACCCCATCTTCCTAATATCTTCCTTTCTATTACCAACATTGTCTCTTAATTTAAAACTCTTTTAACTTTCTAGGCAGTGGCCACTCACCCCCTAGTAGCAGTCTGACTTCTCCAAGCCATGTCAACTTGTCTCCAAACACAGTCCCAGAGTTCTCTTACTCTAGCAGTGAAGATGAATTCTATGATGCAGATGAATTTCATCAGAGTGGCTCATCACCAAAGCGCTTAATAGAGTGAGTAGGTGAACTAACTGTATTGAAATGAGTCTCCTGATTTTTAAAAATGTGATTTGATTTTGAAATGTGTTAAACAAGTTCCTTTAAAAATTATTTGGAAAAAATGGAAAAGACAGCTTATTTTCACTTGACTTACTGAGCAAGGCTAGTTCTGTGAGAATGTTGATTTTACTCCCGATTTAATTCAAATAGAATAAGTTAGCATCAGTTGTGATAACATGCCAGTATTGCTCATTGAACTTTGGGCCTTATTTCTATAGAACCAACATTAGGAGAGGGTCAAATGAAAGTGAGGATGCTAGGAATTATTCATATAAGAGGAGGTTACTACTACTTGTTTTGTATTAGAGTGAAGGTATTCAGGTACCTATAAGTAAGGCTCTGTACTAGCCAGGTAGAGGAATGATGTGTTCAGGACTTTGGACCCCATGGACTGTAGCCTGCCAGGCTCCTCTGTCCATGGATTTTTCCAGGCAATAATATTGGAGCAGGTTGCCATGTCCTCCTCCAGGGGCTCTTTCAGACCCAGGAATCGAACCCATGTCTCTTGTGTCTCCTTCATTGGCAGGTGGATTCTTTATCACTAGCGCCACCTTATACAGAAGTGAAACAAGAGCCAATCCTTCCCCTCAGGAACTTACAGTCTTTTGTGGGGAAAACGGACATTTATAATTCAGTGTGAAATATGCTGTGGAAGAATAAGCCCAGGAAGAATTGGGAGCATTTTGAAGTCCTGAGAAGAAAGGATTCACAGAGGATGGAGGGAATGTGATCCTAAGATGAGACATGGATGAGAGAGAAGGGTCATGGGGATGAGAAGAGGAGGGGGAAATGGAAAATGTTGTTCTCATGGAGCTGGAACCCTAATAAGAAAGGCCTGGGGGCAGCAGGGGCTTGGTTTCTTTGAGAAGCTATAAGCTAGTGAGCGTGGCTGAGTGTGGTTATAAGTTGAGGAGAGTGGTTAAGAAGATACAGGATACAGGAGAGGTTGACAAGGGCCAGGTCATGAAGGGAGTCCTTTTAGCCTTTGATGAATTTTGAACATTTTCTCGCAAGTGATGGCATCTGCTGGTCAGGTCTACCTTTTAGAAAAATAGATAAGAAAAATATGTCTAAATTGTACAGAATTGAGTGCAGTGGGAATGCATTATGTGTAGGAAGACCAGCCAAAACTGGGTAGGAAATTGAGAAATGTTGATAACCTGAGCTAAGGTCATAGCATAGGAATGGAGGGAAGCATGTGGACTCCAGAGATACAAAGTAGGCAGATTTTGGCAGATAGTGATGGTAGATTTTCTTTTATTAGGTGACATTTGACCTATTTTACACTGTCAGATCAAAGCTAGGTATGTTCTATTGTACAGAAAAGGCCTTTCTTTACACATGAAGTCACTTACATAATAGTTAAAGAAAGTGAAAGTCACTCAGTTGTGTTTGACTCTTAGTGACCCCATGAACTATACAATCCGTGGAATTCTCCAGGACAGAATACTGGAGTGGATAACCCTTCCCTTCTCCAGGAGATCTTCCCAACCCAGGGATCAAACTCTAATTTCCTGCATTGCAGGCGGATTCTTTACCAGCTGAGCCACAAGGGAAGCCCAAGAATACTGGAGTGGGTAGCCTATCCCTTCACCAGGGGATCTTCCTGACCCAGGAATCGAACCGGGGTCTCCTGCAGTGCAGGCGGATTCTTTACCAGTTGAGCTATCAGAGAAGCCCACTTACATGATAGCCAGTCAGCAAAGTCCTTTTTATCCCTGCTAGTATATAGTTGCTGTGATTAGACTTTGGATTCTGGAATCTTAGAAAGAAATAATAGGTTCTAAATCTGTTTTGCTTTAAAGGTGTGTGATCTAGGTTAAGTTATTTAACCTGTGTAATCCTCAGTTTCCTTGTTGGTAAAATGAGGATGATAATAGTTTCAAATTCAAGGAGTCGTCGTGAACATGTAGATGACAGTAATGTCAATCAAGTGCTTACAGTAATGTCTGGCATGTATAATAAGTATGCAGTAAGCGATAGCTGTTATAGAAAGCAAATTAACATTTATTTGCTTTAGTGTTCCTATATTTGTTGTAGATGTAACCGGCTTACTTTTTGTTGGGTATTTTTTCCAACTGTCCTGCATCTCAAAGAGTAAGTGCTATCGTTGCAGTTTTGGGTTTGCTTTGAAATACAATACAGATTTGGAATTTGGTCACAGATTATATGTGAATTTGCAAGCTGAGTACCATCAGCCAAACTTAGACCTTGAACCTTGGTTTCTTTTAATAAGGAATCTTGTGTAGCACTTCAGTTCTCTTAAGTTTGCACATGAACTGAGAAATACAGTATCATATGTAATTGTACCATAACTGTTCAGAATCTCAAAATTTGTGAGGAAAAATGACTATATTAATTCGGGAAGTTTTATTACATAGTAGATCAAATTCAACATTTGAATGTGAGAAACGTAAAATGTATGCCATTAGGTGAATACATAGTTACGAACATGAGAGGAAGAGAGATTTGGGCCCACAATTCAAGAAGACTAGTTTAGCAGAAAGAGTTAGGTTTAGCATGTTGGTTTCTTAATGTTTGTATGTGCGGCAGTAAACTATTACAAGACCATTATTAACAGTTTGCCAATGGAAATTTCACTTTAATTTTGAAAAATAATTTTTATAATAGGTTAAAAGAAAACAGGCATTTGGGAGCATATTCCAAAATAAAGATTATTATTGATTTTTGAAGTGTTAAATCATTGTTTCCTTAAAAATAATTAAAGAAGGTCTTGTTCATGGGACGTTAGCTATTACTTGAAACATAGAACAAATTAAGTATCAAAATGAATCATCTATCCTCAGGAAACCTAACTATATTTATTGAAAGCTTGATGATGATATGGTTAGCCTCCTTACTACATCACTTATAGTCAGTCTCTGGCCCCAGTTTTAGGGGTACTCCTTAAATTTTAAGTGCTTGCTTACCTGTTGGACCTGTAATAGGCATGTTTACAAAGTTACCTGTAGGCTCATAGGCATTTTTTTCTTCTCCTTAGAAACTTCCTTCTCTGTGCTCTCCCAGTACCCACCTCATAACAAACATATGATCTATGAACCTTCATGCTTTCTTATATGCCTTAATCTAGATTCCAAAACTAGTAGGGACTATAGGTATTTAACTTGGCCAGCACAGTGTTTGTTGACTTTTTTTTTTTTTTTAATAATGGGAGTGTAAATCCCTTCAAATTGACTATGCTGGCTCTAGGTCTCCATTGTCTTATGGAATGGGGAGTGTTCAGTCGTGTCTGACTCTTTGAGACACCATGGACTATACCCCGCCAGGCTCTGTCAAATTTCCAGGCAAGAATACCAGAGTGGGTTGTCATTTCCTCCTCCAGGGGATCTTCCCAACTCAGGGATTGAACCTGGTCTCCTGCGTTGCAGGCAGATTCTTTTACTGCTGGGAAGCCCACCTGACCCTATTCACATATTTAGGCTTCCCTGGTTGGTCAGCGATAAAGAATCTGCCTGCAATTCAGGAGACCACCTTCAATGTAAGAGACACTGGTTCTATCCCTAGGTCAGAAAGATACCCTTGAGAAGGAAATGGCAGCCCACTCCAGTATTCTTACCTGGGAAATCCCGTGGACAGAGGAGCCTGGGAGGCTACAGTCCATGGGGTCTCAAGAGTCAGACTCAACTTGGCAATTAGGCCACCATCACCACCATTCTCACATTGATGCCTCTGTCTTGTGTCTGTAGGCATTGAGCTTGTGTGCCACCTGCTGGTCATCAGCTGCTATCACTAGCTTTCTAGCTCTCCAGTCAAGTTTCTATCTACTATTTCTCTCCCTGAAGGAAGAGAATTTGAAAGCTTAAGTCCTTCCACCATTCAGTTTCTAAAGACCTGTCGTAATGATAACTTCTCTGTGAACTAATGTTCTAATATAGGCAGAGCACAGAAGATTTTTAGGGTAATGAAACTATCCTCTGCAATAACTACAATGATGGACACTTATCAACATCCTTTTGTCAAAATCCATAGAATGTACAAGACCAAGCATGAACCCTACTGTAAACTGTGGACTTTCAGTGGTAATGCCATGTCATGTAGGTTAATCACTTGCTACAAATGTACTACCAAGTGCAGTACATAGTGGGGAAGTTGTGCATTTGGGAATTCTGTACTTTCTGCTCAGTTTTGCTCTGAACCTAAAATTGCTCTTTAAAAATATCACGCTTACCATTAAATAAGATATCAAAAGAAAGTAATCAAGGCAAACTATGTTTAAATTAGAATATATAATGTGTTTTGCTGGAGAAGGAAATGATATTTTACTTCAATATTCTTGCCTAGAAAATCCCACGGACAGAGTGGCCTATCTGGTGGGCTGTAGTATATGGAGTTCACAAAAGAGTCGAACATAACTTAGCAACTGAAGAACAGTGGTGTTTTACATCTATAAATTTGCAATAAAAGACTTTAATGTGTGTACCATTTTATAAATAATACCTGCAGTATGAGAAATTTGGTTTCTATTTTTACCCTTAATAAGTAAACTTAGATTATTCTTTTATTAATGTACAAATACTAGTCCTGGGTAGGTTATGATCAGAGCTGTATAACAGAGGGAGCTTTCTTTAGACCCTGTTAATCAGCTCATAATACCACTTACCATAAATTTACTTGTAAAAGTTAATATACTTGTTTATTTTTTTAATTTCAAATATGGTTTTTTATTGACTAGGAAAGATGTTATTACCCGTGTAGGCTTTTTCAAAGGATCTCAAAAATACATCTTTCTGAGACTAATTAATAGATTTATCATTTTTGAGGTTCTGGAAATTGTTGCCAAGAATTACGACATACTTACATTTATGCAAGGAAACAAATTTGGAAAATGAATTCAAGTTTTAAACTTACATGAAGAGGCAAAATCTTACTAATTTTTCATGGCCTTTCAACATGTGAGCATACACCATGCAAAAAACAGGAAGCTGATGGGGAGAGAATCAAGCATATATATATGTATATAACCAGCTAACTTTAAAGGTATAGTTTGTTTCTGTCAGTTATCTGCATATACTGGTTTCAAGTAGCTTTATAGGTTAACGTCTTACTGTGATTTTAAATTGCTTCCTTAAAAAGCTTAAGAAGGTGATTAATATTTTTTAGTTCCTCTGGATCTGCCTCAGTCTTGACACACAGCAGTTCGGGAAATAGTCTAAAGCGTCCAGATACCACAGAATCACTTAATTCTTCTATGTCCAATGGAACAAGCGATGCTGGTAAGCAGCCTTTGAGAGTTTTAACTTTTTTTCCTTAAAAATATTTGTTTGAAAAAAATCATTTATAATACTGGTACCAGCACAGATTGGCCCAGTGTAACACCACTCTAAGAAGATGTGTTTTATTTTAGACCTTTTCGATTCACATGATGATAGAGATGACGAAGGGGAGGCAGGGTCGGTGGAAGAGCACAAGAGTGTTATCATGCATCTGTTGTCACAGGTTAGACTTGGAATGGATCTTACGAAGGTAAGACTCACATTTGGTTTTGCTGTTACTGTATATATGTAGATTCGCAATGATCGTATGGTGAGTGTATCTGCACACGTAGTGTAATGACGTAATTTCTGTTTATACTGTTGTTTTTTTATATATGTACCTGAGTAAACTAAGAATTTTATAAAGGATAACATAAGTAAACTAGGGTAATTTCATAGGGATAGTATGTATAGATTATGATTTGGATGTTATTGGGAGAAAGCGTGGAGTAGTATTGGGCTTGGTTAGTAGTTGGACAAAACCCAAAGCAGTGTAGTATATGCATAGAATCAAAATGAGCAGAGTTCTGATCTCGGGGTCAGAGGGTCTGTGCTTACATCCTACTTTTGCTGTTACCAAACTCTGACCTTGAGCAAGTTCCTTCCTCTATAACCTTTGGGTTTTGCATATACAAAATGGATATTGGAACAGGTAATGAGTGGGAAATTATATGATATACATTGAGCCATAAAATTATTATGGTTCTGGATTTGAATTTGAATTTAAACTTGGTGCTCTAAACAGAATGCCTGATTGATACAGGAGACTGGTGTATAGGTGCCTGTGTATATCCCTGCCACTCTGCTAAAAGCCTTCTCCTTTCACCTAATTCTCACCATAGCACTGCAAAGTTGGTGATGGTTGTTAACTTCATTTTATAGATGAGAAATTGAAGCTCACAGAGATTAAGTAATTTGGCTAAGTCCTTCCTATTAAGTGGCAGAACTGAGATTCTAATCTGGTCGTAGATTTCAAAAATCTATAAACTAAACCATAATACTTTCTAGTAAGTGTGTATAATAAAAATTTTTACCCCAAATCTAAGAACAGAAGCACAAGGATAGCATTCATTTGTGCAACAAACATACTTGCTGGGGAAGTTCTAGGTAAGAGAATATTTGCAGGAGCTTGCCTCCAGAATTTTTTCATTGATCGTTAGATTGATTGCATAATTGCTGGAGCAGAATTGTCACTTCAAATTTGAGAAATACAGCTTCATTTTAGATAATGATGTTTATATTTCTTTTCTACACCTTCTACCTTGGTTGGGTTTGGTCTCCAATAATGGAAGAGCCACCTAATAGTATCTTGAACAATACTAGGTTTAACTATCTCAGGAAATGAGAAGTCCAGAAATAGAGTAGTTCCAGGATCCATGAGTTCATAGTGGGCCAACAATGTGAGAAACGACCTAGGTCCCTTCATCTCTCTGCTCTGCTATCCTCTGCATGCTGACGTTCACACTCAGACCCGTCTTCCCACCATTGCAAAATGACTGCCACACTTCCAGTTAATCACATCCTTACGCAGGTATGTCAAAAGGCAGGAAAAATAATTCTCTTCATGAATTTTATTGTTGATATAGGGAGAACATCCTTTTCCACAGTGGCCTGTCAGGCTTCCAGTTGAATTCCATTGACCCAAGCTCAGCCAGTGTGCAAGCATAAGCCAGTCACTGGCAAAGGAGGTTAATAGATTGGCTTAGATTAATCTACATTCACCCCTTGGGGTGTGGGAGGGCCTTGTGACTCATAGCAACCTATAGCCTATACCTGAACTGAATCAGACTTCTTTCGGTAGGGATATGCATAGGCAGCCGGAAGGATGTGCTGCAGTCAAGTGTGTAGTTCTTGCCTCTCATAGCTTCCTCTGCTGTATGCTCCATGTTTGGGTTTTGTAGCCACTAAAAGTTTGTTAATTTTTGCTAACTTACTCGATATTTTAGAAATCTTCATTGGCATACATGGTTGTGGTTGTCAGCAGATTGTGAAATCTTGATTCCCTTGTGCATTTCAAAGTATTATTACAATAATATCTTATGTCACTTTCCTACTTATAATAATGTCTTCTCACCTCAAATATTTTCTAAAAAGAGTTATTCTCCAAATACATCATAGTGTTTGGAAACATTACTACAGTCACATCCGGTTTACCTCACTTGGTCTTCAAAACAGTCCTAAGACTTAGCAGGGCATATAATTATCCTCCTTTTACAGAAACTTTCAGATGTTGAGTACATTTTCTATGGCCTCCTCACACCAAAATAAGTATTTGAACCCAGGTTAAAGACAGCTTAGTCCAGCTCACTTATATCAGTGTTTCAGCAACTTGACATAATGGCATGTACCCAGATAGTGCTAAAAACAAGGAAGATCTGTTCAATGAGAGATCTTAAGAAAAATTTTAAATAGGGAGGGAAAAATTTTTTTTTGATTACACATCAAATCAAACTTATGGTCTGTGGCCATGTCTTCTTTTTCAAATTGCATGTTCTGTTCTTTTGTTCATTTTTCTGCTGGCAGTAGTAGTCTTTTTCTTGTTGATTTGCAAGAGCTGTTTATATATTGAGATATTTAGCCCTGTCTGTTCTTTGGCAGTCTTACTTACTAATGTACAATCTCTGTGTTCTCCAAGAGTGGTAGAAAATTACAACAAGCTTACTCACCAGTTTAAGCATACGTATACTATGAATATAGGTGTTCTGAGGAACATTTAAACTCAGGAGTCTAATAATAAAATGCTAAGTATTAGAGCCATAGGGGTTCTTTCCAGGTTCTTGCGTTATATATAGCAGCAATACCGGTCCACTGGTCAGTCCCTGTCACACTCATTTTCTGCCGCCCTCCCTCCCCTTGTCCCCCACCACCATCTCCATGTCTCCATGTTTCCCTCTATTAGAGCCTACTCTCTAAGGCTTTTCTCTAGCACCACCTCAACATGTTGTTTCTCAGCTTTGCCCTCATTCTGGTTTCCCAAACAGAGCATGATCTTTTGCCTCTCCTGAATTTCCAGAGTACATTGAACATCTCCTGGATGCTCCTCTGTTCATGGAATTCTCCAGGCAAGAATATTGGAGTGGATAGCCATTCCCTTCTCCAGGGGATCTTCCCAACCCAGGGATCAAACCCAGGCCTCCCACATTACAGGCAGATTCTTTTCCATCTGAGCTACCAGGGAAGCCTGATATTTATCACATTCTACCTAAAAGTTAAATGCTGGTATTATTCTCTCAATTAACCTTTGCTGCTTCCATAGCATTTACCACAGGTGCTTGAATATTGCAGTAATTACTACATTTAAAGGAATCTTTGGTTACTGTGGTGCTCAACTGCCATAATGAATAATGTCTAATCTGATACAGACTTCAAAAACTCTTCCTCTATTTGTAATGAAATTCTTCTTTTCTTAATTGATTAATCTTAATCTTTCTTATTCTTTTTTCCCATATTTCTTCTTCTTTTAAGTTTTTATCTTATATTTATTTTTGGCTGCACTGGATCTTTGATGCTGTGTGCATGGACTCTTCTCTAGTCACGGCGAGTGGGGCCTACTCTTCAGTTGCGGTGCACAGGCTTCTCATTGCGGCAGCTTCTCTTGTTGAGGAACACAGGCCGTTGAGCACACTGGCTTCAATAGTTGTGGCACATAGGCTTAGTTGCCCTGCAGCATTGTGGAATCTTACCTTCTTGGACCAGGGAGGGAACCCTTGTCTTCTGCATTGGCAAATGGATTCTTAACCACTGTCCCGCCAGGGAAGTCCTCCAACTTCTTTCCTTTACTTTCTCCTCTGCCACTTTCCCAGGCCCTCAGCATTTTTCTTCATGGGCCCAGCCTCCTGAAGAAAGAGTTGGTAGAATCCCATCTTTATTGTCTTCTTCATTTTGTTTATTCCCTCAGTTACTTACTAAAAATTTCTTAGTTTGTAATAGTAGCTGAAATGCAAGTACAAATAAAGTATGGTTCTTGCATTCTAGAAGCTCATTGTTTACTTGAGGACACAGATCCTTAAGTACACAGATCCAGTAGATAAATTTCCTTAGGCACTTAAACGATGATAGAGAAGCAATGGTAGAGAGGAATGTGTGTAGACCCCACCCCCCAAAGTCAAACAGAGCCAATTTTGGATTCCACTTAACAACAGAGCAGTGAGAAAATTTCTCACCCATTTGAGCTTCATTTTTCTCCACTAGTTCTGAATAGGAAAAGGAGTGCAATCAAGGCGATATATTGTCACCCTGCTTATTTAACTTAGATGCAGAGTACATCATGAGAAATGCTGGGCTGGAGGAAGCACAAGCTGGAATCAAGATTGCAGGGAGAAATATCAAATAACCTTTAACCTCAGATATTCAGATGACACCACCCTTATGGCAGAAAGTGAAAAAGAACTAAATAGCCTCTTGATGAAAGTGAAAGAGGAGAGTGAAAAAGTTGGCTTAAAGCTCAACATTCAGAAAACTAAGATCATGGCATCTGGTCCCATCACTTCATGGCAAATAGATGGGGAAACAGTGGCTGACTTTATTTTTTGGGGCTCCAAAATCACTGCAGATGGTGATTGCAGCCATGAAATTAAAAGATGCTTACTTCTTGAAAGGAAAGTTAGGACCAACCTAGACAGCATATTAAAAAGCAGAGACATTACTTTGCCAACAAAGGTCCATCTAGTCAAGGCTATGGTTTTTCCAGTAGTCATGTATGGATGTGAGAGTTGAACTACTGAAGAATTGATGCTTTTGACCTATGTTGTTGGAGAAGACTCCTGAGCGTCCCTTGGACTACACGGAGATCCAACCAGTCAATCCTAAAGGAAATCAGTCCTGAATATTTATTGGAAGGACTGATGTTGAAACTGAAACTCCAATACTTGGGCCATCTGATGCAAAGAGCTGATTAATTTGAAAAGACCCTGATACTGGGAAAGATCAGTGGGAGGAGAAGGGGATGGCAGAGAAGGAGATGGTTGGATGGCATCACTGATTCAATGGACATGAGTTTGAGTAAACTCCGGGAATTGGTGATGGACAGGGAGGCCTGGCGTGCTGCAGTTCATGGGGTCACAAAGAGTCAGACACGACTGAGCAACTGAACTGAACTTTCTCCAGTGTAAAATGATGATAATTTCTTCTTAATGAGATGGTTGTAAGGTTTAATAAGATAATGTGTGTGTGGTGCTCCAGAAAGTCAAAAGATATCAAAGGGTTGCTACTGCATAGTTGTTATTGCTAAAACTTTGATTATTGACTTAGGGAGCCAAAGAGAGGTTGCTCAGAGAAAGGGACATTTGAACATTCAGAATCTCTTGTCTTTCATCCCTTAGGCAGGTTAAGAACAGTTAACAGGTTAAGAGAAGTAGGTATCAAAAGCATGCCTGGGCAGTACTTGGTGGATGTTACTGTGATTGGAATCAGTTTTTTTTGTTTTCATTTACGTGTTTTTCTTTTTAAATGCAGCTTAGCGGTCTTATATATCTGTAGTGGAATTTGATTCTCAAGGGTCAAATATGTATGTTTTTCAGGTAGTTCTTCCAACATTTATTCTTGAAAGAAGATCTCTTTTAGAAATGTATGCAGACTTTTTTGCTCATCCGGACCTGTTTGTGAGGTATTTGACTTGATACAGTAGCTTCACTTTTTAAAAGATGTTACTCATTACCTTTCTGCCTTTGCAGGATAGATTCCTTTGCCTTTCAAATGTTTCTGAGGAAAAAAGGTGTTGAATATTTTGTTTGTATTAGATGCCGCTGTTGCTGATACTGTTAGGCAACCAAGTTGAACACCTTAAAAAATCTTGAACACCTGTTAATAAGGTAGCCAGTATTTAGAGAGCTTTTTTTGATCTAGGAATTGGTAATCACTGTCAAATTATTGATACTACATTCTGATGAAGTTCAGTTATTTGAGTTTAACAAACTTTTCTAAAACACTTGTTTTTTGTCAACACTTTATTATAAGCTGGAAAGGGAAAGAGTTGCAGTGTCTGCATTTGAGGAGTTTATAGTCCAGTGTCCAGATTACAGATTGATTCATAAATTTTAAATACAAAGATTGCAGTATTCAATATATGTATAAAGGACAGGAGTAATCTAAAGGTGAGATTGATTTATGAGGAGGTGAGTGAGTTCACATTGCTTTTCACTGGTAGCAGGAGCATTTTCTTTGTAACAGGATGTTCTAATCCATCCTCTCTGATTGCATTCCTTGGCCTTGGACTGTGATTTACTAGAGCCAGATACAGATGACCGAAGTTTCACAGTGGGTGGGCACATTGGATGACACTGATATGTAACTTCTTAATGAGGATTTTAGAGACTCATTTAACCAGTTCCCAAAGGGCAGAAATTAAATATGGCATTATTTAAATTCATTAAATTCATTAAAAAATACAGAAATACAGCTAAAACACCAATAGATATGATTAAGTGTAATTCTAAAAATTCTCACTCTCCCACAGAGGAGGAAAGGAAATATAATAGAACAAAGAATAAAAGGGCCAAGTAGAAAACAAATGCCATGATGATAGAGTTAAACTCAGCTATATATTCATAGTACATTAAATGTGAATATCATATATACTCCATTTAAGAGAATAGTGATTTTAAGACTGGATTAAAAAAAAAAGGCAAGATTCATCTGTACTCTATTTGCAAGATTTAAGTATGTAAAGACATTGATTGGTTAAAAGTAAAAGGATGGACAAAGACATACCATGCAAAACACTAAGCATAACAAAGCTGGTGCTGCTGTGTTAGTATCAGACAAAAAATACTTTTTAAGGTAAGAAATATTACCAGAGACAAGTAGGGATATTTCATATGATAAGGGTCAATTTATCAAGAATAAATAATCCTAAATATGTAAAGCAGCTTCAAACTATATGTAGCAAAAATTGACTGAAGGAAGAAATAGACAAATACACAATCATGGTTGGAAATTCCTCCCTCTCCCCACCCCTCTGAGAATCAGTGGGACTATGGAAGATCTAGTTAACCTTTCTAAAACATTACCAAACACTATAACAGTCTTTCTAAGTGCCGTGGAACATTCATCAAGATGTACCATATACTAGGAAGACTTAATAAATTTAAAATAATTGGAACCATATGGAATATATCCACTGATCTTTGAAGAATTAAATTAGATATCAGTAACACAGATAAATCCAGAAAATCTCCAACTGTTTTGCAATTAAACAGTGCACTAACAAGTATGAAGTTATGGAAAAAGCAAAACTAATAGTACTGGAAACCAGAAACAGTGTTTGCCTCAGGGTTAAGGGGTGGGGATTGCTTGGAAAGAATGGGGAAACCTGGGGGTAATGGAAATGTTCTGTATCTTGATTGTATGTCATTATTTAAGTACAATCAAGATATAGAACATTTCCATTACACCCAAGATTAATTAAATGGATATATGCATTTTTCCGATTCATGAAACCAAACAATTAAGGCTGGTATGTTTGATTATGTATATTATACTTCAGTTTTAAAAAGGAGCTGAGGTAGTTACTGGTCCTAGGTCCTCTCAGCCTGGCTTAGGGGGTGGACCATGCTGAGGGGTACTGTCAAAAAACGATGTTAAATTTTGTCTTTCTTCCTTGCAGTATTAGTGACCAGAAGGATGCCAGAGACCGAATGGTTCAGGTTGTGAAATGGTATCTCTCAGCCTTTCACGCAGGAAGGAAAGGATCGGTTGCCAAAAAGCCATACAACCCCATTTTGGGCGAAATCTTTCAGTGTCACTGGACATTACCAAATGATACTGAAGAGAATGTGGTGAGTTCTCCACTGATGTTTTTAATTATCTTAGTACTTAGTTCTTAATGTACTGATTCAAGATTTCATTTTATTTAGGGGCAGATGATAGTGGTAAAGGCACTGATTAAAAGATGTTTACCACCATAGAAGAACAATGTTGTTGGATCAGCATATTTTGAATATAGTGAGCAAGGGAAAAAGAGTGGTGCAAGATGAGGATAGAAATTGAGAAACAATATCATGCAAGTCCTCATGGACCATAAGGATAATTTTATGGCTTATCAAGAACTCATTTTTGTAATGAAAAGGTTATTATGATTATTTTGTGGCAAGTGAATTGAAAAGGGGCAAAAATAGAAGCAAGGAAACCATTGAGGAGACTCTGGCACTATTCCAGGACAGTAGTTGATTCAAGTTGTATTTTGGAGGCAGAGCTGTTAGATTGGGGGAGGTAAGTTCGAGATGAATCCTTGCATGGTGGGCTGGTGCTATTTACTACAAAGGGAAAGATTGGATTTGGGGAGGGAAAAGTCTAACACTCCAATTCGAAATATAATGTATGGGGAGTCTCTTAGACATGTAAGTGGACTGTCATAATAGGGAGTTAGAATTTTAAGAGTCTGGAGTTCAAGGGATGAAAAAATAAGCCCATAGCCCACAGTGGTTGACACATAGTGTAACCCGCGAATTTTTCCTTTGCTGAATGATGCATTACATGTAGTCCTGCTTCCCAGGCAGCCTCTGGAGAAGGAAATGGCACCCCACTCCAGTATTCTTCCCTGGGAAATCCCATGGACAGAGGAGCCTGACAGGCTACAATCCATGGGGCCACAAAAAGTCACACACACTAAAGACACAAGCTGTATGTTTCTGTTCTTAATCATATTACAGACCTGGATAAGTACCTGTTCTGTGCCAGGCTTGGCCCTAAGTTCGGGACATGATCCTTGCTTTCATGCATGTCTTAGAGAGACTTACACAAAGCAGTCATTCCAATAGTGTAATTAAGTGCTGTGAGGAAAGTATATATGAGATGCTTTGTGAGTGTAGAGGAGAGAGCATTTAACCACCTTATGAGGCAGAGACTCCAGTTATTAGATTGTCTGCATATTGTTTGTTTCCACATCAAAAGAAAATGATGTTCTGTTTGCTTGCAGGAGCTAGTTTCAGAAGGACCAGTTCCCTGGGTTTCCAAGAATAGTGTAACATTTGTGGCTGAGCAGGTTTCTCATCATCCACCCAGTAAGTGACAGAGTTCCTCAGCTACATCCACTTTCAAACTATTGTCTAAAGAGGGTCATAGAAAGCTCCATAACTGAGGTCTCTGCACTGTCCTCATGTTTAATGGCTACTTGTGTCTTCCCAGTCCTGTGAAGATTGGTTCCTCATATCTGTTCCTGGTATAAGTTCCAAAGACTCTATTAGCTTCACTGATTAATAAATATAAAAATAAGGGATTTGGGAAGGCAATTTTTAATGCTTCTAAAGTCATCTTTCACATCATGAGCTGTGCTGTAGCGATCTCAGCACCTCTGAAGACAGTTCATATAAAACAGATGTAGTTTCAGTATGGTGCGGTTCCTGGCCCAATGGAAGGAATGCATGTCTTCCCCTGTTACTTGCTGGATGCCATGTTAAGACTGATTATACTGTATGGGTTCAGGTTTGGGCTGGGGCAGCAACATGCTTGCTGATCAGAACAGACTGACCCTTTGTTTTTAAGCCCTGGGATTGGCCTCACGGTTCAGGAAGTTCCTCCCCATGTGGTCCTGAACAGTGGCTTGCACTGGGGGAGACAGGGTGTAAAGGGCAGGTGGGTAATTTCTGACCACATTCAAGGATGTTCTTTGAAAGGTAAAGGATTTCCCCCATGCAGCCAGTTGTTTCTCTGGGTTAAGGGAGTTGGGGGTGGGAGGCATGTATGTTTATGGTGTGTGTGTGTTTATAAATAAAATGAGGCTATATAGTGCACTAACTGAAACAGTTTCTCTTCAGTTTCAGCTTTTTATGCTGAGTGTTTTAATAAGAAGATACAATTCAATGCTCATATCTGGACCAAATCAAAATTCCTTGGGATGTCAATTGGGGTGCACAACATAGGGCAGGGTAAGTCTGTGGGCTTTGGGTGGACTACAAGTGTTAATGGGAGAACTCTATGTCATTCTTATATGTGCCGGTCATCTGTCTAGTAAGAGGAAATGACCCCAGAAAGTCAGGCTGGATGTCATTGTGTGCAGGGAAGCAAGTGTGTTGGGGGTGAGAGCCAGGTTGAGATGCAAGAGTGATTATCCCTAAACTGAATGGAGATTCCATCAGCTGCTTATGTGAGATTCCATCCCTTCTCTCCACAGGTTGTGTCTCCTGTCTAGAGCATGACGAACATTACATTCTCACATTCCCCAATGGTTACGGCAGGCAAGTAGAGCTGGTCCATTCCTCTGCTGTGCAGGCAGTAGGCCCTGCTATTCTTTAAGTTGTGCCCCTCCTTTCTTTCCTCTGAACTGTCAGCCTTACTGACACTTTTGATTTTGCAGGTCTATCCTCACAGTGCCCTGGGTGGAACTAGGCGGAGAATGCAATATTAACTGTTCCAAAACTGGCTATAGTGCAAATATCGTCTTCCACACTAAACCTTTCTATGGGGGCAAGAAGCACAGAATTACTGCTGAGATTTTGTAGGTATTTTGTTTTTCTGCTTTGATGCTCCTTCTGCATCTCTAAAAGTTTTCCTTTTGTCTTGAACTATAACTTCCATCAAGAATTGACCATTTTAATGGTCCTGTCTTTGTAAACTTATTTTATATTGCTGTGTTTCATGTCTCTTCCTAAAATCCCATCTCAGAAGGAGACCTAAGAACAATCTGAGGTCACTGGTGGGATTTCCTTCCTAGGAACCTGACTTGCAAATAGGAAACTTAAGGAGTCTTCCTGGATCTTGTAGAAATAGGAAACTTAAGGAGTCTTCCTGGATCTTGTAGCCAGCCCAGATTATGTATGCCTAACTCATTATTGCTGGATTGGACCATGAGCTTGTCCATACAGTAGACCCTATGATGCCCACTGTAGTGTCTCAAAGCCCTTATTGTCCTTGTTTTTTTTGTGTGCCTTTGCTGGGGAAAAACAGTAACCATTGTATCTTTGTTTGGTTCTGTTTGACGCTCCAGGATTAGATGAAGACGTCTGCTGTCCAAGTCAGTCAGTTGGGTTCAGAGCCTGCCTAGACAAGGAGACCCTGAAGGGATTTCTCTGTCCTCAGAGGCCTCACTGGGAGCAGTGTTGCAGATGGCAGACACAGGATTGGCTAACCAGTTTTTTGTGGAGATAATTTAATTTTGATGATAGAATCAAAATCCAGAAAATTCTTGGAAGGAAGGAAGGAGGAAGGGACCATGAACAAAAGATGAAGTTTACTAAGGAACACTGTAAAATCCAAAATATTACTGCAGTCAGAAAATAGGGGCAGAGCTTAGGGAGCAGCACAAGTCACCACTATAATGTGACTGCCCCCCTCAGACAGGCAGGCGGGGGGAAAAAAGGATGTCCAGAACAAAGACATGGGTGGGCCTGCTTCTCAGAGTTTCTTAAAGCAACCAGCACCAATAGGAACTGCTAGCGGATTTTTTGGCCAGTCACAGTAATTTATAATAAACTGCCTTCTGAAAGAGTGCATGGTGGGCTTCTCAGATAACATCTTAATATTATGGCCCAGCCTGAAGATGAAAGTCTGGTCTCCATCATTGTATCCTTAAGCAAAGCCTTCCCTGACCCTCATCGTAGCAGTGTTGCCCTTGATCTCCCGTGGTTGCCTGGACATAAGAGCAGTTTCACCCAGAATTTCAGTGGTAGTGTCTCCCCACTAGACTGTGAAGAGCTCGAGTTTGTCGTCTGCTGTGGTCCCAGCACCTAACATATCTCATACCCAGTTTCTGGGATCTTGAATCCATTAGCAGCATCTTTAGGGCATTAATTCTTATAGTTGGCTCTGAGAAAACCAGTTTTATTAATCTGCATTCACAAATAAAACCAGTTTTATTAATCTACCTTTACAGTTGCTCTTCTGTGTTTTGCTCTGGGTAGGTAGGCCACAACTGACAAGATTCTTTGGTAGAGAAATAGCAATTTGAGACTGACACATACGTGTTTTAATGTTTGTTTTTTGTTTTTAATGTAGTTCTCCAAACGACAAGAAGTCTTTCTGCTCAATTGAAGGGGAGTGGAATGGTGTAATGTATGCAAAATACTCAACAGGGGTAAGAACATCTGTTTTGCCACTTGTTTCAGGCTTCATTGAATCGTAGCTTGTCCCTTACTCTGGCTTTCTTCATCTGGAAATTTTAACCACCAAGATGAGCTCTAATGCCATCTCTTCAAGCCAGGCCTTTTCCTTCTTCCACCTTTCCCCAGCAGTACAGGTAGTAAAATGATTTTTACTTTCCTGTCCCCTTAAAATACTCAAGAATAATATATGGCAAAAAGTGCTCAGAGTACTTAACATTAGGATTCGTTGTTTAGCTAGTCCAAGAGATTACATCCCAACCATATTACATCCCAACACATAGCCACATTGAAAATATCTATTTTTACCAAGAGCCTTTGCTGCTGCTGCTGCTAAGTCGCTTCAGTCGTGTCCGACTCTGTGCGACCCCATAGACGGCAGCCCACCAGGCTCCCCCATCCCTGGGATTCTCCAGGCAAGAACACTGGAGTGGGTTGCCACTTCCTTCTCCAATGCATGAAAGTGAAAAGTCAAAGTGAAGTCGCTGAGTCGTCTCCGACTCTTAGCGACCCCATGGACTGCAGCCTACCAGGCTTCTCCGTCCATGGATTTTCCAGGCAAGAGTATTGGAGTGGGGTGCCATTGCCTTCTCTGACCAAGAGCCTTTACCAAGACTTAAATAATTTAGGCTTTAGATTGCATATGGAATTCATTGTCTACATCACTAACACATTGTGGGATTTCATTATGAAATCTGTTAATGGGAAGAGTTGACTTTTTCTCTTAGAACAGTGTGAACAATAAAACATCTACCCACCTTTTCTGTTTTCTAGGAAAATGTAGTTTTTATAGATACCAAGAAGTTGCCTATAATTAAGAAGAAAGTAAGGAAGTTGGAAGATCAGAATGAGTACGAATCCCGCTGGTAAGGAGACAACATAACTATAGAGTTGTTGCAGCAATGCTCTTGCTATTGGCCAGGCATAGGTGCAGGGCCAGGTGGCAGTCTGTATAGCAGGGTGTAACAGAGCACAGGTGGAGTCCGAATGCCTGGGTTCATACGGTGCTCCACCTCCTGCACTGTAACCCTGACTGTAAGCTAACCTGTCTTTGCATTCTTTCCTGAAATGGGAACCACCTCAGCTTTGCTATGAGAACTAAATGAGATTATACATGGAGCCTGTGTATGATGCTTGACAAGTGGATGTTGGCTTCTCATCATCTTTGTAGACTCTCTGTATATATGGATATAGATAGATCTCAGAACATCTTTAGGTCTTAACTTAAAAACTTGAAAGAATAAACAGTCTTATTTGCCTGGACTGCCTGTTCATAGTTGTAAGTGGAAATCTATAAACCTTTATGCTCTGCTGCTCACACGAGGGGATCTTAGGATGCCTACTTTTTAATCCCTACGCGTCCTCACTTACAAAGCATTGTTTGGACCAGACTTGTCTAGCTATCATCTTCCAGGCCTTGAGAAGAAGCCAGATCTCCTCCCCCACCCCCAACCTTAAGCCTCTGCAATGCTTCTCTTGACCTTTATTCTCTATAGTCAGACTGCTTCTCCCAGATTCATTAATTCCAGGGGAGTCTTTATGAAATGGAATGTCTCAGCTCCTCTCGTCTCCCATTTAGTTTATTTAATATAAACCGCTGTTCCTTGAGCTTAATATAAGGGACACTGACGCCCTAGAGAGATGAACTGACAGCCCCAAGGTTATATCACTAGAGGTACAGCTAAAAGTAGCCTGTCTCAGTTGATCTTTCTCCTCTGTTGTCCCAGCCATATATACAGCTTTCTGCATATGCTTTATTTCCTCCTCTGACAACTAGCGGTGCAATCTTTTGAGTTTGTTTCTGTTTTTCACTCCTGTGCCAGCCTAAGGAGATTTAGTCTGTGAACTACATTTAAAAATTACTTGTATGTAATTTAGTCTGTGAACTACATTAAAAATTACTTGTACTGTAATTATGTTCTAGATGGCTCTAGCCTTTCATTTTTAAATTGCTAACTCCTCTCTCCACCAAGTACTCAGCACCTTCACTTCTTTTCTTTAGCCTTTGGAAGGATGTCACTTTCAACTTAAAAATCAGAGACATTGATGCAGCAACTGAAGCCAAGCATAGACTTGAAGAAAGACAAAGAGCAGAAGCCCGAGAAAGGAAGGAAAAGGAAATTCAATGGGAGACAAGGGTAAGTTTGTTTTGGGGAGCCTGCCTAGATCTGCTAGCTGCTGTTCCCTGAGCTGTCATTCATTCATTTCAAGTGAATACTGAAGTACCAAATAAGCATGGTGATAAATGAGATGAACGTTCATTTCACTGTTGAGGGGGGAGCACATCAAATAATTAAAAGTATGATACAGAAGTACAAAACAAGTGTGTAACTGAATTTCCCCCCTTTCTCTAACAGTTGTTTCATGAAGATGGAGAATGCTGGGTTTATGATGAACCATTACTGAAGCGTCTCGGTGCTGCCAAGCATTAGGTTGGGAAACACAAAGTTTGCTCCTGGTTCCAGGGCAGGATGCATAATTAAGCAACAATCTTCCTTTGGGAGAACCTATTCACTCCCTTCTTATTGCAGTGGTTCCTATCTCAGGGATACTGGACTTTCTGATGCAGATGAACAATTAAAGCGAGCAAAGCTCCCCTTTTTCCTGTCTGTGGCAGTTACAACGTTGATTTTGGTCTTGAGAAAAACTTCAGGTTTTGAAAACAAGATGTCTGCTCCTTTTCCAAATCCCACGGTATAAATCCCAGTCTTAAACTGCATTCTAGTACTGCTGTTGAGATATACATGTTTCCTAGTTCATATAATCTTGGGTTCTATATATACATATATACATATATATAATATAGCTGATGCCAGATTTTTCATAAATACTGCATTTACTGTAAATATCAGTTCCTCTGAGTTGTTTTAGAAAATTTAGTGTAATGTATTAAAATCACGTGTTAGGAAATTTCATGGTCTCACCTACAATAACTTTTACTTTGGAATTGAACTATTATTAAATTGTATCTAACTCTGGACTGTGGTTTAATTACACTCAATGCTTCTTAAGGCTTCATAAAGTAATTTTTCCAACCTTTTTTTTTAATGTGCTGATTATTTTTATGATTAGACTTGGACCTAGTTACTTAGCAACTTTGAATACAAAGGCTGGCTTTTTATAGGGACTCTTCAAATAATGAAGGGGGTCCATCCATCCTGTCCCTTCCTTATACTCCTCTGTTCTGTCTATAGCCCCCACCATGCTATTCTTGTTTTAACTGAACTCTCAAATAGTACACATAGGGCTACCAACCTTTTATGCAAAAATATTTTATTGCCTTAGAGAATTTGTGAAGAATGCTTATTTTTAGATCCCCACCCCACATTGAAACAAAATATAATAAAAGGAATGTCACAGCAGCAAATGGCTCATTCTGAAGGGCAATACAGAATTATCTTTATTTTTAAATACATTAAAAACAACAACACAGGTATTAGCACCTGGCATTTAGGTACTAAGAAGACACTAGTTACATAGGGCCTCTCAAGGCAGTCATACAGAACTGGATTCTCAATCTGAGAAGACCAGGACAGGCCAGGGCATCTCAAGACTGCTCCGGCAAGCTTTTTGGTTACATTTGGCCCACCCTGCTCGTTTCTCTCTGCAGCTGCTATAGTAACGCTCGGTCTGTTAATCACAACGGAAGGGGAAGGGTAGTAAATCAAATTCTATGATGCCAGTGCAAAAATTCAATGGAAGCCCTAAGGCAGGAGTAGTGTAACTTCATAAAATTCAAACACTTCAATGCACAGTGCTTCAGGCCAAGGAGACTGCAGTTTATTTGACTATTTTATGGTAGGGGAGAAGGTTAAGTCTTGATGTGAAACCCCTGATATCAACAATGGGGACGGTACAGTCTACCAGCAGAGGAGAAGCTGGCAGGTAAGTCAGCTGCATCACGTCACAAGAAGAGTTTGAATCCTCACCGGAAGGGGTACCATCCTCTTCCAGCTCGTACTTCCCAAATCCAACAACCTGAAAAAGGCCAAAGACTTGAGGTGAGAGAGAATGCTGACCATGTTTGGGCAAAGACCTAGTAGGATCTAGGACACCAACCCAAACTCAGTAAATGGGTGAGACGACAAGCCTGCAAAGGACAGAGCTACAGCTTAGGTAACGATACTCACATGAACACTGAGCATTTTACTTCCTGGTCCTCTGTGGGCCTTGAACCAGTTGACTAGGTCTGATTTTGAGAATGACTTCAGTGCTTCAATCTTAATGGGAGAAGGGAAGATATGAAAGAAGGCTATAAAAAACTAGCAATATATTTATGCAAAGATAGATAGTACTTAAAACACAACACCCTAGCCAGACCTCCTTGGTCCTGCTTATTATAAGCACACTGTTTTATTTTAACATGTTTCAGCTGGCTCCCAACCTTCCAGATAAGGATACAAATGAGCCTGATACACCTTCATGTTTCTTCGCACTGACTGACTGGCCGATAATAAGCAGGAGAGGGTAGCAGATGCTGTAACTACAGCTAAGTACCGTACATGGAGTCAAACCCATTACACCTTAGTGTCACCTCTCAGATACATGGTAAGTATTTACCCTCTGGCTTCTAACAGGAAAACTGCAGAACCTCAAGAGTTGGGCTGAATGAAGCCTCTTTGTTAAATACCTGCTCTGCTTCAATATCCTTTGGTAGGGTTATAGTATCAGAGCACTGGACTGGAGGACCCAGAGCTCCTTTAAATGGGATTTATTACTTGAGGCTAGAAGTTGTCACAAAGACCTACACATAGAATCCTTAAATCTGGAGAAGGAACTTCAAGTTCGCAATTTTCTTTAAGGAGCAGAACCTGTTTTTCTCCCAAACCTTGTAGTGAATCTGAATATATAATACAAAAACGAAAAGGAAAAACATTATATATATATATATAAAACTGAATCACTTTGCAACAGAAATTAACACTGTAAATCAACCGTATTTCAATTTTTTAAAAAGTAGATCTGACTGAAATTGGGGGAGCAAGAGTAAGAAGAGTAAGAATACCCAGCATCCTGCTCACTTGGCCACCTGAGACACTACAGTAGCCAGTCTGGAAACAAGATGTAATTTAATAACATCAAGAAATAGGCAAGTAAATAATAACCAACCCAAGATGAGTGCCCCCGGTCTCTCCTCCACACAATATCAATTTGCTTAGAACCGTGTCTCCTGTTAAATCAAGAGTCCCTGTCAGAGCTGTCTTACTCTGAAAACCATGTTACTACCTCATGGGCAAGGCGGTCAAAGAGATACTGCCGAGTCACCACTTCATTCCAGTTCCTGTCCACTTCCTCCCCAAGGTGGGTGTCCTCGCACTCCTTCAGCTTGATCAGAGCTGTGACCTGTTACCGTCAAAGAAACACTCAGGCATGGCATCACCCAAGCATCCTCAGCACACTGAACCCTGTCTGGTCTGATTTGTGATGGACCTGCCAGCATGACGACGAGGGATGGAGCTAGGAAGACGTGGTCAGATTAAGGTGGGCTACAGAGCTCAAGAACCCAGCACACAGTACTGTTAAGACTAGTGTCGAGGGCTTATGCTATGCTGAGTCACTTCAGTCGTGTCTGACTCTGTGCGACCCCATAGACGGCAGCCCAACAGGCTCCCCTGTCCCTGGGATTCTCCAGGCAAGAACATTGGAGTGGGCTGCCATTTCCTTCCCCAGTGCATGAAAGTGAAGTCACTCAGTTGTGTCCGACTCCCAGCGACCCCATGGACTGCAGGCTCCTCCGTCCATGGGATTTCCAAGCAAGAGTACTGGAGTGGGGTGCCAATACCTTCTCCGATCGAGGGCCTTGGGTGACCCAACAAAAGACCAAGCCAGCACAATCACCTGGGTGTTGAATGCATCCTCAGTGAGGTTCTCAATCTTCTCCTCAAAGCTTGAAAGGAACTCTTCTATCTTCTTATCAACAACTTCAGAGCTAAAATAAAACATCTTCCATTAAGTCATCACTGACCAGGTCTCAAGCAGAAGGCAAAGGAGAGAACTGGGTCTAAGGCATATTTCCAGGAAAGGCTGAAGTGATCTCCCCTAAGCTGCAGGAGGTAAGTGAACAGTGAAGAACCCCCACCCCTACTCCACTTCTAGCCCAATTCCCTGGTATCCTCGTAGGAAGCAGTAGACAGCCATGCTGACCATTTCAAAGCTGAGGACCAACACGGCCTAGTACCTTGCTTGCAGCCCGAATGCTAGGTCAGGCATCTGCCTTTCTTGTCTTCAGATATGCCTGAAGAGAGGAAGCAGTAGCAAGCCCTGCACAGTCACCATAGGACTTGAGTCAAACCTACAAACCCACTGGTAAGTCCTGGACCAGGCCATGTATGAGCCACCTGCTGCAGCTGTGACTAAATGGGAAGCAAATGGTCAGGGCAAGGATGCAGCCCCTATTCTCTATGCCAAGAAAAACGATAGCTGGGCCCATCATCTCACTTGTTTACTCACTTGTATTTGGTTGCCTGAGTCCCCACGGTGACAGAGAAGCCTAGAATCCCAGATGTGTTCCTACAGGTAGGGTAGACATGGTACCTATGGCCAGAGTGAAAAGTTCTATAAGCTCGGGTACTCACCTGCACCCTGTCCTTGGAGGTACTAGAGAGCAGTGGGAACGGTTTCTGCCCATCCTTACTAGACCCTACAGGTCCTGGAAGAGGATCCATAGATGTTTACTCTTGGGTTAGGGTATCCACCCCTCTTCTGAACTGAGGACCACAAGGCCAGCCTCTTCTCTTGCTAATCTTGAAACTTGACCAAACTGACAGACTGATCATAGTCCAAGATGCAAATTGCAAAAGTTTTGACAGTATGACTCTACCGAGTGTGACTTGGTAGGTATGACTCTTAAGGCCTGGAAGGGCCAAAGAGTGCTGAGACTGTTCAGTCAGTCCAGCTGATCGACTTAAGCCTGCCAAGTAAGCCCCAGATCTTACTTGAGGTCAGTGCTCTTGCCAGCAGACTTACCCAAGGGTCTGCTTGGTTCGAAGGAAGTCAAAACAAGGCTCTTCCATATGCATCTGTAATTCAACATACTACCCATCAGCTCAACTCCTCCCAGCAGAGAAACCTCCATTTCTTCCCCCCAAAGTGTTAACATGTGACCCCCGAGTCCAGCCTCCCTTACTGCCTTCTTAAATAGCCCAGGCCCATTATCCTGGCTAATACTAGGTGAGAAATGCTCAACAACCAGCTCACTTACAAACCACAGATCTCTGACCACTCCCAGGTCCCCAGCCCCCAGGTAGATAGGCCAGTCCTCACAGTTGGCCAGGGGCTCCCGAGTATAGGGACTCTCCTTTATGCAACTTACCACAAGCAGCTCCATAAGAGTGTATTCTTTCAGACTCCTGGCACCTGACTGAGAGGAGAAGCTGATCAGACCAACTGAAAATCCAATGGCTTACAGGGCTTTTTAAAAATATAGCTCTTCTTGACAACCATTTATTCAGGATACTACCCTACTCTTCTCCCCCGCCCCCGCCGCCCCACCCCATACCCTCTACTGTTATACTTCCTGCCTTCCCACAAAACAGGAGGTGTGTGCAGACTGGAATCATGCATGATGATCTGTATTCCCAGCCCTAGCTCAGCACTGCAGGTGGACATGGAATTGAGTTCAGTAATCCCTGACCTGCCAGCTCCTGCCCAAAACACACCAAGGACACAACCTAAAGTCAAGGACTTGCAGAGGAAGATAGGCTCTACAGACAAGGCAAAGATTCAGCGCCAGAAACTCAAGAAAAGGACAAGGTGACAAGTGAGGCCGTGGAGCCCTGCCCAAAGTCCAGGCCAGGGATCTTTACGAGGTCAGACAGAGAAGTGATTTCCTCATGTAGAAAACCCAGGACCAAAGCAGCAGATAAAGAGCCCCAGTGTTTGGGAAGTCTGAGATCAGTCTAAACAGACACAGGTCCCCACTGTCCTAAAAGTGAGTGGGACCAAACACAGGCTAGTCTATGGACCAATTGAGATCAGTGCAAAGCTCTTTCTTATTTTAAGCACCATCCCATATCTCCAGAATGCTGTGGAAAACACATAGGATTTGAAGACAGAAAGTATAAATTTGAACTCCAGCTGGTATGACCTCAGGTAAGTGAAGGACCTCAGATTTATCATACATAAAAAAGAGGTGATAAATCCTCTCTCTCAGGTGCTTTGAAAATACTCATTATGACTCTGGAAGCCATTCTATTTATTGTATGTTGGTTGACTATGTTTGCTTTTGTCGTATTTTAAAACTGTCCTTTTAACAAATGTCTTCTTGCTCCCTGGAGTTCTGACTGGTGAATATGTAGGGACTTCCAGCCATACTTCAGTTCTGTCCCTCTGGACTAGTGGCTGGGTGATTAATAAAGCACTGTGATTGAAAAAGGATCCACTTCACTGACAGGAGCAGTTTTTAAATGTAATTGCTTCAAGAGGACATATGACCCCAAGCATAAAACCACAGAGTAACCGCAAACAGGCCTTGAAGAGCATAGGATCACTTCCCCCAGACACTGTGGTCCTTCCACCAGTCTTTAGTGTCTAAAAGACACAGCCATGAGGACAGCTGTGTGCAAAGGGGCCACTGACCTGGTAATATACAGTGACTTCAGAGTTGGCGTCACCCCTGTTCAGAGCTCTCACTTTGCACAGGTGGTGGCCACTGGGTAGCTCCACCACCTGGAACTGCACAGGCATCTCCTGCTCCAGAGGCATGAAGTTCAACTTGCTGCAAAACAATCAGTATGGGTCATCGAGGCTGTGCCTTTATCCTCCTATTCCTGCCCCCAAAATTGAAAGTCAGGCCTTCTACACTGCCTTCTGAATTGCTTTGTTTATATAACTAACCTCAAATAAACCTACAAGAAGCATCTCCATTACAGATTTAGTAACAACTGAATTTTGGTCTCAAGGTCCTCTTGCTATTAAGAACACATAACTCCTAAAGAGAAAATTCAACTAATACTCACTCAACAACATATTTCAGGAAATCTGTAGATTCCTAGGAGGTGAAAGAGAAGAAAATAGCTATATCAGACTCTACTGTCTTTAATTTCACCCCAAACCAACTAATACCAATGTTCTAAGTGCATGGGAAGCCCTGGAATGCATCAGAAAGCAGATACAGTCTGTCACCCAAAATGCTGATCATTCATTCACTGGGTTTATCACTCATTAACTGGGATTATCATTCACTGATTCAATATTGATTATGTTTGTTGAATACTAAGTGGCTCTCAACTGAAGTGGCTCCTTTTCTGTTCTCCCTTGGTGCTGTTTACTGTCCACTGTGAAACTTTCTCCACTGGGGGATCAAACTTAGTTGTCCGGTTTACCCCATTAGGCTGTGTTTTAGAAACCTGGATCTATTAATACAGAGCCTGGCATAGAGTGAGCAACAGAATACACTTGATACGAAGTGAATGATGTATATATATATACATCCCTCAGCCCTCCCCAGCTCCCACTTTAATCTCTAAATTAAACTGTTTCTAGTTTCCACAATTGTCAACAAATGTAACCAGTACCATGTATTTACCAAACCCACTTAACTCAAAATGCGGTCCAATACCAGTAGTCTCTTTCATAAGAAAGTCTTGTCCAGCACTGAAAGGGCCAAGTTCCCTTCTAAACAGACTGTGACGATGCTGGCCTGCCAAAATTACAGAGCTTCCCCTTTAGGGAAGAACTAATAGAATTCCAGAGCGCAGAACAGCATTCATACCTGGTCTGTACCAACAGAACCCTGACACTCACTGTGCTTGTGACATTTCCTTGTACCAGGCCCTCAACAAAGAGCTGGGCTTTGAATTCTCTGACGAAGCTCAGCAGAGACTCAAGGGAAAGGCCATCCATCAAAGCGCGATACTTATCAATCATAGACCAACGGGAATACTCCAGGATTAAAAGCCGAACATCTCTACAGAGAGCAGGAAAAAAAAAGTCTTATTTTAAGAAATGAATCGTAAGGGTATAGGATTGGGTTAAGTTTCTATAGATGATGTGTTTCTTTAAAGTGACAATTTCTATCACTACTTAAGATAGGGAAACAATGTCATAAGCAGCAAAAAGCATTTAAAACTGCATATATAGACTATTACATAGATTATTAGCTCATTGGTAAAACTTATGTTTCAATTGCAAAATAAAACATTTCACACAAGCTGCCAAATGAGTCACAAACCAATATTACTATTTTGATTTCAAATCTCACTAGCATTTATTCATTACTGGAAGTGACCATCATGTATATCTACAATGACAATACAGCATAACTGGCTCTAGGCAAGAATCAGACTAACCCCCTCCCACACAGTAAGCTATTTATTTATTTTTCTTAGTAAGCTGTTTAAATATGGCCAAGTTACCTAACATTTGTGGCTCAATTTCATTTGTAAAACAAGGGAAATAAAAACGCCATACTATTATCAGTTTTGGTGAGAATTAAATAAATACACTTAAAGTTCTTAGATCTAACACATACCAAATCTTCAATAAACAAGTACTATTACTCTACCACATTTTAACAAAGTAGTATTCAGGAGTTATAGGATATATGGGGCTATTTTTAATTATATCAATAGTTCCAGACAACTCTCCTTTCCCATTTATATTTGGTTATTAGTTTTTATAACTTTTTGTGATCAGATTATCAGTTATTACATGTCTGATTCTTAACTACTCCCTCCCCTGCTTTCGAATTTTGGCCATTTATGGTCTCATTATAACTATGTCTAATGCAGGGTATTTACAGATGCCCAGCAAACAGGTCAAGTAGGGGCTCGCAAGCCATGTGCATAAAGGGCTATATCTGCTCAGAGGGGACTTTTTCCCCCCTCCCACAAAGGCTCTACCTGCTGACAGAGCCTTTTTACCCTCAAGAGTGTACTTTTTTCTGATTCACACAAAGGTACCCTATAAGCTACCGCTGGCCCTAGATTAAAGAACAGGCTCTGGTGAAAGGCCCAAGATGACTGCCTATTAGCAGAGGGCATACAGACTGTCCAGAAGCGTTTCTGCTCTCTTCTGCAACCTGACTGAATTCTGGATAGCTGCAGTTGTCAGATAAATGACCTGTTAGGCAATTTAACTCAGCTACTTATCATAACATCCAATACACTAAGCAATTTTGAGCTACAACAAAGTCAGCACTTTTTGAACTATTTTTTACTTAGAAACTAGGAAAAAACACTCTTTTAACCTTTAGCCTCTAATTAAGTATAGTAGACTGTCTGCAGTCCTCCTCACCGATAACTACTTACACTGAGTTTAGGAACTCTCTAACTCTATGGGCTAGTTTCCTAAAACACAGCACAATTCTATCACATCTGAATTAGCACTGAAACAACAGCCTCACTCCCCACACTTAATTCCAAGGAAGGCATATAGTTTTAGGCCTTCAAAATATAAGCTGATCCCATGTATACCCACTTGGCCAGAGTTTCAGGCTTGATGAGGATGTTAAAGTAGGTCTTCTTCAATTGCTCAGTTATCATTGTAAACACAGCTGGTGTGGAACTGAACTCCGCTAAGTAGTCAATAATAAGCTGAAACAGTAGCTAAGAAGAAAAGAAAGAAACACCGTAAGTGGAGAAACATGTAAATCCACTGATTTTTAGGGGGAAAATGTTTCCCATTGGTTTCTACCAGGGGTTCAATATGATAAAATAGGCATTGTGTGGGACATAAGTACTAATGACTCAAAGAATCTTTTTTTTTTCCCCTTAACCCATGGCTACACCACCTAGCTATTTTTTTTTCCAGTAATTCATTTATTTATTTTTGGCTGTGCTGGATCTTCACTGCTATGTAGGCTTTTCTATAGTTGCAGTGAGTGGGGACTGCTCTCTAGTTATTGTGATCAGCTTCTCACTGCGGTGGTCTCTCTTGTTGTGGAGCAGAGTCTAGGCTGCACGGGCTTCAGTAGTTGCAGCATGTGGGCTCTGCAGGTGCGTCTCCCGGGCTCTAAGCACTGGCTCAACAGTTGTAGCACACGAGCTCCGGGACATGTGGGATCTTCCCAGATCAAGGATTGAACTGGTGTTTCCTGCATTGGCAGGTAGATTCTTTACCACTGAACCACCAGGGAAGCCCCTCCCTCAAAGAATTTTTAGGAGCTAAAGTTCTCAATAATTATAAAATCTGAAGGAATAAAAATTTTCTTTTTCATAATTTTCAGAGGTATTTTAAAACATTTTTTCCTTCCCATTAAACTTAAAAATAATTTTATTGAGCATCTCCACTGCCCCAAAATTTGATTTTAACTGGGAGGAGATAATTTAGGAAATAATGACTTTGTATCAACCTGTGCTATCCAGAAACATGTGGAGTCTTCTCCCTTAAAGTCTTTTATATGCTTCAAAAAGATTTATAGCTTTCTTTAGATAGGTTCTATACTTTTCTTCTTTATTCTTACATATTTGATTATTTTTCTCAATATTATAGTGACATATTTTTTCCCAATCCATTTCTAAGTGGTTATTACACTACAGGAAAATGAGCCATTGATATACTGGTCTTATGATGAGTCATATCACAAATTATTTTTTAAATTCTAATAGTATTTTGCAAAGAAAAATGCTTTTTCTCTTCCAGGTGTTTTTATTTTTTCACTTTAATACAGTAGCCAGAAATTCTAAAAATAATGTCGACTAATAGAAGTGATCGTGGGTATCCTCGGCTTGTTCCTAATTTTAATGTTCAGGATTTCATCAGTTAGTATAACATCTGTTATTGTACATTTAATTAAGATTTTTATTGTGGTTGAGTAACCTCCCTTTATTCCTACTTATTAGGAATGACAGCTCAAATTTATCAAATAATTTTGGGGGCATTAATCACTATATTCATATAGTATTTCTCAACTGACTTTGATATAATGATTTATGTTCATTATCACTATATTCACACAGTGTTTCTTAACTGACTTGTGTTATAATGATTTATAACAGCTTCATAAAACTGAACAACCAACTCTTTGCTTTGCTGGCACTGGTCATGGTCAATTATTCTTCTTGTTATATTTGAACTTAACTTTCAAGTTTTTAGAATGCTTGACTCTGTATTTCATAGGTGTAAATGATCTCTAGTTTTACATATGTATTTATAGTATTTATATAAAGTTTTAATGTTACAGTAGGGAAGCTTCATAAAATGAAGAACCTCAAATACTATGGTTTGTATTTCTAAAAAGCTCTCCAGGTAATTCCAAAACATACCTACCAAATGACAACTACTGTATTTGGCTTTAATATGTCTGGATTTTAAGCTACATTATATTTACTCTTTTGAAGGTTACTAAAATATTCCATGTGTCTCCTCCTAAGAATAATTTTTGTTCCCAGGGGAGACTGACAAGTAAGAGGGTATAAAGAAGAAAACTACTCTTCTCTAGGGTTTTTGCTAAGATATGGAGGCTATCACCTCTTAGCACAGGTCTAATTACTTCCAGGTCCTCTCCTCCAGAATTTTTCTTAGATAAACCCAATTCCCCAAATGTTAATATATGTTCTACCCAAAAAACCAACATATAAAATTTATTGCTGGGTACATTATTTTACCTGGTTCTTGGTATTTCTTCCTTTACTTATGAAGTACTGACAGATGACATTGAAACATATTCTTTACCAAAAGATAAATCACTAACAAGATATAAACTCTGTTTCTTAAGAGTCATAAACTTAGAAGGGAACAAGACACACACACTTGAAACAATGGAAAAGACTGTGAGAAGACAAAGAAAGAACACAGACATCTAAGTTCTACTCTTCGTCAGGGTATCAGGGAACATGTCAGGTGTTTTAAATCTGTCCTTGCACTATGGCATGAAATTACACTCAAAAAAGAAAACAAAGAAAGAGCTAGTCACTCAGTCGTGTCCAACTCTTTGTGACCCCATGGACTGTAGCCCACCAGGCTCCTCTGTCCATGGAATTCTCCAGGCCAGAATACTGGAGTGGGTAGCGTTTTCCTTCTCCAGGGGATCTCCCCAACCCAGGAATAGAATCTAGGTCTCCCACATTGCAGGCAGACTCTCTACTGTCTGAGCCACAAGGGCAGCCCAATTACACTCAAACAAGTCCTAAATACCAGTGTTGGCTGCAGAGAAACTGACAGTAAAGAGAAGTATAATCAAGTCTGAAGCACAGGCTGTGCTATATCTATTACTAATGTATACAACACTAATAAATGTAATTAATTGAAGAATATATGTTGCTCTTATATGTGGCCAAAGTCAGAATACCTGCCATCAGCCAAAAAAACCATAATGATCTCCAGGCCAGAATATTGGAGTGGGTAGCTGTTCCCTTCTCTAAGGAATCTGTCCCACCCAGGAATCGAACCAGGGTTTCCTGCATTGCAGGCTGAGCTACCAGGGAAGCCCAATAAATACAATTAATTAAGAATATATGTTGCTCTTATATGTGGCCAAAGTTGGAATACCTGCCTCAGTCAAAAAAACCTAATGATCTATATTAATACATATTTCTTTTCATATACAGCACCTTATGCACAAACCTCTATGCTTGGTGCTATAGGCACAACAAACAAATAGGAAATTTTAAAGTTGTCTGCAAAGAAATCAGAGCACTGTACTTACAGGTAGTTTATGGTTGAATCCTTTCACTCGAATAATTAAACCATGTTCTCCAGCGACCAGCTTATACTCCAGCTGTGCCACATCTGCTTCATAAGCTGGTTCCGCAAGGTTATGGGTAAGGATATTGACAAAGATATCAAAGAGGACCACACTAAGAGTATAAAAATGCAAACAGCATCATTAACTGACAATAAATAGACAAATTTCCTTCAACTTAGAGTAAGAAACTTCACTTTTATAAAGATGTTAATTCACTACTCCAGAATGTAAACTCTATATACTAACTGAGCTCAAAGGTAAATACAGCTTACTAGGGCTCGGGTTCACCAGGGCATTACAGAACTCCCACCTTCAGCAGTGCTCCCCTAATCTTTTTCATGTCATGCACAAATAGAATATGATAATATTTATGTTGCACAATGGGATAAGTGTAAAATACATGAAAAGCAACTGGCCCAAATGCTCTGGCTATCCCTGTGGCCTAGGTTTTCTGGCCAACAAATTAAAAATCTGAGGGAAGAGAGTAGGGTCATGTTTTTTTGTGTTTTTTTTTTGGCCATGTGGCATGTGGAATCTTAGTTTCCCAACTAGGAATCGAACCAGAGACTGATGCATTGGAAATGCATAGTCTTAACCACTGGATGGCCAGGGAAGTCCTGTAATGCACTTTTTAGACTGGATATTAATAATGTTAGTGCTATTTGTCAGTTTAAGGCTGGATTTTACAGGTTAAGGGGCAAAAGAAAGGAAGAAATGTAGTAACATTTCCTGAGCACCTCCTATGATTCAGGTACATTTTAGGCTCTCTGACCTCCCACAATACAGCTATCTATATAAACGTGTAAATAATTTGCTAAGAATGAAGTAAAATCAGACTCCTTGGCAGTCTCAAAATACAGGTCAACAGATTCACACTAGTCCTCATTATATACTGGAGGCTAACCCAAGCTTATCTTTAAGGAACTTTCTCAATCCAGTACAAATAAGTGCTGGAGACGGAGCAGCCACAATTCCATCTTAGTGATTCACACAGATAATTTGTTTTGGGCACATAGAAAACACATACATGAGGAGCACAGCTCAAGTACTGACAAAGAGAATGATACAATGATTCAGAAATAAAAGTCTTTCAATAATTAAAATATATATATCTTCCAGAAAAGAGGACAATTTCTTACTTTGCTGCAGACTTCTGTATCAAAGGTGAGATCAGATGGAAACGTATATATGCTGAAAGAAAAAGACCCTAAATAAGAAACTAATGGCCAGAGGCCTCAAATATTTAGTACATCTGTTATTTTCCCCCAATATGATGATGTTTTAAAAATTCTGAAATAAACCACTAATCCTTAAATCCTCATTACATTTTTATCCTTAAGCGTCCTTAATAAGTATATTTACCATTCCAAATAGTGTCCAGAAGGCATACTTTAATCTATAGGAAAATCACATATATAGACAGATATGCAGAGAGGCCTATGAATACTCTTACTATCAATAGCCTTGGTCAGGAAAAATGCATATAGAGGTATACATGTCAAGAACATTAAGGGAAAAATACCAATGCTCACAGAAAGTTGTATCAGTACTGTTCCAAGGAAGCGGAATAAATGTTAAGAACATTTTTAGAAACTCATAATCTATCCAAGAAAAACTGAGTAAACACCTTCCCAGTGAACTCAAGAATCCCTTAGAACTATAGTACAGTTGTGTCAAGGCTACGGATATGGGCTAGATGGCAAACAAGAGCACCTACCCTTTGATTCCAAGTTGCTTCAGTAAGTTCCTATGCTATGCACAAGAACACAAAATTTAAAAAGCAACACAGTTTGGGCTACCATGTTGAAGATAAGAGCTTCAGAGTCTGGTTAACTGTATATACAACACTTCCTTTAGGCTGAGAAACAAAGAGTACAGGGAGACAGATGGAGGATATTTCACATTTGTAATGCTGGACTTGGCTATCTATCACGTCTAAGAATAATTCCTTTCAGCATACTCTTACTCTTGATTCTCTTTTTAACAATAATGTTCAAAAAACACCACCTGCTGCCTGAGACAGCCAAACACCTGGCTCTGCTTTCATTTAACTGAGAAAAAAAAATCAAAAAATAATTTCATTTTATGCTTGAATCCTTATTTATTCCCTGGAATCTGTAGTGTACATAAGAATTTCTGTGACAGCACAGGAGCATAGTATGGATCCGACAGGTAAGCCTGGAAAAGGTCTTCAAGTAGAAGGAAAAGAGGAAAGGAAGAGATGTGACAGACAAGAGGTAAAAGGTTGTGAGAAACTGGAGAAAGTTTGGTTATACTTATTTCACTAGTTTTAAGGAGGTAAACATTTTACCTTTGGGGATTTTGAATTTGTTGTCTTTCTTATACCACAGGCAACCTTGTGGAGTATTCACAATTTTAACAGGGTATTCTGTCTCTGGACAATCAAAAGCCTTCAACATGAAATCCGTGGCTAACAAAAGCAAAAGGTAATAAATCACTCAGTTATCACAACAGAATTTCCATCAATCTGTTCTTGGTTTCAGAACTCTAGGTAACTCTTTTTTGAGGCAAAAACATGTCAAATTCAAATGTTAGAGTACAATAAATTAGTAGAACAATACTAAAAAGAAAGTCCTCTTGGCCTTGCTGCTGCTGCTCCTAAGTCGCTTCAGTAGTGTCCAACCCTGTGCGACCCCATAGACGGCAGCCCACCAGGCTCCCCCATCTCTGGGATTCTCAGGGCAAGAACACTGGAGTGGGTTGCCATTTCCTTCTCCAATGCATGAAAGTGAAAAGTGAAAGTGAAGTCACTCAGTCGTGTCCGACTCTTAGCAACCCCATGGACTGCAGTTTACCAGGCTCCTCCGTCCATGGGATTTTCCAGGCAAGAGTACTGGAGTAGGGTGCCACGGCCTTCTCCGCTCTTGACCTTAAACTACATGAACTCTGAAAATCTGTAATTTCCCAAGAGCTGACTAATCTTAACTGTGAGAGGGACCTTTGGTCAAAATAATTGTATAGACCAATTTATGAATGCATTCTTGAATGAGAATGTCATTTACCAATTTACATATTCAAAATTTACATATTTTTGAAAGTTAACAAATAAAACCATTTTAAAGTGAACAATTCAGGGGAATTAAGTATATTCACAATGGTGTGCAACTACCACTTCTTTCTAGCTGCAAAACATTTTTATCAACCCAAAAGGAAACCCCTAAGCACTAAGGAGCACTAAGCAGTTGCTCCCCATTACCCATTCCCCCCTGCCACTGGCGACCATCAACCTGAGTTCTGTGTCTCTATGGATTTACCTATTCTGGGTATTTCAGGTGAAAAGAATCATACATGTAAACCCCTTTTGTCTGTCTTCTTTCATTTACCATGTTTTCAAGATTCATCCATACTGAAGCATATATATCAGTACGTCATTTCTTTTTATGACAGAATAATCCATCATTGTATGTATATGCCATAGTTTGTTTATCCATTTATTCATTATGAACACTAGTTGTTTCCACCTTTTGCCTTTCGTGAATAATGCTGCTATCAACATGCATGCACATGCATTTGTTTGAATATCTGTTTTCTTTTGGGTATATACCTAGGAATAGAATTGCTGGAAAAATGAAATTCTGAGTAAATTATATTTGTCCTAGACCAGTGACTTCCTCACAGTTAAAATTATTTTCTGTTGTAAGCTAGTAGACAGGTTAACACACACATATACCTACCGGGAACAAAACTTCTGAAAATAATACCCTTTCTTTATTTAATGAAACATTTTGCTATTTTCCACTCGGATTTTTTTTAATGCTTTCACAGTTCATTACACTGGGAGGCAACCTGTAGTTTGAAAACCTCTAGAATAATCAGACAAGATAATGGCAACACCTAGAGGGACTGACGTGAAAGCATCAGCTATCATTGACCAGAAAAAGTCCCAGGATCTATGCTTACGTCCGGTTTCCTGCAATCACCAACTGAACAGTCCAGGACAAGTCATTTGGCTTTTTTGAGCTTCAGTTTTATCATTTGGAAAAGTAAGAAAACTATAATGCTCATCCCAGAGATCAGGTGTTATTTAATATAAGTACATGGATGGATTATGTATAATGATTGATATTTCACTGACCTATGTACTTGTTTTCAGCTGGAAGATGAAGATCTGGATTCAATTCAAAATCACTCTTCCACAGTTCAGCCCAAGAGTTTTCAATATCTGTAGAGATAAAAGACAAACTGATCCAATAAAGAATGCAGTGTTCAGAATTCTCATAGTAACAAACCAGTCAACAACTGGTCTTCACTAACCAATTCTTTTTTCTCAGGAAAACTGTAAGTGACATAACCTGAGTTTCCAAACTCTTGCTACTCAATGGGTGGTTTCATCAGCCTTGTTATCACCTAGAAAGTTTGTTAGAAACACAGAATCACAAGCTCAACTCTAGAGCTACTGAATCACAATCCATATTTTAATAAGACCTCCAGGTGATATGCACACTGAAGTCTGGGGGGCACTTTTCTAAAATACAGCCAAAAATATCCCCAGGCTCCCAAAGACAACAGGATTTTCTCACTAGCTAATACAGATATAAGCACTGCAGAAAACAATTTCCAGGAAAGTAATATAAATCATTTTCATTTCAAAGTAAACATCTTAAAAAAAAATATATCATTTTCCCCACAGGAACTACCAGACAAACTATTAAGGAATAAAACTTCCCAGGTGAATCATATACCTAAATGTAGGACAATTTTAAAATATTTTACCTTCCATACTATATTGAGTCCCAAACCATTTCTCCTTGAGGTCACATTTTCCCTCATTAGCACCAGACAGTAGAACAAGATTTGCCTTTTGAGGAACTAGCTGATTAAGGGCTTCAGCAATGACCTAATTGGGGACAGGGGGAAAGTGGAGGGGGGAGACACATATACAACAATTATAACTTCACTCTAATACATCTCCGTTAAAAAGGCAAAGCCACAATATGTTAGACACCCTCAAGATCCTAGCACCTTAATGCTCATGAAACTGTCTATAGTCCATGACCACCCTAATTGACAAAACTTCATTAGTCTATCAGCAGCTTCAAATATCTTTCTTCAGAATGCTCCAATAGTTCTCATCTCAAATTCTACATAAGAGGACTAGCAGTGAAAAGAGCTATCATTTACTAAGCTTTTACTATGTGCCAGGTAGTATTTCATTTAATCCTAACAATAACCTTAAGGTATACCCATTTTCCCTGGTTCGGGAAGGTCCCCTGGAGAAGGGAATGGATACTCATTCCAGTATTCTTGCCTGGAGAATTCCATGGACAGAGAAGCCAAGTGGGCTACAGTCTACGGGGTCACAAAGAGTCAGACACGATTGAGCAATTAATAGTTTCACTTTACTTTTCATACCTATTTTATAAAAAGCACTCAGCCTCAGAGGTTAAAGTTTAAGTAATTTGCACAGATTAAAGATTCTATAATCTGCACAGAACAACACACCTAGAAGTGACAAGTGGAGTTCTAACCAAGTTTGTACATAATTTCAAAAACTATGCTCTTAACTATTATGTATTATACTACTTCAAACACAAGAATCAGTAAAATGATTCAATGTAGAGCCTCCTGTAATAATCCTTCAGCTATGACAAGAACTAAGCATAAGATTTTTATGGGTTAGATTTGAAACCCTAACTACTACTTAAAAACATTTCTTTGAGAAAAAAACAACAAACAGTGGTTCAGAAAAAAATACTTGGACCCCTGGGCACAATCATCCTAGGGAAATGACAAGACTATGTGGTTACTGCTTCCTCCTTTCCCTTTCCCTATCTTCTTTAAAATTAGTAGTTTTACAATACCTACCATCATCACAGTCTCTCACCTCAGCACTATTAACATTTTGGGCCAGATAATTTCTAGTTGTAGAGTGCCATCTCCTGCATTGTAAAATGTTCAGCAATAACTCTGGCTTCTACCCACTAGATGCCAAGATCACTCTCCAGCTGTGACAACTGAAATGTACCCTTTGTTGCTGTTATTCAGTCACTAAGTCGTGTCCAACTCCTTGCAACCCCATGGACTGCAGCACACCAGGCTTCTTTGTCCTCCACTATCTTCTGGACTTTGCTCCAACTCATTCCATTGAGGCTGTGATGCTACCTGACCATCTCATCTTCTGCCAACCCTTTCTCCTCTTGCCTTCAATCTTTCCCAGCATCAGGGTCTTTTCCAATGAGTCAGTTCTTCATATCAGGTGGCCAAAGTACTAGAGCTTCAGCTTCAGCATGAGTACTTCCAATGAATATTCAGGGTTGATTTCCTTTAGGATTGACTGGTTTGATCTCCTTGATGTCCAAGTGGCTTTCAAGAGTCTTTTCCAGCACCACAATTCAAAAACATAAATTCTTCAGCAATCAGCCTTCTTGATGGTCCAACTCTCACATCCACACGTGACTACTGGAAAAAACATAGCTTTGACTATACAGACCTTTGTTGACAAAGTGATGTCTGCTTTTTAATATATTGTCTAGGTTTGTCATAGTTTTCCTTCCAAGAAGCAAGCATCTTTTAATTTTATGGCTGCAATCACCATCTGCAGTGATTTTGGAGCCCAAGAAAATAAAATCTGTCACTGTTTCCACTTTTATCCCTTCTGTTTGCCATGAAATGATGGGACTGGATGCCATGATCTTAATTTTTTTGAATGTTGAGTTTTAAGCCAGGTTTTTCACTCCTCTTTCACCCTAATCAAGAGGATCTTTGATTCCTCTTTGTTTTCTGCCATTAGAGTGGTATTATCTGCATATCTGAAGTTACCAATATTTCTTCTGGCAATCCTGATTTCAGCTTGTGATTTCCCCCAGCCCAGCATTTCACATGATGTAGAAATTAAATAAGCAAGGACAGTATACAGCCTAGTCATACTCATGTCCCAATTTTAAACCAGTCAGTTTTTTTTATGTCTGGTTCTAACTGTTGCTTCTTGACCCGCATACAGGTTTCTCAGGAGACAGGTAAGGTGGTCTGATATTCCCATCTCTTTAAGAATTTTCTACTGTTTGTTGTGATCCACACAAAGGCTTTATTAACACAGTCTTCATGAAGCAGAAGGAGATGTTTTTCTATACTTCCCTTGCTTTCTCCATGATCTAATGAACGTTGGCAATTTGATTTCCGATTCCTCTGCCTTTTCTAAACCTAGTATGTACATCGGTAAGTTCTCAGTTAATGTACAGCTGAAGCCTAGCTTGAAAGATTTTGAGCATTACTTTGCTAGCATGTGAAATGAGCAACTGTACGGTAGTTTGAATATTCTTTGACACTGCCCTTCTTTGGGACTGGAATGAAAACTGACCTTTTCCAGTCCTGTGGCCACTGCTGAGTTTTCCAAATTTGCTGGTATACTGTGTGTAGCACTTTCACAGCATCATCTTTTAGGATTTGAAATAGCTCAGCTGGAATTTCATCACCTCCACTAGCTTTTTCGTAGTGATGCTTCGTAAGGCCCACTTGACTTCACTCTCCAAGGATGTCTGACTCTAGATGAGTGACCACACCATCTTGGTTATCCAGGTCATTAAGACACATTTTGTAAAGTTCTTCTGTATATTCTTGCCACCTCTTCTTAATCTCTTCTGCTTCTTTCAGGTCCTTAATATTTCTGTCCTTTATCCTGCCTCTTCTTACATGAAATGTTGCACTGGTATCTCCAATTTTCTTGAAGTGATCTCTAGTCTTATTCATCCTATAGTTTTCTTCTATTCCTTTGCACTGTTCATTTAAGAAGGTTTATTCTCTCCTTGTTGTTCTCCAGAACTCTGCATTCATTTTGGGTGCATTTTTCCCTTTTTCCCTTGTCTTTCACTTCTCTTTCCTCAGCTCTTTGTAAAGCCTTTTCAGACAACCACTTTACCTTTCTGAATTTTTTTTCTTTTTCTTTGGCATGGTTTTGGTCACTGCCTCCTATACCATGTTATGAACCTCCATCCATATTCCTTCAGTCACTCTGTCTACCAGATCTAGTCCCTTGAATCTATTAGTTACCTCCACCATATAATCATAAGGGATTTGATTTATGTCAAACCTGAATGGCCTGGCAGTTTTCCCTACTTTCTTCAATTAAAGCTGAATTTTGCAATAAGAAGCTCATGATTTGAGCCACAGTCAGCTCCAGGTCTTGTTTTTACTAACTACAGCTTCTCCATCTTTAGCTGCAAAGAACATAAATCAATATGATTTTGGTACTGACCAATCTGGTGATATCCACATGCAGAATAGTCTTTGGGTTGTTGCAAAGGGTGTTTGCAATGACCAGTGTGCTTTCTTGACAAAACTTTGTTAGCCTTTGCCTTACTTCATTTTGTACTTCAAGGACAAACTTTTCTGTTATTCTGGGTATCTCTTGACTCCCTACTTTTGCATTCCAATCTCCTATGATGAAAAGGACATCTCTGGTGCTAATTTTAGAAGTGTTGTAGGTTTTCACAGAACTGGTCAACTTCAGCTTCTTCGGCATCAGTGGTTGGAGCACAGACTGGGATTACTGTGATGCTGAATGGTTTTCCTTGTACCCAGGCAGTGACAAATATCCCATGGGGACAAAATCACCCCTGGTTGAGAACCTCTACCCCATATGGAGTGAAATGATTTATTTACCAGGACTAGTGAAAGAAAGACCTTGACCAACTATTTATGTGTAATATTTATTACACATAAGTCATATATTTTGAAATCAAGGATTCTTGTATTTCTCTTGTATATATTCTCAAAATGATTAAAATTGTACAGAGTCTCCAATAGAATTAAAAGGCAAGCTAAGCAAGTATGTTTATCACCTAAAGCACATAATTCTTAGAAATGACTTTAATAGATGTTTCAACACTTGAAAAATAGAAAGAACGTACCTAAGGAGAGGACTTGATTTTCTCGTCATATTAAAGCATGGTCATATACAAGAATCATGAAAAATTATCCACAAAACTACTGATATTTCTTCAGTTAAAACAAACAAAAACCTGACTAAACATAACCTAATTTTCTCCATTCTCATGTTCTTATGTACCTTTCTGCACTTTCTCACCCTCCTCTTTCTCTAAAAGTAAGGTTTAGAGATGGAAACCTCCTTACTTCTGGCTTGTATTCAAAAAGAAGCTGATCTCCAGTGAGAAAGTCCTGTAGTGGGTACAGCTGCATGTTTTCACACATGTTTTCCACATACTCAACTGGATCTGTCTGTAAAGAGGTAAAATTATTTCACACCAGAAATTCCTCATTACTATCCTTAATTTCCCACAAACTATAAATACTTAGCTCTTTTTTTTTAAATGAAACCAAAAGTTTCCCACAGATACAACCAAATAAAATGGCAGCTTAAGGATCTGGTGCTCAGAATTCTAACATAAATTAGCCAGAGAACTACTTTAAGTAGCTTATCCTAACACCCCACCAACCCCCCATCCTGAGCCCTACAACACACAAGGCTCTAATCAGGTCACAGCATCTTCATGGGAGAAATTTTAACAATGGCCCAAATTTTAACAATGGGCACTGTGAAGTGCCCAAAGACAGAGTCTTCATCATTTAATCACTACAGCACTATAACCTAAAAACTATTTGTAAGCATCAATCAAAATCAAGGTAGAAATCAAATTTTGTCATTAAAGCCTTGATATAAATGGTAAAATTAACTAGTATATTATCTCAATTTAAAACTGAACTAATGAGGGCAGTCCCTAAGATGGCAGAGGAACAGGACAAGGAGACCACTTTCTCCCCTACAAATTTATCAAAAGATCATTTGAACACTGAGCAAATACCACAAAACAACTTCTAAATGCTGGCAGAGGACACCAGGCACCCAGAAAGGCAGCCAATTGTCTTTGAAAGGAGGTAAGACAAAATATAAAAGATAAAAAGAGAGACAAAAGAGTTAGGGACGGAGACCCATCCCAGGAGGGAGTCATAAAAGAGAAGAAGTTTCCAAACACCAGGAAACCCTCTCATTGGCAGGTCTGTGGGGAGTTTTGGAATCTCAGAGGGCAACATAACCGGGAGGAAAAAATAAATAAAACCCACAGATTACGCGCTAAACTGCAGCTCCCAGTAGCCCAGATGCTTGCGTCTGCCACCAGCAAGTGGGGGCTGAACAGGGAGGTGCAGGCTGCAGTGCTTAGGGTAAGGACTGGGCCTGAATGCCATAAGGGCAATCTGAGGGAGCTAACGTGAGATAGCAACCCAAACCAGGGGATAGCCAGAGAGAGGGAAAAAAAATGAGGAAAGAGAGAGAGAACTTCCACAAAAAGGTCTAACCTAAGGCACTGCTGGGCTGCTCACAGAACAAAGGACTGAGCCAATACCAAAGGAGAGATAGCCAGCAGCACACTGGCCCATCCCCTGCCAGAGGCAGGGAGGCAGGCATGCAACGGCCAGAGCCATAAGGCAAAGGGAAAACTCGGCCCCAGGGATGGCATCCTCTACCAAACTGCAAGCAGACTCCCAGTTGCTAACCAAGTCTTCCTGGGATCCTGGACTCACTACCGGATACTTCATTGCACTCCAGAGAGAAAAGATCCAGCTCCACCCATCAGAACACTGATGGAAGCTTCCCTAACCAGGAAACCTTGACAAGCCACTCATCCAACCCCACCCACAGGGAGGAACCTCCACAATAAAGAGGAACCACAAACTACCAGAATTCGGAAAGGCCACCTCAAACACAGCAACCTAAACAAGATGAAAAGGCAGAGAAATATTCAGCAGGTAAAGGAACATGATAAAAGCCCACCAAACCAAACAAAAGAGGAGGAGATAGGGAGTCTACCTGAAAAAGAATTCAGAAAAATGACAGCAAAAATGATCAAAAATCTTGAAACCAAAATGGAGTTACAGATAAATAGTCTGGAGACAAGGATTGAGAAGATGCAAGAAAAGTTTAACAAGGACCTAGAAGAAATAAAAAAGAGTCAATCAATAATGAATAATGCAATAACTGAAATCAAAAGCACTCTGGAGGGAACCAACAGTAGAATAACTGAGGCAGAAGATAGGATAAGTGAGGTGGAAGATAGAGTGGTGGAAATAAATGAAGCAGAAAGAAAAAAAGAAAAAAGAATTAAAAGAAGTGAGGACAACCTCAGAAACCTCTGGGACAATGTTAAATGCCCCAACATTCAAATCATAGGAGTCCCAGAAGAAGAAGACAAAAAGAAAGGGCATGAGAAAATACTTGAGGAGATAATAGTTGAAAACTTTCCTAAAATGGGGAAGGAGATAGCCACCCAAATCCAAGAAACCCAGAAAGTCCCAAACAGGATAAACCCAAGGTGAAACACCCCAAGACACATATTAATCAAATTAACAAAGATCAAACACAAAGAACAAACATTAAAAGCAGCAAGGGAAAAACAATAAATAACTCACAAGGGGATTCCCATAAGGATAACAGCTGATCTCGCAATAGAAACTCTTCAGGCCAGAAGGGAACGGCAGGACATACTTAAGTGATGAAAGAGAAAAACCTACAACCCAGATTACTGGATCCAGCAAGGATCTCATTCAAATATGAAGGAGAAATCAAAAACTGTACAGACAAGCAAAAGCTCAGAGAATTCAGCACCACCAAACCAGCTCTTCAACAAATGCTAAAGGATGTTCTCTAGACAGGAAACACAAAAAAGGTGTATAAACTCTAACCCAAAACAACAAAGTAAATGGCAATGGGATCATACTTATCAATAACTACCTTAAATGTAAATAGGTTGAATGCCCCAAACAAAAGACAAAGACTGGCTGAATGGATATAAAAACAAGACCCCTATATATGCTGTCTACAAGAGACCCACCTCAAACCTAGGGACACATACAGACTGAAAGTGAAGGGCTGGAAAAAGATATTTCACACAAATGGAGACCAAAAGAAAGCAGGAGTAGAAATACTCATATCAGATAAAACAGACTTTGAAATAAAGGCTGTGAAAAGAGACAAAGGAGGACACTACATAATGATCAAAGGATCAATCCAAGAAGAAGATATAACAGTGATAAAAATATATGCACCCAACAAAGGAGCACCACAATATGTAAGGCAAATGCTAACAAGTATGAAAGGGGAAATTAACAATAACACAATAATAGTGGGAGACTTTAATACCCCACTCACACCTATGGGTAGATATACAATGGACCGGTTAGATCTAATTGATATCTGTAGGACATCTCACCCTAAAACAATGAATTTCACCTTTTTCTCAAGTGTACATAGAACTTCTCCAGGACAGATCACCACCCAGGCCATAAATCTAGCCTTGGTAAATTCAAAAAAACTGAAATCATCTCAAGCATCTTTTCTGATAACAATGCAGTAAGATTAGATGTCAACTACAGGAAAAAACTATTAAAAATACAAACATATGAATGCTAAACAACACACTTCTGAATAACCAACAAATCACAGAAGAAATCAAACCATGCATAGAAACAAATGTAAATGAAAACACAACAACCCAAAACCTATGGGATTCAGTAAAAGCAGTGCTAAGGGGAAGGTTCATAGCAATACAAGCCTACCTCAAGAAACAGGAGAGAAATCAAGTAAATAACCTAACTCTGCACCTAAAGCAACTAGAAAAAGAAGAAATGAAGCATCCCAGTGTTACTAGAAGGAAAGAAATCATAAAAATTAGGGCAGAAATAAATACAAAAGAAACAAAGGAGACCATAGCCAAAATCAACAAAGCTAAAAGCTGGTTTTTTGAGAAGATAAATAAAAGAGACAAACCATTAGCCAGACTCATGAAGAAAAAAAGGGAGAAGAATCAAATCAACAAAATTAGAAATGAAAATGGAGAAATCACAACAGACAACACAGAAATACAAAGGATCCTAAGAGACTACTATCAGCAACTATATGCCAAAAAAAATGGACAACTTGGAAGAAACAACTTCTTAGAAAAGTATAACTTTCCAAAACTGAACCAGGAAGAAATAGAAAATCTTAACAGACCCATCACAAGCACAGAAATTGAAACTGTAATTAGAAGTCTTCCAACAAACAAAAGCCCAGGACCAGATGGCTTCACAGCTGAATTCTACCAAAAATTTAGAAAAGAGTTAACACCTATCCTACTCAAACTCTTCCAGAAAATTGCAAAGGAAGGTAAACTGCCAAACTCATTCTATGAGGCCACCATCACCCTAATACCAAAACCAGACAAAGATGCCACAAAAAAAGAAAACTATAGGCCAATATCACTGATGAACATAGATGCAAAAATCCTTAACAAAATTCTAGTAAAAAGAATCCAACAACATATTAAAAAGATCATACATCATGACCAAGTGGGCTTTATCCCAGGGATGCAACGATTCTCCAATATTTGCAAATCAATCAATGTGATACCCCACATCAACAAATTTAAAGATAAAAACCGCATGATTATCTCAATAGATGTAGAGAAAGCCTTTGACAAAATTCAACATCCATTTATGACAAAAACCCTCCAGAAAGCAGGAATAGAAGGAACATACCTCAACATAATAAAAGCCATATATGATTAACCCACAGCAAACATTATCCTCAATGGTGAAAAATTGAAAGCATTTCTGCTAAAAACAGGAATAAGACAAGGGTGCCAGTCTTACCACTATTATTCAACATAGTTTTGGAAGTTTTAGCCACAGCAATCAGAGCAGAAAAAGAAATAAAAGGAATCCAGATTGGAAAAGAAGAAGTAAAACTCTCATTGTTTGCAGATGACATGATCTTCTACATAGAAAATCCTAAAGACTCCACCAGAAAATTACCAGAGCTAATCAATGAATATAGTAAAGTTGCAGGATGTAAAATTAATACATAGAAATCCCTTGCATTCCTATACACTAACAATAAGAAAACAGAAAGAGAAATTAAGGAAACAATTCCATTCACCATTGCAACGAAAAGAATAAAATACTTAGGAATAAATCTACCTAAAGAAACAAAAGATCTATATATAGAAAACTATAAAACAATGGTGAAAGGAATAAGATGACACAAATAGATGAAGAAATATACCACGTTCATGGATCAGAAGAATCAATACAGTGAAAATGAGTATACTACCCAAAGCAATCTATAGATTCAACGCAATCCCTATCAAGCTACCAATGGTATTTTTCAGAGAACTAGAACAAATAATTTCACAATTTGTATGGAAATACAAAAAAACCTCAAATAGCCAAAGCAATCTTGAGAAAGAAGAATGGAACTGAAGGAATCAACCTGCCTGACTTCAGGCTATACTACAAAGCCACAGTCATCAAGACAGTATGGTACTGGCACAAAGACAGAAACATAGATCAATGGAACAAAATACAAAGCCCAGAGATAAATCCACACACCTACAGACACCTTATCTTTGACAAAGGAGGCAAGACTATATACAATGGAGAAAAGACAATCTCTTTAACAAGTGGTGCTGGGAAAACTGGTCAGCTGCTTGTAAAAGAATGAAACTAGGACACTTTCCCGGAGAAGGCAATGGCACCCCACTCCAGTACTCTTGCCTGGAAAATCCCATGGACAGAGAAGCCTGGTAGGCTGCAGTCCATGAAGTCACTAAGAATCGGACACGACTGAACGACTTCACTTTCACTTTTCACCTTCATGCATTGGAGAAGGAAATGGCAACACACTCCGTGGTGTTCTTGCCTGGAGAATCCCAAGGACGGAGGAGCCTGGTAGGCTGCCGTCTATGGGGTCGCACAGGGTCGGACACAACTGAAGCGACTTAGCAGCAACAGCAGGACACTCTAACACCATACACAAAAATAAACTCAAAATGGATTAAAGATCTAAATGTAAGACCAGAAACTATAAAACTCCTAGAGGAAAACATAGGAAAAACACTCTCTGATGTAAATCATAGCAGGATCCTCCATGACCCACCCTCCCAGAGTAATGGAAATAAAGCAAAAATAAACAAATGGGACCTAATTAAACTTAAAAGCTTTTGCACAACGAAGGAAACTATAAGCAAAATGAAAACACAGCCTTCAGAATGGGAGAATAATAATAGCAAATGAAGCAACTGACAAAGAATTAATCTCAAAAATATACAAGCAGCTCAATGCCAGAAAAATAAGTGACCCAGTCAAAAAGTGGGCCAAAGAACTAAATGGACATTTCTCCAAAGAAGACATACAGATGGCTAACAAACACATGAAAAGATGATCAACATCACTCATTATCAGAGAAATGCAAATCAAAACCACAATGAGGTACCATCTCACACCTGTCAGAATGGCTGCTATCCAAGTCTATAAACAATAAATGCTGGAGACGGTGCAGAGAAAAAGGAACCCTCTTACACTGTTGGTGGGAACGCAAACTAGTACAGCCACTATGGACAACACTGTAGAGATTCCTTAAAAAACTGGAAACAGAACTGCCATACAACCCAGCAATCCCACTCCTGGGTATACACATGGAGGAACCGAGAACTGAAAGAGACACATGTACGCCAACGTTCATTGCAGCACTGTTTACAATAGCCAGGACATGAAAGCAACTTAATGCCCATTGGCAGACAAATGGATAAGAAAGCTGTGGTACATATACACAATGGAATATCCAGTTCAGTTCAGTCACTCAGTCGTGTCCGACTCTTTGCTACCCCATGAATCGCAGCACGCCAGGCCTCCCTGTCCATCACCAACTCCCGGAGTTCACTCAGACTCACGTCCATCGAGTCAGTGATGCCATCCAGCCATCTCATCCTCTGTCGTCCCCTTCTCCTCCTGCCCCCAATCCCTCCCAACATCAGAGTCTTTTCCAATGAGTCAACTCTTTGCATGAGGTGGCCAAAGTACTGGGGTTTCAGCTTTAGCATCAGTCCTTCCAAAGAAATCCAGGGCTGATCTCCTTCAGAATGGACTGGTTGGATCTCCTTGCAGTCCAAGGGACTCTCAAGAGCCTTCTCCAACACCACAGTTCAAAAGCATCAATTCTTCGGCATTCAGCTTTCTTCACAGTCCAACTCTCACATCCATACCTGACCACAGGAAAAACCATAGCCTTGACTAAACAGACCTTTGTTGGCAAAGTAATGTCTCTGCTTTTGAATATGCTATCTAGGTTGGACATAACTTTCCTTCCAAGGAGTAAGCATCTTTTAATTTCATGGCTGCAGTCACCATCTGTAGTGATTTTGGAGCCCCAAAAAATAAAGTCTGCCACTGTTTCCACTGTTTCTGCATCTATTTCCCATGAAGTGATGGGACCAGATGCCATGATCTTCGTTTTCTGAATGCTGAGCTTTAAGGCAACTTTTTCACTCTCCTCTTTCACTTTCATCAAGAAGCTTTTTAGTTCCTCTTCACTTTCTGCCATAAGGGTGGTGTCATCTGCATATCTGAGGTTATTGAGATTTCTCCCGGCAATCTTGATTCCAGCTTGTGCTTCATCTAGCCTAGCATTTCTCATGATGTACTGTGCATAGAAGTTAAATAAGCAGGGTGACAATATACAGCCTTGACATAGTCCTTTTCCTATTTGGAACCAGTCTGTTGTTTCATGTCCAGTTCTAACTGTTGCTTCCTGACCTGCATACAGATTTCTCAAGAGGCAGGTCAGGTGGTCTGGTATTTCCATCTCTTTCAGAATTTTCCACAGTTTATTGTGATCCACACAGTCAAAGGCTTTGGCATAGTCAGTAAAGCAGAAATAGATGTTTGTCTGGAACTCTCTTGCTTTTTCCATGATCCAGCGGATGTTGGCAATTTGATCTCTGGTTCCTCTGCCTTTTCTAAAACCAGCTTGAACATCAGGAAGTTCACAGTTCACGTACTGATGAAGTCTGGCCTGGAGAATTTTGAGCATTACTTTACTAGAGTGTGAGATGAGTGCAATTGTGCGGTAGTTTGAGCATTCTCTGGCACACTGCCTTTCTTTGGGATTGGAATGAAAACTGACCTTTTCCAGTCCTGTGGCCACTGCTGAGGTTTCCAAATTTGCTGGCATATTGAGTGCAGCATTTTCACAGCATCATCTTTCAGGATTTGAAATAGCTCAACTGGAATGCCATCACCTCCACTAGCTTTGTTTGTAGTGATGCTTCCTAAGGCCCACTTCACTTCACATTCCAGGATGTCTGGCTCTAGGTCAGTGATCACATCATTGTGATTACCTGGGTCGTGAAGATCTTTTTTGTACAGTTCTTCTGTGCATCTTGCCACCTCTTCTTAATATCTTCTGCTTCTGTTAGGTCCATACCATTTCTGTCCTTTATTGAGCCCATCTTTGCATGAAATGTTCCCTTGGTATCTCCTATTTTCTTAAAGAGATCTCTAGTCTTGCCCATTCTGTTGTTTTCCTCTATTTCTTTGCATTGATCACTGAGGAAGGCTTTCTTATCTCTTCTTGCTATTCTTTGGAACTCTGCATTCAGATGCTTATATCCTTCCTTTTCTCCTTTGCTTTTCGCTTCTCTTCTTTTCACAGCTATTTGTAAGGCCTCCCCAGACAGCCATTTTGCTTTTTTGCATTTCTTTTCCATGGGGATGGTCTTGCACCCTGTCTCCTGTACAATGTCACGAACCTCATTCCATAGTTCATCAGGCACTCTATCTATCATATCTAGGCCCTTAAATCTATTTCTCACTTCCACTGTATAATCATAAGCTATCCCACTTTGAAGGTCAGGAAGGGCGACGGTGAGGAGATACCCCTCGTTGAAGGTAAGGAGCAGCTGCTACACTTTGCTGGAGCAGCCATGAAGAGATACCCCACGCCCAAGGTAAGAGAAACCCAAATAAGATGGTAGGTGTTGCAAGAGGGCATCAGAGGGCAGACACACTGAAACCATACTCACAGGAAACTAGTCCATCTAATCACACTAGGACCACAGCCTTGTCTAAATCAATGAAACTAAGCCACGCCTGTGGGGCAACTCAAGACAAGCAGGTCATGGTGGAGGGATCTGACAGAATGTGGTCCACTGGAGAAGGGAATGGCAAACCACTTCAGTATTCTTGCCTTGAGAACCCCATGAACAGTATGAAAAGGCAAAATGATAGGATAATGAAAGAGGAACTCCCCAGGTCAGTAGGTGCCCAATATGCTACTGGAGATCAGTGGAGAAATAACTCCAGAAAGAATGAAGGGATGGAGCCAAAGCAAAAACAATACCCAGCTGTGGATGTGACTGGTGATAGAATCAAGGTCTGATGCTGTAAAGAGCAATATTGCACAGGAACCTGGAATGTCAGGTCCATGAATCAAGGCAAATTGGAAATGGTCAGACAAGAGATGGCAAGAGTGAATGCTGACATTCTAGGAATCAGCGAACTCAAATGGACTGGAATGGGTGAATTTAACTCAGATGACCATTATATCTATTACTGCAGGCAGGAATCCCTCAGAAGAAATGGAGTAGCCATCATGGATAACAAAAGAGTCTGAAATGCAGTACTTGGATGCAAAACGACAGAATGATCTCTGTTCGTTTCCAAGGCAAACCATTCAATATCACAGTAATCCAATTCTATGCCCCAACCAGTAACGCTGAAGAAGCTGAAGTTGAACGGTTCTATGAAGACCTACAAGACCTTTTAGAACTAACACCCAAAAAAGATGTCCTTTTCATTATAGGGGACTGGAATGCAAAAGTAGGAAGTTAAGAAACACCTGGAGTAACAGGCAAATTTGGCCTTGGAATATGGAATGAAGCAGGGCAAAGACTAATAGAGTTTTGCCAAGAAAATGCACTGGTCATAGCCAACACCCTCTTCCAACAACACAAGAGAAGACTACACATGGACATCACCAGATGGTCAACGCCGGAATCAGACTGATTATATTCTTTGCAGCCAAAGATGGAGCTCTATACAGTCAACAAAAAACAAGACTGGGAGCTGACTGTGGCTCAGATCATGAACTCCTTATTACCAAATTCAGACTTAAATGAAGAAAGTAGGGAAAACCACTAGACCATTCAGGTATGACCTAAATCAATGGAATATTACTCAGCTATTATAAAGAATGCATTTGAATCAGTTCTAATGAGGTGGATGAAACTGGAGCCTATTATACAGAGCGAAGTACGTCAGAAAGAAAAGCACCAGTATAGTATACTAATGCATATACGGAATTTAGAAAGATGGTAATGATGACCCTATATGTAAGACAGCAAAAGAGACACAGATGTAAAGAACAGACTTTTGGACTCTGTGGGAGAAGACGAGGGTGGGATGATTTGAGAGAATAGGTTGAAACATGTATATTATTATATGTGAAATAGATCGCCAGTCCAGGTTCGATGCATGAGACAGGGTGCTCAGGGCTGGTGGACTGGGATGACCCTGAGGGATGGGATGGGGAGGAGGGTGGGAGGGAAAGTTGGGGATGGGGAACACATGTACACCCATGGCTGACTCTCGTGAATGTATGGCAAAAACCATCACAATATTGTAAAGTAATTAGCCTCCAATTAAAATAAATTTTAAAAAAAGAATAACAACAACAAAAAAGAATTTGAAAAAAAAATTTTTTTAATTAAAAAAATGTATACATAAAACTGAACTAATGACTAAAAGTTCTACAACCTATGAAATGGAAATACTTTTGCAGAGGAAATCAACCAATTCAAGTATTTTCTGAGCACCCAAATGCATGGAATCTTAAAAAGTGACATGTCCTTTAGATACCAAGTGGCTCTATTCCTACATTTTACAATGAGGAAATTACTCAGATTAATTAGGTGACTTGCTCCAGAGCACACAATAAGTGACAGGCAGAATAAACACTACAGCTCAGGCCTCTTAACACAACAGTGAAAATACTACACTGCCCAGTCCTTTCATAGACAATCTGGTTGTTCTCTCATGGAACAGAAGACAGAAAGAGAAATAAAGCTTGCAACATTCATGGAGGAGAAATGAGACATGAATGTATCAAATCAGAAATCATAGGTATATGCTAACTACTACATTATTGCATTAAAATAGAATATGGAAAAAGTATGGGGAAAAAAGTATTGTTAGCCTTTTTTGCCTCTCCTGAATCATATGTTGATAAGTACTAATAATATGTGTGTGTGTGTGTGTGTGTGTGTGTTTAAGTTAAGGTACTTTTTTTCCCCTGAAGTATAACTGATATATAATATTAGTTTCAGGAGTCTGACATAGCGAGTCCATATTTTCATATACTACAAAATGATCACCAGAGTAAGTCTAGTTACCATCTGTCACCCTACAAAGTTACTATAACGTTACTGACTATATTCCCTATGCTGTACATTACATCCCCATGACTTATGTACTTTATAGCTGAAAGTCTGCATGTCTTCATCTCCTTTGCCTATTTCACTTAGCTCCCACACCTTCAAGTGCTATTACTATTTAAAATTACTCCCTTGATAGACGAACTGTGGCTCCTGAGGCATGCGGGATACAGAGAAACTGAAAATGTAGTCGATCAGATTTTGGAAATAACTACAACAGGAGGTCTGAAAAACAAAGAGGTCATTTTCATCTCATCAGTCCTAGATGAAGAGATCAAGTCCTGAGCCTTTGGAGTGGGAGCACTGACTCCAAGACCCTAGGCTACCAGAGAATTAACCCTAGGGAATATCAATTAGTGAGAACTCACACAAAGGAAACCAGCTAAATACAAAACCCAGCATCAGCCAACCACAAGTAGCACCCTGTACAGGATGCCTCATCTAAACAACAAACAAAACAAAAATATAAACCCAATCAGCAGCAGCCAGGATTACCACCTCACTCAGCCTTGCCCATGGGGGTGGGGGAGGGGGGAAACTCAGCACAATTCTCACCCAATATGAAGCTTACACAAATCCCTGGACCAACCTTAGGAGGGCAGAAACCAAAAGGAAGAAAGAATTTAACCCTGAAGCCTGGGAAAAGGAGACCTGAAACACAATAAGTTAAAAAATAATAATAATAATGAAAAGGCAGAGAAATACTACACAAATGAAGGAACAAACTAGAAACACAGAAGTCCAAATAAATCAAGAGGGAATAGGCAAACTACCTGAAAAAGAATTCTGAATAATGACAGTAGAGATGATCAAAAACCTTGAAAACAGAACGGAGAAAATGTAAAAATCAATTAACAAAGACCCAGAAGAATTAAAAAATAAACATAGAGACAAACAACATAATTATTGAAATTAAAAATATTCTACAAGGAATCAATAGCAAAATATTTGAAACAGAAGAACAAATCAGTGAGCTGGAAGATAAAATGGTGGAAGTAACTTCTGAAGAGCAGAATAAAGTAAAAAGAATGAAAAGAACTAAGGATAATCCCAGAGACCTCTGGGACAATATCAAACGCACCAACATTCGAATTATAGAGGTCCCAGAAGAAGAAGAGAAAAAGAAAGGGTATGAGAAAATTTTTGAAGAGATTATTGTTGAAAATTTCTGCAACATGGAAAAGGAAATAGTCAATCAAGTCCAAGAGGCGCAGAGTCCCATACAGGATAAACCCAAGGAGAAACATGCCAAGACACATACTAATCAAACTAACAAGGACTAAAACACAAAGAAAGAATATTAAAATCAGCAAGAAAAAAGCAACAAGTAACATACAAGGGAAACCCCATATGTTTAACAACTGTTCTTTCAGCAGAAACTCAGCAGGCCAGAAGGGAATGGCAGGACATATTTAAAGTACTGAAAGGGAAAAATCTACAACCAAGATTACTGTACCCAGCAAGGATCTCATTCAAAATTGATGGAGAAATAAAAAGCTTTTCAGAAAAGCAAAAGTTAAGAGAATTCAGTACCACCAAATCAGCTTTACAACAATGTTAAAAGGACTTACATAGTCAAGAAATACAAGAGAAGAAAAAGATCTACAAAATAAACCCCCAAAATTTAAAAAATGGCAATAGGAACATTTATCAATAATTACTTTAAATGTAAATGGATTAAATGCTCCAACCAAAAGACACAGACTGGCTGAATGGATACAAAAACAAGACCTATATATATGCTGTCTGAAGAAACCCACTTCACACATAAAGACACATATAGACTGAAAGTGAGAGGATGGAAAAATGTATTCCATGCAAATGGGAAGCAAAAGAAAACTGGAGTAGCAATTCTCATATCAGGCAAAACAGACCTTAAAATAAAGAAGATTACAAGAGATAAGGAAGGACACTACATAATGATCAAGGGATTAATCCAAGAGGAAGACATAACAGCTGTAAATATCTATGTACCCAACACAAGAGCACCTCAATACACAAGACAAACACTAACAGACATAAAAGGAGAAATTGACAGTAACACAATAATAGGAGACTTTAACACCCCACTCACACCAATGGACAGATCATCAAAACAGAAAATTAATAAGGAAACACAAGTCTTAAATGATACATTAGATGAGATAGGTCTCATTGATATCTTCAGGACATTCCATCCAAATGCAGAAGAATATACCTTCTTCTCAAGTGCACATGGAACATTCTCCTGGGTCACAAATCAAACCTCAGTAAATTTAAGAAATCTGAAATTTTATCAAGCATCATCTCCAACCACAACGCTATAAGACTAGAAATCAATTACAAGAAAAAACACAAACACGTGGAGATTAAACAACAGGATTAATAACCTAAAGAGACTAAATAATCAACAGATTATTGAAAAAAATCAAAAGGGAAATCAAAAAATTTCTAGAAACAATTGACAATAAAAACACGACAACTCAAAACCTATGGGATACAGCAAAAGCAGTTCTAAGGGGGAAGTTTATAGCAGTACAATCCTACCTCAAGAAACAAGAAAAACATCAAATAGACAATCTAACTTTACACCTAAAACAACTTGAAAAGAACAACAACAAAAAAAAAACCCAAAATTAGTAGAAGGAAAGGAATCATAAGGATCTGAGCAGAAATAAATGAAAAAAGAAATTAAAGAAACAATAGTAAAGATTAATAAAACTAAAAGCTGGTTCTTTGAGACGATAAACAAAATTGACACTCCTTTAGCAAGACTCATCAAGAAAAAGAGAGAAGAATCAGATCAACAAAATTAGAAATGAAAAAGAAGAGGTTAAAACAGACAATCAGAAATACAAAGGATTATAAGAGAGTATTATGAACAACTATATGGCAAGAAAATGGATAACCTGGAAGAAATGGACAGTCTTCTTCCAAGACTGAAACAGGAAGAAATAGAAATTATGAACAACACAATTACAGGCACTGAAATTGAAGCTGTAATCAAAAATCTCCCAAAAGACAAAAGCCCAGGACCAGATGGCTTCACAGGAGAATTCTATCAAGCAATTAGAGAGACCTAAGGCCTATCCTTCTAAAACTCTTTCAAAGATGCTCAACATCACTCATTATCAGAGAAATGCAAATCAAAACCACTATGAGGTACCATTTCACGCCAGTCAGAATGGCTGCGATCCACAAGCAATAAATGCTGGAGAGGGTGTGGAGAGAAGGGAACCCTCTTACACTGTTGGTGGGAATGCAAACTAGTACAGCCACTATGGAGAACAGTGTGGAGATTCCTTAAAAAACTGGAAGTAGAACTGCCTTATGATCCAGCAATCCCACTGCTGGGCATACACACTGAGGAAACCAGAACTGAAAGAGACACGTGTACCCCAATGTTCATCGCAGCACTATTTATAATAGCCAGGACATGGAGGCAACCTAGATGTCCATCAGCAGATGAATGGATAAGAAAGCTGTGGTACATATACACAATGGAGTATTACTTAGCCATTAAAAAGAATTCATTTGAATCAGTTCTAATGAGATGGATGAAACTGGAGCCTATTATACAGAGTGAAGTAAGCCAGAAAGAAAAACACCAATACAGTATACTAACACATATATATGGAATTTAGAAAGATGGTAACAATAACCCTGTATACGAGACAGCAAAAGAGACACTGATGTATAGAACAGTCTTATGGACTCTGTGGGAGAGGGAGAGGGTGGGAAGATTTGGGAGAATGGCATTGAAACATGTATACTATCATGTATGAAACGAGTCACCAGTCTAGGTTCGATGCATGATACTGGATGCTTGGGGCTGGTGCACTGGGACGACCCAGAGGGATGGTATGGGGAGGGAGGAGGGAGGAGGGTTCAGGATGGGGAACACATGTATACCTGTGGTGGATTCATTTCGATATTTGGCAAAACCAATACAATATTGTAAAGTTTAAAAATAAAATAAAATTAAAAAAAAAAAGAAAAATAAATAAACAAATAAAACTCTTTCAAAAAATTGGAGAGGAAGGAACACTTCCAACTCATTCTATGAAGCCACCATCACGGATTCCAAAACCAGACAAAGACAACACAAAAAGAGAAAACTACAGGCCAATATCACTGATGAACATAGATGTAAAAATTCTCAACAAAATTTTAGCAAATAAGATTCAGCAACACATCAAAAAGATCATACACCATGATCAAGCTGGGTTTATTCCAGAGATGCAAGGATTCTTCAATATATGCAAATCAATCAATGTGATACACCATATTAACAAATCAAAAGATAAAAACCATATGATAATCTCAACAGATGCAGAAAAAGCCTTTGACAAAATTCAGCACCCATTTATGATTAAAACTCTTCTAAAAACGGGCATAGAAGGAACCTACCTCAACAAAGTAATGGCCATATGTGATAAGCCTTACAGCAAACATTATTCTCAATGGTGAAAAACTGAAAGCATTCCCCCTAAGATTAGGAACAAGACAAGGGTATCCACTTTCATCACCATTATTAAACATAGTCTTGGAAGTCCTAGCTATAGCAATCAGAGAAGAAAAAGAAATAAAATGATTCCCTCCACTGTGTTCTGAAATTTTTAACCAGTTATTTTCACCAGCCACTTATTTATAAGTTAACTTTATAAGTTAACAATCAGAATGTTACTAAATTGAGTGACTCAAATATTTCCTATGCAAAAACAGGACCCTGGTTAAAAGTAGATCTTTAGTGCCAAGGCAGTGCAGAAAGTACTAGAAGAAAACACTTGAATGCTATCCTTTATTTTTTTTTAAGATAAAATTCACATACCATAAAATTTACTTTTAAGGTATATAACTAAAAATAAAGTATATAACTCAGTGGGTTTTGGTATATTCATAAAGTTGTATAATCATCATTTATATCTGTTGATAGTTCTAGATTCAGAATATTTTCATCAGTCCAAACAGAAACTTCCATATCCACTAAGCAGTTGCTCCCAGTTACTCATAACCCCTAGCTACTGAAAACCATCAGTCTGTATTCTGGCTCTACAATTTACCTTTTCTGGTTATTTCATATGAAGTGAATCATATAACACGTGACCTGTGGTGTCTGGCTTCCTTCACCTAGCATAATGTTTTCAAAGTTCATGCATGTTGTAGAATGAATTAGTACTTAATTCCTTTTTATGCTGAATAATGTTCCACAGTATGAAAATTCTACATTTTGTTTAGCCATTCATTCAGTGAAGGACATTTGGTTTCTACAATTTGCTTATAATCAATAATGCTGCTGTGAACATAAGTGTACATGTATTTATGTGGACATACATTTTCAATTCTCTTGGGTATATACCTGTAAGCCAGTAACTGCTGGCTTGTAAGGTATCTCTATGCAAAACTTTTTAAGGTCATTGTTTTCTAAAGCTACTGCACCATTTTACACTCCTAACTGTATTACACATTATATATATTTATATATCGTGAGTCCAAGTTCCCATGTGAAATAAAAATTATTTTTAAATTTCTCAGTTATAAAAGACTGGTTTAAACAGTCTGAAAGAGCATTTCTATTTGTCTTTACTGGTGAAAACAAGAAAAATGTCTGAAGAGAAGATAGGTTAACTTTGTTAGTAAAACAGAAATATATAAAAGCTGAAATAAGCTGAGCTACTTGAGTTAAAATTTAGCAGTTCAGAGATATGAACCATTCACATTTGTTCTTTGTTCTGATTAGGGTTTGATCTAAAATCTTTTGGATTCATGTTTTAAAATTAAGACAAGCATTCAGTAGCACTGCACTAAAGGTAAAAAAAAATGAGCTACAAAATGGGAGCTACAGAAAAGGTATCTTGAAATGTCTTGCTAAGAAGGAACTAGAGCAGCAGAAAGAAAATGTTACTCAACTAATGCTAAAAATCCAATACCTAAAAAAGAAATAAGGGTATTACTTATGGCAGGCCCACAATTCTTACTCCCACTCTTTCCCTAACACAGTTCTAGCCCACATGCTGCCACAACAGCTGACAAGAACACCAAAAAAAAACCAGATTTTTTTCCATCAACTGCTAAGGTTGATAGAAGGACCTGTGGGTTATAGGCGTATCAATCTATACAGAGATTGTCTAGAGGACCATCAAATGGCCAATACAAATCACAACAGCTCTCTGTTTTCATAGAATAAGATTTCTATTTTAAATGACTTCAATCATATAGAGCAGACTGCAGAGGAATCAACAACAACTGGAAGCTTATAGCTTTTACAACCTTGTCCTCATGTACTTAAGTCTTTTTGACTTGTAGTAGATACACAGGGAATTGTTTTCAATGATGATCCAAAAAGGCAGATTTCAAGATGTTCTATGAACTGGTTCTAAATTAGGGCTCTTAATCAAGGGTCCACAGATACCTTCCACAAGATATCAGTGGACAAAATCAGGGAGAGTGGGAAGCATGAAGTTGACTGGGAAGAAATTACGTATTTTCATTAAACTATAACTTAGCATTTTTACTCATTTATGAGTATATAGGCAAAAAATCATAGTAATATTATCAGCTTCTAGGACTACAATCGATAGAAATCACAATACAGTTCAAAATTGCACACTCACTGCTACTTAAAGTTGTAATAATTATTAGATCTGCCATTAGATCTTGTTATTTAATAATATATCAATAGAGACCCATATTACTAATTCTTACTATTTTGAGTACTTTATTTCCATATTCCTTTGCAACCTACTGCATTTTATCTTATGCATTTAAAAACAGTATTCTATAAAAAGGAACCCTCCTACCCTACTGCTGGGAATGTAAAGAGGTGCAGCCATTATAGAAACTGATGGAGGTTCCTTTAAAACTTAAAAATTGAGCTACCACATAATCCAGCAATCCCTCTCCTGAGCCATTTATCTGGAAAAGATGAATACCCCAATTTAAAAGATGAATGCACCCCAATGTTCATAGTAACATCATTTATAATAGCCAAGACAGAAACAACCCAAGTGCCCATTAACAGATGACTGGTTTAAGATGTGATACACACACACATATACTGGAATATCACAGCCATTAAAAAGAATGAAATACTGCCATCTACAACACTGTGGATTGACCTAAAGGTATCATACTAAGTGAAGTAAGTCAGATAGAGAAGAACAAATATTGTATATCATTTATATGTGCAATCTAAACACAAGTGAATCTACATACAAAACAAAAACAGATTCGAAAACATAGAAAACAAACTTATAGTTACCAAAGGCAAAAGAGATGGGCGGGGTTGGGGGGTGGGATAAATTAGGAGTATAGATACAGATACAAATAACTATATATAAAAGAGATAAGCAGCAAGGACTTACTGTATAACACAATGAACTATATTCAATATTTTATAATCTACAATGGAAAATAATCTGATATATACAATATATAGATACACATATATCACTGAATCACTTTGCTGCACATCTGAAACTACCATATAATAATACAGAACAACTATACTTAAATTCTATGGTCTGTATAATATTTAACAGTATTGTTTCAATGTTAAATTTTCTGAGCATCACAATTTTAGTGAGGTTATATAAGAATATGTTTTTAAGTAGCAGATTCATGGTAAGAGGTATCATGATGTCTGTAATTATGAAACCTCCCAAAAATACATACACATACACATAAATAAGAGGCATGAGAGAGAAAAGAGAAAGAAAATATGGCAACATATTAAGAACCAGTAAACCTAGGATGAGGGATATACCAGTGATCATTGTACTACTTGGGAGATATTTCTGAGAGTTTAAAAAAATGAAGAGATAAGAGAATGTTCTGAGGAGGGGTCCAAAGGATTAAAGAGATTCCAAAGGGATCCAAGATACAAAATGGGTTTTTTAAAAACCCTGCTTTAAACTTATTACCTTTCATCCTTTCATATACCTTATGCTATCGACATGAAAAGACCATTTCCTTTTTCACAGTACCCCAGAGTTCCTTACTTATGTGCTTCCTAATACTTAGAATGTGTCTAAACCTTAACTAATTTTTAATACTGAATTCAATTCAAATTTATTATACCCATAAAGCCTTCCTTGTCCTATTCCAATCAAGACAAATGCTTTCCTTACCCTGAAAGCACAAAACACACTATTTCTAACACTACAAATAGTAATCACTTCACATTACCCTGTAAAATATATTCACAATATTTGAATTCCCAAAATATAAGCTCTCCATGAATGTTTATCAAAGGGATCAAAAAGATCCACAGATGAAATGACTACACAAATGAACGACTGCCACACAACAAATGACCTGTGTCAATCTGCCTAATTGTCTCTCTGTTACTCAATATAAATGCTCAAAAACACAAGAGTTAATTTTCAGATAGCCTCAAGGCCATCTTGAGACTCACATGACAGAGAGTGGCAGAATTAAAACTCCAGGGACACTTCCAAAAAGAGGAACAATGTCCACATCAGTTTCAACTTGGTCACAGACAATATTTAAAAAGAATTTGACTTCTAGTACCTGTTCTTGGTAATGAAATTCATTATCTTCAATTTTCTGAATCTCTTCAAAAATTCTGTGAAAGAACAAAATTATAATTAGAAGACATATTTAAACTTCTCATTAGAATCATCTAAAAATAAACAGAATGCCCACATAACCTGTATATTTAACATACATTCACATGTAGAATAATAAGGGTATGGAACCAGTAACAGAAACTTAAAAGTAAAAAGTATTAGTCACTCAGTCGTGTCTGACTCTTTGCGACCCCATGGACTGTAGGCTACCTGGCTCCTCTGTCCATAGGGTTCTCTAGGCAAGAATACAGGAGTAGGCTGCGATTCCCTTCTCCAGGGGATCTTCCTGACCTGGGATGGAACCTGGGTCTCCTGCACTGCAGGCAGATTCTTTGCCATCTGAGCCACCAGGGGAGTCCCTAGTAAGTGGAGTTTAAGCAAGAAATGCCTGGAACACCATCAAGGTAGGCCTAATCCATGTCTATTGGCAGCCTGAAGGCTAAAACATACTAGGATTGACCCCTGGCCTAATTCTAGTAAGTATATGTATATAAATATTACCTTTTCTCTGGGCCAAGCTTTTGCAGCATTTTTAAATACTGGAAGACAGTATGAGCAACCTAAAAACAAAGCATCTAATTATACTGTTGCATAAAGTGATATCTATATAACTTAAAAACCCCTCCATTTTAAGTCTTTACCTCATAGAAATGTTCATAACCCTCATCAGTCAATGTAATAGAAATGCTGAACACTGAGTAAGTAGAATTTTGCTCGAATCCTGTCTCACCATTTCCACCAAAGAGTGCAAGAGCCCAGCACCTAAAGTCAGGAGAAAAAATTATTCCAATCAGTATCTTGGGATTGACAGTCCACAAATGCTTCAAATTAACAAAATAGGTAGGCTTTCTATGTAAAATTTGGGAAGCCCAGACTTTGAAGCAGTAAGTACTTTCCAACAGTAAGTTTAAAAGTACAATTTTTTTACAAAGTACAAAGCTTCCCAAGGAATTGTAGTGCATACAGAAATGACCAGAAGGAAATAATAGCTGTATTTACTCCTTCAATGGAAACCCTAATATTACAACATAGTAAAACATTAACAGTTTCATGAAGCTGCAATAATTTTTTGTTGAAGAGAGCAGCACAAAATATTAGAAGCATGTTTTCTGGAAAGCATTTCTCTCTCTCTCTCTCTCTTTTGGCCATACTGCTCAGCTTGCAGGATCTTGGTTCCCCAACCAGGGACTGAATCAGGGCCCTTGGCAGTTAAAGCATGGGGTCCTAACCACTGGACCACCAGGGAATTCCCCTAGGAGGCATTTCTCACATCTCATTTTGAATGATCTCCCAGAAGAAGCCTTAAACAACACTTCAGATACATCCCTACTTAGAATGTTAAGTAAGCTCTTTGAAACCATCAGCTAACCTGACTGCACAGGTTATGTAGGAAAGAATCAGTAAGACTGTATTTTTTCTAACTAGAATAATCCTGAAAGTCTAAAATAAGAAAAGAGGAAGGCAGAATGAAAAATTTGAAATCCTAATAAAGTACAGCAAGATTAAAAGGTTATATAAATCTAAAATCATATAACATTATATAAAGAATATATTTAATTTCATTCACTTTTTCTAGTAACCCTGACCCCTCAGCTTTCTTTAAATAATTTAGTACACATCAATGTTTTAAAGTCTTTAAATTTCTTTAAATCCACCTTCCATTCTTGAATAGTGTATGGAAAAGTCAAGCAAGGAATTACTTTAATGTGTTTTGGTCCTGATTCTAAAGTTATATTTCTATTATTTGACTAGGCAACTTAAACATGTGCTTAAATGCTTTAGGAGACATTCTGGCTATTTTCTAAAACACACGGCTGTTCACAGTCCCACATATTTCTATAATTTATCCACCCAATGAAGTTTTCATTAAAGTCCACCTTCTGGAGTGAGAAAGGCTGGAGATCCACAGCATTTAAAATTGACTTTATTATTGTTCAAATACAAATTCTTGATTAGAGCTAACCTTTTATGTAATTCAGGACTCATGGTTCTATAAAACTGTTGTCTATTATTTTTCAGAGATTGCTACACTGAAAATATTTATTAAATACTTGCTTTTTTCTAAGGTAAGAAAGAATGCTGCCTTTGCCTTCATGTCCAACCAGCCAAGAGATATAATGAAGCGGTTTCACCCTTAAAAAAAAAAGTTAAGATCAGAAATTTTAAAATATTAAGGTATAAATACCTTAATCTTACTTTAGAAAATCTTCTGAGACTGATATTTGAGAATGTGGTTATAAACTTATTTTCACATAAATTCCATTAATATGAAATTATAATTAATTTGATAGCAGCAAGACAAAACCACTTGCTTCTTTGTAAAAATAAACTGTTCCCCACAAAAGCTAATTTACTGGAAGTTCATATATCTGGAATAAACATTAGGTTAAAACAAATACACAGTCCATTAAAGCAACTGGATCAAAACATACAGAAATGGTACAGTCTTTGGAAAACAGAATCATGGATGACTTTTTTCTACTTTTTCGTAGTTCTCAAGATTTCTACAATGAATTACTTTAGTAACCAGGCAGAGGATGAACAAGGCTTTGCTAATTAAGAAAACAGAATAAGAAAATGCAAAAAAGAGGAAGAATGGTATATATAGTATAATTCCATTTCCATAAAAAGATATGTTTTATATTTATTATTTTAATGTTAGGCATACTTGTGAGGACAAAGGAGATGCAGAGTTTTACTTTTTATTTAATATTCTTTGTCCTTAATATTACGTAAGCATACTATTTTTCTAATCAAAATTTAAAACAAATGGAATAAACTTTTAAATATGCATATGACCATTTTAACATTTTTGGGATACTCTAACACACAATCAATGAATATTACTACTGCCTATATTATCCCTACACTAAAAAAAAACAAATGGACAATATACATGTTCTCTACTTTCTGAATGGAGGCATACTGATCTTGTTTGTTAACTTCAAGGAACTAGATTGTTAAAAGCATTTTTTACTGAACTGAGCTTAAGCAATACACATTACTTTTCTTTCCTTCTGCTTGTGTGTCTTCTTGGGTTTGTTTTGTTGGTAATAGTTTCAGAAACTTAAGTTAACTTTTTATCAGTTCATTAGCATTTATTTCTAATGAGAGAAGCCTTTGTACCCACTTAATGATCCTAACCTTTAAAGAACTTCTTAGCTCAAGTCTATGGCTCCTGTAAGATAATTACAAGAATAAACTGAAATGTTTTCCTAACTTCCAAAAATCTGACCTAACTCATTCCCAACTCAAGTAAGTTCTTGAGATTTATGCTGTAGTTGTATGCCAGGCTCAAAATGACTTCATTTTACTTTTCACAAGATCAAACTAAATGATCACCACTAACAAATAAATCATAAGCTAATATGTATTTATACTCAAAGTACTAAAGAAATTATTACAAAAGTTAGCATTCACACTGAGATACTTAATTTCAAACACTCAGGAAAAGCAACTAATCCTAAGAAAACTCTAGCTTTTATATCCAGGAAGATATTAAAACATATACCAAAGGCAAAAATCCTCAAGTAGTGGTGTCCCAGTTTATCATTGTACTTGCGTTTATAAATCTGGAGTGCCCAAATTTAAACCACTCAGTATGCTTTTAAAATATGATTCTCAGTCAGTATCTAATGGAGTAAATTTGCCTTTGAACTCTTACCTGTAATGCTGCTGTTGAGGGGGAAGTGCCCATGTGATGGTCAGAGCATGGATTTTTCTAATTGGAACAACTGAACAAAAATATTTTTCAGAAGAGCAGACATAAGTGTTTCTCCACAACTTATATATACTGTTACATGAAATTTTTAATAAATTGTATATATTTCATCCTCTAATAAGCAGGGGAAAGTTAAACACAATGTAATTATTATTTCAAGTTGCCAATTTTCCACTTTGAATAGTGCAATTTTGAAATTTCTTTTTAATTCGGTTTCACAGATAGAGAAGGCATGGATAAAAGAACTATGAAAATATGAACACCCCTAAGGGTGGATCCCTTTTTGCAAGAACAGGTACATGACTAGGAATAAGGAGACCCATGGCTGAAATCTAGCCCTACTACTATCTTGCTATGTGAGTTTACAGGACTTGGAGAAAATAAACTGCATTTAACTCTTTCTGAATCGGTTATGGCATGATGAGTTGGGGTAAATTAAAGTAACTCTAAGATTCTTCCCAGTGCTACTATTCTACAATTCTTTGGAGAGAAAATCTACAGTCAGAAAAAAATACAACCAAAAATAAGTTGTTTCTGGGAAGAGTCAGCTTAGTTAGAATGGAGGCAGCAGCATAAACAGTGTGACAAAAGTCACTGGTCAGAGGAAACAAAGAGGAAAGAGACTGGCAACTGGGGTGAAGGAGAAGGAGAAGGGAATAATTAGCCAATTAGGAGAAACAAAAATATTTGCCATGATAAAAAAAGTAAAGAAAGAGAAATGGTGAATTAGGAATGCTTTTGCAATATTTAGTATAGGCAAATTGTTAAGTAAACTATAGCATAACCAGGTAATGGCTCATTGGGCGGTTATTACAAACATAATATTAAATGAAAAAAGCAAGAGACAGAAGTGCATATACTTTATAATCTCAACTATGTTATAAAAATATACATACAGACTCAAAAGAAAATTTGCCAAAACCACTTCTCTGGATGGTAAGATTTACAGGTGACTCCCCTCACCCATTTTTTTTTAAACACTAAATTTGTCTCATTTAATAAAAATTAGTTTTATAGTGAAGATAAATGGAAGTTATTTCCAAAGTGTTTTCCCATTCTCTATTTTTGTCTTTAAAAGGCAAAAAAGAGCAGAATATAGATAAAACAAAATAGGAAAGAAAAAAAAAAAAAAAAACACCAAGAACAAAAGGAAATGAGAGAAAAATAGGAAGAAAGCACGAAACAGTCAAGCAGCATCAAGGTACCAGACCCATGAATCTGCTACTAGTTAGTGGACTGCTATCTGTCACTAGTTGGATTTCCATTGTCTGTCTACTTCCTTTCCAATCTAGCTGTACTTTCTGTTGTATTCTCATTTTCAAAGAAAATTGGCAGCCCCGATTAAGTTTTAGAGAATGTGCTAAAGTTATTTCAAATAGTTTTAAACCTTTGGTTCACGAACCTCTATAAAGTTTGTTAAATGCTGGTGTGTCAAATGGATCCGTTAAATGGCCAAAGTTTGGTTTGGGTAACCCACTGAAAATAAAACAAATACATTAAAATTTAATTGGCAAAAGCCTTTATAAGCAGTATCTTTAGGGATACCTAAACTGATAGGTATTTATAATCTATTCTATGCGCCCCTGGTTGAGAATCATCCTAGGCATAAGCGAATAGATGGCAAGAAAGCCACAAAATCCTGAACTACACAAACTATTCTTAACTTCAGCCCCAATAACTCAAATACTTTTAAAACTCACGAGAGACAGAAAACAATGAATTGAAGGGACCTCCCTTCCCAATATTTACTGTCTCTATCAGTCCCATTCAACTTTAGTTCTCGTCTTAATAGAAAGCCATTTCAGAGAAAAAATTTATACTAGAGATATTTTTTGATACAACAAATACACATTGAGTGATTCTTAGGAATAAAGCATGGTATTAATAAGCACTGTGGTATTTAAAAAACTTGGATTCTTCCTTCTAAAGGCTTTGCACACAGTTGAATATACTGTTAACTAATATTTCTCCTAAACACGGTCAATATGAAATCAGTATTAATTACCCAGAAGACTTTTTAACCTGTCTAATTAAGGAAACAAAGTTCTTAATGAATAATATTTAAAAGATTTTTTAAATTTAAAATTCTTATCAGGGATTGACCAACAAGACCTAGTGACTCCTTCTATTCTATATGTGCTGTGCTTAGTTGCTCACTCTTATCTGACTCTTTGTGACCTCATGGACAGTAGCCCACCAGGCTCCTCTGTCCATGGGGATTCTCCAGGCAAGAATACTGGAGTGGGAGGCCATGCCCTCCTCCAGGGGTCTTCCCACCCCAGGGATCGAACCCAGGTCTTGCGCATTGCAAGCAGATTCTTTACCACCTGAGCCACCAGGGAAGCCCCTCTGTTCAATATACTTATGATTTTATTAGTAGAGTTTCACAGTGAAACACATTTCAATCTGTCACTTGACACTTAAGAAGCTAATATTCATTTCTTATCAAAACAAACAAAACAACCCCATAACATTGGCATGGCTTTCATTATCTTTCCTTGTTAGTATCAATGGAAATTTACATTAAGCAAGATAATAATAACCAATCAGTTGTTATTACAAATTATTCTAACATTTTTAAAACTAATTTCTCTTTCATAAATTTAAAACAAATTGTCTTGGAATGAAGAACTGGAAAAAGTCTAGCTTACTCACCTGATACAAGAAAAAAACAATCTGATTTCATTTAGTTTACTAAAATGCAAACTGCTAAGAGTGAGAAGAGAAACTTATTTGCTTAAGAATTAAATTTTTTGTATTCTCTGTAACAAAAAACATAACAATAAAGTATCTTTTAAATATGTGTATTATTTTTATGAATTTGAAGTGGACCAAAAAATAGTAGCTTTCTGAGCTGGAACTCCATATCCAATTTCTAATAAAAGGCAATTTGATTTGAATATATGCAACAGGCTTTTCAGGTAATATGTAAAGTCAATTATCATCTACAAGATTATTCTTTTGTGAGGGAAAAGCATTCCAAGTTCCAAACCACTGACTTAAAAAACAAACCTTCAGAACATAATTTGTTCTGAGGCAAGGGATACATCTAAGTATATGTATATTCTACCTGTCAATGCAATAATACAGTTTCAAGCACTGGACACAGTAACAGAAAAGCTCTGAAGAAACACAAAATGAGGCATAAATTCTTCAGAGTTACTGCTTACTGTAAGTTTACAAGCTTGGAATTTTGAACTACAGAAACTATGGAAACTTGGGTATTCAAGTCAGTTTTCCCTCTCAAAGCCTGTGTTATCTTGCTGTGTTATCTAAACTACTTTAGGTCTTAATTTAATTACCCATTTAAAAAATAAACCAAAAGCAAAAAACGGCCTCCTTAACTCCATAGGTGTATGATTTATGAAAATAAATGTCTTACTTGTTTGGTATCTGAGAGAAGATTTCAGTCACCCACTTTTCCAAAGTATCCAGAGTTTCTTTGTGGAGAAGGCAGGAAGGAGACAGAGAAAGGCAATGTTGTTATTAAAAGCAGAAATGCAAATAGATTTCTCATAATCTTTAGCTATAAAACAAAGGAATACTTTAATTTGGGCATCACTTGCCACTCCTTAACCAGTAATCACTAACATGAAAAATAACTATTTAAGAAAATCTTGAGATACATATAATTTAATTTTGTTGAGATTCCTTTATTCTTTCTTCCTAGTGAATTTAGAGAAAGCACACAAGTAGAAAAAAAGGTTTTGCTAGGCAAGAGATGAGAATACATCAATCACCATTCCAAAACTTACGGTTTCTTTTAACTAACCTTGCTAGGACCAAGAGATGAGAATACATCAATCACCATTCCAAAACTTACGATTTCTCTTAACTAACCTACACTACACTGACCGTTCTCAGCAGCTCATCAGTACTATTATATTCCATTTGTTTTACATCAATATACACTTGCTGAGGTCTTCTTAGGTTGATATGATTTCTATCTTCTCTCAATTCTTTTTCTTATATTTTATACGAAATTCTTTTGAAATTTCTAGTAAAACAGGAGTTCTAAATGAAAAAGGAAATCTTTTAGTCTTATCCCAGTGATTTGTTACCATCACCATCACTGGATATTACTTGTTAGTTTCAACAGACACATGAGTTTCACTAACTCAAAAAGTGATGCCCCAGGATATACAAAATAAGATGCAAATCAGTAATCAAGTTCTGAATTTACTCCATACTATTTATATTGATATTTAACTTGTAAATGATACAATAAATGCTGACACTCCAAACTGACTCTAGATTGGACAAAGTTCTCTTATCAAATATGTGGGACTTATTTTAGAAATTTGCAAGAAGCATTAATATATTTGCTATCACTGAAGAAAAGAATGCAAAAGAATCAATACCCAGTTGAAAAAAAATGCATGTTCATGAAAGATTTGGAAACAAAAATTAGTTTTAAATTGCAAATTAACATTACATACTAAATATAGAATTGCCTATTTTAATAAATGTTGTAAAAGGAATGGAGATGCACATTTGCAGTCTAAATGCCATACCTTATGTTCATGTCAACTTTAGTGCACTAATTTTGATTCTAAATATAAAAATGTTTTATAATTAAGTGCCAAGTCATCTCTGATCTTAATTTTGACAATGAGAGAGCAAAATCTTATACAATGGAGAATTACATTAGGGTGAGAAAATTTGTTTTTCAAAAAGAAATATACAAACTGAGGTATATCAAATGTGTATCAAATATACAAATATGAGGTATATCAAAATGTATAGTTCAGCAAATGACTGCCTTGGAAAAGTAACCTAAGGAGAATAAAATATAAAGAAAACAAAAGAAAGATACTATGATTTCTTTAATGAGAAAAGTTGATACAACATTATCTTCACTAAAGATAAAAGAAGGAAAAGTGTAGAGGTACTGACCAATATTTTTACATTTAAGATACTTCTGCTAGCATCACCATGATAGGCTTCAATTAATCATGCCATTTTACTGGACCCTATGTAATAATGAAAAGACAAACACTGTGGAAATAGATGGGGAAACAGTGGAAACAGTGTCAGACTTTATTTTTCTGGGCTCCAAAATCACTGCAGATGGTGATTGCAGCCATGAAATTAAAAGATGCTTACTCCTTGGAAGGAAAGTTATGACCAACCTAGATAGCATATTCAAAAGCAGAGACATTACTTTGCCAACAAAGGTTCATCTAGTCAAGGCTTATGGTTTTTCCTGTGGTCATGTATGGATGTGAGAATTGGACTGTGAAGAAGGCTGAGCGCCGAAGAATTGATGCTTTTGAACTGTGGTGTTGGAGAAGACTCTTGAGAGTCCCTTGGACTGCAAGGAGATCCAACCAGTCCATTCTGAAGGAGATCAGCCCTGGGATCTCTTTGGAAGGAATGATGCTAAAGCTGAAACTCCAGTACTTTGGCCACCTCATGCGAAGAGCTGACTCATTGGAAAAGACTGATGCTGGGAGGGACTGGGGGCAAGAGGAGAAGGGGACGACAGAGGATGAGATGGCTGGATGGCATCACTGACTCGATAGACGTGAGTCTGAGTGAACTCCGGGAGCTGGTGATGGACAGGGAGGCCTGGCGTGCTGCGATTCATGGGGTCGCAAAGAGTCAGACACGACTGAGCGACCGATCTGATCTGATCTGTGCCCTCTAAGAGTTTATGATTAACACAAATTAAATGCAAAAGCAGAGATGATAAAGGCAGCAGCCAAATGTTGCTCAAAAGACCAATTCACAATCTACTGGTACATTAATACACTAACACTAGCCAAGAGATAAGACTTATGTCTATAAGAGAAAAACATTTGCCTGAGAATCAGATGATCTTGTGTGTCCCTGAGCTTTGCCTCTTCAAATTCTGATTTCCTTTAGTTCATATTAGGATCAACCACTAAAGTAAGTTAACAGTGCACAGTAACACTGATATGACAGACAAATCCTAAAAAAGCACTACTTTCAAGTAATTCTAAGGGCCATAGTAGACAATATTACCTTTGGATTGAACCACTAAAGTCATGTAATGAGCAGAATAATAACGCAGCCAGAATTCTCTCAATCTAGCATGTGTATCAGTATTATTTCTTTTGGGCTCATGTTTGAGAGTTTCAGCATTTCCTATAAAAAAATGAAAAAGATTATAGATATGACTAAGTTTACAGTATTAAAAGTCTCTACACTGACAGTGCATCCTCTGCTACTATATACAACTAAGGAAATAACCCAGGTGACTCAAAATACTGAAACAGTTTATAAAAATAAGACAAAAATTTACAAGAAACAATTTCAAGGTATATTTTAACACTTAAGGAATTAATCTCTAGTTAGCAATACCTCAACAACAGTATTTGCCTTACTCTTCCTTTCTTAATAATTAGTCTATTAGGTTTTATCTATGAATTATTTTAGTAATATTCTGCATAATTCTTAAATATAAACCACATATAGCCAGGATGCCATATACAACTGTATATACAACTGTACAAACAAGCAAATCATCCTTTGAATGATTGGTCTAAATGCCATTAGGCCAACTCACTCCAGATTCTACTCTGTAGTCAAGTGGATTAATATAAGGCTATAATAACTGAATTCTAACACTAAGAAACAGCCATTATGAAAAACAGACACCATTTAAACAGTTTACCAATTAAACAAAATTAGGTCACAGCTCAAAAACTACTAGAGAAATCACCACTCAATCTCTGTTGATAAAGGCAAATTCAGGTTGGGGTAGAGCACATATTTTATAACACACTTTTATAAATTCACACTGTGGTAGTAGAACATCTGGTACTCAAAAAACATTTTCTAAATAGTAGGTGCTATTCCTCATATATCCAACATTAGGGAACTAAAACATAGGCATACTTAACTGCTTTCTATTTGAAAAGCTACCTACCTACCTACCCCAAAATGTAAAAAGTACCTAACTACCTTACCTTTCCATTCTTTATAAACCCTTCATGCTCTCAATCTTTCTTTACTAGAAAATATGAAACACGATGAAATATTTAGTCTCTTACCCCAAAAAAATTTTCCCATAGGATGTCCAGGTCTAGCAAGGCTTCCAAACAACATTTCCTTTCTGTTTGCATCAGAGGGTCTTGCAAGCTGATATTCTGTCAATTTTAAAGAAATATTTTTAATAAAATGAAATTCAATATCTTGATTTACTATCTGGAAATTCAGGCTAAACAACTGAAAGTAAGGAAGTAATAAAAATTAATTTTATGAATCATGTATAGTAAGACTGAAGTGGGAAATTCAATGATCTAGGACAAGTTCTATGACTTAATATATTCTGTAATTTTGGGTAGTCAATTCACTTTTCTAGAGATTTTCCTTTATTTTCAAATGAAACAGGTAGTTAATGACCTGAAAGTTTCAAGTCTAGAATATGAGAACCAAAATATTGCCTGCCAATCAGTAAACAAAGGATGTTATAGACATCAAGCCATCACATTACAGCCGCAGGGACAGTGTGCCCTAAGGCAACTCAGCATGAGAAAACACAGGATACTGGCCCCAGATAGCTGAGATGCTATCAAAGGAATGATTTCAGTGAGTCCAGACTTGCATCTTCCCATACATAGAAAAGCACTAAATTCCTTACCTTGAGATATCTCATTTTCTTTTATTAACAGTAATCTTTTGATGTTCCAACTACCTGGTCTCCTGTTGCAAAAAACTCCTATATATCCTGGCTCCCTGATCCCCCTTGCCACTTTGGAACAGTTTTCTCAGCATTATCTGAGATGCTGTGTCCCAGGCTTGAAGTCCTCAGAGAACCCGTCAAGTAAAACATAACTCTCAACTTTTAGGCTGTGCATTTTTATTCAGTCAACAGATGCTATGTCTAAGATTTTATTAATGAAGGTGCTAATAAAATGTTAAATCAAATTCCTTATTATCTGAGAACTTTGCCATATATATTATTTAAATTTCCTCCAAAGCCAACTATGTAGGTAATAAAGTACTAATGGTTAAAAACAATCACTTTGAAGCCAGAAATATCTTGGCTAGAATCCAAGTTCTGCAATTACTAAGCTGCATAACATTGAGGAAGTTATCTAACTTCCTAGATTCTATTTTTCGTCTAGAGTATGGAGTTACTAGTATCAAGCTCATAGGATTTTTTAAAATAAGAATTAAATAAGATACATTCCTACACTGAACATCTACTATGCACCAGGTACTACTAAACTAGTTGCTGGAGGTAGAAAGTTCAGAATCAAAGCAGAGTCAAGATATCAGGCTGAAGAGATAAGGAAGAAACAATTTTTGAAAGAGCCCTTCTAAGCCTCAGTTTCACTGCATGTCAAGTAAGGATAATGGAGGTAAATAATCATAATAAGCTCAATAAATATTAGCTATTATTACTTATAGGAATAATGGTAAGACATTACCAATGTTTAATAAGGAGAGTAACATTATTATTATCATAGATCTAGACTTCAGTAAGTTCATTCTGGTTGTAAAAGTAGAGACAGGAAAACTGATGAGGAGCCATCACTGTTATACTTGGAAAGAGAGCAGAAACCAAAGTGGTGACGGAAGAGATGGAAAGTAGTAGAAACATATATGAAATAACATATTTCAGTTACGTCATGAAGTCTAAATCAAAGGTGAGACAGTAAAAAAAAAAAAACAATTTCCATATCTAGAAAGCATACATAGTAAAAAGTATATATACATAGCTTCAACAGAGCAAATTTTTAAAATCTCTGTAAAAACATGAAGATATGGTGGCTATAACACAGAAGAAACAATTCCATTATTAAGTGTGAAAGACTGAACAATGGCCCCCAAAGATGGCCATATCTTAATCTCCAAAACCTGTGAATGTGTTACCTTATATGGTAAAAGGAACTTTGCACTGTGATTAAATTAATGATCTTGCGAAGCGGAGACTCTACTAGATTATCTGGGTGGTCCCAATGTAATCAGAGGGTCCTTAAAAGAGAGAGGTAAGAGGATCAAGGTCAGAAGATGTTAAGACAAAAGCAGGGTCAGATAGCAAAGGAGATTCCACACCAATGGCTCTTAAGATAATGAAAGGAGCCACAGTCTAGGAAAGTAGGTGGTATCTAGAAGGTAGAAAAGGAAACAGATTCTCCCTTGGGGCCGCCAACAGAAATGCAGTCCTGAGGAAATATTTTAGATTTCTGACCTTCAAAAGTTTAAGAAAATAAATCTGTTATTTTAAGCTTTCTGGTAATTTGTTACAGCAGCAACAGGAAACCATAACAGAGTAGACATATAAACATATCTACAAAAAGTAATTTAGAATTCCCCTACAACTGATAAAAATAGAGTATAAATACTGAACACTTAAAGAACACACTCAACTACTTGATTATATTAAAAAAAGTTTTGGTCATATCCCCAATCACAATTACTAAGGTACAATATGTAGGCAATTACACATGATTATGTAGAGTATGAATAATTGTTAAAGAGCTAATCATTAAGAATAATATTTTCTCTACAATCTTATTTTAGCAATAAGTCAATCTGATTTTAAGATCTATCCTGTGTACATTTGTAGCTTCTGTGATTAAATGTATTCAAGAAAATTATAAAACACTGAACAGACCTATCTGCATTTCTAAACAAATTCTTATAAATTTATGTGTATAACCACTCCATTGAAAAATCAGACCAAAAACAGACTGCATGGTAATGAAGGTACAACAAGTGATAAATTTAAAACCTAGCAAAGAATCTCTTCCATAAGCAGGAGGAGAAGGAAAAGGAAAATGAAAAGATGAATCTACCATGACAGTTGAATTTCAACTCCTCTCACACTGCATGGGTTATTAAAGCATGCAGGCAACTAAAAACATGCAAATGAGGTGAGAATGATAAATAAAGATTATTACATCTGAATAAAAGAAAATAACATTCAATTGTGAAGCTTTCAAAAGTGCTTAATAGACCTCATTATTTGTAGATACTGATTCTGGAAAAAGAAAGGCTAAGATGTGTGACTACAATACTGACTTAGACCTGGCCTAGAGCTGTTAACTCTTAATGGCCTGCATATGATATGTGTTAACATGTGACACTATTCAATTATAAATGTTTTGTGGCTTTAGCCAAGATAAATTTATGCTGTGTTCATAATAAATATCAGTATCTACCAATGTGTAAATACTGAGTCCCCAAATGCTCCTATGTTCAATGTTCATAGAACCTAAACTTAAGCTCATCTTAAATTTTCTGATGTATTATAAATACAAATAAGAGAATAATATATCATAAACAATATGCTAAAAAACAACTACTTAATGAATACTAGTTTGTTACACCAAAATTTAAGACCTCTCCCATCTCCTTGCATACAAGGCATGCTCAGTCACTTCAGTTGTGTCCGACTCTCTATGACCTCATGGACCACGGCCTGCCAGGCTTCTCTGTCCATGGGATTCTCCAGGCAAAAATACTGGAGTGGCTTGCCATGCGCTCCTCCAAGGGATCATGCCAACCCATGGATTGAACCTGCATCTCTTGCACTGCAGGTGGGCTCTTTATCGCTGAGCCACTGGGGAGGCTCCTTTCATCTCTCTAATCTCAAGTAAATCCTTTATACTTAGAAGGTTAAATAACTAATGATATATACCTAGCTATTTGTATCAGATTACAAATTGAAACCTAGGTCTCCTATCATCGGAAACAAAAAAAACAGAGCCTTTAGCCTAAGTTCATTTTAAACCAAAACTAATTATTGTGAGTGTGTGAGTACATATCATATAACACATATTCAAAATATAATATATTCTGAATTAAACTTATAAAATTAAATCAGATGTTTAATCTTTTTTGGGGGGGCCTTACCACACAGCTAGCAAACTTAGTCTGCCAACCAAAGATTGAGCCCGGGCTCTGGCAGTACAATTTCTGAGTCCTATCATTGGACCATCAGGGTCCTTTTAACGTTTTAAATGGCAATTTCAACCCACTCTTGAAACTATACAAATAAAAACATACTTGAAATAATTAAAGACAAAGAATATAGTTCCTAGGTTCCCAAAAGCAGGGAAAGCTTTTATAGTTTTCCTTATTTATTTTAGTTTTCATACATTCAACAAAGTTATCTGGGCCTATGAAAAAAGTTGTGGGTAAGTAAATAACAAAAATGAAGAAAATAAATCTTTGATTATAAGAAGCGATTAGAACTAGGAGGAATCTAACTCCATTCTACCCTCTTCTACTAATAAATTGAGGGCCACAATTAGTGACATTTCTATAAGTAAAACACAGTTTGCTGGCTTGAAAACAAATAGTTCTTTCCAGTCATCTGCAGTTTATTTTGCCTAGTGAAGGCTCCTGCTGCTGCTGCCAAATTGCTTCAGTCGCGTCCGACTCTGTGCGACCCCATAGACGGCAGCCCACCAGGCTCCTCCATCCCTGGGATTCTCCAGGTAAGGACACTGGAGTGGGTTGCCATGTCCTTCTCCAATGCATGAAAGTGAAACGTGAAAGTGAAGTCACTCAGTCGTGTCCGACTCTTAGCGACCCCATGGACTGCAGCCTACCAGACTCCTCCATCCATGGGATTTTCCAGGCAAAAGTACTGGAGTGGGGTGCCATTGCCTTCTCCGCTTGAAGGCAGTAAATGTTTATCAGAAATAGATACACAATCAAACCAAAGGGAAAATGTTACAAAAGGAAGAACTACTACAAAGACCTGGCCTCTTCAGTGATGCAAGCCAAGCCTAACCTATATGAACTGGAAGTCCCCCCCAGTGTACTATTACATGTTTCTAATGCTAAAATAAGGAAGAAGGGTTAATCTGCAGTGATATTATTTATTGATACCCTGTAACTGAGGGATATCTGTAGCACGGTTCTCTAATGAATCCTTACCCTATACAGACACACAGTTTTCCTTATGGTCTTCAATCTTTAAAACACAAAGATAAGAAAGACCATCAAAAAGTAAAATTAAAAGGTATCCTGCTCAGGAGTTTAGTTTCTTCATCTATAAACATATCAAAATTATTTTCAGAACTACAGAAGCTAAACCCACAAAGTAACAGAAGTTACTGACACACAGAAGTAACAAAAAATAAGCTATTTTAATATCCGGATGGTGCATAAAGTAAAGCCTCAGAGGAAATATTTCTTCATGCAAAAAGAGTATGTGAACTTCTAAAGTTTGAATACCCAGTATTAGTCTTAAGAATTAAGAATTATGGTTAAGAGGTCAGTCACTGTGGTTAAACCCTCAAAAAAAGCAAAGGCTGAAAAATCAAAAATCCACACTCCTTTATTTCAAATCTATACTGAATAGACATTTAATGGCTTCAGTAATAAACATGACATTTCTATTTTAATTTAGCCCTTTATGACATAAAGAGTGATAAAGGATGATAAATGTGCTAAATAACTAGATCAATGAAGGAATAAGCAGTAAGACATAAAGCACTTACCACTATCAACAGCTTCAACTTCTCGGTCAATTGCATCTCTGATCATTAGTGGATGGATGAAAAACTGGGCCCATCTTAAGACAAAAAAAAAAAAAAAACCTGTCTGGTAAAAGCTTTTCACTAGTCAACGTCTATTTTTTTAAAGTAAGAAACTTTACTAAGTTGGAGATTTAATTCATTATCGTGCGTATAAAACCTAAACAATTTACAGCATTTCTAGATTTTGAAGTCTACAAACCACTTTTTCTCTATTATGAAATATAATACCCATTACAGAAAAATACATAAAACATGAGCATACAGACTATAAGGCAAATGCCGAAGTGGCAACTACTCAGTTCAAGAAATAGAACACTGTCAAAACTCTAGAAGCACCCAGCACCCATCTCAGAAGTTACATAAATGTTACAGTAATCACTTCTCTGCTTTTCTTGGTAGTTTTAACACATATACATGTATTTCTAGACTGGTGTTTCTTGATTTTTTTTTTTCCCGTTATCAACCCTAAGGAGCCTTTTCAGAAATCTTATTCCAATCACTACCCTATGAAATTTCTGCACACATATAAAGCCTGTTTACATACTGTATGTGTACCTGATTTCATAAGTAAAAAGTATCTGAGGACTCCTCTTTTTTAACTTTTTAAGTTAAAATATTAAAGGTTATTCGTATTTCACTTAATTGTATAACTATATTTGTAAACTTTAACATATTTCTTATGTAGGTTGTGGTACATCAAATTACATATGCAAAATATCCATTTAAATAATAACAGCAATACAATCAAGTTTTTAAAAAATTACTATTTATTTTTCCAGCAAGATGTTAAAAAAATTAATTTCCTACAATATTTAATAAACTTTGAACTTCTGCTTGCTCTGAGAAGAAACTTTTAACTTAATTAGCTACTAGTACTCATTAAGGGAGAAGGCAATGGCACCCCACTCTAGTACTCTTGCCTGGAAAATCCCATGGACGGAGGAGCCTGGTAGGCTGCAGTCCATGAGGTCACTAAGAGTCGGACACGACTGAGCTACTTCACTTTCACTTTTCACTTTCATGCATTGGAGAAGGAAATGGCTACCCACTCCAGTGTTCTTGCCTGGAAAATCCCAGGGCTAGGGGAGCCTGGTGGGCTGCCGTCTATGGGTCACACAGAGTCATACGCGACTGAAGCGACTTAGCAGCAGCAGCAGCAATAGCAGCAGTAGCAGTACTCATTAAAATATTACTGACATTTTTTTCTTTTCAGTACTTGTTACAATGATGAGCTAAATAATTTTTATTGAATTAAGTAATAAAACAGAATATTATATTTAATTCTAAAAATCAAAGTCACACACAAAAGGAGGGTCAAACATAAACATCCACAAGGCAGCTAATGACAACCAACTGACACATGCAGACTACCTCTAGTGATGATTTCAAGATTAAACAATCATTTGAAAGTCCTCCAACCATCTATCACCACAATTTTGTAGCCCAGACCTTGCATACATTCTGCATCTCTTCCATGAACTCAGTGTCAGTGTAAATGGTGCTCATGTGATACTTGAGAAAATTCAGAAAGAAATTAATACTAAGTGAAGATTTTCCAGGTAGGGTTAAGCTTTGGAGGGCCACAAACCATTATAATATCAAACATTTTTTTACCTCCAAGAACCAATTTCTGCTACCAAAAGAAACAATATGAACCCTGCCAAGAATGCATGTTCTAGACAATAAAGTTTAATTTTTGAACTTCATATAAATGGATATATAGTTTATATACCCTTTACATGATTTATTTAACTCAACACTTTTAATGGTCATTCACGATGTTACACGTGACTGTGGCTGATTTATTTTCACTGCAGTAGAATATTTCACTGTATGAATTTACTCATCCATTCTACGGCTGATGGACATTTGTGCTGGTTCCGGATGTGAACCATTACAAACAATGCTATCAAAAACATTCTTATAAATATGTACCATAGCACATGTGCACAAGTTTGTCTAAATATCTAACTAAGAAAGAACTCCTAGGTAATAGCATATGCATCATACGTTCTACATCACCAGGTCAATACCAAACCTTTCCAAAAGTGATTGTGCCAGTTTACCCTTGCATCAGAGCATTCCTCCAATCCTCTACAACCTCACCCTCACTTGGTACTGTCAGACGTTAAAATTTTCTGTAACTTTTAGAAGGATACTTAAATTTCATAATGATTTGAATTTACATTTTCCTGATAGAACATCTTATATTTTTAGTAATAATTTTAATTTCTTATTTTATAATATGCCTGTTTAAGGGCTTTTTCTATTGGGTTGTACTTTTCTTATTGATTCTAAGAGTATATATATATTTTATTATCCATTGTGGCTCAGACAGTAAAACGTCTGCCTACAATGCAGGAGACCTGGGTTCGACTCCTGGGTCAGGAAGATCCCCTGGAGAAGGAAATGGCTACCCACTCCACTACTCTTGCCTGGAAAATCCCATGGATGGAGGATCCTGGTAGGCTGCAGTTCATGCGGTCACAAAGAGTCGGACACAACTGAGCAACTTCACTTCACTTATATAATATGTAATAGCATATATAATCATATGTAAACATAGGTAATCTAATAATTAAAACTCAATGGTAGTTATTCTAAATATAAGTCCTTTGTTAGTTACATGTGTTACAAATATATTCTTCCACTTTATACTTGCTTTTTCCACTCTCTTTATGTTACCTTTACATGAACCAAATGAACTATCATCTCTCCTTTTTGTTTTTCCATCTTGATAACCCTTATCTAAGGTTAAAGTCCCACTTTTCCATAAAACTTTTAATGGCACTTTTCACTTTTTGTTCTATAATCCACATAAATTGATTTTTTTGTGTATGTTGTGAGATAGGGACTCAATTTTGTTTTTGCCATTATACTGTCTTGGTATCTTTTTAAAGCCCTTGACCACCGCTTCATAATGTTCCTATCAAAAATCAAGTGTCCACATATGTGTTGGTCTATTTCCATTCCAAGAAACATTCTGTTTCACCATCTCTTTGTCTAGCAAAACAAATCTTGATATCTAGTAGGTCAAGTTCTACGACCTTGTTATTTTTCCAATTCAAAAGTATCCTGGCTATACTTAGCTCTCTGTATTTCTTTATAAATCTTAGTTAGATTGTCTATTTAAGACTAAGTAAATCTTCTAAGATTATGGTTGTGATATCATAATCACATGATATGAATCATTCATATAAAATGATGCCATCTAAGGTAGTTTTACTATTTTCCCAATCTGCATGCCTTCTTTTTTATGTCTAATTGTTCTAGCTAAAACCTCCACTACAATGTCAAATAGAGATGGACAGAGCTGATGTCTTGATCCTCATATTTGGGAAAATGTTTTCAATCTTCCACCATTAAAAAAGATGTTAGTTGTGGGTTATTCAAAGTTACTCTTTATGACGTTGAAGAAGTTCCCTTTTCAGTTCAGTTCAGTTCAGTAGCTCGGTCGTGTGCGACTCTTTGTGACCCCATGAATTGCAGCACGCCAGGCCTCCCTGTCCATCACCAACTCCCGGAGTTCACTCAGACTCACGTCCATCAAGTCAGTGATGCCATCCAGCCATCTCATCCTCTGTCGTACCCTTCTCCTCTTGCCCCCAATCCCTCCCAGCATCAGACTCTGCCAATGAGTCAACGCTTCGCATGAGATGACCAAAGTACTGGAGTTTCAGCTTTAGCATCATTCCTTCAAAAGAGATCCCAGGGCTGATCTCCTTCAGAATGGACTGGTTGGATCTCCTTGCAGTCCAAGGGACTCTCAAGAGTCTTCTCCAATACCACAGTTCAAAACCATCAATTCTTCAGCACTCGGCTTTTTTCACAGTCCAACTCTCGTATCCATACATGACCACAGGAAAAACCATAGCCTTGACTAGACAGACCTTTGTTGGAAAAGTAATGTCTCTGCTTCTCAATATGCTATCTAGGTTGGTCATAACTTTCCTTCCAAGGAGTAAGCATCTTCTAATTTCATGGCTGCAGTCACCATCTGCAGTGATTCTGGAGCCCAGAAAAATAAAGTCTGAACTTTCCACTGTTTCCCCATCTATTTCCCATGAAGTGATGGGACCGGATGCCATGATCTTCATTTTCTAAATGTTGAGCTTGAAGCCAACTTTTTCACTCTCCACTTTCACTTTCATCAAGAGGCTTTTGAGTTCCTCTTCACTTTCTGCCATAAGGGTGGTGTCATCTGCATATCTGAGGTTATTGAGATTTCTCCCGGCAATCTTGATTCCAACTTGTGTTTCTTCCAGTCCAGCATTTCTCATGATGTATTCTGCATAGAAGTTAAATAAGCAGGGTGACAATATACAGCCTTGACATACTCCTTTTCCTATTTGGAGCCAGTCTGTTGTTCCATGTCCAGTTCTAACTGTTGCTTCCTGACCTGCATACAGATTTCTCAAGAGGCAGGTCAGGTGGTCTGGTATTCCCATCTCTTTCAGAATTTTCCACAGTTTATTGTGATCCACACAGTCAAAGGCTTTGGCATAGTCAATAAAGCAGAAATAGATGTTTTTCTCGAACTCTCTTGCTTTTTCCATGATCCAGCGGATGTTGGCAATTTGATCTCTGGTTCTTCTGCCTTTTCTAAAACCAGCTTGAACATCAGGAAGTTCACAGTTCACATATTGCTGAAGCCTGGCTTGGAGAATTTTGAGCATTACTTTACTAGCGTGTGAGATGAGTGCAATTGTGCAGTAGTTTGAGCATTCTTTGGCATTGCCTTTCTTTGGGATTGGAATGAAAACTGACCTTTTCCAGTCCTGTGGCCACTGCTGAGTTTTCCAAATTTGCTGGCATATTGAGTGCAGCACTTTCACAGCATCATCTTTCAGGATTTGAAATAGCTCAACTGGAATGCCATCACCTCCAATAGCTTTGTTTGTAGTGATGCTTTCTAAGGCCCACTTGACTTCACATTCCAGGATGTCTGGCTCTAGGTCAGTGATCACACCATCATGATGGGTCGTGAAGATCGTTTTTGTACAGTTCTTCTGTGTATTCTTGCCACCTCTTCTTAATATCTTCTGCTTCTGTTAGGTCCATACCATTTCTGTCCTTTATCGAGCCCATCTTTGCATGAAATGTTCCCTTGGTATCTCTAATTTTCTTGAAGAGTTCTCTAGTCTTTCCCATTCTGTTGTTTTCCTCTATTTCTTTGCATTGATCGCTGAAGAAGGCTTTCTTATCTCTTCTTGCTATTCTTTGGAACTCTGCATCTGACAGAATGTGGTCTACTGGAGATGGGAATGGCAAAGCACTTCAGTATTCTTGCCTTGAGAACACCATGAACAGTATGAAAAGGCAAAATGATAGGATACTGAAAGAGGAACTCCCCAGGTCAGTAGGGGCCCAATATGCTACTGGAGATCAGTGGAGAAATAACTCCAGAAAGAATGAAGGGATGGAGCCAAAGCAAAAACAATACCCAGCTGTGGATGTGACTGGTGATAGAAGCAAGGTCCGATGCTGTAAAGAGCAATATTGCATAGGAACCTGGAATGTCAGGTCCATGAATCAAGGCAAATTAGAAGTGGTCAAACAAGAGATGGCAAGAGTGAATGTCGATATTCTAGGAATCAGCGAATTCAAATGGACTGGAATGGGTGGATTTAACTCAGATGACCATTATATCTATTACTGCAGGCAGGAATCCCTCAGAAGAAATGGAGTAGCCATCATGGTCAACAAGAGTCTGAAATGCAGTACTTGGATGCAATCTCAAAAATGACAGAATGATCTCTGTTCGTTTCCAAGGCAAACCATTCAATATCATAGTAATCCAAGTCTATGCTCCAACCAGTAACGCTGAAGAAGCTGAAGTTGAACGGTTCTATGAAGACCTACAAGACTTTTTAGAACTAACACCCAAAAAAGATGTCCTTTTCATTATAGAGGACTGGAATGCAAAAGTAGGAAGTCAAGAAACACCTGGAGTAACAGGCAAATTTGGCCGTGGAATACGGAATGAAGCAGGGCAAAGACTGATAGAGTTTTGCCAAGAAAATGCACTGGTCACAGCCAACAACCTCTTCCAACAACACAAGAGAAGACTCTACACATGGACATCACCAGATGGTCAACACCAAAACCAGATTCATTATATTCTTTGCAGTCAAAGATGGAGAAGCTCTATACAGTCAGCAAAAACAAGACCAGGAGCTGACTGTGGCTCAGATCATGAACTCCTTATAGCCAAATTCAGACTTAAATGAAGAAAGTAGGGAAAACCACTAGACCATTTAGGTATGACCTAAATCAAATCCCTTATGATTATACAGTGGAAGTGAGAAATAAATTTAAGGGCCTAGATCTGAGAGAGTGCCTGATGAACTATGGAATGAGGTTTGTGACACTGTACAGGAGACAGGGATCAAGACCATCGCCATGGAAAAGAAATGCAAAAAATAAAAATGGCTGTCTGGGGAGGCCTTACAAATAGCTTTGAAAAGAAGAGAAGCAAAAAGCAAAGTTCCCTTTTATTCATGATTTATTACATGTTTTATCATGAAAGGGTGCTGAATTAAATGCCTTTTCTGTTTATACTGAAATAATTTTTGAAATGTGTTTGTCCTTCTATTAAATTGGCATATTATGTTCACTGATTTTTGTATGGTGAACAACCCTTGCAGTTCTGGGATAAATCCCACCTGAATGGTGCATAATCCTTTTTATATGTTGCTGATTCAGTTTTGTAGTATTTTGTTGAAGATTTTTGCATCTATATTCTACTACTTGGAGAAGGAAATGGCAACCCACTCCAGTACTCTTGCCTGGAAAATACCATGGATGGAGGAGCCTGGTAGGCTACAGTCCATGGGGTCGCAGAGTCAGACACGACTGAGTGACTTCACTTTCTTTCTTTCTATAGTTCCTTTTGAAGAAGGAAATGGCAACCCACTCCAGTGTTCTTGCCTGGAGAATCCCATGGATGGAGGGGCCTGGTGGACTACAGTCTATGAGGTTGCAAAGTGTCGGACACGACTAAGCAACTAACACACACACACATTCTACTACTGGTCTGTAGTCTTCCTGTACAATCATTGTCTAGTTTTAATATCAGAGCAATACCAGCTTCATAGAATGACTTAGAAGTGTCCCTCTTCTATATTTCAGAAGAGTTTATGAAGCATTAGTTTTAATCCTTTAAATGTTTGGTAGAATTCACCAGTAAAGTCGTATGGACCTATACTCTTCTTTTGGTAAGTTCTTGATTACTAATCCCATCTCTCATGATAGGTCTATTCAGATTTTCTGTGTTGAGTCAGTTTCAATAGCTTTGTGTCTTTCTACAAATTTGTCCATTTCATCTTGGCTATCTACTTGTTGGCATACAATAGTTGACAATTGTATTATAATTTTAAAATTTTGGTTAATATCATACTAATGTCCACTCTTTCATTTCTTTTTCTTGGTCAGTTTAGCTGAAGGTTTGTCAATTTTGTTCACCTTTTCAAATAACCAAATTCTGATTTTGTTTACTTTCTATAGTTTTTCTATTCCCTATTTCATTTATTTCCACTCAAATATTTATTATGTCCTTCCTTCTGCTTACCTGGGTTTAGATTGCTCTTCTTTGCCTTGCTAATTAAGATGCAAGTTTAGGTTCATTTGAGATCTTACTTTTATAATGGAGGGGTTCGATCTTCCCGACCCAGGGATCAAACCTGGGTCTCCTGCATTACAGGCAGACGCTTTACCGTCTGAGCCACCAGGGAAGCCATGGAGGGGTTTACAGCTATAAATTTCCCTCTGATGCATCTAAATTTCCCTTTTGATGCATCTCATAATTTTTTGTATGTTTTTTTCATTTTCACTAGTGTCTAAGTATTTTTTAATTTCCCTTGTGATTTCTTTTTTGATCCACTGATTATTTAAGGGTAGGCTGTTAAATTTATACAGATTCATGAAAGTCCCTAAATTTCCTTGTTACTACTGATTACTAATTCCATTCCATTCCACCTAGAGAACATACTCTGTATAATTTTATTCTTTCAAATATACTGGAAATAAATTTATTTTATGACCTAATATATATCAATGCTGGAGAAAAGTACATGCAGTACTTGAGAAGAATGTGTATTTTGCTGATTTGGGGTGAAGTGCTCTGTTAAAAGTTTACATGCTTGTTCATGTCTTCTATTTCTTGTTGATCTACCCAGTTGTTCTCTGCCTTATTGAAAGTAGAATATTTACATTTGCAACTATTACTACTGAATCGTGTGTTTCTGCCTTCAATTCCGTCGGTTTTTGCTTTATGTTTTTTGAGGTTCCTTTGAAAGATGAACGTGTTTATAACTGTTACACCTTCTGAAGAACTGACCCTTATATCATTATAAAATTCCCTTGTCTCCAGTAACAAGTTTCTCTTAAAGTCTATTTTGTCTGATATTAGTTCAGCCACTATAGTTCCCTTTTAATCACTATGTGTATATACTTTTTCATCCTTTTATTGCCAATCCATTGGTGTATATTTAAGGCTTCCCTGGTGGCCCAGTGATAAAGAACTTGCCTGCCAATGCAGGACACATATCATCCTTTTGCTGCCAATCTACTGGTATATTTTAATCTAAAGTGTGTCTCTCACATGTACACAATGTTCATTGTAGCACTATTTACAATAGCTAGAACACGCAAGCAACCTCTATGCCCATCAACAGAGTGAATGGATAAGGAAGATGTGGTACATTTATACAATGGAATATTACCTGGCCATAAAAAGAAACACATTTGAGTCATTCTAATGAGGTAGATGAATCTAGAACCTATTATACAAAGTGAAGTCAAAAAGAGAAAGATAAATATCATATACTAATGCATGTATATGGAATCTAGAAAGATGGTACCAATGAATTTATTTGCAGGGCAGCAAGGAAGAAACACACATAGAGAACAGACTTACGGACATGGGGGGTGAGGTGGGATGGGAAGGGGAGGGTGAGATGGAGAGAGTAACATGGAAACTTAACATCAGTCGCTCAGTTGTGTCCGACTCTTTGCGACCCCATGAATCGCAGCATGCCAGGCCTCCCTGTCCATCACCAACTCCCGGAGTTCACTCAGACTCACGTCCATCGAGTCAGTGATGCCATCCAGCCATCTCATCCTCTGTCGTACCCTTCTCCTCTTGCCCCCAATCCCTCCCAGCATCAGAGTCTTTGCCAATGAGTCAACTCTTCGCATGAGGTGGCCAAAGTACTGGAGTTTCAGCTTCAGCATCATTCCTTCCAAAGAAATCCAGGGCTGATCTCCTTCAGAATGGACTGGTTGGATCTCCTTGCAGTCCAAGGGACTCTCAAGAGTCTTCTCCAACACCACAGTTCAAAAGCATCAATTCTTCAGCACTCAGCCTTCTTCACAGTCCAACTCTCACATCCATACATGACCACAGGAAAAGCCATAGCCTTGACTAGATGGACCTTTGTTGGCAAAGTAATGTCTCTGCTTTTGAACATGCTATCTAGGTTGGTCATAACTTTCCTTCCAAGGAGTAAGCGTCTTTTAATTTCATGGCTGCAGTCACCATCTGTAGTGATTTTGGAGCCCAGAAAAATAAAGTCTGACACTGTTTCCACTGTTTCCCCATCTATTTCCCATGAAGTGATGGGACCGGATGCCATGATCTTCATTTTCTGAATGTTGAGCTTGAAGCCAACTTTTTCACTCTCCACTTTCACTTTCATCAAGAGGCTTTTGAGTTCCTCTTCACTTTCTGCCATAAGGGTGGTGTCACCTGCATATCTGAGGTTACTGATATTTCTCCTGGCAATCTTGATTCCAGCTTGTGTTTCTTCCAGTCCAGCATTTCTCATGATGTATTCTGCATAGAAGTTAAATAAGCAGGGTGACAATATACAGCCTTGACGTACCCCTTTTCCTATTTGGAACCAGTCTGTTGTTCCATGTCCAGTTCTAACTGTTGCTTCCTGACCTGCATACAAATTTCTCAAGAGGCAGGTCAGGTGGTCTGGTATTCCCATCTCTTGAAGAATTTTCCACAGTTTATTGTGATCCACACAGTCAAAGGCTTTGGCATAGTCAATAAAGCAGAAATAGATGTTTTTCTCGAACTCTCTTGCTTTTTCAATGATCCATCAAATGTTGGCAATTTGATCTCTGGTTCCTCTGCCTTTTCTAAAACCAGCTTGAACATCAGGAAGTTCACGGTTTCACATATTGCTGAAGCCTGGCTTGGAGAATTTTGAGCATTACTTTACTAGCGTGTGAGATGAGTGCAATTGTGCCGTAGTTTGAGCATTCTTTGGCATTGCCTTTCTTTGGGATTGGAATGAAAACTGACCTTTTCCAGTCCTGTGGCCACTGCTGAGCTTTCCAAATTTGCTGGCATATTGAGTGCAGCACTTTCACAGCATCATCTTTCAGGATTTGAAATAGCTCAACTGGAATTCTATCACCTCTACTAGCTTTGTTCGTAGCGATGCTTTCTAAGGCCCATTTGACTTCACATTCCAGGACGTCTGGCTCTAGGTCAGTGATCACATCATCGTGATTATCTGGGTCGTGAAGATCTTTTTTGTACAGTTCTTCTGTGTATTCTTGCCACCTCTTCTTAATATCTTCTGCTTCTGTTAGGTCCATACCATTTCTGTCCTTTATCGAGCCCATCTTTGCATGAAATGTTCCTTTGGTATCTCTGATTTTCTTGAAGAGATCTCTAGTCTTTCGCATTCTGTTGTTTTCCTCTATTTCTTTGCATTGGTCGCTGAAGAAGGCTTTCTTATCTCTTCTTGCTATTCTTTGGAACTCTGCATTCAGATGTTTATATCTTTCCTTTTCTCCTTTGCTTTTCACTTCTCGTCTTTTCACACAACAATATGTAAAATAGAAAGCCAATGGGAATTTGCTGTACGACTCAGGGAACCCAAACAGGGGCTCTGTATCAACCTAGATGCGTGGGATGGTGAGGGAGGGAGGGAGGAAGGAGATTCAAGAGGGAGGGGACATATGTATACCTATGGCTGATTCATGTAGATGTTTTACAGAAAACAACAAAATTCTGTAAAGCAATTATATCAATTAAAAAATAAAGTGTATCTCTTATAGGTAGCATATTATATAGCTGACTCATGTTTCTTTGCCCAGTCTGCCAATGTCTTATCTTTTAATTGAAATGCTTAATCCATTTACATTTAATTACTGATAAGACAGGATTTATATCTGTCTTTGCGATCTACTGCAAGTCCTATGCCTTTTTTCCCCTCTATTCCTCAACTGCTGACTTCTTTTTGTTAAAATAGGTATTTTCTAGAGTACCATTCAAATTCCCTTGCCATTTCTTTTACTATATTTTTGAGTTATTTTCCTAACTAATAACAATCCATTTTGAATTAATACCAACTTAACTTCAGTATTTGGAGAAGGAAATGGCAACCCACTCCAATATTCTTGCCTGAAGAATCCCATGGATGGAGGAGCTTGGTGGGCTACAGTCCACAGGTCGCAGAGTCGGACACGACTGAGCGACTTCACTTTCACTTCACTAACTTCAGTATTACACGAAAGCGTCACTTCTATATACCTGTTCTCTTTTTTGTGCTATTATTGCCATACAAATGATATCGTTATACATTATATGCCTATGAACACATTTATAATTTTTTCTTTATACAGCTATCTTTTAAATCAGATAGGAAAAAAACTACAAAAACTGTATCTTTTATATTTATATAGGTAAACAAAGACAGTATAAATTATATAAGTTATCTTTTTAAGTGTGCTTTATTTCTTCATGTGGAATTGAGTGTCCTTTCATTTCAGTCTGAAGGACTCCATCCATCCATGTCGTACAGAGATTTGCTAATGACAATTTTAATTTACCTGAGAATGTCTTAATTTCTCCATTTAGAAGGATATTTTTGATGGATAAAAAATACTTGGTTTGCATTCTTTCAGTACTTTGAATGCATCATACCATTGTCTTCTTGCTTCCATGATTTCTCAAAGCACCCGTTTACCCTATTGAGACTAACCTTTATGAAAAAAGCTGCTCCTCTCTTGCTACTTTCAATATTCTTTTTACATTTAGTTTTTAATGGCTTGATTATAACAAGTCTTAATGTGAAAGTCATTGTGAATATCAGTGTTTATTCTTCTGGAAATCTGCTGAGTTGCTTGAATGTGTAGATGTTTGTCTTTTACCAATTTGGAAAGAGTTTGGCTATTATGTCTTCAAGAATATTTCTATGTTTTTCTCATTTCCTCTTGGAACTCCTATAAAACACATGCTAGTATGCTTGATCGTATCTCGTAGATCTCTGAAGCTCTGTTTTATTTTTCTTCATCACTTTTCTTTATTTCTGTTCCTCAGACTGGAAAATCCCAATTAATCTTTCTTCTAGTTTATTCATTCTTTCCTCAGCTAGCTCAAATCTTCTGTTAAGCTCTTCTAGTTAATTTTTCAAGTTGTACTTTTCAACTCTAGAATTTCTATTTGGTTCTTTTAATAATTTGTATCTGTTGAGGGGTGTTAGAAGGAAGGTTCAAGAGGGATGGGATATATGTACACACATAACTGACTCACTCTGTTGTACAGCAGAAACTAACACAGAATTGTACAGCAATGGTACTCCAATTTAAAAAAAAAAAGTAAAAATAAAGCAACTATTTATCTGGGAAAAAAATAATTTGTATCTCTTTACTGATGTTCTCTGTTTAGTAAGACATCATTCTTGTGTTCTCCTGTAGTTCTTAGACATAGTTTTCTTTAGCTCTTTGAACATAATTAAAATAGGTTATCTAAAGTTTCTGTCAGGTTAACTCCAGAATCTAGACTTTCTTAGGAACAGTATCTATTGACTACTGTTTTTCCATTGTATCAGTCATACTTTTCTGCATCCCTCATAATTTTGTTGAAAAAAAATTTTTAGTAATATAATGTAGCAACTCTGTAAATCAAGCCTCTCCTCCCTAATCCGGGTTTGTTGTTATTGCTGTTTCTTGTTGTTACTATTTACATATTTAGTGCCCTTCTGATTTCCCTAGTGGCTCAGACAGTAAAGATATGGTCCACAATGAGATCTGGGTTCAATCCCTGGTTTAAGAAGATGCCCTGGCGAAGGCAATGGCTACACACTTCAGTATTCTTGCCTGGAGAATTCCATGGACAGAGGAGCCTGTGACCATGGGGTTGCAAACAGTCAGACATGAACGAGCAACTCACACGTACCTTAAACTAATCCTGTGAAGTCTGTATTCTTTGATGGCTTGGTTAGCTTGCGATAATCTCTGGTTGCAGAGAGATTTCCTTAAATGCCTTGCCAAGGGGTTCTCTATGCATATTGGGGGATGCTTTCAACATACAGTCAGGCAGTTTACAACTCTACATTAGCCATCACATCCTGCTTGCACAGAGACTCAACACCAGCCATGACAAGAGTGTAAGGCCTTAAGTCTTTCTTGAGCATGCATACAGCCCTGGACATGACACAGCTTTATACACATATGTGACCTTCAAAATTCCCAGGAATATCCTGGAGCTTTCCAAAGCCCCTTAGGATCTATTCTGCAGTTTTTCCTTTTAAGCTTTGTTTGCTCCAACTTTTATCCACTGCCTCAGATGCTCACAAAGTTAAACTACTGCCATCTAAATGCTATAGACAAATGTCTCCAGAGAAAAAGATTTTTGTAAATACGTGAGCTCTCAGTCAGGCCAAATCATGAAAGTTCATGAATGGTGGTTCCCAGGGAACTGCTAGACAGGTCAAATAATGAAGATTCTCCAGAACAATGTTTTTAGAGATCTATAAATCCATCCAGCCCCTTTCAGTGGCTGCTGGACTGCTGTTTTCACTAAGACTGTGGGACCTTTTCGTTTTTAAGACTACTGTAGAGTTGGGTAGAGGGGAATGGAAACAGGGCAAATTAAAATGTCACAAAGCAAACTGTTCTTACTAAGATTTAGTCACTTGCCTGAATAAACTCCTTGGATTGTTGCAAGCTTTGGCTCATTTCCAGAGTTCTGAAAAAGTTGATTTTGACAATTTTTGGCAAGGTTCTCATTGCTTTTACAGAGGAGGGGCTTTCAGAGGTCCTTATTTACTATTCCTGCTGAGGTCAATCTGCTCTTTATTTCATTTATCTTCACCTTTTCTTTCTTCTTTCTTTGGGCATACTTTGCTAGTCTTACTCAGACTTCCTGAGATTGATCAGCTCATTAATTTTAAACTCTTCTTTTCTAAAATATACATTTGGTGGTGGTTTAGTTGCTAAGTCGTGTCTGATTCTTTGGATCCCATGGACTATACCCTGCCAGGCTCCTCTGTCCACTGGATGTCCCCGGCAAGAATACTGGAGTGGGTTGCCATTTCCTCATCCAGGGGATCTTTCCAACCCAGGGATCGAACCCAGGTCTACTATATAGCAGGCAGTCTCCTGCACTGCAGGCAGATTCTTAAACAACTGAGTCATGAGGGAAGCTGACAGAATACACACTTAAAAGTATATATTTCCCTCTAAGTACAATTATAGCTGCATCCCACAACTTTTATTCTATAATATTTTTATAATTCAATACAAAATATTTTCTAATTTCTGATATGCTTTCCTCTTTACCCAGGATTTCCTTAGAAATGTATTTAATTTCCAAACATAAGGCAATATTCTAGCTGTCTCTCTGTTATTGATTTCTGGCTAAAATTTAACTGTACATACAGTGTGATTAGAAAACAAAATCATTAATAATATGGTTTCAATGCTTTGAAATTTGAGACTGAATTTGTGGCTTAAAATATGATCAAATGAAAGAATTTTGTAGCTGGAAGGTGTTGATTAAGGATTCAAGTGGTAATCTTTTTGTCCTAATCTTCAGTGTCCTTACTGATTTTATGGTTATTCTATCAAATACTGAGAAAGGGGTGTTAAATCTCCCACTGCAGTTGCTTACTGATTCATTGTTCTTTACATTTGATTTGCTTTGAGGCTATGCTATTAGATGAGTTCAAACTGGAAACAATTATGTCTTCCTAGTTAAGTTTTATCAGTATGACATGAGCTTCTTGAGCAGTATTTTTTTTCCCAAGACTTACTACGTGTACTAGTCGATCAGTCATGTCCGACTCTTTGTAACCCCATGGACTGTGGCTTGCCAGACTTCTCTGTCCACAGAATTTTCCATGCAAGACTGCTGGAGTGGGTTGCCATTCCATTTTCCAGGGGATCTGCCCAACCCAGGCAAATCCAGGTCTTCTATATTGCAGGAAGATTCTTTTACCATCTGAGCTGCCAGGGAACCCCTCCCAAGCCTTAGATATCTAAGTCTTAAAAACTATTTGATTAGGCTTTTTAAATCCAGTCTGTTTATCTTTTAAACGGAAGTTAATCCACTCATATTTAATAAGAATTACTGTTACATATGGATCTACATCTACCTCCTAGAACAACAGACTGGTTCCAAATAGGAAAAGGAGTATGTCAAGGCTGTATATTGTCGCCCTGCTTATTTAACTTCTATGCAGAGTACATCATGAGAAACGCTGGACTGGAAGAAACACAAGCTGGAATCAAGATTGCCGGGAGAAATATCAATAACCTCAGATATGCAGATGACACCACGCTTATGGCAGAAAGTGAAGAAGAACTAAAGAGCCTCTTGATGAAAGTGAAAGAGGAGAGTGAAAAAGTTGGCTTCAAGCTCAACATTCAGAAAACGAAGATCATGGCATCTGGTCCCATCACTACATGGGAAATAGATGCGGAAACAGTGGGAAGTTCAGACTTTATTTTTCTGGGCTCCAGAATCACTGCAGATGGTGACTGCAGCCATGAAATTAAAAGACACTTACTCCTTGGAAGAAAAGTTATGACCAACATAGATAGCATATTCAAAAGCAGAGACATTACTTTGCCAACAAAGGTCCATGTAGTCAAGGCTATGGCTTTTCTAGTGGTCATGTATGGATACGAGAGTTGGACTGTGAAGAAAGCTGAGCAACGAAGAATGGATGCTTTTGAACTGTGGTGTTGGAGAAGACTCTTGAGAGTCCCTTGGACTGCAAGGAGATCCAACCAGTCCATTCTAAAGGAGATCAGCCCTGGGTGTTCTTTGGAAGGAATGATGCTGAAGCTGTAACTCCAGTACTTTGGCCGCCTCATGTGAAGAGCTGATTCACTGGAAAAGACTCTGATGCTGGGAGGGATTGGGGGCAGGAGGAGAAGAGGACGACAGAGGATAAGATGGCTGGATGGCATCACTGACTCGATGGACATGAGTCTGAGTGAACTCCGGGAGTTGGTGATGGACAGGGAGGCCTGGCGTGCTGCGATTCATGGGGTCGCAGAGAGTCAGACATGACTGAGCGATTGAACCGAACTGACATCTACCTGCATTCTCCTTTGTCCTGCTTGTCCCACTTGTTCTATCCCTCCTACTACAGTTTTCTTCTTTGAATTTATTTGAGAGACTTATTCCAAGTGTTTTCCTTGTACTGGTTTGGAATTTTTATGCCCAAATTGTGTTTTTTCAGCAGTTACCCTTAAAAATATTACATGTATCCTTTTAACTTATCAAAGTCTAGTATTAATCTTATAAAAATATCTTTTTCTCCATTTAGCATTACTCCTGATACATTGTTGTTGTTAACTCTGTATACTTTTAAGTTTCATAATTACTGTTTTAAGTAATCAATGCTCATGTATATGATTCATATAAAATGCTCCACTTCATTTGGAGCATTTCAAATGCTCCATTTCATTGCTCCACTATTGTTTTTGCAGCTCTGATCTGTATTCTCCTTCTGCCTGAAATATATTCTTTAGAATTTCCTTTGATAAGCTGATGGCATGCACACTCAACTGTGTGTCTAAGGGTGTATTCTACCATCACTCTTACAAGATATTTTTTGCTTGGTGTAGAATTTGTAGTTGGTGGTTATTTTCTTTCAGGCTGTTACAAGTATTCTATTGTCAATGAGCTTCCACTGCTGCTGAAAAGTCATCCATCAGACTAACTAATATGACTTTAAAGAACTTTTGCCCTTTTATCTGGCAAAGATTTTCTATATTTGGTTTTCTGTAGTCACTATAATTTTCTACGTGTGGATTTCTTTTAATATATACTTTTGGAATTTGTTAAGACTTCTTTACCCTCTGATTTGACGCTCTAGAAATTTTCCAGTGATCAACCCTTCAAATATTTTGTCTGTATTACTTTTCTCTCTTTTCCCTCTAGTTCTCTAGGTGTGTGTATATATATATAAATTATATATATAATATATAAATTTATATATAAATATATTATATATATATTTATATTTATAATAAAATATATATAATTTATATATATATCTCAGACATTTTCACTCTATTCTCTATGCTACTTTTCCTTTTTTCTGTATCTTTCATTTTTTCTCTCTTCACACTGTATTTGGGATTTCTCTTGGTCTATCTTTCAATTCACAAATTCTAACATCATCTATATGTATTCCTTTCTTAAATCTATCCATTGGTTTAAATTTCAATTATCATGTCTCAATTCACAATGCTCTTTCTTAATTTTTATACTTCAAATCTCATAGGTCACATTTTATAGTTTCCTATGACTTACAACTGTATTCAAACTTGTCCCTTATTTCTGTAAAAACAATAACTGTACGTAACCATGCCAATCTCTAAGATTTCTAAGGCATTAAGTCTTTTCCTGTTTCCTGTTCTCATTCACCTTGTCTTATTTTGTTGCATGTCTGCTTATGTTTGACTGAATGCTGGTCACTCTACTTGAGAGTAAATAAAACAAAGGCATTTTATTTTTGAGAGGGTTTGTTTTTGCTTCTCCTGGGCATCAGAGAACACTACCAGTTCTGGACCATGTTAAACTATATTCAAGGCTTAAGGTTCACTAGACAACATAGACATTTTTCAAAGCAGTCTGTAACTCCCCAGGATGGCTAATCCATTTCCTCAACCTAAGGGTGATGCTTTCTGAAGTCGCAGTTTATCATGAGAAGAGTTTTCTATTAAATATCCCACTTTGTGAACATCCTGGACTTTGATCAGTCTTCTTCTTGCCCTGAAATACTGATAAAGTTCAAATTTACTGAAATTAGCAAAGGCTGCCAAGGTAAAATCAGCTTTCATTCTCATTTACTTAACAGAGTAAAAATTCCGTTATTTCCTCAACTTTTTACTTAAATGATTCAAGATACTGAACAATATGACCTGTGAGGAAACTGGATTTTACTGACCTATTAAAAAATAGACAAACTTAATCCATGCTATGTAAGAGTCTTTTGCAAATTATCCAAAGACATTTTATTGCATATTAACTGTGAAAAAGTGAAAGTGAAGTCACTCAGTCGTGTCCGACTCTTTGTGACCCGATGGACGTAGCCTCCAAGGCTCCTCCGTCCATGAGATTTTCCAGGCAAGAATACTGGAGTGGGTTGCCATTTCCTTCTCCAGGAGATCTTCCTAATCCAGGGATTGAACTCAGGTCTCCCACAGTATAGGCAGACACTTTACTGTCTGAGCCACCAGAGAAGTCATATTAACTGTAGAAGTATAATAATTATCATATTTATTATAGAATATGCAATGCTTAATGCTCTACCACTGTCTACCATTTATGGCATAAATTCATGGCCTGATATTCTTAATAATTTCTATTAGGCAGTAGCATTCTTCTTATTAATTCTGAGTTTTTTAAGTAGAAATAATCTGTAATAAATGTGCAAATATCTTTGGATTTCCTGAAGTACTCCTAAGATTAAAAATGTATAGAATTTCTTAAGAAGAAATGAAACAAGTTCCTTAACTAGACTTTATATCAAATTTCATCATCTCTGAGGTGGTTGTAATTTTTTCAACATATCCTTTGCCTATTCTTTTTTTCCAATGAAATGTGTTTATTCATGAGTATTCAATTTGTCTACTGCTTAAGTTTTCTTAACATGCTGTAAAACTTGGGAGTTGAAAACTCTGAAATCAAAGCTAACACACAGTCACCCTAAAGAGTATTCCTGATTTTCTATGTTTATAAAAAAGATAAATTTGGGCCTCATTTGCACTGTTTGATTAACTTCTTTTATCTCTATTCTTTTGTTTGTTATTTTGGAATTAAATGCTTAATTAGATAAACACTGATATCAAATATATGCACTGTGAGCATATCCTTAAGTATGGGATTAAAAAGACTTATAAACTATTTCACTGAATACAAAATAGACAGCCATATTTCAGATTAAAGAAAAAAACCACTATGTTGTATCCTACTATAAACACTGTCATCAAAGTAATTATGTCAATTTTAATGGCATTTTGGCATTGTTTTAGTGGAAAAGCTGTTAACTTGGGGGTTCAAGAACAGACAAATATTTATTTCCTTGAAAATAATGGCATATGCTTTCAACTTACAGGAACTTACCCAGAAGTTTTCTCAGGGTCGAATTAATTCTTAAGGGATGAGACAATTTAAGAAAACCTGACCACTGTCATGTTTTGAGAATTTTTTTTTGTCATTTGTGTTTTGATTTTATGGCATTTTTTTATATTAAAAAAAATTTGAATTAATTCATTCAAGACATCTCAAATAAGTATCTGCCAAATTCTTGATACTAGAAATAACCAACAAAAAATGGACCAAAAACTGCCATCAGACCTTACATTATACTGGTCAAACTCGATTATTTCTTTCTTTCTTAGTATTTCAATCTTATATTTATCTAGATTTTGGTATAAAGTGACTTCTTTTTACTACTGTATGCTTTGCCTTACAACCTTGCTATATCAAAGCTCTATTAATGCCCTGACAAACTTTTGAGAAGATAATTTTGAGTATCAAAAGCTCTTTTTAAAAAAGTTTTAAAAATATTCATGCAAATACACTCAGAAATTTCACTCCTTAGAACTTAGCAAAAGGAAATGATTAACGATGTACACAAACTCTAGAATATTCACTACAGCATCATAGTACCAGAAAACTAAAAATAATTCAACTGTCCAATAATACATGAATGGTTAAACAGATACACAATTACTTAGTCATGTTTTATAAATTATAAAACTGTATACAAACGTGATAAACCTTGTTTTTAAAATATGAAAAGATATGAATAAGCTGATCCCATATATGTTACAAGTATAGATGGCTACATTCCAAAATATCAATCATGGTTATCTCTAGATTATGAAATTGAGAGCAATCTTACCTCTTTTTCCCTTCTGTTTTCCATATTTTCTACTAAATTAGAAAATAATAATTGCAATAATGAGTCAATAGAGACTACATTATTTACAAAATTCAAAAGATATTTAAATGGTTTCAGTTTAATCTTTAATACAAAGACTAAGTATTACAGAATAAGAGCCAAGGTATATTTACAATTTGCTCTGTTCTCCAAATATTGTTGATAATCCTACAGAACTAGAGTACTGCTGGAAAAAAAATACCACAGAACAATGCCCAACATTGCCAGTTGTAAGATGGCACCAGACAATCAAAATAAAAATATATTTTGGGTTAGTTACCTATCCAGGGCTTCTTTGAAGTACTTCCTCTGGACATCAAACTGAAAGACTGTACGTTCACAATCAGTTGAAGCATTATCACTGCCCCCATGTTTCTTCAGGAAGGCATCAAATCCATTTTCATCTGGATATTTCAAGCTACCCATGAATACCACTAAGTGAAAAGAATTCAAAGTCACAGAACACAAAGATACAGACAATGCTTTTATTAACAAGGATGAAATTTCAAAACAAACTGGTAGAAAATATGCCAACAGTGATTACATCTGGATAATACTTATTTTCTTCATTGTACTTCTGTTTTTTTAACTTTCTATAATGCTCATATATTATTTTTAAATTAAAAAACTAAATATTTTTAATGAAATACGTAATTTATTTGTAAAAGGTTAAAATGTAAACTGACATATATGCAAATTAATTTCTACTATAAAAACTCATAAGGTAAGAAATTCACCCTTGAGTACCTTAGAAAACTAGCATACAAAGAAGTAGTAATTCAAGAGTTCATAACTGAATAGCATTCACAAAGGTTTTACTTGGGTACATAAATAATTACACTGAAGATTTACTGTTTTGCTTTGATATTAATCGTGCCTTTTTATTTTTTGTATTTCTAATGCTTTGACATCTTGAGGCCTTGCCAGTCCTGGAAGGAACTGCCCCTCCCAAGATGATAGTCTAAACTCCTAAAGATCAGCAATTTCCTCCTGATTGGTTGGCCTTACTGTACCTGAATAATAAGACTTACATTTTAAAATAGTTTTCTAAGCAGTTTCACGCTAATCCTCAAAACAAATACACTCAAGATTAAAATTAAGTCTTTCCCCTATGATATTCACTAAGATTTTTTTCTTAGTTTTTCTCTTATTAAACATTATCACAATCCTATCAAACCAGTTACTTATCTGTGAAATCAATTCTTACAAATTTGGAGGAAAAATCACACCCGGCAATGGTATTTTACAAAGATCTTACTGTGCTCCAAAAAGTGTGCCAGCCCGGGCAGGTCATCTGGATCAGCAAAACTCCCAACTCCAACACAAAGAGCCGCTGCAGACTGGAGTAAGTAGAACACATACAAATAGTGAGTCAATCCTACAGGAATAATAATGTCATCTCATTTTAAGGATTCACTTGGAGATGGACCTTATCCAACAGAAAGCAAGAGAATTCTTTCCCTGAGAATCTGGAGGAGCAGCAAAGTGAAACTCACCAGAACTGTGTCAGTTTCACCCTGCTGCTCCTCCTCTTGCCATCCTGCAAAATGCTGAACAGGTGCAGACCTAAGGGAAAAAGCAGAAACAGACAGGAAAAAAAGCCAAAGGGGACTGGCCAGCCCACCCAAGTATCATTTTGTGTCAGCATTTCAAAGTTCTGAACCAAGTTTGTTTCCTGATTAACCAGATTTCAGAAATCTGCAGAAGTAATATATCTGAGATTTTCTCTAAAGATCTCTAAACAATTAAAGGCTCTGTGTTCATTAATTCAAGTTACTAGATGGAAACTTCTCAATATGTCACTCAGAAAATATTGTTTTTATTAAAACAGGGCATAAGATAACAACTCAAGAAAACATCTAACAAAGATAATAAATTAATGGTTATTAAAAATCTTAAGCCATTAAAGAACTACAGAACTAAACTTTAAAGAGGCTTTTTAGTTCTTCACTTCTTATATAAAGGTATAAAAAATACATTACTTATTGGTTCACATTTTCCAAGTACTTTGGGAAAATCAATTTGCAACAAAATAGATAGTCAGGAGGTATGCCAAATTCTGCATTTAAAATGATCAGGGCAACCATTATATCAAAGTAAGTTAAAGGACATAAAAAAAGGAGAGAAAAATAGTCAATTTGAATCCTAAAGGATAGAAAGCTGAATTATTAACTTTCCCAAATTTTACAAATGTCAATTTTAAAGGGCTAACACATTTGATGACACAGATTATTCTGATAAATAGTTATCCTCTTAGAAGGCTTTAAAAAAAAAATAGTGTACACCTGGTATAAAGGCTAACCATGTGTTGGCGGGGCGGGGCGGGGGGGGGGGGGGGGGGGTGGGCAGGCGGGAGGTGTACGTTTTTGGAAGAACCAAACAGCCTCACGTGATACTCATAAATCCCTTATTTAAGACGTAGACACATAAACTCAGTTAAAACATGACGGAATATCCACTTCTTCAAAGCACAGTCTAATGGGTTCTGTGATGTGTTTAATAGATGCCTAACCTGCTTTCAGCTCCAACTACCCCATTAAGATTTCTTGTCTTGAACAGCTGGGTTGAAGACATTTTTGTATAAGTTGACTTAAACCACAGTTTATCAGTCAGCTTTGACCACAGCAAAAACAGGCTCTGCAATTGCTAGAAAAGAAATTCATACTTGAGAATTATCTATCCAAAAAATTCATACTTGAGAAATTCATACTTGAGACTTGATTTAAGAAAGCCTTGAACAAATCATAATTCAGCATATATCATACTTAAATTCCAATCTTGTTAATTTATCAACTTTAAGATCAAGAACTTTAAAGATCTAAAACTTTAAGATCAAGAACAACTTCCCTCTGGGAGGAAGAAAGTGGAAGAGGGTAAAAATGATGATTAAAAGAGTAGCCAACTTCCTAATTGGGTAAATGTTCTCCAAAAACCTCAGAAAACTTTCTTCCTACTATCCTTACAAATTCACATATTCATCTTAAACACAGTTCACATTTTTCAAATAAAAAATCATAAAACCACTGCAAAATCCTATACTACTCTTAAGCCATCTCTTATCTAGACTATCTATTTTATTTACCTTTTGTAGGCATTTATTCATTCAGTGAATATAAATAATTTTCCATGACTACAATCATGGGATCTTTCCTTTCACTAGTGTACCCACAGCATAAAACAATTTGATCTCGTCTTCAAACTGCACTAACCTCTTCCATTCCTTTCTAAAATCCAGAAAATCAGCTATCAGTATCTTATGAGGGAATATATCATACCAAGTTCTCAGAAAAGACAGGCAGCATCTAAGCCATTGTTTAAATGATCACTAGATTCTGACCCTGCTGCTTCTAGACAAGGTAACATTTAGAGTTTGATGTATGTAATAAGCAAAATAAAAAGGGGTACCCAAAATACTGGATGCACATCTTCTTTTGTCAAACAGGTTCACAATTGCTATATAAACCTAAAATATTTTATTACATCTTGACAATAAAATTGGCTGTCAAAAAATTTTTTAACTTAATCCTAGAGTTTTGCTTATCAGTTGATAGAGGGTATGAAGAAGTCCAAATACAGGAAAAGCTATTAATAGAGATACAGGAAGAAGTTTATAAACCAGGAATATTCAGTTATGAAGTTATAACACAGTAAGTCTGGAGCGAAAATGGACTTCAAAATTTATGTAACCTAATTCTCTTGTTTTAGAAATGAGGGGAAAAAATGAGAAAATGAAAAGGTCTAAGATCCTTTGTAAAGATAATGACAGTCTCAGAATTAGAATTCAGGTTTCCTAACTATCACTATTCTTCCCACTTGACTTATTTCTTCCCTTCTATTATTTCTCTATTTGGAATTATAAGATCTATTTTAAATTAAAAGTGAGTTGATTAACTCCTAATTTATTTATAAAGACTTTAGTATAGACTATAAAGACAACAGACTATCTACATATATATAATTTTTTCCCTGGTGTTTTGGTTTTTATCCCCAAAGCCTTCCAAGCTAAAATCACTTGGCCTATCTTGCTCTGCCAAAACAGGCATCAATTATAATCTGAATAGCAAGAGGGAACAGTTTCTTTAAACATGACTCAACCCCTTCAACACCTAAGTGAAACAACAGGCACAATCTTCTTTAAAAAAAATTTTTTTTTCCAGAAGAGTACCTATCAATTTATCTAAGACATATCTACTACTTACATTTCAAACTGTCACATTTTGAGGGCTGATTTTATAGTGTTATACATGTGATCTTTTAGATTTTAGTGTTAATAATCTGAACTTTAATTCATTTTTTTGAGAATGATACCATGTTGAATATATTACCAATATTTAAGATACTAGCTTTAACAAACATTTGCTGGTCAATTCCACTATAATGGCTCCAGAATATTATACTCCAATATTGGTATTTTCTACTTCAAAATGGAAGCATTCTTCAAAAAATATCCAGAGAGGAATATTATTTCTATCAACCAGTACTTATCTATTCACCTACTGTTATTAATATGTTTCACTAACTAAGCTCAACTCTCCATTTCTATTTCAATTCTTCCAAATTACTTATTAATTATTTGGACCACTGATGCTTCCCCATAAAAATACAAATCACATTCAGTTACTTACATAGAAATCACCCATGAGGATTCTCAGAAACACAGGCCTATGTAAGAATTCTACACTACACTTGTTCTTCTCTTATGCTTTTTCCAGTCTCTCCAAGGATAACGCATTCTCTTATTCCTCTATCCCACGCTAAGAACTTTGCAGATTCACAGCTCCAGGCATTTGTTTTTAAAATATGTTGTCAAATACACCCAGTGATTATCTCTGAGAGTTATGGTTATGGGCAACTTTTATATTTTTGTTTTTATTTTCCATTAGCTTCTATAATGAGCATTTGTCACTTTTACAATACAGCAAAAATAAGCTTTTTTTCCCTAAATTTTTTGGCCACACATTCTAGCATGAGGGATCTTAATTCCCCGACCAGGGATCAAACCCAGGCTCCCAGCATTTGAAACAGAGTCTTAACCACTGCTAACCACTGAACCACCAAGGAAGTCCCTAGAGGAAAATATTTTTTAAAATGTAATCTTTACATAGAATAAATATTCTCTTACTGAAGATCAACAGATATATACTTCCTATTTGCCAGTAAGAGACAAAACATAAGTTTGGAACTTATTACAAAGAATTCCCAAATTAGAAAAAGATGTAACAGACATGACTCACACCTGTTTTTCAGTGGTTTTCTTTCTAGCTTCTGCCCTCTCTTCTAATTCTTCCAACTCATTATCCTCAGCGTCAAGATCATCATCATGTTCATCATCATCATCTTCAAATTCATCTTCATCATCAAAACCTTCTTCATCATCATCTTCTATTTCTGCTCCAGAATCTTCATCATCATCATCGTCATCATCGTCATCATCATCATCATCATCTTCTTCTTCCTCCTCTTCTTCCTCTTCATCATCTGTTGCATCACCCATTTTACCTTCCATATTACTTAGGTCTGAAATCAAAAGTGCCTGCAAGCCATTTCGTAATTTGATGTACCTAAAAAATAAAAAATGAAAAAAAAAAAAATCACAAAACATTCAAGTCAGCTCTTCATTACACTATGACACTGAAAGATGAACTCCCCAGGTTGGTAGGTGCCCAATATGCTACTGGAGAACAGTGGAGAAATAACTCCAGAAAGAAAGACAAGACGCGGCCAAAGTGAAAACAACGCCCAGTTGTGGATGTGACTAGTGATGGAAGTCAAGTTCGATGCTGTAAAGTGCAATATTGCATAGGAACCTGGAATGTTAGGTCCGTGAATCAAGATAAATTGAAAGTGGTCAAACAGGAGACGGCAAGAGTGAAGATCGACATTTTAGGAATCAGTGAACTAAAATGGACTGGAATGGGTGAATTTAATTCAGATGACCATTATATCTACTACTGTGGGCAAGAATCTCTTAGAAGAAATGGAGTAGCCCTCATGTCAACAAAGAGTCCAAAATGCAGTATTTGGGTGCAATCTCAAAAATGATAGAATGATCTCTGTTTGTTTCCAAGGCAAACCATTCAATATCACAGTAATCCAAGTCTATGCCCCAAGCAGTAATGCTGAAGAAGCTGAAGTTGAACAGTTCTATGAAGACCTACAAGATCTTCTAGAATTAACACCCCAAAGCAATGTCCTTTTCATCATAGGGGACTGGAATGCAAAAGTAGGAAGTCAAGAGATACCTGGAATAACAGGCAAATTTGACCTTGGGGCACAAAATGAAGCAGGGCAAAGGCTATCAGAGTTTGCCAAGAGAACACCCTCTTCCAACAACACAAGTACACATGGACATCACCAGATGGTCAATACCGAAATCAGACTGATTATACTCCTTGCAGCCAAAGATGGAGAAGCTCTATACAGTCAGCAAAAACAAGACCAGGAGCTGACTGCTGCTCAGATCATGAACTCCTTATTGCCAGATTCAGACTTAAATTGAAGAAAGTAGGGAAAACCACTAGACCATTCAGGTATGACCTAAATCAAATCCCTTATGATTATACAGTGGAAGTGACAAACAGATTCAAGGGATTAGATCTGATAGAGGGCCTGAAGAACTATGGATGGAGGTTCGTGGCATTGTACAGGAGGCAGTGATGAACACCATCCCCAAGAAACAGAAATGCAAAAAGGCAAAATGGTTGTCTGAGGAGGCCTTACAAATAGCTGAGAAAAGAAGATAACCTAAAGACAAAGGAGAAAAAAAAAAAAAAAACATCTGAATGCAGAGTTCCAAAGAATAACAAGAAGAGATAAAGTCTTCCTCAGTGATCAATGCAAAGAAACAGAGGAAAACAACAGAATGGGAAAGATTAGAGATCTATCTCTTCAAGAAGATCAGAGATACCAAGGGAATATTTCATGCAAAGATGGGCACAATAAAAAAAGAAAGGTATGGACCTAACAGAAGCAGGAGAGATTAAGAGGAGGTGGCAAGAATACACAGAAGAACTACAGAAAAAAGATCTTCATGACCCAGATAACCACAATGGTGTGATCACTCACCTAGAGCCAGACAACCTGGAGTGCAAAGTCAAGTGGGACTTACGAAGCATCACTACAAACAAAGCTAGTGGAGGTGATGGAATTCCAGTTGAGCTATTTCAAATCCTAAAAGATGATGCTTTTAAAGAGCTGAACTCAATATGCCAGCAAATGTGGAAAACTCAGCAGTGGCCACAGGACTGGAAAGGGTCAGTTTTCATTCCAATCCCAAAGCAAGGCAATGCCAAAGAATGTTCAAACTATCGCACCATTGCACGCATTTCACATGCTAGCAAGGTGATGCTCAAAATCCTTCAAGCTAGGTTTCAACAGTATGTGAACCAAGAACTTCCAGATGTACAAACTGGATTTAGAAAGGGCAGAGGAACCAGAGATCAAACTGCCAACATCCACTGGATCATAGGAAAAGCAAGGGAATTCCAGGAAAACATCTGCTTCACTGTCTACACTAAAGCCTTTGACTGTGTGGATCATAACAAACTGGAAAATGGAATACCAGATAACTTCACCTGTCTCTTGAGAAATCCGGATGCAGGACAAAAAGCAATAGTTAGAACCTTACATGGGAACAACAGACTAGTTCAAAACTGGGAAAGGAGTACAACAAGGCTGTATATTATCACTTTGTTTACTTAACTTATATGCAGAGTATACCATGCAAAATGCTGGGTTGGATGACTCACAAGCTGGAATTAAGATTGCTGGGAGAAATATCAACAACCTCGGATATTCAGATGACACCACTGTGACAGCAGAAAGCAAAGAGGAACTACAGAGCCTCTCGATAAGGGTGAAAGAGGAGTGAAAAAGCTGGCTTAAAGCTCAACATTCAAAAAACGAAGGTCATGGCATCCAGTCCCATCACTTCACAGCAAACAGATGTGGGAAAAGTGGAAACAGTGACAGATTTTATTTTCTTGTACTCCAAAATCACTGTGGATGGTGACTGCAACTACAAAATTAAAAGAAACTTGCTCCTTGGAAGAAAAGCAATGACAAACTTAGCATATTAAAAGGCAGAGAAATCACTTTGCTGAAAAAGGTCTGCATAGTCAAAACGATGATTTTTCCAGTAGCCATATACGGATACAAGAGGTGGACCACAAGTCTGAGTGCCCAAAAATTGATGCTTTCAAACTGTGGTGTTAGAGAGACTCTTAAGAGTCCCTTGGACTGTAAGATCAAATCAGTCCATCCTAAAGGCAATCAACCCTGAATATTCATTGGAAGGACTGATGCTGAAGTTGAAGCTCAATACTTTGGTCACCTGATACAAAGAGCTGATTCACTGGAAAAGATCCTAATGCTGGAAAAGATCCAAGGTAAGAGAAGGGGGCGACAGTGAATGAGATGGTTAGATGGCATCATCAACACAATGGACATGAATTGGAGCAAACTCAGGGAGATAGTGAAGGACAGGGAAACCTGGCGAGCTGCAGTTCATGGGGTCAAAAAGAGTCAGACAGGACTTAGCGACTGAACAACAATCCCTATCCTCTTTTATACTGTTTTAACTTTTTTTCACATCATTTATCATGCTTTTTTCTGGTTTTGGTTTTGTTTCATTTTTAAATTTTCTGTCTGCACCTTTAGAAAGTTAGCTCTGAGGACAGGCTTTTCTTTTTCTTCATAGCTATATTTCTAGCACCTAAGTCATTGCCTGGCACTTAGGAAACATTTAAGAAACATTTGCTGAATGAGCAGAATGCCAATGCCCAAAGGGGGCCTGATATATAATAGGTATTTAATGTGCCAAGTGAAACAAAATATCAGGTAGTTCTATAAAATAAATAAAACTATGTGTACACACATACACAAAAATGTACACAAATATACATTAAATGTACATAAGTGAAGTGAGTGAAAGTCGCTCCGTCATGTCCAACTTTTTGCGACCCCATGGACTATCCAGTCCATGGAATTCTCCAGGCCAGAATACTGGAGTGGGTAGCCTTTCCCTTCTCCAGGGGATCTTCCCAACCCAGGGATCTAACCCACGTCTCCCGCACTGCAGGCAGATCTTCACCAGCTGAGCCACAAGGGAAGCCCAAGCATACTAGAGTGGGTAGCCTTTCCTTTCTCCAGGGGATCTTCCCGACCCAGGAATCAAACCCGGGTTTCCTGCACTGCAGGCGGATTCTTTACCAATTGAGCTATGAAAGCGAAAGTGAAGTCACTCAGTCGTGTTCGACTCTTTGCAATCCCATGGACTGTAGGCTTCTCTGTCCATGGGATTTTCCAGGCAAGAGTACTGGAGTAGGTTGCCATTGCCTTCTCCAGGGGATCGTCCCAATTCAGGGATCGAACCCGGGTCTCCCACATTGTAGGCAGACGCTTTTACCATCTGAGCCACCAAGGAAGTCGGTAAAAGCCCTAAATGTACATAAAGGTGTAGCAAAAGAACTAAAAGGACACAAACCAAATGTAATAGTAATATATATACATATATATATATATATGGAGAGAAAATAAAATTAGAACAAGATACAAGAACTTTAATGCTTTACACTATAGTTTCTACATATTTTTCAATCTTTTGTAATAATAAAACACATTGTTTGTATAATAAAAAATGACAATCCAAAACCCACTCCTTAACAAATTAAGTACACACACAAACACATACAACCCTTAGCTTGAATTAACTTCTAAGGGTTAAATTCAAGAGAGAATTAACTTCTATAAATCAAACATCAAATCTATTTAAAGACAGTCATGGACAAAATGCTCTTCATCATCACTTATTCAACACTGTATTAGAAGTGCTAGCAAATGAAAACAAATCCACAATATAAATAAACAAGAAAGAACTATAAGGCCAAAATATTGAAAGCTAAAACAATTCACTGCAAAAGTATATGATTAACTACAGAATGCAAAAGAATTTTTAAAAAATGAGTAAAAAAAGTGTTCAGCAAAGCATCCAAAATCAAGAACCATAAAAAAAAAAATCACAAATTTCCTATAGACCAAAGCTAATCAATTAAAATGAGATTTAAGTAAAAGATTCTATTCACAAAAGCAAAAGAAACTATAGTACATCCAATAACCACTCACATTTTATGTAATAACTTATATATCTTAATCCATTTAATCTTCATAATAACCCTAATGAGTTGTTATTCCCAATTTACGGATGAGGAAACTAAAGCACACAAAAAAAGGATTTTTATTTGCCTAAGTTTAGCAGGGATTGAGCCCAAGTAGCATGGCACCAGAAGCCAATCTGTTCCTCATCCAACAACAGAAAACTAGAAAACTTTACATGAGAAGATAACAGACTTGACTAGTCATACCATGCAGCTGGAATGGGAACACCAAGTATTACAAAGATATAAATTATTCCCCCAAATTAGCCTATAAATTCAAGGCAATTCCAATTTTAAAAGCCCAATAAGTTTGTATTTGTGTGTGTGTGTGTGTGTGTAACTAGCTGTCGAGACTGCGCTATGCTCTGTTGTGTCTGACTCTTTGCAGTCCCATGGGCTATAGCCCCCCACAGGCTCTTCTGTCCATGGAATTTTCCAGACAAGAATACAGAAACAGGTTGCCACTCCCTATTCCAGGGCATCTCCCCAACCCAGGGATTGAACCTGCATCTCTTGTACCTCCTGCATTGCATATGGATTTTTACCACTGCACTACCTGGGTAACTTGGCATAATGATTCTAAAATTCATATGGACAAAAAAAAAAACACGCCAAGAACTTTTTCAAAAGGGAAAACATGACAGGAACTGCCTTACTAATTATGAAATATAATCTTTTAAAGCAATTAAAATTAAAGAGTATACTAGAACAAGAATACCGACAGATCAATTTAAGAAAACAGGTTCTAGAAACAGAGCACTGCTTATAATATCATTGTAACACTGTTTACTATGATTCAATAAATGATTTTGAAACAACAGGTAATTCTTTAGGGAGATAAAATAGCCATTTCTACCTTACACCTAACACATATAAATTGAATAGCTTATAGAGCAAAAGAAAAAAAGTCTTAAAAGTAATTATGAGAAAATACTGTTATAATATTGGGGTGAAGAAAATTTATGCTAAATAAGATACAAAATTATTGTTTTGGGGGAGATTTCACTATATTCTAACTTAAAATTCTTCTAAAACAAAACATCATAAACTAAATCTAACAGAAAACTGTATACTTAGAGAAGAGAATAACAATATACAAAAGAAGTGTCAGTCCCTCAGTCGTGTCAGACAGCCTTTGTGACCCCATGCACTGTAGCCCACCAGGCTCCTATGTACATGGGATTTCCCAGGCAAGAATACTGGAGTGAGTTGCCATTCCCTTCTCCAGGGGATCTTTCCAACCCAGGGATCGAACCCAAGTCTCCTGCATTGCAGGCAGATTCTTTACCATCTGAGCCACCAGGGAAGCCTGTAACAAGATATGAGTTCCTTCAAATCAATAAGAGCATAAAACAAAAACAAATAAAAATAAGTTTAAAAATATATACAAACAGGGTATTCTCACGTGCTTGCTTATGAGTCTCAGTGGGTATAGTATTTTTGTAGTATATGGCAAACCTATTTTCTTAACAATGATAACTCTGTATACCTTTTACCCCAGTGATTACATTTCTAGATGTCTCACAGAAATAGTCACACACATGCACAAAGATATGTAACAATGTTCACTGCAGCAACATTCATGATAGACAAAAGTTGGAAATCATCCAAATTTCCACATAGAGAAAAACATGCAAATAAATTATCTCCTGGCCGTACCATAGTATATTATATAACTTTGAAGACCTCATTTTCATATACACAGATAAAATAATTAGCCACTCAGGTTCTAGTCTTACATTGCTATTTCTAGACCTAGATAGTGCTAAATCATTACAGGTCAAAAATGGTACTTGGGAAGATAACCATGAAATATATAACTTGTCATTACCTCCCAACTAAACCATGTAGTCTCTATTTATGTGTGTGTGTGTTGACTGTGTATAAATTTTTGGAGGAGTAAGGCTCTTCTAAGATGTCTAAGAAAACCTCTCTCCCTTTAACTTATTCAACCTGTCTACCTCAATTTGGTTTCACCCTCTCATGGTTCCCGTACTGACTATAAAGACTGAAGTAGGAACTTCCCCAGCAGTTCAGTGGTTAAGAATTGGTGCTTTCACTGTCAGACTCAGGTTAGATTTCTGGTTGGGGAACTAAGATCCCCCAAATCCTGCAGTATGACCAAAAAAAGAAAAAGAATTAAAAGACTGAAGTAGGTCTTTTTCACTCTTCTTTTTCACTTTCATCAAGAGGCTTTTTAGTTCCTCTTCACTTTCTGCCATAAGGGTGGTGTCATCTGCATATCTGAGGTTATTGATATTTCTCCCGGCAGTCTTGATTCCAGCTTGTGCTTCTTCCAACCCAGCGTTTCTCACGATGAACTCTGCATATAAGTTAAATAAGCAGGGTGACAATATACAGCCTTGACGTACTTTTCCTATTTGGAACCAGTCTGTTGTTCCATGTCCAGTTCTAACTGTTGCTTCCTGACCTGCATATAGGTTTCTCAAGAGGCAGGTCAGGTGGTCTGGTATTCCCATCTCTTTCAGAATTTTCCACAGTTTATTGTGATCCACACAGTCAAAGGCTTTGGCATAGTCAATAAAGCAGAAATAGATGCTTTTCTGGAACTCTCTTGCTTTTTCCATGATCCAGCAGATGTTGGCAATTTGATCTCTGGTTCCTCTGCCTTTTCTAAAACCAGCTTGAACATCAGGGAGTTCACGGTTCACGTATTGCTGAAGCCTGCCTTGGAGAATTTTGAGCATTACTTTACTAGCGTGTGAGATGAGTGCAATTGTGCCGTAGTTTGAGCATTCTTTGGCATTGCCTTTCTTTGGGATTGGAATGAAAACTGACCTTTTCCAGTCCTGTGGCCACTGCTGAGCTTTCCAAATTTGCTGGCATATTGAGTTGCAGCACTTTCACAGCATCATCTTTCAGGATTTGAAATAGCTCAACTGGAATGCCATCATCTCCACTAGCTTTGTTCATAGTGATGCTTCCTAAGGCCCACTTCACTTCACATTCCAGGATGCCTGGCTCTAGGTGAGTGATCACACCATCGGGATTATCTGGGTCGTGAAGATCTTCTTTGTACAGTTCTTCTGTGTATTCCTGCCATCTCTTCTTAATATCTTCTGCTTCTGATAGGTCCATACCATTTCTGTCCTTTATTGAGCCCATCTTTGCATGAAATGTTCCCTTGGCATCTCTAATTTTCTTGAAGAGATCTCTAGTCTTTCGCATTCTGTTGTTTTCCTCTATTTCTTTGCATTGATCACTGAGGAAGGCTTTCTTATTTCTTCTTGCTATTCTCTGGAACTCTGCATTCAGATGCTTGTATCTTTCCTTTTCTCCCTTGCTTTTCGCTTCTCTTCTTTTCACACCTATTTATAAGGCCTCCTCAGACAGCCATTTTGCTTTTTTGCATTTCTTTTCCATGGGGATGGTCTTGATCCCTGTCTCCTGTACAATGTCACAAACCTCTGTCCATAGTTCATCAGGCACTCTATCAGATCCAGTCCCTTAAATCTATTTCTCACTTCCACTGTATAATCATAAGGGATTTGATTTAGGTCATACCTGAATGGTCTAATGGTTTTCCTTACTTTCTTCAATTTAAGTCTGAATTTGGCAATAAGGAGTTCATGATCTGAGCCACAGTCAGCTTTTCTTAGAAGGAACCAAATGAGAGAATACAATTCATTTATAGTCTAGTTAGTGCTCAGTACTTGCTCAGTAGCATATTTTTAGAATAGGGTTACTATAAAGATTAAATGAGATATTATATAAATTTTTTAGTACCTAGTAAGAATCCAACAAATACCAGTTATTATTAGGAGAATTAAGATCATTGGTGGTGGTGGTAATGAAAATATAAAACTTCTATAAACACATCTCTAGTGTACCAGGTGAACTTTTCAAACTACAATCAATTTCCAACCTTTCTGCAAATTAATTCCAGTCCAACCATATAACTAAGCCCATCATCCCTGCCACAAAAAAAAAAAAGAGAGAGAGAGAGAAATACACACACACTAGAAAGGGATTATAATCTACTCAGTTTCCTTTGAGTTGGACAGGCTTAATGACTGACTTCATTCTAGGAACCAGTATGAATATAAGACCTATGTCAGAGTGGAAGTCCCAGAACAAACCATCTTCTTGTCTGCCAGTTCTCCCGATTAAAGAATATCCCAGAAAAAAAGCCAGATCACCAAGAGTTATCCTACATATCTATCAAATCCATTATGATTGAGTCTACACCAAAGGATTCAGTTGAGAATAAACAGATTTCTAAGTTAAAATCTGACAATCTAAACTATAAAATGCTAATGATTAAATTATGATATATCTATACCTTGAACTTCTAACTACACAAAACATTGAAAAGCACAACAAAAAAATGTTCACACATTTGTTAAATATAGTATTATACCATTTTAAAACTATAAATTACAACTGCATAGCAAAAAAGAAATAAGGTTATAAAAAACATTGCCAGTGGTTAGTGCTGGATGGAATAATTGTAGGAAATTAAAATTTTTTCTTATCTAAATTTCCTTCAAGAAACAAATAATACTTTGTCTATTGATCAATCTTTTTTAATTACTAAAAAGTAAACAACTCAAGTCAAATCTCTACTTTTCTCTAGAAATGAGCTTGCTTAATATCATTTCTGTGCATATCTAAACACAGAAAATTATATTTTAGGTAAATATATAATGTGAAGTGTTGTTTTCCAGGGTATTTTTCTTTCTAAAAATGGAATTGTACAATATATTTTGGTTTGCAACTGGCTTTTTTCATTCAACAGTAAACCATGGGACATTTCTCCATATTGATATATAAAACCATCTATTCTTATAGCTATATACTGTTTTCACTGTAGAATGGTGTAACAATTTTTAGCCAAAGAATGGACTATAAAGTTATTGCCAATTTTTTTGCTATTACAGTGCTGTAAATATCATTTAATAACTGTGAACATATTAAAAGAATAATGGCTAATATCTGAATGCTTATTATATGCCAACTGCCACAAGCTTTTATATGAATTAAACATACTACAATATCACTATTCATATTATTATTATTATTTGTACAACACATTTTTTTCTCTGTAACCTGCCTATTCATACTTGTTTCCTCTGAAAATTGAGTTCTTTTTTTAAAAAATTGGCCAGGATACAAATTTGATTTTAAAAGTTTCCAGCAGACTATTCCCAGGAGTTCTGTGAAAATGTCTGGCATATGGGCATTTATACATTCCACAAATACTATCTGAGAAGCTGTGAGTGAGCAAAACAGACTTGAACTCTGGATTCTAAACTTTCAGCCTAGCAAACACTGGGTTAATAAGAGGAAAGCAAAAAAGAGTGAACAGGGGAACACATCAATTAGAGAAACACTACACCAGTCAATACACAATTATAATTACCTCTTAAAACAGTCTTGCCTCATCCTGTGATCTTAGCTACTACTGATTAAGCTGCTGCTGCTGCTGCTGCTGCTGCAGCTGCTAAGTCACGTCAGTCGTGTCTGACTCCGTGCAACCCTATAGATGGCAGCCCACCAGGCTCCCCATCCCTGGGATTCTCCAGGCAAGAACACTGGAGTGGGTTGCCATTTCCTTTTCCAATGCACGAAAGTGAAAAGTAAAGTGAAGTCGCTCAGTTGTGTCTGTCTCCTAGCGACCCCTTGGACTGCAGCCCACCAGGCTCCTTCGTCCATGGGATTCTCCAGGCAAGAGTACTGGAGTGGGGCGCCATTGCTACTACTAGCTTAATCTTATGGAGAAGGAAATGGCAACCCACTCCAGTGTTCTTGCCTAGAGAACCCCAGGGACGGGGGAGCCTGGCGGGCTGCCGTCTATGGGGTTGACCGCACAGAGTCGGACACCACTGAAGCAACTTAGCAGCAGCAGCTGCTTAATCTTAAAATAATGCTTTACTTACACAATTTTCATGCTCAAGAACTCATAACTTCTCTCTTTAGTATTTCTTAAGTATACCTAAATCATTCTCTACACTATTTCAAACCTTTACTACTAAAGGCTTTCCTTATGTTTCCCACTTCTTCCCCTACAACTTCTTGGAGGACCACTTAGGTAGACCTCAGTGCTTACTTCACAGGAAAAACAAAAGTCCCTAATCCTTCCAGAAGAGAAGGAAATCAACACTTATCAAGCATTTATACAGATCACTTAAAAAAAAGCAGAAGAAATTTCCTGGAGATATGATTAACATTTCAAAAAAGCTTAAAACAAATTACACAGAGAAGTACAATTCCACAGGCTATTATGTGAACCGTGAACTTCCTGATGTTCAAGCTGGTTTTAGAAAAGGCAGAGAAACCAGAGATCAAATTGCCAACATCTGCTGGATCATGGAAAAAGCAAGAGAGTTCCAGAAAAACATCTATTTCTGCTTTATTGACTATGCCAAAGCCTTTGACTGTGTGGATCACAATAAACTGTGGAAAATTCTTCAAGAGATGGGAATACCAGACCACCTGATCTGCCTCTTGAGAAATTTGTATGCAGGTCAGGAAGCAACAGTTAGAACTGGACATGGAACAACAGACTGGTTCCAAATAGGAAAAGGAGTTCATCAAGGCTGTATATTGTCACCCTGTTTATTTAACTTATATGCAGAATACATCATGAGAAACGCTGGACTAGAAGAAACACAAGCTGGAATCAAGATTGCAGGGAGAAATATCAATAACCTCAGATATGCAGATGACACCACCCTTATGGCAGAAAGTGAAGAGGAACTAAAAAGCCTCTTGATGAAATTGAAAGTGGAGAGTGAAAAAGTTGGCTTAAAGCTCAACATTCAGAAAACGAAGATCATGGCATCCGGTCCCACCACTTCATGGGAAATAGATGGGGAAATAGTGAAACAGTGTCAGACTTCATTTTTATGGGCTCCAAAATCACTACAAAAAAAACCAAAAAAACAAAATCACTACAGATGGTGACTGCAGCCATGAAATTAAAAGACGCTTACTCCTTGGAAGGAAAGTTATGACCAACCGAGATAGCATATTCAAAAGCAGAGACATTACTTTGCCAACAAAGGTCCATCTAGTCAAGGCTATGGTTTTTCCTGTGGTCATGTTTGGATGTGAGAGTTGGACTGTGAAGAAGGCTGAGCGCCGAAGAATTGATGCTTTTGAACTGTGGTGTTGGAGAAGACTCTTGAGAGTCCCTTGGACTGCAAGGAGATCCAACCAGTCCATTCTGAAGGAGATCAGCCCTGGGATTTCTTTGGAAGGAATGATGCTAAAGCTGAAACTCCAGTACTTTGGCCACCCCATGCGAAGAGTTGACTCATTGGAAAAGACTCTGATGCTGGGAGGGATTGGGGGCAGGAGGAGAAGGGGACGACAGAGGATGAGATGGCTGGATGGCATCACTGACTCGATGGACGTGAGTCTGAGTGAACTCCGGGAGTTGGTGATGGACAGGGAGGCCTGGCATGCTGCGATTCATGGGTTCGCAAAGAGTCGCACACGACTGAGCGACTGATCTGATCTGATCTGATTACTTAATGCAGATTGGTAAACAATTATTTCAAGGTGTTATTTTCAACAAAATATTCTAATCAAGTCCACATCTGGTACTTAATCACACATTCAAAAGATAAATTATTATACGATGGATGTGAACTATAATGGATCATGTTTAAAGTCCCAGTGAAATACACTGAAAGGCAGGATTAATTCCGTCTGGAAAGGCTTCACAGAGATAATATTTGAGCAGGTCCTGGAAGGATAATTCAGCTCTTCTGCTGCACATACCTCCTGTCTACTTCTGGTTACAAAATTCAGAGAATTTAACTTTGGGATGGGTAAATCTTTAAAAACCATCTAGTATCTAGGTTTCCCAACTTTATTTTAAAGTAACAAAATCTTTCCTTTAAAAGTCTAACTGAAAACTTTAGTATATAGAACAGATAAACGTGGACCTGCTCTTTTGAAAGAAGAAGTTATTGGAAAACATTGCTAGTCTTAACCCCCTTCACTTTAAAATAAGAAAACTGAGACACTAAGAAGGACAGTGATTTGACAAAAGACCACAAAAATGTAATAAAAAAAAAAGACCACAAAAATGTAGAACTGCCACAACTACTCAAAGAATACCTTTTAAGCATTATCTTCTCTTTGAAGTCTTTTACTAACTTTCTCCCCAGGTTGAGTTTTACTTCTCACTTTATTCCTTGCTATACCCAGCACATGCTTCTATTATGGTTTCTATAAAACTCTGGTGCTCTAATTATATCGTTCTAATGTGTCTATGTCCCTCTACTATACTGCAAACTCCCTGAAGGCAGGGACTGTCTTAATCATCTTTATATACCCAGTACCCAGAATAAGACTCTTGAGAGTCCCTTGGACTGCAAGGAGATCCAACCAGTCCATTCTGAAGGAGATCAGCCCTGGGATTTCTTTGGAAAGAATGATGCTAAAGCTGAAACTCCAGTACTTTGGCCACCTCATGCGAAGAGTTGACTCACTGGAAAAGACTGATGCTGGGAGGGATTGGGGGCAGGAGGAGAAGGGGACGACAGAAGATGAGATGGCTGGATGGCATCACTGACTCGATGGACGTGAGTCTGAGTGAACTCCAGGAGCTGGTGATGGACAGGGAGGCCTGGGGTGCTGCGATTCATGGGGTCACAAAGAGTTGGACACAACTGAGCGACTGAACTGACTGACTGACCCAGAATAAAATATCATTTATTAAGTTATATTCAACCACGTTTCAGAAAAGATTTAAAGATATCTCAATGCATAGCACACTGTAAGACTTTAGCATTTTTCAAACGAATTTGCCAAAAATGAGGTCATTAAATGAATATATTGAAAGCAATTAGAACAATATCTGACACACAGAGTACTTTCTATAAACATTACCTAATATTATGTAAGTTTATATAGAAAAAAAAAAAACAAAACCTGAAGCTATTATTTAATCTGGATGGCAAAAACTAAATAACTTTTCTCAAAGTTTCAACTAGCTCTAATATAACCACATTTTTGATGAGAAGGAAGGAAAATCTGGTCTATTCATAAAGACCTATCGCCTGGGAAAAACAGTATAAAGAGCTGTGTTCTGTTAATCTCTAGACTTAGACTGAAGGAAGAAATTAGGCCTATCTTCAATTTAGGGCTTAAAACACTTCTTTCTCTACTTTAGTTTCAGTCACCTATATGCTGGGGGTGATGGGGAGTGAAAAAGATTATCTCTAAGGTTCTTTCCGGCTCTAACAATGTAGGGGCATAAAACAAATTAAAAATCAGAGTGCTTCAGCTTCCAACTTAATATGAATAAAAACTTAATAAAAACCAGTAAATGGTGCATTGGATTTGGTGTCAGATAGACAGGGTGTTCATATCAATTCTATAATTATTTAGGTGTGTAATTTTAAGAAAGAAGCAAACTCTCTGGATCTCAGTTTCCTCAACCTTTAAAATAAAGTTGGACAATATAATCTCTCTTTAAAATACATTATAAAAGGAGAAATTAACAATAACACAATAATAGTGGGAGACTTTAATACCCCACTTACACCTATGGATAGATCAACTAAACAGAAAATTAACAAGGAAACACAAACTTTAAACGATACAATAGACCAGTTAGACCTAATTGATACCTATAGGACATTTCATCCCAAAACAATGAATTTCACCTTTTTCTCAAGCGCACATGGAACCTTCTCCAGGATAGATCACATCCTGGGCCATAAAGCTAGCCTTGGTAAGTTCAAAAAAATAGAAATCATTCCAAGCATTTTTTCTGACCACAATGCAGTAAGAGTAGATCTCAATTACAGGAGAAAAACTATTAAAAATTCCAACATATGGAGGCTGAACAACACACTGCTGAATAACCAACAAATCACAGAAGAAATCAAAAAAGAAATCAAAATTTGCATAGAAACGAATGAAAATGAAAACACAACAACCCAAAACCTGTGGGACACGGTAAAAGCAGTCCTAAGGGGAAAGTTCATAGCAATACAGGCACACCTCAAGAAACAAGAAAAAAGTCAAATAAATAACCTAACTCTACACCTAAAGCAACTAGAAAAGGAAGAAATGAAGAACCCCAGGGTTAGTAGAAGGAAAGAAATCTTAAAAATTAGAGCAGAAATAAATGCAAAAGAAACAAAAGAGACCATAGCAAAAATCAACAAAACCAAAAGCTGGTTCTTTGAAAGGATAAATAAAATTGACAAACCATTAGCCAGACTCATCAAGAAACAAAGGGAGAAAAATCAAATCAACAAAATTAGAAACGAAAATGGAGAGATCACAACAGACAACACAGAAATACAAAGGATCATAAGAGACTACTATCAACAATTATATGCCAATAAAATGGACAACGTGGAAGAAATGGACAAATTCTTAGAAAAGTACAACTTTCCAAAACTGGACCAGGAAGAAATAGAAAATCTTAACAGACCCATCACAAGCACGGAAATTGAAACTGTAATCAAAAATCTTCCAGCAAACAAAAGCCCCGGTCCAGACGGCTTCACAGCTGAATTCTACCAAAAATTTAGAGAAAAGCTAACACCTATCCTGCTCAAACTCTTCCAGAAAATTGCAGAGGAAGGTAAACTTCCAAACTCATTCTATGAGGCCACCATCACCCTAATACCAAAACCTGACAAAGATGCCACAAAAAAAGAAAACTACAGGCCAATATCACTGATGAACATAGATGCAAAAATCCTTAACAAAATTCTAGCAATCAGAATCCAACAACACATTAAAAAGATCATACACCATGATCAAGTGGGCTTTATCCCAGGGATGCAAGGATTCTTCAATATCCGCAAATCAATCAATGTAATACACCACATTAACAAATTGAAAAATAAAAACCATATGATTATCTCAATAGATGCAGAGAAAGCCTTTGACAAAATTCAACATCCATTTATGATAAAAACTCTCCAGAAAGCAGGAATAGAAGGAACATACCTCAACATAATAAAAGCTATATATGACAAACCCACAGCAAACATTATCCTCAATGGTGAAAAATTGAAAGCATTTCCTCTAAAGTCAGGAACAAGACAAGGGTGCCCACTTTCACCATTACTATTCAACATAGTTTTGGAAGTTTTGGCCACAGCAATCAGAGCAGAAAAAGAAATAAAAGGAATCCAAATTGGAAAAGAAGAAGTAAAACTCTCACTGTTTGCAGATGACATGATCCTCTACATAGAAAACCCTAAAGATTCCACCAGAAAATTACTAGAAATAATCAATGACTATAGTAAAGTTGCAGGATATAAAATCAACACACAGAAATCCCTTGCATTCCTATACACTAATAATGAGAAAACAGAAAGAGAAATTAAGGAAACAATTCCATTCACCATTGCAACGGAAAGAATAAAATACTTAGGAATATATCTACCTAAAGAAACTAAAGACCTATATATAGAAAACTATAAAACACTGGTGAAAGAAATCAAAGAGGACACTAATAGATGGAGAAATATACCATGTTCATGGATTGGAAGAATCAATATAGTGAAAATGAGTATACTACCCAAAGCAATTTATAGATTCAACGCAATCCCTATCAAGCTACCAACAGTATTCTTCACAGAGCTAGAACAAATAATTTCACAATTTGTATGGAAATACAAAAAACCTCGAATAGCCAAAGCGATCTTGAGAAAGAAGAATGGAACTGGAGGAATCAACCTACCTGACTTCAGGCTCTACTACAAAGCCACAGTTATCAAGACAGTATGGTACTGGCACAAAGACAGAAATATTGATCAATGGAATAAAATAGAAAGCCCAGAGATAAATCCACGCACATATGGACACCTTATCTTTGACAAAGGAGGCAAGAATATACAATGGATTAAAGACAATCTCTTTAACAAGTGGTGCTGGGAAATCTGGTCAACCACTTGGAAAAGAATGAAACTGGACCACTTTCTAACACCATACACAAAAATAAACTCAAAATGGATTAAAGATCTAAACGTAAGACCAGAAACTATAAAACTCCTAGAGGAAAACATAGGAAAAACACTCTCCGACATACATCACAGCAGGATCCTCTATGACCCACCTCCCAGAATATTGGAAATAAAAGCAAAAATAAACAAATGGGACCTAATTAAACTTAAAAGCTTCTGCACATCAAAGGAAACTATTAGCAAGGTGAAAAGACAGCCTTCAGAATGGGAGAAAATAATAGCAAATGAAGCAACCGACAAACAACTAATCTCAAAAATATACAAGCAACTCCTACAGCTCAACTCCAGAAAAATAAACGACCCAATCAAAAAATGGGCCAAAGAACTAAATAGACATTTCTCCAAAGAAGACATACAGATGGCTAACAAACACATGAAAAGATGCTCAACATCACTCATTATCAGAGAAATGCAAATCAAAACCACTATGAGGTACCATTTCACACCAGTCAGAATGGCTGCGATCCAAAAGTCTACAAATAATAAATGCTGGAGAGGGTGTGGAGAAAAGGGAACCCTCTTACACTGTTGGTGGGAACGCAAACTAGTACAGCCACTATGGAGAACAGTGTGGAGATTCCTTAAAAAACTGGAAATAGAACTGCCTTATGATCCAGCAACCCCACTGCTGGGCATACACACTGAGGAAACCAGAAGGGAAAGAGACACGTGTACCCCAATGTTCATCGCAGCACTGTTTATAATAGCCAAGACATGGAAGCAACCTAGATGTCCATCAGCAGATGAATGGATAAGAAAGCTGTGGTACATATACACAATGGAGTATTACTCAGCCATTAAAAAGAATACATTTGAATCAGTTCTAATGAGGTGGATGAAACTGGAGCCTATTATACAGAGTGAAGTAAGCCAGAAGGAAAAACGTAAATACAGTATACTAACGCATATATATGGAATTTAGAAAGATGGTAACAATAACCCGGTGTACGAGACAGCAAAAGAGACACTGATGTATAGAACAGTCTTATGGACTCTGTGGAGAGGGAGAGGGTGGGAAGATTTGGGAGAATGGCAATGAAACATGTAAAATATCATGTAGGAAACGAGTTGCCAGTCCAGGTTCGATGCACGATGCTGGATGCTTGGGGCTGGTGCACTGGGACGGCCCAGAGGGATGGTATGGGGAGGGAGGAGGGAGGAGGGTTCGGGATGGGGAACACATGTATACCTGTGGCAGATTCATTTTGATATTTGGCAAAACTAATACAATTATGTAAAGTTTAAAAATAAAATAAAATTAGAAAAAAAAAATTTTTTTAGGGTAAAACAAAGACCTTTGTTTAAGGAATGTGGTTATATGCTACACTTAGATGGGCTGAAAATAGACCTCATGTGTTATTTAGGCAGGGATGATGCTCTGTTTGGGGATTCCCAGGTGGCTCAGTGGTAGAGAATACGCCTGCAATGCAGGAGACTTGGGTTTGATCCCAGGGTTGGGAACATCGCTTGTAGAAGAAAATGGCAACCCACTCCAGTATTGTTGTCTGGGAAGTCCCATGGACAGAGAAGCCTGGCGGGCTACGGTCACAGGGTCTCAAAGAGTCGGACATCAACATAGCCACTGAGCATGCACACACACGCACAGTGCTCTACTGAAAATATCACAAAGTGTTTTGGGGTGAAAGGATACCCAGAAAACACTCTAAACCATTATCCAAATCAGTTGATGATAAAAAATAAATTCTTTATAGAGAAAACAATATCTCTGATATTTCAGTGGCAGCCGCATTCTGTGAACTGCTGTTTATATTTCTTTAAATAGCAGTATTATTAGGAGATAGAAATTATAAATCACCTCTGCCATTTTACAGTTATTGGAGTATACACAATATCCATACATGTAAAAAAGAAAAGGGTACTACAAAAGTATTAATGCACAGGGTCAGGATTAAAGGTAGCAACCTCTTGTGATCGATATTGTTAACTTTTGTCCTTTAAAAAATTGTGGTAGAAATATATACAACAGAATATGTACTCTTTCAACCATGGTAAGTGTACAATTCAGTGTGAATACATTCACAGTGTTTGATGTTGTTACATTTTTAAAATTAAAACTTTGGAACTAATTGCTTTCAAATCAAAATTTTGTGTTCCTATCTACTGGCTGAAGGAAAGGATGGAAAAACAAGATTAAAAAAGTGGATATGAGATTGAGGAATAAACAAAGTTGATTACAATTTTAAAAAAATAAATAAATAAATAAAATACATTATAGTCATGGCATTCTATGGAATAAGTTACATGTGAAGAAAATATTTAGGTGGGGATTGTTATTACAGATGTTTAGAGGATTATGGTATAAACCAAAAATTGGAAAATTCAGGATTGGGAGAAATCTTACAAGTCTTCTCTGACTCACCCAAATGAGACTCAAGATCTCTCTAATACATTCTTAGAAGAGGGCACCCAACCATTCTTAGCAATGAGAAACAACCCATGGAAATAAGTTACCTCATCTTAGGCCAACTCTAATACCTAAGTTCTTTTAGTGAAACTACATGATCCTTTAGTAACTTCCAGCCATTAGTTTTACCCCTTTCAATTACAGGCACCTCAAGCCATGTAAGGGGTCGCACAGAGTCAGACACGACTGAAGCGACTTAGCAGCAGCAGCAGCAAGTAGTTGTGGATAGTGACACTATGCCCCTTACGTATCCTCTTCAGAATTAAAATCCCCAGCTCCTTCAACCTTTCCTCAAATATAATACCAAGTGTCCCTGACCATCCAGCCTGCCTTCCTCAGAAAAACCCCATTCTTGAATAGGATGGAAGAAAAAAGTAAAAACAGAGCTACCATATGACCCTACAATCCCACTCCTGGGCATATATCCAGAGAAAAACATGGTCTGAAAAGATACTTGCACTTCCAGTGTTCACTGCAACACCGTTTACAACAGCCAAGACACAGAAGCAACCTAAATGTCCATGGACAGAGGAATGCATAAAAGACGTAGTACACACACACAATGGAATATTACTCAACCATTAAAAAGAGTGAAATAATGGACCTAGAGAGTGTCATACTGAGTGAAGTCAGAGAAGGAGAAATACCATATGATAGCCCTCATATACGGAATCTTAAAAAAAAAAAAAATACAAATGAACTTAAAAAACCCGAAACTCATAGGCTTAGAAAACGAATTTATGGCTGACTGGTGGAAAAAGGGAATTTGGGAAAGTCAGGTACATACTGCTATAGTTAAAATGGATAACCAACAAGATATTGGATAGCACATGGAACTCTGCTCAACATTATGTGGCAGCCTGGATAAGTGAGCGTTTTGGAGGAGAACGGATACATGCATTTGTATGGCTGAATTCCTTGTTTGTTCACTTGAAACTACTACAACACTGTTAATCCGCTATACCCCAATACAAAATAAGAAGTTTAAAAAAAAAAAAAAAGGAAAGAAAAACCTCCATTCTTGCCTGAGAGAATGTCAAAACTACTCGAACAAACCCTCCCCATTCTAACTTCCTGATTCCCGGTGGAACCCAACATCTCCCCCTCTTAGAGCTGACACCACATAGATGCCCCTAACTGCCCTTGCCACCTCCATCCAAGCAAGTTTTTGGCGTGGGAAATAGTGCCCCTGATGCTCCTTCGGAAGATTAGGATAAAAGAAGTGACCACAGCGGGAACAGAGACGCCCGCCTCCTCCCTTACCGGTATTGCTTGGGGTCGCTGGGAGACTTAATGATCTCAGGGTCTCCGGCATTATTGACAGGCCCCCTCCGTCCCTCCTCCTCAGATTCATCGGCTCCCAGACGGGCAACCCGGCCGCTCTCGCCCAAATCTTGTCCATTGGGCTGCAGGTCAGGGCAGCTGCAGGTGGACTTCGCCTTGTTCCTTCCAGGCATGGTCAGTGTAGGAAAGTGTCTGGCAGCCGCCGAGTCTTCACACCGACCCCGCGCTTCTATTCTCGAAAGCGCCGCGAGCTCCCGCCCGGCCTCACACAACTTCCTCCCGGTGGCACAGACTGCAGCTACCGCGACTCTCCTCAGCATTCACTACCAAGACGGAACGCTGGGCATGCCGTTCCCTAGGGTCCACCTCCTCCTCCTACTCCTCCAGCCGCTCCTCCTCCTCCGCGTTCCAGAGGCGGTGGCCGCCGGCGCTGTTGCTGCCGCAGCCGCTGAGGTGGACAGGCCTGAACCCCTCCCCCAATCCGGTCTCCCTCAAGCCAACTTCCCTCATCCCCCCCACCCTCCTGACCGTCGATGACGCAACTGATATTAGCCAATCATAAGGCAAGAGAGCAGTCACGCGCAAGTAACCAACCAATAGGAACAGGGAATAAAAAAAGGAGCCAGAGACCGGGCCGGATTCTCAAAGCACCCAGCGAGCTTTTCGAAACCAGAGGTAGGAGGGGCGAAGAAGAAGAGGCGGAGAGAGCGGCGCGTTGGCCGACGGGAGAAGGGCGCAGGACTGCTGCGCAGCGTTTATGACGTAAGCGTGGAGGGGGTTTGAGGTAGCAACTGAGTGGGCTCTGTGGCTCAGAGGAAAATATTGCCCTGAGGCGAAAACTGGTAAGCGAGTGGAGAAAATCCCCCAGCCTTTCCCCCACCATTTATGTCATATTTTGTGCATCCTGCTTCTCAAACCTGGGGTGGAGACTTTGGCAGTGACTCAGCACGTTAAAAGCAGAACGCCGGAAGTATTTTTCTGCCGCCGGATGGCAGCGGCATCTGGAGCTGAGCTGAACGATAGAAATAGTCATTTTGAGTCTCCTTTTTTGTAGCCTGCCAGACATTAGTGCTGCTCGCCTTCAAGGCCTAGAAAGTGCTTAAAAGACAGGTGTAGATGTGTTCACTCTATTGTGCGAAAACATTTTTTAGCTCCCTCGCAGATGAGAGTTCACAGCGTTCAGTTCAGTTCAGTCGCTCAGTCCTGTCCGACTCTGCGACCCCATGAACCGCAGCACGCCAGGCCTCCCCTGTCCATCACCAACTCCCGGAGTCCACCCAAACCCATGTCCATCGAGTTGGTGATGCCATCCAGCCATCTCATCCTCTGTCGGCCCCTTCTCCTCCTGCCCTCAATCTTTTCCAGCATCAGGGTCTTTTCAGATGAGTCAGCTCTTCATATCAGGTGGTCAAAGTATTGGAGTTTCAGCTTCAACATCAGTCCTTCCAATGAGTATTCAGGCTGATTTCCTTTAGGACGGACTGGTTGGATCTCCTTGCAGTCCAAGGGACTCTCAAGAGTCTTCTCCAACACCACAGTTCAAAAGCATCAATTCTTCCGTGCTCAGCTTTCTTTATAGTCCAACTCTCACAGTCGTACATGACCACTGGAAAAACTATAGCCTTGACCTTTGTTGGCAAAGTAATGTCTCTGCTTTTTGACATGCTGTCTAGGTTGGTCATAACTTTCCTTCCAATGAGTAAGCGTCTTTTAATTTCATGGCTGCACTCACCATCTCCAGTGATTTTTGGAGCCCGGAAAAATAAAGTCAGCCACTGTTTCCACTGTTTCCCCATCTATTTCCCATGAAGTGATGGGACCGGATGCCATGACCTCAGTTTTCTGAATGTTGAGCTTTAAGCCAACTTTTTCACTCATCAAGAGGCTTTTTAGTTCTTCTTACCTTTCTGCCATAAGGGTGGTGTCATCTGCATATCTGAGGTTATTGATATTTCTTCTGGCAATCTTGATTCCAGCTTGTGCTTCCTCCAGCCCACCGTTTCTCATGATGTACTCTGCATATAAGTTAAATAAGCAGGGTGACAGTATACAGCCTGACGTACTCCTTTTTCTATTTGGAGCCAGTCTGTTGTTCGATGTCCAGTTCCAACTGTTGTTTCCTGACCTACATACAGGTTTCTCAAGAGGCAAGTCAGGTGGTCTGGTATTCACATCTCTTTCAGAATTTTCCACAGTTTATTGTGATCCACACAGTCAAAGTTGTTAAATTAACCAACTTTTACTGAGCCTCCATCTCGTGTCAGGCTACTACCCTCAAGTCCTTTTTCCCAAAGGTTTTTCTGCTTTCAACAGCTTTTGGTAGGCAAAATGTAATTGAGACCGACATACTGGAAAATGCAACTGCCATACAATATATTAACTATGATATATGGATTCCTAGCACACCAAAGGAATAAATATGAATGAATGGAGAAACACATGAAGCAAGGAGATTTATTGACGATTGTTGTAAGTCTCTAAATTTTTCTAGGTGTCCGCAACTCCAGGCACAGGGAATACAGTCATAAACAAAACAAAAATCTTTGCCTTCTTGGAGCTTGAATTCAAAGGGGGAGAAACATAAAATCGATTTTTTTTTTAAGTGAAAGCTATGACAATGCAGGTTAAATAAAAAGTTTGGAAGGAGAAGTGCAAAGATCCTACTTGAGTAGGAGATTATGAAACAACTAGGGCAGCAGATGAGATAAATTAATTGAAAAATATTGCTCGAATTTCCAGTTTATTTTCAAGAACCTATCATTTTTATAGTAAGTAACTCCACTAGATTGCCCTCCTTCAAAGCAGTGTTTTCCTTTCCCCTTATTACCAATTCCTAGCACAGCTTCCCAGCACATTGTAGTAAAATAGTCAGTGATATTTGTTGTTGAATAAATACCTGAAGTGACATGTCTCTTTAGAGGTACTGTGTTTTTTAAATTCTCCAAAGCAGTAACACATTACAAGTAATGATTCCCAAAACTGGGTTTGCCTCTTGGCAGTAGTTGTTCAGTCACTAAGTCTTGTGCAACTTTTTGAGACCAGGTGGACTTGCAGCACACCAGGCTTCTCTGTCCTTTATCTCTGGGAGTTTGTGCAAATTCATGTCCATTGAGTCGGTGATGCTATCTAACCATCTTATCCTCTGCCATCCCCTTCTCCTGCCCTCAATCTTTCCCAGCATCTTCCAGTAAGTAGGCTCTTTGCATCAGGTAGCCAAAGTATTAGAGCTTTAGCATCAATCCTTCCAATGAATATTCAGCGTTGATTTCCTTTAGGATTGACTGGTGTGATCTCCTTGTTGTCGAAGGGACTCGGGAGTCTTCTCCAGCACCACAACTCTAAAGCATCAGTTCTTTAGCGCTCAGCCTTCTTTATGGTCCAACTCTCACAGAGAAGCCTGGCATGCTGCAGTTTCATGAAGTTGCAAAGAGTCAGAGGTGACTGAACAAGGACAACAAATGTCAAAAAACTGTATCTGGTTCTTTTCTTCAGGTTCTTTTACTCCAAGGACTCCTTGCCCTATATATATATATATGTGTGTGTGTGTGTATATATATATATATATATATATATATATATATTACAGTAGGGAAGCTTCAAATTCAGACAATAATTGGAATTTTCTGACTAGAATCAAAGACCACATCCTAAAGTGTGACCTGTTTTTCCTTTTATAAAGAGACCTCTGAATCTTGCAGGTCACCAGACTATTACTATATATGTGTAGTAACAGGCTATTACTATATTACTATTGAAATATAGTAACAGTCTGTAATTAGGCATTCATTTATTCATTTAGCCAACAAAGTGAGCGCTCTAACATGTACCAAACACTGGGAATAGTAATGAACAAGAAGTTTTCTTGTTCTCTTGAAGCTTACAAGAGGATAAATTGGAAATGTGGAATGTTGATTCTAAGTTGAGTAAGAGTGCAGAGTTATCTATTTTACTTTAGTGTCTAAAATTTCCCTATTAATGATGCAGCATTGTCTTTACAACTCCTAACTGCCAGTAATATCCTTGAGAGAAATTTAAGCACCATTTTGTGAATGGATTTGTTCTGATTTCCCCCTCTTTGAATCACCCCATGGCCAACTTGAGATCACCATAAACCTGGGGTGGATGAAGACATTGCTAAATGTGGGAGGAAAGGCACAGAAAGAGGAAATAGGTAAAAAACATATTTACAGTTAAGTCCTGGGCCCACACTCTAGGCAATTATGCCTTTAGAGCTTTAGTTATTAATGTCCTACCCACTCCACGTTTGGTAGCCTTGTATCTAGGTCAGGAAGTAGGCATATTCTTGTAGAATCTTCTGTTGTGAGACTAAATATATGCAAAACATACCAAGGAATTTGTGTGACTATAAAAATAGTTTTCTCCTGTACTGTAAGCATACTTCTAGGAATAATTTGGTGTTCAAACTTCAAAATAAGTTAAGAGTAACTCTAAAACATATGTGAACTGCTCGTGCTCCTGTGTGTGTTTCAGTCATGTCTGACTCTGTAATCCCATGGACTGTAGCTGCCAGGCTCTCTGTGCATGGAATTTTCCAGGCAAGAATACTAGAGTGGGTTGCCATTTTCTCCTTCAGGGTCTCTTCCCGTGCCAGAGATGAAACCCTTGTCTCTTGCATCTCCTGCATTGACAGGTGGATTCTTTACCACAAGTTGTGTGCGTGCATGCTTAGACATGTCAGTTGTGTCCAACTCTTTGCATCCCTATGGACTGTAGCCCTCCAGGCTCTTCTACCCATGGGATTCTCTGGGCAAGAATACTGGAATGGGTTGCCTTGCCCTCCTCCAAAGGATCTTCCTGACCCAGGGATTGAACCCACATTTCTTGCATGGCAGGTAGATTCTTTACCCACTGAGCCAACTGGGAAGCCCATTTATCACTAGTTTTTCTGTTACAAATACTCCTCATTTGTAAGAGATCCTCATTTCTGATCTAAAGAGACAGATTTTGAGATTCAGCCTGTAAGGGAAAATGTGAAGATATAAAATGACACTTAAAATATATGAATCAGAAATGAGATCATATTACTCCCCTTTTTAAGACCTATCAGTGACTTATCACTTTGAATAAAATCTAGCTGTTTGTCATAGCCTATAAGACTCATACATGATTTCTGTTCTTCCTCTGTGTTTACAGTCTCCTCTACCATTCTGCCCTTTGCTCCATTCATATTGGCTTTCTTAATGTCTTCCAAAATACAAGGGTTTTTCTTGCCTTAGGATCATTATGTCTGTTCCTTTGCTTGGACTGTTCTTCCTTTACATTTTGCATCACTGCTTCCTTCTCACCATACTATGTCAGCTCAAATGTCACCTCTTAAGAGAGGCCTTCTCTTACCATTCTATCTAAAATAAGGGCTTCCCTGGTGGCTCAGGCAGTCAGAATGTGCCTGCAATGCAGGAGACCTGGGTTTGACCCCTGGTTCCGGAAGATCCCTTGGAGAAGGGAATGGTTACCCACTACAGTATATTTGCCTGGAGAATTTCATACAGAGGAGCCTGGTGGGCTACAGCCCATGGGGTCACAAAGAGTCAGACACTACTGAGCAACTTACACCACACATACACACACACACACACACACATTATCTGAATTTATTTTACACACACTTATTATCTGAAATTATATTATTTGCCCATTAGCTTATTGTCTATGTATGTTCTCTATTTTATAAGGTCCATTGGAGAATTGGTACTTTGTCTTTTCTCCCCCCATATACCCAACATCAACAATAGCATCTGATACATAGGGGATATTCAATAAATACTTGTTGAATTAAAAAATGAACAATACAGGAAAAAGGAGGGAAAACTGAAGTTTCAAGAGACCTAGGGATTCAGAAGAGAGGTGGTGGTGGTAGCGGTGGTGGTTTTATCACTGAGTCATGTCTAACTCTTTCAACCTCATTGAATGTAGCCCCCAGATTACATTAAGATTAACATATACAGGGCTTCCTTGGTGGCTCAGTGGTGTGTGTGTGTATATATATATACACACACACATACACACACACACACATATATATATGTATATGTATATATGTGTGTGTTGTTGTTGTTCAGTTCACTAAGTCATGTCCTACTCTGTAATGCAGCACAAAAGAATTCCCTGTCCTCCGTTGTCTCCCAGAGTTTGCTCAAGTTCAGCTATGCATATATAGCTGAATCACTTTGCTGTGAACCTAAAACTAACACAACTTTATGAATCAATTATACTTCAATTTAAAAAAGAAAGTGTCTGGTTTTCCATCAGTCTTCTTCCCTTCCTTTCTGAATAATTATGTCTAATTATTATTAGCATAAGTTATTATGCACTTAGCATAATAACTATTAGCATAAGTGGGGCTAATCAAGATAGAAACCTGCACCCAGATATGCAAGAGCTGCCTGAAGAGAAGTGTTAGAGCATGAGCCATATGAAGAGGGTGAATACGTGGGCTGAGGGTGCAATGTATCAGAGTCCTAGCAGAATAAGGAGGGTGAGGAGAGAGGGCAGTGGTAGTAATGGAGATTGGTTACATACAGGAGTGATTTATCAGATTAGTAAATATACTGAAGATAATGGGAGTCAGTTTCCTCACTGTGTGAGAAGGGAGTTACAGATATGAAAAGATAGGAATCAGAATGAAATCTGTGGTATTGGCCTAGAATTGTGGGTGTCACATGTGAGCTGACAACTTTTAATTGATAGATGTAAATATAGAGGTAGATGTTCATGTACACATGCATATGTGAGTATATATATGCATAACATATTTTCAAGCCATGTTCTCTGAGAGGGCCTGGGAGCAGTGACACCCCAAAAGCAATGAGCATATCTAATACCTCCAACTTTGTTTCTAAATGCTGCTCTCCACTAAAAGGCAATTTTCCACTGAAAGGAACCAGGGCTTGTTGGAGAAATGGCTGATTTCAAGGCTCTAGGGCAGGGAAGGTACAAGATGAATCTGAAACATCTTGTATGCCAAAAAATAAGGAAATATTCAGAGAATGATGAAGACCTGTGAAAACAACACAGAGATTTGCTTGAAGAGGCTCTTATTCTCCCCACAGGAGCAGAATAGGACGACTTGAAAAAAATCAAAATAAATAATGATGGTGAATGATTATAGTCCATTGTATAGAATAGGAATGCATGCGTCTGAACTGATATGAAGAAACAAATAGGGAGAAAAGAAAACTTTGTTTCAGTGGCATTCTGCAATAATGAATGTTGGAATTCCATTCATGATGGAATTATAAAATCATTTGATGATCGTAACAATAATAATCAACCAAGAAACATCTATGCGTGCTAACTTGGTGAAAATTTGATGAAGAATGGGAAATTTGCATGGTCTCAAAGTAACTCCCTGCAAAACTCTTAGTAGTTAAGGAGAAAAGAACAATTTCACAAAGAGAAAGCCTGGCAAGTACCATTTAATCAGTGAACACAGCATCAGTAATGAACAAATTGAACTGTACAAAAAAGATTTTCATGACCCAGATAATCATGATGGTGTGATCACTCACTGAGAGCTAAACAGCCTGGAATGTGAAGTCAAGTGGACCTTAAGAAGCATTACTATGAACAAAGCTAGTGGAGGTGATGGAAGCCCAGTTGAGCTATTTCAAATCCTAAAAGATGATGTTGTGAAAGTGCTGCACTCAGTATGCCAGCAAATTTGGAAAACTCAGCAGTGGCCACAGGACTGGAAAAGGTCAGTTTTCATTCCAATCCCAAAGAAAGGCAGTGCCAAAGAATGCTCAAACTGCCACACAATTGCACTCATCTCACATGCTAGTAAAGTAATGCTCAAAATTCTCCAAGCCAGGCTTCAACAATACATGAACTGTGAACTTCCAGATGTTCAGGCTGGTTTTAGAAAAGGCAGAGGAACCAGAGATCCAATTGCCAACATCTGCTGGATCATGGAAAAAGCAAGAGAGTTCCAGAAAAACATCTATTTCTGCTTTATTGACTATGCCAAAGCCTTTGACTGTGTGGATCACAATAAACTGTGGAAAATTCTGAAAGAGATGGGATTACCAGACCACCTGACTTGCCTCTTGAGAAATCTGTATGCAGGTCAGGAAGCAACAGTTAGAACTGGACATGGAACAACAGACTGGTTCCAAATAGGAAAAGGAGTATGTCAAGGCTGTATATTGTCACCCAGCTTATTTAACTTATATGCAGAGTACATCATGAGAAATGCTAGGCTAGATGAAGCACAAGCTGGAATCAGGATTGCAGGGAAAAATATCAATAACCTCAGATATGCAGATGACACCACCCTTATGGCAGAAAGTGAAGAAGAACTAAAGAGCCTCTTGATGAAAGTGAAAGAGGAGAGTGAAAAAGTTGGCTTAAAGCTCAACATTCGGAAAACTAAGATCATGGCATCTGGTCCCATCACTTCATAGCAAGTAGATGAGGAAACAGTGGCAGACTTTAATTTTTTGGGCTCCAAAATCACTGCAGATAGTGATTTTCATGCAGCCATGAAACTAAAAGATGCTTACTCCTTGGAAGAAAAGTTGTGACCAACCTAGACAGCATATTAAAAAGCAGAGACATTACTTTGCCAACAAAGATCTGTCTAGTCAAGGCTATGGTTTTCCAGTAGTCATGTATGGATGTGAGAGCTGGACTATAAAGAAAGCTGAGTGCCAAAGAATTGTTGCTTTTGAACTGTGATGTTGGAGAAGACTCTTGAGAGTCCCTTGGACAGCAAGGAGATCCAACCAGTCCATCCTAAAGAGCAGTCCCGAGTGTTCATTGGAAGGAATGATGTTGAAGCTGAAACTCCAGTACTTTGGCCACCTGATGTGAAGAGCTGACTCATTTGAAAAGACCCTGATGCTGGGAAAGATTGAAAGTGGGAGGAGAAGGGGACAACAGAGGATGAGATGATTGAATGGCATCACTGACTTAATGGACATGAGTTTGGGTGAACTCCGGGAGTTGGTGATGGACAGGGAAGCTTGGCGTGCTGCAGTGCATGGGATCAGAAAGAATCTGACACAGCTGAGCGGCTGAACTGAACTGAGTGGTATGCAATGAGGGAAAAACCCAGCATACTTCTGTGCTATCCCTGCTGAAAATGTAAAACCTGAATCTAATTAAAAAGAAACATCATAAATACAGATTGGGAGAAATATTCTGTAAAATAATTTACATGATCTTTAAAAGGGAAAGGTTACAAAAATCAAAGGTTCAGGAACTGTTTTGCTTTAAGATTAATGAGATTTGAAAATTAAATGCATCACTATAAAGGACATTATTGGGACAGTTTGATAAACTTGAATGGAATCTGTGGATTAGACAATAGTAATGCATAGATGTTAATTTCCTGACAATGGATGTATAAGTGTAAAAAACTATAAAGCATTCTATATATAAACAGAATTATTATTATTTGCAGTGCCTAATACATAACTGATATGCAAGAAATATTTGCAAAATGGGATGTGGAAACATGCTAAATACTTGGAGGAGAACAGGAGATCATATGTGATATCTGCTCTGAATTGTTTACGGCATATAATTATGGAGATAATATATTCAAAAGAAGATTTAAACTAACTCAAAGTTTATATAAGACAATAACATAAGAGAAGTCACAAGGTTATATATGATAATTGATATAATGTTATCATAATGTTATATACCACTGAGCCACCAGGAAAGCCCTATATAATTGATAATTTGGGGGTGGTGAGGCATCATATGGATAACTTATTCTAAAAGTTTCAGGGGTGGGGAAGGCCTCCTTTGTACCGTTCTTACAAATTTTCTGTAAGTTTGAAATTTTTAAAAAAGGAAAAAACATTACCAAGGAGATCAAAAAGAATACCATTTGAAACACTGGAACTGCATGCAAGTGTCCTAAATGTAAAATATGATTCCAGGAATTGTGTGTAGAAAAACAGTGCTTTGTAGGTATAATGGTAGCAATTGTTCTCCATCTGATCACACTCTCCAAGATCCTGTTCAAGACCTTCTTCCTGCTGCAATCCTTCTGTGAGTCTTTCATCCCACACTTACCATCCATTCCATAGTTGAACTCAGGATACATATTTGTTTTGTATCACTTCTTTGTTGCTTAATCATATGTAACCTTGTGACTTCTCTTGTGTTATTATCTTATGTAAATTTTGAGTTACGGTTTAAGTCTTCTTCTGAATATGTTATCTCCATAATTATATGTTGTAATCAACTTAAGAGGGCTTCCCTGGTGGCTCAGCAGCAAAGAATCCACCTGCCAATGCAGGAGACTTGGGTTTGATCCCTGGGTCACGAAGATTCCCTGGAGAAGGAAATGGCAACCCACTCCAGTATTCTTCCCTGGAAAATCCCAGGAACAGAGAAGCTTAGTGGGCTCTAGTCCATGGGGTTGCAAAGAGTGGGATACAATTTAGTGACTAAACAGCAACAACAAAACTTAAGAGCAGGTATCAGATATGATCTCTTGTTCTCCCAAGTACCTGGCAATCAAGTTTCCACATCCCACTTTGCAAGTATTTCTTGCATATCAACTATGTATTAGGCACTGTAAATAATAATTCCTGTCATATATAGAATGCTTTATAGTTTTTACAGCACCTACACATCCATTATCTCGCTTCCTGTACATAACAACTCTGTGAGGTAGGCGCCAGGACATGATAAACATGCTTAGAGAGGAACTGTGATTTACTGGAAGTCACACAGCTATTTAAAAGCAGAACTGAGATACTTAGTCTTTAGATTCCAAGTCCAGTGCCTTTTCCACACCAGCATAGGAAACAGGTAAGAAGTCTGGACACACTGATGGTCATAGATACTGTATGTTTTCTATTGCTCCTATAACAAATTGCCACAAACTTAGTGGCTAACACAACACAGATATATTATCTTACAATTCTGTAGGACAAAACCCTGACCCAGGTATCACTGGGCTAAAATTAAAGAGTCAGCAGAGTTGCATTTCTTTCTAAAGGTTCTAGAAGAGAATCTATTTCATTGCTCTTTCTAGCTTCCGGAAGCTGCTCACATTTTTTTGCTCATGTCCCTCTTTCTCCATCTTCAAAACAAGCTACAGTGCATCTCTCAATGCCTTTCCTCTACAATTACATCTTCCTTTGACTCTCCCATTTATTAAAAATCCCTTATGATTAAGTTGGACCCACCCAGATAATCCAAGATAATCTCCCTATTTTAGGGTCAGTTGATTTAGCAATCTTAATACCTTCTGCAACCTTAGTTCCCCTTTGCTGTGTGTCTGAACATGTTCCTAGATTCCAGAGATTAAGATGTGGACATCTTTTGGGTGGGGGGACTATTCTATTATGTGTATGTTCTTAAAGTTTCACTTCTCAAAGATGCACTGAGCATTTTAACAACTCATCATGTGACCAATTTTTCCACCTACTAAAAATCAATCACCACATTCCAACAGGATTCTTTGTTTACTGATACATTAACTTTTAGAAATTAGTTTCTATGAAAAGTAAGCCAGAGTTTGATTTACAAAAATTAGCATTATTTGAGTCCATTGGTTCTTAATTCACTTAAGGGACCTGAGGCCAGTGACCTTAAGTAACTTGCCCAAGGCCACACAGCTATTAAGGGGTAGAGCAGGTATTCAAACTAGCAAATCTCTTGGCTTTTCCAATATACCATTTTATCACCAAGATCAGCCTGATTCTAGGGCCTAATGCTCTAATCTAATGCCTGTCATTTAAACATTAATTTGTTGCTTTGGATCATCCATTTCTTATGGAGTGCCTTGAAAATGCAAATCCGTGCAATAGAGGATTAAATAAGATATGTGTTTACATGTGTGTTGGAAAAAAATGTATGTGATGTATGTATGCCTTAGTTTATAAGCAGACAGTTGTGATTGAAAAGAAAAGCCTAGAAATGGTTGGTTTAAGTCCTAACTGCCACCCGTATGATTTTTTTCTGGCCAAGCCATGTGGCTTGCAAGATCCAGGGCTCCTGCAGTGGAAGCAGAGTCCTAACCATTGAACCACCAGGGAATTAATTCCCTGCGTGTATGATCTTTGAAAAGGGCTCAACTCTGGTAAGGGGCTTCCCTCGTGGCTCAGGGATAAAGAATCTGCTGCAATGCAGAAGACGCAGGTTTGATCTCTGGGTTGGGAAGATCCCCTGAAGGAGAGCACAGCAACCCTCTTAAGTTTTCTTTCCTGGAGAATCCCACGGACTGAGGTGGCCCGTAAATAGGCCACAATCCGTAGGGTCAAAAAGAGTCGGACATGACAAACTCTGGTAACTCTCAACAATGGTTTTCCATCTATAAAATACATCTTTCATAGTGTTGTTTAAATGCCATAGTTTAAATGCCATAGGTTTAAATGCCATAGTTCTTGAATATCATGTACACAGACCTGGCCTAAAGTATTAATTAATATGTTATCAGGAACTGTTGGCAAGTATTGACTATAAAGATCCTGATGACTACTTAACTCCCCAGTTGATGGGAAGTAGGTGATTTCTTGATTAATCACAAGGTGGAGCTAGAGCCATGGGAATGTATGTCCTGTTCTTGAACAAGAATTTTGGATTTTAGGTGGGGGGAAAGAAAAGCCTTTCTATTTGAGTTCTGTTTGTTTATTTTTGGCTGTGTTGGGTCTTCGTTGCTGTGTGTGGGCTTTCTGTAGTTGAAGTGAGCTGGGACTACTCTCAGGTTGCAGCGCACGGGCTTCGGATTGTGGTGGCTTCTCTTGTTGCAGGGAGCATGGGCTCTAGGGCTCCTGGGCTCAGTAGATGTGACGCATGGGCTTAGTTGCCCCAAGGTATGTGCAATCTTCTCAGATCAGGGATCAAACTCGTGTCTCCTGCATTGGCAGGAAGATTCTTAATCACCAAACAATCAGAGAAGTCTATTTTTTTTAATTGAAGTATAATTGCTTTACAACGTTGTGTTGGTTTCTGCTGTACAACAACATGAATCAGCTATAAATATATAATATTCCCTCCCTCTTGAGCCTCCTTCCCACTCTGTTTTAGTCTTGACAAAATAAATCCTGTCTCCATTTAAGCCACTGCTGATATTACTCCATTGCGAGAGCTCAGGGGTTTTTGTTTGGCTGGTTGGTTTTTGTTTTACAAAACGAGCCAGATGGACAGAGGAGATTTCAATAGATATTCCTTAATAATGTAAATTTCACTTCTACTTGGAGAAGACTATACAGTTATGAGAGAAAATCTTTAATTCACTTTATTTTCTTTACCTTTTTCAGTCCGGAGAACAGAGGCAGTTCTTGTCTACACCCCTTGCTCCAAAAGGCATATTTATCATTTTTCCCAAGGAGCCCATTGGGTACCCATACAAATAGGACTCCTGGAAGTCTACTTAGCATCCCAAGATTCTAAGGATGTAGATTAGGCTTCTGTTGTTCTCAAAGGATCACTTTGAATGTTTGTTTTTTTAAGCTTGTTAAAAACTTAACTCTGAAGAGGGTGTGGAGAAAAGAACCCTAGTACAGCGTTGATAAGAATGTAGTCACTATGGAATTGGTGCAGTCACTATGGAAGACAGTATGGAGATTCCTCAAAAAATTAAAAATGGAACTATCATATGATTCAGCAATTCCATTCCTGGGCATACATCCAGAAAAGACAAAATCACTAACTTGAAAAGATATCTGCACCTCCATGTTCATAGCAACACTATTTACAATAGCCAAGACATGGAAGCAACCTAAATACCCATTGACAGATGAATGGATAAAGGAGATGTGGCATATATATGTATATACTGGCGTGCTGCAGTCCATGAGGTCACAAAGGGTCGAGCATGTCTTAGCAACTGAAAAACAAATATACTTTACTCAGCCATAAAAAAGAATGAAATAATGCTATTTGCAGCAACATGGATGGACCTAGAGATTATCATACTAAGTGGAATAATTCAAAGACAGATATCACATGACATTACTTATATGTGAAATCTGAAAAAAAAAATACAAATTTATGATTACATAAGGAGAAGGGAATGATAAATTAGGAGTTTAGGATTAACAGATATATACTACTATGTATAAAATAGATAAACAATAGGGACTTACTGCATTGCACAAGGAAGTATACTCAATATCTTCTAATAACCTATAATGAGAAAGAATCTAGAAAAGAATATATACATATATATGTATATATGGGCTTCCCAGGTGGCACTAGTGGTAAAGAACCCGTCTGCCAGTGCAGGGGAGATCAGAGACAAGGGTTTAATCTCTAGGTCAGGAAGATACCCTGGAGGAAGGCATGGCAACCCACTCCAGTATTCTTGCCTGGAGAATCCCATGGACAGAAGAGCCTGGCAGGCTGCAGTCCACAGGGTCACAAAGAGTTGGACACAACTGAAGTGACTTAGCATGCATGCATGCATATGTATATATACATATAACTGAATTACTTCACTGTACACCTGAAACTAATACAACATTGTAAATCACCTACACTTTAATTCACAAAAGAAATCTTGATTTTCAATACATTCAGGCTTGATCTTGTAGACTATATATCTATTTAGAACAACGAAAGATTCTAAATAGCCAAAACAATCTTGAGAAAGAACAAAGCTGGAGGCATCACACATCTTGATTTCAAACTATATTGCAAAGCTATGGTAATCAAAACAGTATGATACTGGAATAAAAACACACAGATCAATGAAACAGAGTAGAGGCCAGAATTAAACCCATGCATATATGATCAATTAACTTAGAGCAGAGGTATCAAGAATATATAATAGGGAAAGGACAATCTCTTCAATAAATGTTGGGAAAACTGGACATCCATATGCAAAAGAATGAAGCTCTTATCTTACACCTTACACAAAAATCAACTCAAAATGGATCAAAGTCTTAAACTTAGACACCAAACCACAAAACTCCTAGAAGAAAACATAAGGAGTAATTTCCTTAACATTGATTGGTCTAACCATGATTTTTGGAGAATTTGGCACTAAAAGCAAAGGCAACAAAAATAAAAATAAACAAGTGAAATTATATCAAACTAAAAAGCTTCTGCACAGCAAAGGAAACAATTCATAAAATGAAACGCAGCCTACAGAATGGGAGGAAATACTTGCAAATCATATATTTGATAAGGGGTTAATATACAAAATACACAAAGAACTCATGACTCAATAGTAAAAAGGCAAAGAATCTCATTTTAAAAAGGAAAGAGGTCCTGTATAGACATTATTCCAAAGAAGACATACAGATGGCAAAAAGGTACATGAAACGGTGCTCAGCATCACCAATCATCAGGGAAATGCAAATCAAAACCGCACAAATCATTGCACAACTGTTAAAATGGCTATTATAAAAATAAAAGACACAAAATAACAAGTGTTGGCAGGGATGTGAAAAAAATAGAACCCTGTACATACACATACACACACATATATATAGGGCTTCCCTGGTGGCTCAGTGGTAAAGACTGTCTGCCAATGCAGGAGATTAAGGTTCGATCCCTGGATCAGGAAGATACTCTGGAGAAGGAAATGGCAACCCATTCCAATATTCTTGCCTGAGAAATGCCATGGACAGAGGAGTCTGGCAGGCTACAGTACATGGGATCACAAAAGAGCTAGACACAAGTTAGCAACTAAGTGTGTGTGTGTGTGTGTGTGTGTGTGTGTGTGGAGAGAGAGAGAGACAGCTGGTTCTCAAGGTCATTAATTTGGTAACATATATTCTGATTCTCGAAAAGGACAATGTAACATGCAGCATTTCCCAAACTTGCTTGACTATAGGACACCCTGTGCTTCTCTTTTTTTTAATTTTTATTTTTTGGCAATGAATATTCTACTCTGTGAGAAAAAAATTGAAAGAGGCTGATTTATAGTTTTGTTTTTCTTACGCTGATCTGCCTGTTCTTAGCTATCCCATTACCCACTATCAGGGCATGTTAAATAAGGCTTCCCTGGTGGATCAGATAGTGAAGAATCTTCCTGCAATGCAACAGACCAAGGTTCAGTCCCTGAGTCAAGAAGATACCCCAGAGAAGGGAATAGCTACCCACTCCAGTATTCTTGCCTGGAAAATTCCATGGACAGAGGAGCCTGGTAGGGTACAGTCCTTGGGGTCACAAAGAGTCAGATAGGACTGAGCGACTAACACTTTCACTTTTAAATGAATAACTTCTAGAATGAGAAATGATGCTCCCTGGAAGTCCTCAGAGAAGCAAGTTGTTCACTGTCATTCCACCAAGCTCGTTCCTCCAAGGACCAACCCAGAGTGGGTTGTAATGACCAAACCCACAGGAAGAATAGTCAAAAAGAAAGGGCTAAAACCTAACCTGACTTCCTACAAGGAATTCAAGTCACAGCCAGGGAACCAAGACTTTTATATATAAATATTTCTTGTTTTGTATTCCTGTTCTGTTCCCCCAAAATGGTTGGTAATAAAATCCTTTAAACAAAATGACTCTTTGAATTTGTGGTCTAAGGAGAAAGAAAGATGAAGAGAGGGTATATTTAATTCTGGAATTGGATTGAGAGAAGGATGGGGTGGAGAGGGAATAGAATAACCCAAAACAGAATTACTGAGTCACCTGGGAGTCCCAAGTGTGCAGGTACAGTTCATTCGTATTCAGTTCTGCATGACAGCCCGTTGTATGAATCTACCATGATATACTTATCCATTCTATAGATCTTTGGTAGTCACCAAGAAGAGAGGGAAAGAGACAGAGTCTGTGGAATATGTAAAAAGGAAGACAGAACAAGGAAAGCTCTTCCTAGCTTGTACAGTGGGATTCAGAGTTTTAAAAAATTCCTTGACTCCCTATCATGGATGGGGAGGTCCTAGGCCAAAGTTGGATATCCATTAAGTTGTTCAAACACATATTTTTGTACTTTCTAGTGTCAACATCATTCTAGCAAAAAAAAAAGAAAAATCTCTGTCCTCACAATCTTTCATTCTAGTGGGAGTTTATTATATTTTATTTTAATTTTTACTGTAAGATATATCACACATACAAAAGGTTATCTACAACATATTAAAGAATAATTATATTAAAGAGTAATCATAAAGCAAATACACATCTACAAACAGCCTAGTTTAAGAAATAGAATGTTACCAGTACATGAGTCCCCCATGTGGCTCTTTTGTATCATATTTCCCTCCCCCATAGAGGTAATAACTGTATTGAATTTTATGTTAATAATTCCCTTGCTTTTCCTTGTAAATTTTACCACAGTGTCTCTGTATCCCCAAACAATATTGTATCAGTTAGGGTCCTGGCAGGAAACAGATGGCACACTCAAATTAGTATAATTTGAGGAGAGTTTATTAAAGGAATTATTTACAAAGGTGCAGGCAGGATACAGAAGAATACAACAACAGGATATTATCTTTAGGCTAGTAACAGTGCTCTTTATCACCATAGGCTTCAAGCAAGAGTAGTGGAGGTGGTTTCAGGAAGCCAGACAGAGAGAGCCTCCTGATAGGAGCTGAGACCTTCATTGGAGGGAATCCAGCTTCCCTATAGCAACCCATAGCAAGGGTACCAGAGAATAAACACAACCCCACTTGCTTCTACCTCTCCAATCTTCTGCTGGTGCCTCCCATCAGCCAAATCTAAGCAGAAGCTACAAGTCATAAAGGGCCCATAGATTGGGTCCACTCAGTGCAGCCTCCTGGAAATGGAAGTGTGGAAAGTGAATCTGGAGGGTCAAACTGAAGTTATCTGGGCAAAATATATTGCTTAGATTTCCCTGTTTAAGTTTACATAAATGGAACCATTTAGTATGTTATTCTTCTGTTACTTACCTTTATTGTTTATTCATTAAAATAGTTCAGTTGTATAGCTACGTGTGTGTGTGCTCAGTCACTGTGTCCAACTCTTTGCAACCCCATGGACTATAGTCCGCCAGGCTCCTCTAGCTATGGAATTTTCCAGGCAAGAATACTGGAGTGGGTTGCCATTTCCTCCTCCAGGGGATCTTCCTGACCCAGGGGTTGAACCCATGTCTCTTGCATCTCCTGCATTGGCCTGCAAATTTTTTACAACTGAGTCACCTGGGAGTTCCAAGTGCGCAGATACAGTTCATTCATATTCAATTCTGCATGATAGCCCATTGTATGAATCTACCATGATATACTTATCCATTCTATAGTTGACAGACATTTGGACTGTTTCTGGCTTTTTGCTTTAGAATTCTTATGTATATCTCTTGCTATGCAAGCACAAGAATGCATATACATATGCAGTTGCTAGATCATGCAATGTGTGCAAGTTAAATATGTAATACCAAACTATTTTCCAAAGTCCTACTAATTTAAACTCCAACTAGCATTAAATGAGGGTTCCTGTCACCCTACAGTTTCACCATAACCTGGTTATGAGTTTCTAATTTTTGTCAGTCTGGTCAGTGAGAAATAGTGATTTGTGATTTTAATTTTCACCTTCTTGTTTCTAACAAAGTTGAGCATCTTTTCACATGCTTTTTGGCCTTAATACAATGGTATTTTTCCTTTTGCTCATTTTACTGTTGAGTTTTTCTCTCTTTCTTTTGTCAGTCGTATGTTATCAATATCCTCTCCCCTTTAGATTTGTTTTTTCACTCAGAATAAGGTTATGTTAAATTAGACTTTTTTTCCTTCATGGCTTGCACTTTTAGTTCCCATTTAAAAAAATCCTTCTCTATCCTGAAGTCATAAAAATATTTTCCTATTTTGTCTTCTGAAAGTTCTATTGTTTTACATTATGCTTTGAGATTTAAGTCTTAAATCTAGCTAGTACTGATATTTGTATATAGTATAAGTTAGGGATCAGATTTTTTTTTCCATATAGATAACCAGTTAGTGAATAGTCCATCTTTTCCCAACTGATCTGTAAATGCTTTCTGTGACAAAAAAAAAAAAAAAAAAACACTAATTGTTTCCGTGTATGTATTAATCTTTTCCTGGATTCTCAGTGTATTCTGCTGACCTGCCACAGAGCTTGAGAATCTACCCTTAAGGACTTCAGTGTTCCTGAAGGCTCTTATTTGATATTAGTTCCCCTGGAGAAAATATATTTTAATCCATTACTTCTCAGATCATCTCAATGGGAGAATAATTTATTATCACCTAGCATACATCAGGACTGAGAATGTGGTTATTTTAATGTTGGGAGAAGAATGGGGGAAAGAAGGCTCTAAGATAGCATGAAGACACTTGTTACATCAAAGGTGGTTGCCTTTGCAAAGGGGAACAGATTAAGGAAGATGACCTTGATCCTAGCATCCAAGGGATATTTATGCAGATCTAATCAGCTGAGGCGGAGAAGGCAATGGCACCCCACTCCAGTACTCTTGCCTGGAAAATCCCATGGGCGGAGGAGGCTGGTGGGCTGCAGTCCATGGGGTCGAGAAGAGTCGGACACGACTGAGCGACTTGACTTTCACTTTTCACTTGCATGCATTGGAGAAGGAAATGGCAACCCACTCCAGTGTTCTTGCCTGGAGAATCCCAGGGACAGGGAAGCCTGGTTGGCTGCCGTCTATGGGGTCGCACAGAGTCAGACACGACTGAAGCGACTTAGCAGCAGCAGCAGCAGCAATCAGCTGAGGGCAAGCATGTGTATGGAGCAGAAGTATTTCTAGAATCATTTTTTCATATGATGTGAAGAAATCTGCTTATGTAATGAGTAAAATATATACATATACAATAACATAGATGAAAAAATAGGTACTTTTATTTTTAGCTGCTGTTTTAAAGAGTCACTTTATTGAGTCATGCACAGACAACCTAAGTATTTAATTTAGACAATTACCAGCTGATTCCCAGGTATTTTGTATATACACTATGAAAGGCAGAAAGACACCAATACGGAAGGTAGAGACTTCTGTTTCCATAGGCACAACTGTGATCTAGGCAGTTTTTGTAAGAACTGGGAGCTGGGAAAAACAGCTCCCTATAAGTGCCTGGTGGTGGACGCTGGATACTGCTGCCAGCTTATTCTTAAAGAAGAACAGGGAAAAAAAGATTCTTCAACTTAAGCAGACTCCGGAGGTTTGAGGGAAGGATTTTTAAAAGGCCTTTGGCCATGAAGTGCTTTAAATTTACGCCCACCGGTACAAACCGTTATTTCTTTTTTATGGCTTCCTCCAGAACTAGCTTGATTGTGATCTCTTCATCCTCTCAACACCCTTCCAAAATGCCATCGCCATTGCCACCTTTCAGTTAAAAATCTAAGATAGCAGCTGCCTTGTCTAGGCATCATCCCATCTGCTGATCAAGAGCATTCAATTTTCTTCATTCAGCAAATAGCCACTGAGCACCCTTAAAGTGCTGTAATCTGTGAAGGACTTGGGATTTGAGATAGAAGTAAAACTCTCTTCCCTGGCCTTCCGTAACTCACTTTCTAGTGGTGGTAAAGGCAAACGGTTGGGTCTCATAGCAGTTTATTTCTTAAAGAATGCCCTAGGAGGGTCCTATAAAGCACTGGTGCAGCTGTCAAAGCCAGAGAGGGGTCTGAAACATGGGCAGTCGAGAGAAGAGAGATCCTCTCCTCTTCTGTCACTGCTGGAGTGAGTTGCTTTGGGTATGTTTCATGGGATGAGATGGCTGGGTCTCCAGCACCGGTCCCTGCTCTTGCCACTGGGAGAATCCCTCACCAGGGAATCTTAGGATGTGAAGAAGGACAGCATCCCATCCCAGTGCTACACTCAGTCAAGAATTGCATTACTCCTTACTACTTTATAAGTTAACCCTCACAGCCATTTCCCCAGGTACAAGATTGACCAGGGAAACCCCTACAGAAAGATAAAATAGCTGAAAATTCAGTATCACTGCCTCACAGACTCCCAACCACCATTCTCTTTCAATACTTGTCTTGATTTTTGAACTAGTTCAGTGGTTCTATCTTTCTTCATTCTCTTGGTGATTTTGTTCATTTGAAAGGATTTATATTAGGAGTCATCACACTGTCATGGTGAAGCACTGGGACTCTGAGGTTTCAATGCCTGCTCTGCATTTACCAGCTGTGTGGTCTTAGATAAATTAAATAACTTCTCTGTTTCCTTATCTACAAGATGGGAATCTTATAAGATTGTTTTGACGATTAAACTGATGTAGTGTCCTCCTCAGTAACCATGAAGGATCAGTTCTAACACTGCTGAGGATACCAAGATCTGTGGATGCTCAAGTCCCTTATATAAAACGACATAATATTTGTACATGGCCAGTGCACATCCTCCAGTGTACATCAAATAATCTCTAGATTACTTACAATACTTAATACAATGTAAATAGTTGTCAAACGTGACAAATTAAAGTTTTGCTCTTTGGAATTTTCTGGATTTTTTTTTCTGACTGTTTTCAACCTGCTATTCATTGCATCTGTGGATACAGAACCCACATATATGGAGGGCCAATTGTATATGTAAAGTGCTTAGACTAGTACCTAGAACATAGTAAGCACAATATAAATGCTACCTAGTATCAGTTATCAACTATGTGCCAGGCATTGGTCTAAGCTCTTATGTTAATGCATTTAATCCTCACAATAACCCTAAGAGGTTGGCATGATTTACAAATGAGAGGTTTAAGTAAAACAGAGGTTAAGTAACTTGCCCAAGGCTCTGAGGGTATAGCAGTGAACAAAACAGGCAAGATCCCCACTGTCTTGAAACTTGCATCAAACAAATAAAATAATTTCATGATGATTAATGAAAATTTATTTTCATAATGAAAATAAAACAAGTTGAGGGGTATGATAGAGTCAGGGTACACTTCTCTGAGGAATGACATTCCAGGGACTCCCCACCCTTCCCCATCATTGACCTGTGTTCATAGCTACCCTGGTTTACCAAGGTAAAACATTTCAATAACTCTGAATCTTGTTAGTGAAACTATTGGAGTCTCATTTCCTTCATTTAAGTAGGTCTCCAGACTCCTGCACACTTGCCTAGTTCTTGCCTGGTTTATTTCACAGGAAAAAAAAAAATTGTGTTCAGTGTCATTGGACAATCTATTCCCACAAGTACTCAGAAAATTACAATATGGCACAGTAAGTTCTATGGCAAAGGAAAACGGGGATATGGTTTCTCAGAGGAGGCACATAAGTGAGCTTGGAAGACAGAAAGAAAGAACAGCAGATGTAGAGGCTCCAGTCTAACATGTGCCCCACTCATCTCAAACCAAGAAAAGGTTGTCACTTGTTTTATTGGCAGTCCTCTCTGAACTACTACAGTTTGAAAATACTGTTTACTTGCTGTGTGAAGGTGGCATAACAGGCACTTCCAGTACACTCTTGGGTAGTAGTACTTATGAGGAGGCCCAACTACTTCTGCTGGGATCTCTTGAGCCCCTGAGTTTTCTATATCTTCTACCAGGACATGAGGGTAGAGGAGAACATTACTCTTGAGGCTGCTGCTAGCCCGTATAGTACCTGTATTAATCTCCTAAGGGTGCCATAACAAAGTACCACAAACACAAAAGAAATGTATTCCCTTACAGCTCTGAGGCAGGAAGTCCAAAATCAGGGCGTTGGCAGCATTGATTTCTTCTGAAGGTTTTGAGGAGGAATGTTTCGTACCTGTTTCCTAGCTTCAGGTGGTTACCAGTAATCCTTTGCATTCCTTGGCCTGTAGCTGCATCACTCCAATTGCCACCTCCACCATCACATAGTCTTCCCTGTGTCTGTTCTGTGTCTCTGCGTCCAAATCTCCCTCTTCTTGTAAGACACCAGTCATTGGATTTAGTGCTACACTTATCCATAGTATGGCCTCATCTTAACTTGATGACTTCTGCCAAGACCCTATATCCAAATAAGGTCACATTTGTAGGTACCAGGAGTTAGGACTGAATATGATGTCTACCAAAGTTCTTGGCCTTCCCCAATCAATAGGAATTGATCAGAGGCCAGACAAATACAGGCAAGGCTTTATTGGGGCCCCTGCTGTAGCAGCAGGGAATAAGAACAAACAACAGTTTCCCTTGCTTGCACCTTGCCACTCCATAAGTGGGCGCAAGCTTATTCCTTTCAGGACGTGAGGGTAGACGTATGTCCAGGGGTCTGGTGGAAGGGTGGCTTAGGTATTTTGCTTGCCCCTTAGGTGGTGGTGTGTGTAGCGGGTGTGCTCAGTTCTCTTGCTTTTGTTCCTGACCCCCTGATTTTGCTCCAGGCTCTTCAAAAGTGGCATTTGGATTTTTTGGTCTCTTTATATCTTTTGTCCATAATTTTGCTCTAACTGTACCATGCACACAGTTATTTTTAGTCCCGTATAATTTCTTTGTATTTGGTTGCTTGAGGAGAGGTGTGTTCAGGTGCAAGCACTGTACCAGTGCAGCAAAGGGTCCCAGGTCCCAGCCTATCTCAAATGTATCTTTTAGGGGGATGCAATTCAACCCACTACAGCATCTTTGTGCAAATTGGAAGCAGGTATTCCCTTGGGATGGATGTTGCCCCTCTACTCACAGTTTGGTGAGCAGATAGCACCTTTGGGTGAATTATACAAAGGACCCTTCCTCCTGGTAGAGGCAGCCCCACACTAGGACACAAAACTCAGCACCTGGAGCCCAGGCTGCATTTCAACCGCCATTCAGTTCACACAGGCCCTCTTTGCAGGACACAGCCTATTCAATCATTTCAATCATATTCATCCTGCTGGCTCTGCACTCAGCTGGCTGCCTCGGGTCTCCACAAACCCTCATCCCTTGCTATCCTTGCCTGCGTTGTTCTTCCATTTCCATACTCAAGACTGAGTAGAACTCAATCTTGTTCTCCTATGTCCAGTCTTTATGTGTCTTTTGTGAAATGATCTGATTCTGTATCTCCTATGAATAGGTGGTATTTATGCCTGGTCAGCACCCATTCTCTTCTCATCTGAAAGCAGCACCCAAATTTTCCTTAGGGGCCATCACTCCTCTCCCACTTGGAGTTCATCTGGTTTCAGTGGGACTAATTCCGTTTTCCAAATGCAGAGATGGGCACGAGGTGCAGGTTCAGCCAATCAGAACGCTTGCCTCCTGGTATAATAATTGATCCTAAAACAGGTACATGACCCAAGACTTTTGCTAAAACTATTGAAGTATCCATCGACAGATAAATGAATAAAGATGTCACGTATGTATACAATGAAATAACTACTCAGCCATAAAAAAGAATGAAATAGTGCCATTTCCAGCAACCTAGATGGACCTAAAGATTATTCTAAGCAAAGTAAGTCAGAAAGAGAAAGACAAATACCATATTATGTCACTTATATGGGGAGTCTCAAATATGACACAAATGAACCTATCTACAAAACAGAAAAAAACTCAACAGACATGAGAGAAGAGACTTGTGGTTGCCAAGGGGGAGGGGTGGGAGGGAGGGGTTAGAAGAAACTAACTGGGAGTTTAGGATTACAAGATGTGAACAGAGAATGGATAAACAAGGTCCTACTGTAAGTACAGAGAACTATATTCAATATTCTGTGATAAACCATAGTGGAAAAGAATGTAAAAAAAAAATGTATGTATAACTGAATCACTTTGCTATACAGTGGAAATTAACACAACATTGTAAATCAGTTTTTTTAAAAAGAAAGCTATTGAAGCAACCTCACTCTCTTTTTGTAAAGACGGCTACATGCTAAGATAAACTTGAAGCAACCTGAGAATGAAGCCAACCCAGAGGAGAGTAAAACTGAGAGATAAATGGAATCCTGATAATATAAATCAATCACCTGGTTCTAGGTGAGCCTGAAGCTAGATACACTCCTGGACTTTGCAGTAACATGAGCTAACAAATTCCCCTTCCACCATGATCTCTTTTTTCCCCCTTGTGATTATTAAATGTGGGTATGTGTCACAAAATCAAAAGAATCCTCACTAATGCTGTATCTAACACTTCCATCACTTCTGCTCTGTTTCCAAAGCTTCACATCGTCTCTGGCTCACCAGGGTCTTGGTGCCTGTGTCCTTACAGATGAATAAGAGTTAACCAGGCTAGAGAAAAGGAAAGGGCTTCCCATCACACCATGGTGGGGATGAGTGAAGAACGATGTTATACTTTTGGGAAGTTGGTAAGTGGGGAGTAGGTTCTACCCCTTTGGGAAGCTGCCATTTCTGTCTATACTTTTTCATTTTCCTGTGGGCTGAGCACTCTCTCCAGCTCAGCCATGTATTGAGCAGCTCTCTTGCTCCTCAGTGCTCCAGCAGTATATCCTAACCCACTGTTGGGCATCAATACTGAGCCATGCTCCTTGGAGACACACACTGATCCTTGTAATTCTCTGCATCCTCTGCATCATCCAGCACAGAACTGGGACCAAGAGGATCTTCATAAGTACAGCCTTCCTCCTCCAATAAGCCTTCCCTGTTATAGTCTGCCCTGATATCCCCCTTTTCTGAGTCATTCATGAACTGTTATCTTGTCTTGTGGCTTTTATTGCATCGGTGCTGGAACTGTCTCCCTAGTTCCTAAGATCTCAGATGGCAGGAGTCTTTCCCCAAAGCTCTTGGCACAAACTCAAGGAAGAGTCATGCATAAATGATGCATACTTCAGATGAACTTTAATGCACATCCCAACACTGCCACCATGACGAGGGTAAAGCTATATTAAGAAAAGCCAATTTATATCAATACGACGTATCAATACAGAACAAGGAGACACCACAGATATTTGCAAATGGGATCTTTCCTTTTGTTACTGTGTATGCCCTGGTATTTCTTTATATTTGTACAAACTCACAACACTACATGACATTTCATATTTCATATGTCACTGAGAAGGGGTGTCAGTAAGCAGAAAATAAAAAAAAGCAGGAAAACATCTGTTTAGCTAGAATCTGATGGAGGGGTGGGGACGTGAGAGTTATGATCCTTCTCTCTGCTCAGTCTTAAGAGAGCAACAACTCCGATTTTTGCTACTTGCTTCTCTGGAGGAATTCTTCTCAGCCTGTTGTAGTACATCTGCTAGGCTGGCATGAGATAGCTTGGTCCCTGATTGAATAAATTAAGAGTCATTGGGAGAATTGAAGATGTTGTGCAAACTGAGTAAGGTGACATTTCGCTGTGTGACTCGGGAGAGCATCTGCCCCTGTGATGGGAGGAAAGCCTTTGCTGCTCAACCCTGCTCCAGGGTTTCATTTTACTGAGGGTGTGGGTGCCATGAGGAATGTGTGTTCCTTGCTTCCTTCCTTCCCACAAGCAGAGAAGAAGACAGATGTAGATACAACGGATGCTCAGGTTTTTTCTTCAGCTTGTCCTCCCCCTGCCCACAATACACAGGGTTCAGGACCAAGACTGCCCACTCCTGGGGGTAGACCCTACCCGGTTCTGAAATCAACCAAGCCATTTGCTGCTTTCTCTATGTAGTCTTGGCTTGGTTGCTTCTCAGATGCAGGCCTCAGTTTTCCCCATCTGAGTACTGGAAATTCTAAAACCCACATTACAGGGTTGTATCAAAGATCATTAGGGCTTCAGTAAGAAAGTGTTTTGGGAACTGTAAAGTGCCAAACACGTGACTAGTCATTTTTGTTATGCTATTCTAATCACAGTGCATATGGACTCCACTGTCTGCCCCTCCTGGGTCCCCACCCAGTCTCAGTTCACTGCTCTGCTCATTCAGTCCCACATGCACTGGTTAATTCCTTTCAGTGCTCTTAGCCTCTGGAAGTTTCTCTGAAGTCAACCAAACCTCTGGGTGTAGGGCATGCTGGCTCTGATATTTCCACGTGAGGTTAGGTGACTGGGACCTAATGTGGGGGAAGGGGAAAGGAGGTGGAGGGAGGAGGGGATCCTTGGAAATGGCTCTGGGAGGGGTATGCTCAGTTTCATTCTATGATGAATGCCATCTGTTGCCTACCCCAGCCCTTCCCAGTGGTTCCATCTTATATGCCCCCAATTCCTAAAATGTACTTTCATTTGACTGTCACAGGTATTTTGTGAAGTAGATACAATTATTAATCTCATGTTACAATGAACACATGTTTGTCCAAGGGCTTCCAGGCAGTGCTAGTGGTGAAGAACCCACCTGCCAATGCAGGAGATGTAAGAGACGTGGGTTTGATCCCCTGGGTCGGGAAGATCCTCTAGTGGAAGGTATGGCTACCCACTCCAGTATTCTTGCCTGAAGAATCCCATGGACAGAGGAGCCTGGCAGGCTACAGTCCAGAAGATTGTAAAGAGTTGGACATGACTGAAGTGACTTAGCACACACACACGCACACATATTTGCCAAAGGTCACACTATTTGTATATTTCAAAGGCAGGACTCAAACCCAGGTCTCCAGGATCCTGGTTTCCTGTACATTGGAGGAAATCTCTAACAGAGGCTCCAGAACACTATAAATCTCATTTTTGGCTTATTCTTCACTTCTGGAGGCTGGTTTCTACATTCTGTCAGGTGTCTGGGGGCAGCCAGCCCAACAAGGTCATGCAACAGAACTGTTCAAAGCCATTTTCTTGGATTCCCTTCCCTTATTCCCAATGAGATTCTTTCTCCATCCACTTTCCAAGTCCAGGCTCCATCTCCTCCTTACAGGCCCTGTCCCACCCCCATTGCTCTGTTGCTCATAGTGTTTACACAGGGTCTTTCCTGTATCTGCTCCAAGAGCCCTTACAAAGATCCTAGGTTGGATTTTCGCCCTGCTCTGCCCGACTGGGATGACCTTCTGCAGCACAACTGCCAACACCACACATTTGGCACTTACTATTTGTGTTAGGCCCTGCACTAAAAACTTTATTTATACTATTCTCACATTTAATCCTCTCAACAATTTCTTGAGGTGAGAATTACTTTTCCATTTACTTATGAAATAATTGAGGCTCTGAGAGAGAGTAATTTGCTCCAAGTCACACAACTAGTTAATGATGAAGAACCAAATTGAACCTGGGTCCGTTGAACTACAAGCCGTCTTCTTAAGACCACTCACTGCACTGCATATTTGGTCCTCATTCTGTGGTCTGAAGTTTAGAGGGATTGGAAGATAATTCAGCACATGCAAATCTCTCAACCCTTTAGTTTCCAGGATCCCAGCTGCATGATAGAGACTGCCCTCAGAAAGATCTTACCCAGCTGAGCCTGGCATCCACTTAGTGCTCTATAAATTAGTCCTCCTTGAATTGGAATGCATTTATGGCTCTTAAACATTGGCTGCCCTAGTATTTCTTCTCAAATGCATGAGTCTGTGCTGCGTTCTTAATAAGTCTCCCTAGAGATTCTTGTTTCTTCTCTTCCTCTTGTGACCCTTTAGGAAACTCTGACTTGGGACAGGGAGTCAGGGACCATCCAGATGCACTTAATTGTTAAGATGCTTTCTGACAGCCTCCAAAACAAGAGTCACAAACCTGGTTGTGTGATGAGAGGGGTCACATAGCCTTGGCTGTTTTAATTATACCCAAGTAGAGAAGAGGCTTTCATAGTGAACATTTCCCTGCCAAAATCTTGTTTGCCACTTGCAGCTCTTACAGAAAATGGGCATAAAATCATAGAGCATTAGTGCCAAAAGCGCCTGAAGAAACCATCTGCTGTAAGCTCCTGAAGCTCAGAGATAGGGAGTGACTTAACTAAGGTTGCACAACCTGTTAACTTTATCCCAGTCCATTGGTGAACCACAAGAAGAGATGCAATTCTAATTACATTCCTCAGAGACTTACTGACTTATTTTGCATTTCTATTCCACAATTTTACATCAAGCAAAGGAAACTCTTTTAATCAAGTCTCTTTTCAAGAGACTTCCTATTTGGATATTTGCTGTTTGGTCACTTCAAGATGAAAGAAGAGAAGCAGGTGAAGGCACATCCCATACAACTCAGTCCATTCAACTGTGTTCTCTCAAGACGGTGGCTGTCACTAAGTTGGCACAGAAATAGGAACAGATATGAACTCGCAGCAGTGGTGTTAGATGTTTTGTGTAGTTTCTGGGTACTTGGGAAGCCAGACACTGTGTGGATCAGTGACTTAACCATAGGAACTTTTACCTGTGCTATCATCAGGAGACATCATGGAGAACTGCTTTTTACTTTGCAAAATCCCTCTTCCTCATGCATTCAGGTATAAGAAATCAGGTATAGGAAATGGATTCAGAAAATCCCATTTCTATGGGGTTGTCTTGGTGTTTAAAAATTTGGAGCAGTAAGAAAACTGAGAACCAAAGAGGAAAGACTGTAGTTTGGTTGCAAGTGATAATAACCTAACTCCAATGAGCAAAGCTCAATAGGGACTTTATTGAAACTAGTGAGGTGTCTAGCAGAATCAAAGAATGTGGTGACCAGTCAAGCCTCAAGAAGCCAGAATCAATAAGGAATCCACAAGACACACTCTCTTACCTATATCTATGCTTCTCTCTGCATGAGGAGATTGTTTTCTTTTACTACAGAGTGGTATTCTACATCTGGGGTGAGGATACACCATCAGTTTTAGAGCACACATCCCTGTATATTTGCCATTCAAAAGGAAAGAAAATTGCTCCAGTTAAAAAAATTCCTAAGGAAGGATTCTGACTGGCCCCACTTGATCACATGCCCCCTTTACTGACAATCTTCACTTGTGATTCTCAAATCACAAGTGAGTAGATGAGGCTTCAAGGAAGAAAGTATATCTAGAGCAGAGGGTTCAACTGTCTTTTAGTCATCTCTTTTGCATCTACTGAATCCTTCTGCTGGGCTTCCAGCTAGGAACTTCAGAAAGAATCACCTGGTTTGGATGAGGAAGTAGTAGTACAACAAAAGAAGAAGTTGCCATTTTCTGAAGAAATGAGGGGAGACATGATAGCTGGCTATCAAAAGAAATGATTTACCAGAGATCCTGCAGCAAGTGAACAGATTCAGGGCTAGAACGAGAATCAACAAAATATTAATCATAATGGAAGTCTCTAGATTCTTTTCATGTCTGGCATTGAAGTAGACTTCAGTGTTACTGAATGCTGATTAATTTATATTTTTAAAAAATTGCTATTGTGTGGAGGGTAGACTGTAAGTGAGCAAGCATGGAGTAGGGAAAGTGGCTATAAGCTCTGTGTTAGCTCCTAGGTATGGGAGAAACAATGGTACCTTGGACCAACGTCATGGCCATGAAAGTGAAAATGGCTCAGTCATATCCAACTCTTTGTGACCCCATGATCTATACAGTCCATGGAATTCTCCAGGCCAGAATACTGGAGTGGGTAGCCTTTCCCTTCTCCAGGGGATCTTCCCAACCCAGGGATCGAACCCAGGTCTCCCACATTGCAGGTGGATTTTTTACCAGCTGAGCTACAAGGGATGCCCAAGAATACGGGAGTGGGTAGCCTATGCTTTCTCCAGCGAATCTTCCCGACCCAGAAATTGAACTGGTGTCTCCTGCATTGCACGTGGATTCTTGACCAACTGAGCTATCAGGGAAGCCTTACTTCCAAAAGTGGGAAGACTTGAGATAGACTTTAGAAGGAGAATCACAGGACTTGTTGGATTAGATGTCGATGCTAAGAAAAAGAAAAACAAGGAATTAGGAATTATACCAAGATTTCTGTGAAAACTAGAGTTAAAATAAATTTGGAGCAGAATCAAGAGTTCCTGACATGGTAAGTTTGAGACAAGGAGATGTATAGTAGGCAGTTGTTTATACATGTCATCACCAAAGATGTGGCACCTAAAGCCTCAGGAGTAAATGAGGCTTCAAGGAAGAAAGTACATCTAGAGCAGAGGGCTCAACTGTTCTTTTAGTCATCTCTTTTGCATATACTGAATCCTTCTGCTGGACTTCCAGCCAGGAACTTCAGATGAGAATCACAATCATTATTACAGTGAATCCCATGGAATGAGAAGCCAGACTCATCCCTCAGTGGGGAGCTAAGAACTAACCAAATGAACTGTTAAACAAGCATCTAAACTCCATGAGATGTGTTGATTGCTCCAAAGTATACCCTTTGGACAACTAAACAAATGATGAGAAACAGGCCTGTTGTAAACCACTGTGTCATTTCCCTTGGTTATCTTCAGAGCCAGGTTTTAGGACCCAGGAAAATTTATCCAACTTAGTTTCAGATGACTTAGAGTTGCTTCCTTTGGTAGGCTGAAAAATGGCCATAAGTTTCTGCAGCTTTTGTCAAGAGATGGCATCTATTCTTCCACCTCTTAAAATTAGGCTTGGCCGTATGACTTGTTAGTCAGTTGGACATGAGCAAACATGATACAAACAGAGGCTTGAAAAATGCTTTTGCATTGGAGCTTGCCCTCTCATGCTGCTGGGAAAACTTCTGCCACCATGTGAACAACTTTGGGTTGCTTTCTGGAGAATGAAAACATGGAGAGAGAAGATCCCACCACCTTAGTCATCTCAGCCTGGACTCCAGACACATGAATGAAGCCCCTCTAGACCATCCAGCCTTGGCCAGAGGAGCCATCCACCCATCTCTATCCAATGATGAGAAATAATGTTTATTGTTTTCAATTACTAAATTTTGGAGTGGTTTGTTATGTGTCTCAGAGGACAGTTAACTCTGAACCAGGTGGTCTACAGATGTTTCACAAGTACAGATATTCTTTATCTCACTTTTTTTTTTTTGGCTACACCATGTGGCTTGTGGGATCTCAGTTCTTTGACCAGGGACTGAAGTTGGAGTCCTAACCACAGGACCTCCAGGGAATTCCTTCTTATTCCTTTTGGAGGATTTGTGTTCAATCAGGTTTCATCAAAGGTTTAAACTAAAAGATGAAAGCTTAATTGAGAACTGTAGAGTGATAGCCAGGGGCAGTGGGGTCTTCCTGAGGTCCCTGAAATAGCTCCACAAAGGTGACTCAGATTTCACAGTTATGTGTTCTCATAGAATGATGTAGCTTTCCTTCACTGTGCTTTGTAATTATATTTTGGTGATTATTTTACAGTGTCTAGACTAAACAACACGCTGTTAGACTATAAGCTTAATGAAGGCAAGGATTGTGTCTAGTTTACCAGTGATTGTATCCTGGCACATACTAGACACTAATTTGTTGAAAGAATATATTTCAATTGTGCCTACTTCATATAAGGGATCCAGGCCTTCAAAAACATCACTTAACAGTATTTGTATCCAATGGACATGTCTCTCACAGGCACTCCCAGTCACAGGCTGTTGCTTGATTCTTTAGCAGTAGCAGGTAAAGTGTAGGTTTGGGATGGGGAATCTGAAATCAATGAAATATCAGGACACTCGCCACTATAATTCCTTATACTTATACCAAATGGTTGGCAAATGAATTCAAATAAACATTACTCAAGACACTGTAAGAAACTTGATACATAAGCAAGGAGCTTGGGGCAAGAGCAGGTGGTATAACTGGGAAAGTAATGTCCGGAGAATGTTCATATCATTCTGTGGACATTATAAGGCTGCAGTCACAAAGCAATTGTGAAACAAATACCCCAAGTGAGGCTGTAAACTCTGACAATCCTTAGAAATCTGTTACTACCAATATCCCAAATACACAATCTGAAGAGGAAAACTGAAAGAGCAAGAGTCAGACAGAGGTGGGTTCTATTAGTAAATGAATGACTTTGGCATGTTAACCTTCTCAAGGGTATGTTTCCTTGCCTGTCATTGGGGATAATAATATTTCAAAAAAAAGCACCTCCATTAGACTATCAGATCAGATCAGATCAGATCAGTCGCTCAGTCGTGTCTGACTCTTTGCGACCCCATGAATCGCAGCACGCCAGGCCTCCCTGTCCATCACCAACTCCCGAAGTTCACTCAGACTCACGTCCATCGAGTCAGTGATGCCGTCCAGCTATCTCATCCTCTGTCGTCCCATTAGTCTATAGGTACCTGCAATCAGGGACCATTTGTTTTCATGTATATTTTCCAGTGTTTAATAGTGCCAGACCTATAGTAGGTACAGAAGTGAATTTCTTCCTAGAGGTGATCCAAGACCTAGTCCTGGCTCCATCACAATCCACTGAGAGTGACCTTAGGAAATTTCCTCCCCCTCCCTGGGCCTCCCCTTCCTTTTTGTAGCAAGAGGAGCCTAGACATTTCCTCTAAGCTCCCTTCCAAATACAATATTTAATGAGTCTGTGACCATTTGGTACAATCTACTGCATTACTGCGCCTAGAAGTTAATAATGCTACAGACTGAGAAGACAGTATTGTCACCAATCACTTTGTATTTACAGATACACATGCATTTAAACCAGATCCTGTAAATAGCTACGATACGGTATTGCACTTTGGGCCTACTTTTGCATTTTTAGAGGTCAAGAGGTTTTTTTAAATCTCCTTTTATTTGGAATGTTAAGCGAAATGAAAACTGGGGACAAGTTGCCATAACACATATTATGCAGCTTGAACCTAATTGCACTATTACCATGATTGATGAACATTCACCACAATCAGCTGGAAGCTGCTGCCTTCATTCTGCAGAAACGAGGTCACAGAGCAGGGTTGAGGAATTGCCATCTAACAAGCAGATCTGTCTGTTGCCTGGTAGAAGAGTTTGCCATTATTACATTTAACTGTTGATTCTGTCTATTGTGAAGACACTTGTTCCCTTGAATTGGCTCCTGAGTTTTCAGGATTTTGACAATCTTCAGGTGAAAAATTCAATTTTTGCCTGGATACTCAGTAGGAGAGAAAGGATTATTGGATACACGTACTAACATACCCAGGGGTCATGAGGAGCTTGGTCTGACCAGGGTAGAAGGGTGTGACTGCCCAGAAAAATAATAATTATTCCTGACCTGTATAGGAATTTACAGTGTAAAAAGCTCATCCAGAAACACTGCCCTGGGAAGGGACCACATTCTTCCTTGGTCAGAGAATTGTATCAAGTTACAACTCCCAAAATGACCCACTGCTGACGCAGGCAGGCTACTCACTGCACTGCTTCAGAGCTTGATAAAAATTTCCTGACAGAGGCAGATACAAGGAATGCCAGCGCCTAAGCCTCAGAAACACTGAGCAGTTTTTGCTCAGGCCCATGGGACCTGGGCTTCCTCAGAGACTCCTTTCCAGAAGTGTTAGACAGCTGTCACCTCAGATTAGTCTGAGTAGTTGAACAATTTATTAACAAATTAGAGATATGTCTTTTCTTCAGTGGACTTGGAATCTGATGGCCTCAGGGCTGAATTCTACTGTGGCTCTAACACTTGCTAGTTGTATGATCTTGGCCAAGTCTCTTAACTTCTTCTGATCACAGTTTATCTATAAAAATGTACTATAGAATGTGGTGAGGAGCACAGACTTTGGAGCCTACTTTCTGGGTTTGAACCCCAGCTCTACCATTTACTCATTAGGTGACCTTAGACAAGCTAAAGAACCTATCTGTTCCTTAATTTGTTTTTAAACGAGATGGATTATAGTGCCTCCCTCACAAAGATGTCGGAAAGATAAATGAGTTAATACACATTCAGTGCTTGGAGCAACACCTCGTATTGAGTAAGCATCACTTGCTTACTTATATCAGTGTTGGCTACAGTGATATTGGGGTGATAATCCTTATCTCTTGGGTTTATTTTGCAGATCAACTGAAATATTGAAGGTGAAAATTAGGCTCTCAGAGTTATTAGTGCCAGAAGAGACTGAAAAGATTTCCCAGATGGCTTCCCTCATTTTATAAGTGGGAAATCAAGACTCACTGATGGGGAGGAACTGGTCCAGAATCTCAGGACAGAGTTTTTAAGTCTCCTGATTTCAGGGCAGAGCCTGAGTCCCCTGATTCCAAGTTCAAAACACTATCCTCTGTACTGAATCACAGAAGGCAACCTCTCCACAGAGCTGACCCTGAAGGGTTATTTAATGCACTTTCCTAGGACAATAAGCTGTGTTCAGAATGGAGAGAAAATCTGGGAGAGACTCTCCCGCCTCCTCCACTGACTTCTGAAGCAGCGTGTTAGTACAGAAGGAAACCAGGGATTAAGGCCAGGGCTGGATGAAAGATTTTCAGGAATCATTGCTAGCTCCATGTCATTGTTGCAGTAACAAACCAAACGTGTGCCTTGTGTCCAGACAAGCTAGAAGCATGAGCTAATGCATTAGGTTCGTTTCCAGTACCAGAGGGCTCTTCTGGTTTTGTTTTCTTCAGGTGTTTAATGAAGTAGTAGTTTCACATTAGCTCTTGGGTAGAAACCAAAGTTTCACTCTCAGGAGAATGAGGGACCTCTGAGTTCACTTTTCCCAATTTTTTTTCAGGGTTGTGCCCACTTAGATTTATTCTGCTTTGAATCAGATTTCTCAGCCAGAGTACTCAAGAGTGATAGAAAGACGGGTTGGAGGAAAGGGCAGGATGGGGAGAGAACCCTAAGAAGAATAGCAGATGGGATGAGAACTATTGACTTGGAGAAAGGGCAGATTCCAGGGGTCATGGTATCTGCTCTCAAATCACCTAAGTGGGTCACATGGCAGGGGGAGCAGAGACTGAAGTCTCTGACAACAGAGATACCACAGATGGGGTGGGAAGAGGAAGAAGAATTTCTAGGAGGCAGATTTCAGCTTAAAGCAAGGAAAACTTTCTGATTATGAGAGCTACCGAAAGGTGTGGAAACTGAGCTCCCATCCCTCCCTAGGAAGTATGCTTTAGAAGAGATTTGGCTGTGAGGCTTGACAGCCACTTGTCAGATATATGAAGATTGGAATTGACTAGTGAGACTTGGTAAAATTTGAGATCCCACCAACTGTAAATTTTTTAGATTCTGGGAACCTAAGAACCAATGACCAATGTCATGGAGTTCCCACAGTGAAGAACCCACTGGAAAGCAGCAAAATCAGACATTTGTGACCTATTTCTTGATTTTGCCTGTGTTTGTCTTTTTGTCTTCCTCGAGCACATGCATTTGCTCTTCTATATAGCAGGAACCTTTGACATTTTGCAGGGGATAATCTTTTTCTTTTAAGTGTGTTTCCTGACTCAGCCTTTGCTCTTTCAGCATCATTTAGAGAGGCTGAGCTCTCTGGAGATTAGCTCTGGCCTTGTCACCACAGCAACTGCCCAAGCCCTCTGGGCATCCGTGGTAACAGACGAGGGCTTTGAGAAACAAGGCTTATCTAGTGGTGAGAGGAAGCCCCACAGGGAGCCTGATATGAAACAAGCTGGCTGTGTAAGGAGAGGGGTTTTTTTTCTTTTTTTTCCGCAAAAGATTAGCTATGCAGGTGTGTCTCACTTTACACAGTTAGCCAGGCCCTGAAAAGTGTGCATGGGTGTGTCAAATTTTGGTCAAGGGAGGGAATCTTATTTTAAAGGCAGAGAAGAGACTTGCTTTTCCAAGTCCCTATAGTGAATCACCTTCGTAAAGTGGAGTCAACTTTTGTAAAATGAATCTCCGCCCACATTGTGACCTAGTTAGTCTAGTGCTGAGTGTATGTGAGTGGGGCCACCTGTAGAGAACCCCAGGGTCATGCTTCCACCTCCACTGCAGGCAAGAAACAGCAGCAGCTCAGCTTGGGGTGGACAGAGTGTAACAGGGAAGCAGAGTGGGAGTAGGGCCACAATGAAGGGAGATCGGGATGGTGGGCCTTGCCTAGCACAAGCAGTTCTGCTGCAGCAGAGGTGGGGTGTCTGAGAGACGGGTGTTCTTGGAGGTGCCCAGCAAGGAGGGTTCTGTGTCCAGCGTATCAGACATCTTGTCGCAAATGGCATCCACCAGGCGCTCGAAGGCCTGCCTCACGCTGATGTTCTCCTTGGCACTGGCTTCAAAGAAGTCAAACCCTGAAGATAGAAGAGAGATTGGGATTGACATATATTATGTATAAAATAGATCACTAATGAATAGCTACTGAATAGCACAGAGAACTCTACTGAATGCTCTGTGGTGATCTAAATGGGAAGGAAATCCAAAAAAGGAGCTACATGTATGTGTGTGTTAGTCACTCAGTCATGTCTGACTCTTTGCAACCCCATGGACTATAGCCCACTGGGCTTTTCCATCCCTGAGATTCTCCAGGAAAGATTACTGGAATGGGTAGCCATCCTCTTCTCCAGGGGATCTTCCCGACCCAGGGATTGAACCTGGGTCTCCTGCATTGCAGGCAGATTCTTTACTGTCTGAGCCACAGGGAAGCTGTACATGTATAGGTACAGCTGATTCACTTTGCTGTACAGTGTACACTAACACATTATTGTAAAGCAACTATACTTTATAGTATACCATATAGTTGTAAAGCAACTATATAAAATTTTTAAAAATAGAAGAGAGATAGTAGTAAGGATTTTTCCCTTCCCTTTCATGCCCCCTTGATAGAACACTCTGTATTAATATAGCCAGTGCTCAGGCTTTGAAGCAAGGAGGGCTTGCTGCTTCAAGGAGGTTTCTTCTTGAAGGAGATGGTTCAGTGACCCAGGATCCTGAGCCAGATTGATCCTGGTTCTATCATGGACCAGCTGTGTAATCCCCAGCAAGTCATTATTTTCTTTATGAATCAATTCCCTGGTTTGTAAATTGGGATAATCTTACCTATCTCATAGATTTATTTCAAGGATTAAACAAGAGAATGCAGGTAAAGTGTACACTTCTGTACCTGATGGGGTGAGACAGCGTGAGAGTAATAATTAGATGTTTTTTGAGAGTTACTACGTGACTATGTATATACAACACTTCCGTTTCCAAAGCATTGATTGAATGTCTTACTTCATTTGATCCTCATGTCACCCCTGGGGGATGGAGTGTCCAGGCAGACCTTCTCCATTTCACTAACACTCACTCTGTGGCTCCAAGAAAAAAGCTGACCTGCCCAAGGTCATCAGTATAAGAAGCCTAAGCTTGTCCTTTTTTGACCAGTGCTTTTGTTCCTCTTTCCCCTGGTCCCCCGCTTACCCCAGCCTGGCCAGCTCTAGTCTAGACTCTGGGAGGCACCCCAAGATCTTCACCAAATAAGTAAAGCTTCATTTGCTCTTTCTACCCACAGACACACTGGCTTATCTCCCCTCTGAGGGCTTTCTCTTCCCTGAATTCCCAGGAATTACTCTGGATCTCTCCTGCCTCACAAGATCCTTACAAATGGCCCAGGAAAAACTGCATCTGAAGCGTGAGACTTTCTTATGTGTTTTGCACCTTAAGACCCTTAAAGATACTTCCTGTGACAATGCACAGAACCTGGTTGTCCCAGGAGACAAGAGAAAGGTCCTCCTGATTCAGATAAAGCGGCCAACTGAGGAGTCCTTCCCAACTCCTTCCCAACTGAAGAGTCTTAGCCAGGTTGGTGGCAGTCCTTAGACGCATGAACCTGTTTTCTCTGTTTCGTCCCTGCACCAGCCTATTTCCTCCTCTTTTGTCCATCCACCTTCCTCTTTCCCTTCCTTCCAAGTCCATCTTTTATTTCTCCTCAAAAACTTCCCTCTTTGCTTTTACCCATTTTAGCTCTTTCTTTTTCTCTTCTGTTCCTCATATTCCTTGGGATCCTTAATATTTGTTGAGTACCTACTGTATGCCAGATGCTATGCTAGGAGCTTTACAAATATTGTCTTAATCCTCATAATAGCCTGTGAGATAAATATAATCATCTCCAATTTATAAAAGAAAGATGAAGGCTCCAAGAGATTACATAACTCACACGAGGTCACGTGACTGTGTTAGTGGAAACTGGGTTTAGATCTGGGTTTGGCTGGCTTCCATGTCCATACACAGCCCTGCCTCTCCTCATTTCTTCATCTTTCTCCCTTTCACTTTCCTTTTTTCTTTTTTTCTGCTCATATCTTTTTCTTACTTTACAAGTCTCTTTGGCCTCCTTTGCTTTTATCTGACTACCACAGTATCTAAATCTAGGCAAGTCACTTTATCTTTCTGAATCACTTAACCTCTCTGAGCCTCAGACTCCTCATTTGTCAAATAGGAATAATCACAGCATCTTCCTGCTGAGAGCAGTTGGGAGGATGAAGCCAGACGATGGATAAATTGCTGTACAAAGTTGCTTGTTACAATGACAGCTTCTTTCTGCTCTTCTTTTATCTGCTCCTTTTACCTCCACTTCACCGCTTTCTCCCTCTTATCATCTTCTCATACACACAGGAGGGGGGTCTTTTTCCTCCTCCCTCTTTCTCCCTAATATCTCATTGTCCACAGAGAGGGCTGAAGCCCCAGGCACAAACAGGGGTCCTCTTGCCCAGGCCATCCAGCCTGAAGGCACTCACAATTACACTAGCTCACCTCTGGTGGACAGCCTCTTCTGGGGCCCACTTCCCGACCTGAGAAAGGCAAGCTGTAGAAGTTCCTGCTAATTGTGGACGAGATAAAGAAGGAAGTGGCCGCTGGCTTGTTATCCACAGGCTGTTGAAACTCAGCCGGCTTTAGAGACTCTTCAGCATGTAGCCTGTCCTTAATGGATATCATAAAAATTGACTTTCTGGCCTTTGACTGGTTTGTTACAAGTGATACTGTTTAGGGAAGCAGGCAGTGTATGTTGCTTGCCTAGGAAAGGGGGAAATAGGTAAAGAAGTAAATAGGCTTAAATCATCAATGTGGATGAAGATGGGGACACAGGTCAAGGCCAGGGGCACTGATCCCTTCTGAGGAATTGGCACCAAGGGGAGGACATGCTCACTGCACAAGAGGGCAGTGGGTAAGAAAGCCAGGAGTCAGAAAGCCTGGGTTTGAACAGTCTCTGTCAGCCACCAGCTGTGTGACCTCAGGCAAGTTGCCTAATTTCTCCCAGCCTCTGTTTCTTCATCTGTGGAATAGGTAAATATGACCTGCCTCATAGAGTGGGAATAAGGTTTAAATGCACAAAAGGATGTGAAGTGATTGGCATGTGAAATCCATGGCAATTCCCTTTCTCTTATCTTCCTAGCCCATCTGAGTCCTAGCTTCCCTGCCCCTCCATCATTCACCAGGGCCTTTGGAGGAAAGCCTCTTTTTTCTTCATCATTTAGGGCTGATCGACAAACCAGGTCTTTACTGAACATTGACTTTGTGCCATGTCTTGCACTGAGTGCCAGGGACAAAAGAAGACCAAATCTAATTATGGAGAAAAGACACACTAATCAGAGTATCAGTCCCTCACGTGTGCATAGTCCTTAATGATTGACAAATACAAATTTTAAAAAACTTTGTGATGGAAGTGGGGCAAGGCAAGGGTTATCATTTGTAATTTACAGATAGGAAAACTGAGGCTCAGGGACGGAGCATAAGCCAGGGCTCTTATTGCTTATCCCCCTTTGTCTCACTCTCGGTTGGGACAGTGACAAACACATTATAACCCAGGTAGAGCAAACTAGAGGTTGTGCAGGAATGCATCTGAGGGAGAGAACAGAAGGGGAGGAGATGGGGAATAAGGTTCCAAAAGTTAAGAGAGAGGGGAGACTTAAAGGTCAGAACCGAACAAAACTTATGCTTTGAACTTATGCTAATGAACTTATGCTTTAAGCCTTAGCTTGGATATGGCTTCTTCATCCTCTGTGCTTCTTCTGCCACAGCACAACTTACCCTGCACAGTGGAAGTCCATCTGACAAGGAGCTCCCCAAGCAGGGATCACGTCATTTATCCGAGCTCCAGCACTAGCCAGAGGAGTACGGGCTTGCTAAGTGTTAACTGAATGAATGGACAGATGGATGAAGGGGACAGGAATGAGCATGGAGGGTGTGGCTAGGGGGCTGTGGATGGTGAAGGTCATGAGAACTCATCTCAACAAACAGGACAAATCCTGTGCTGGGCACTGGGGACACTGATGTGAATCAAATGCAGTTCCCACTGTTGAGGAGCTCCTAGTCTAGTGTGGAAGATAGACATATAGACAGTGTTGGAAAGGCAGGTAGTGAGGGCACTGTCAGGAGCACAGGAGGCACCTATCTAAGCCTGGGGCCCAAGGAAAGCTTCTTGGAAAAGCTGATTCCTAAGCATATATCAGCTACATAAAGCTATGTGGTGGTAGCGGGGTGGGGGGGTGCTTCCCTGGTGGTCCAATGGTTAATAATCCTCCTGCCAATGCAGGGGACATGGGTTCCATCCCTGGTCTGGGAAGATTCCACATGCCTCAGAGCAGCTAAGCCCATGGGCCACAACTACTGAGCTAGCGTTCTAGAGCCTGTGCTCTGCAAAAAGAGAAGCCACGGCAATGAGAAGCCACGCACCACAATGAAGAGCAGACTCAGTTCAGCAATGAAGACCCAGCACAGCCAAAAATAAAGAAATAAATCTTAAAAAAAAAAAAAAGACACATAGTATGAGTGTAAGTGTGAGCACACACACACATATAGAACACTAGGCCCAGGAAACAGCATAAACACATATAAGGGGGCAGAAAACAGCCTTTATTATCCCAGAATGCCCAGAGCAGTTTATCATTAGAGCAGAAAGCTCAAATTGGTGAGATAAGAGGCCGTAAGCAACCAAACACAGAGAGTATGTATGTCATGCCAAAGAGCTGTCATCACTGTCCTCTCAAAGGTGCCCAAGGTAGGAGACCTCTGATTCAAGTAAGCGGCACATCACCCTAGCCAGCTCGTGGGTCTCTTTTGCTATCAGAACAACCTCAAATGCACCTCCAACCAATTACTGTCAGACTACTGGAAGGCTCTTCATTAGTAGGCCAAGATGGTAACCTTTTCCTCAGGTTCATTAGTGAGGAGTCTCAGGAGCTGAGAATCTGCAGAGCTCAGGAAGATGACAACCAATTAATCAGACTAGCCCCCAGTCCTTTCCTCCCTCTAATTGGCTTCAGAACAATGGAATTTCTGCTGCCTTTAACAGGGCCCAATTCTTAACTGAGTCTGAGAAAATTCCCACCCCCAAAATGCTCCTGTTTATCCATCCTGTCCAAAGGCATCTGTCATAGCCCCACAAGCTCCACTGACTCTGGCCACATTGCCTGCTTCTGAATGTGACCTCAGAATTCTTTTCAGAAACTCACAATAAACTAAACTCACCTCTCCTCATCGTGACACTGCCGCAGAACATTTCTCGCCTACTTTTACATTCAAATCCCTTCTCTAGCCGGCTCTGGTACCTCCTCATCTCCATCTTGTATTATATTAATCTGCAACTCAAGCCCCTCTAGTCACTGATGACTTTGGCAAATGACTCGTCGTCTTCCTTACCACCCAGGCATGTACTCACTGTCACGAACGTAGGCTTTCAGGTGCACAATCCACCCCAATACCCTGGCTGTTAATTTCTTAACCATCTCATTTCCAACAAAATTATCTTCCGTTTTGCTTATGCTATGTCACTGTCCTTATAACTTGAGCTATTTTGAATTAGATTTGTGTGCTAAGTCATGTCCAAATCTTTGTGACCCCATGGACTGCAGGCAGGTCAGGAAGCAACAGTTAGAACTGGACATGGAACAACAGACTGGTTCCAAATAGGAAAAGGAGTACATCAAGGCTGTATATTGTCACCCTGCTTATTTAACTTATATGCAGAGTACATCATGAGAAACGCTGGGCTGGAAGAAGCACAAGCTGGAATCAAGATTGCAGGGAGAAATATCAATAACCTCAGATATGCAGATGACACCACCCTTATGGCAGAAAGTGAAGAGGAACTAAAAAGCCTCTTGATGAAAGGGAAAGAGGAGAGTGAAAAAGTTGGCTTAAAGCTCAACATTCAGAAAACAAAGATCATGGCATCTGGTCCCATCGCTTCATGGGAAATAGATGGGGAAACAGTGGAAACAGTGTCAGACTTTATTTTGGGGGGCTCCAAAATCACTGCAGATGGTGATTGCACCCATGAAATTAAAAGACACTTACTCCTTGGAAGGAAAGTTATGATCAACCTAGATGGCATATTCAAAAGCAGAGACATTACTTTGCCAACAAAGGTCCGTCTAGTCAAGGCTATGGTTTTTCCAGTGGTCATGTATGGATGTGAGAGTTGGACTGTGAAGAAAGCTGAGCACCGAAGAATTGATGCTTTTGAACTGTGGTGTTGGAGAAGACTCTTGAGAGTCCCTTGGACTGCAAGGAGATCCAACCAGTCCATTCTAAAGGAGATCAGTCCTGGGTGTTCTTTGGAAGGACTGATGCTAAAGCTGAAACTCCAGTACCTTGGCCACCTCATGTGAAGAGTTGACTCATTGGAAAAGACTCTGTTGCTGGAAGGGATTGGGGGCAGGAGGACAAGGGGACAACAGAGGATGAGATGGCTGGATGGCATCACCGACTCGATGGACATGAGTTTGAGTGAACTCCAGGAGTAGGTGATGGACAGGGAGGCCTGCTGCAATTCATGGGGTCGCAAAGAATCAGACACGACTGAGCGACTGATCTGAACTGGACTGCAGCATGCCAGGTCTCCTTCTCTCACCATGTCCCAGAGTTTGCCCTAGTTCATGTCCATTGAATTGGTGATGCTATGCAAACATCTCATCCTCTGCCGCCTTCTCCTCCTTTTGCCTTCAATCCTTCCCAGCATCAGGGTCTTTTCCAATGAGTCAGTTCTTTGCATCAGGTGGCCAAAGTACTGGAGCTTCAGCTTCAGCATCAGTCCTTCCAAAGAGTATTCAGGGTTGATTTCCTTTAGGATTGACTGACTTGATCTCCTTGGTGTCCAAAGGACTTTGAAGAGTCTTGTCAAGAACCACAATTCGAAAACATCAATTCCTCAGCGTTCAGTCCAACTCTCACATCCGTACGTGACTATTGGAAAGGCCATAGCTTTGACTATACAGACATTTGTTGGCAAAGTGATGTCTTTGCTTTTCTATACACTGTTTAGGTTTGTCTAGATTTGTGTTACTAGAGCTCAGAGAGGTCTAATTAATCCAATATCCACCCTTCACCTTATTAGGTTAACACCCAAGATTCTGCATGGCTCAGCCTCTGCCCACTTCCTCAGCCTCATCTCCCTGACTCACACCATGCTCCAGAAACAACACTTTCTTATTTGGTGCTGTTACTCATGCTACTACTTTCTAGCTCTTACTCCTGATCCTCTTTATTACTCATGTGTGGAATCCCTGATTCCAAATTGCCTTTCCTTTCTCTTCCCACCCCATCTCCACCACTGGGAACTCAGGACATACAATGTATTTTTCCCCTAGACCCCCATGGCACCTGACATGATTGTTTCAGTCAGATTCCCTCAGGAAAATATGAACTATTTTCAACATTTAAACAGAGGGAAATGGTTATATGGATGACAGAAGAACTAAGAGGCCAAACAGAATAGTGAAGAAACCCAGATATTATCAACAGTTGGGGCGGGGTTGAGGGGAGGGATCTATTAATGGGACCAAAGGAAGTTAAAACCATGGGAGCAGGAGTCGGAGAAGAAGAGCAGCCCCTCCTGGAGGAGCCAGGCAAAGGGTACGGGAGACACACATGTAGGTTTTTCCCCTTTTCAACATGCCAATTACTTGCCTGTGTCTCTCCTTGGCTAAACCAAGCCAGAAGCCACTATCAAAGGAGCCTGGAAAACACAGCCTTTGGGCAGTTTCAAGAGAGAGAGACAGAGAAGAAGGGTGAGGAACGACAGCAATCAAGCTAAGGACTGGCACAGGATGTTGAGTGTATCTCTCTACTATTTGGTTTCCCTGATCAATGAGCACCTTGAGGGCAGGAAACCTATCCACCTCTATGTCACCAGGGTCCATCATATGTTCAGCGATGGTGGCAGACTGTTCAATGTCCTCCCTATAGAAGATTTTATTTTCCCATCCACTGCCAAGCAGCTTGCAGTGCCTCCTTGTGGGAGGAATGTATTTCCTTCATCCATCAACATCAGATTTCATCATGTAACTTGCTTTGGACAATGAATGTGGGTATTCTGAGTGCCAGAGGAAGCTTTGAACATCTTTGTGTGGCGTGGGCCTCCCAGATTGGATCTCAGAGTTGCATGACATGGACAGAGTTGCAGCTGACTTGCAACTGGCATATAATGTGAGTGGGAAATCAACTTTTATTATCTAAGCTCCTGACTTGGGTTGTTACCACATACCATTATGTTGTCGTAATCTAAAGAATTCTCACCAACATTATGACTGAGGGTGGAAATACCAAGAGAAACTATGTCAGGCTTTTGCAAAAACACCACTGGGTGATGATACAATGGGAGCATTAGGATTTTGACTCTGAAGGCTAAGTTTTGAGTATTGGACCTGCCACCTATGACCTGTATGGCTTAGAAAAGTTACATAATCTTCAAGTTAAAATTAAAAAAAAAGACATGGAGGTGTGGCACAGCTCATTGTGTGCAAGAAAACATAAGTGGTCAGCTTCTTTAGTGTAATGGAGTTGAATACAATGCTGCCTCCCAGGCTAGGGGTGAGGGTAAGAGTCACAAGAGACTTGCTGTGAAAACACATTGTGAATCACAAGTCATTACACCAAAGTTAGTTGTTCTCAGTATCAAGTAGGTCTTTCTCTGCAACCAGGCTGAGTGATGCAAGGTTTCAGTTCATCCCAATCCAAAAAACATTTATTGAGCACCTAAAACTGAAAGAGGCCATCTTGATGCATATAATATAAAGGTAGACAAAATAACATAATACACCCTGATGCATCTATCACTCAAATTTAATACATATCAATATTTCCTCCAAAAAGAGGCCATGTACAAGGGTCTGTGGGCACTGAGTGATGAGTCAGGAATTGTGTGAATTGAAATCATGGAATCAGAGGGATAGAGCTGAACAGATCTTTCCACTCAGTTAATCCAAATCCACTGTTTTTCAAAAGGGCAAACTGAGATCCAGAAACAGGAAATAAGATGCTCAAGGTCACACAGTAAACTAGTGGCAGAAGCAGGATAAAACCCTCAGTCTCCAAACACGTAGGCTAGTACTTTTCCCTCCATGCTTCACTACAGTGAGCATTTATACGTATGTTTCAAAACCACATTTTGAACAGATGTTGCAGTGAAAAAGAAAAAAAGAAGAATGGGTTTTTCATTTGCCTTTCCTGAGAACAAAAAAGATAAAAAAAAAACAGTGGGCAGGCCTGAACATTCCTAGGTTTTTACTTTAACTGCTCCTAACTCTACAACACAAGAGAAGACTCTACACATGGACATCACCAGATGGTCAACACTGAAATCAGATTCATTATATTCTTTGCAGCCAAAGATGGAGAAGCTTTATACAGTCAGCAAAACCAAGACCAGGAGCTGACTGTGGCTCAGATCATGAACTCCTTATTGCCAAATTCAGACTTAAATTGAAGAAGGTAGGGAAAACCACTAGACCATTCAGGTATAACCTAAATCAAATCCCTTACAATTATACAGTGGAAATGAGAAACAGATTTAAGGGACTAGATCTGATAGACAGAGTGCATGATGAACTATGGAATGAGGTTCATGACACTGTACAGGAGACAGGGTGCAAGACCATCCCCATGGAAAAGAAATGCAAAAAAGCAAAATGGCTGTCTGAGGAAGCCTTACAAATAGCTGTGAAAAGGAGAGAAGCGAAAAGCAAAGGAGAAAAGGAAAGATATACCCATTTGAAGGCAGAGTTCCAAAGAACAGCAAGGAGATATAAGAAAGCCTTCCTCAGTGATCAGTGCAAAGAAATAGAGGAAAACAATAGAATGAGAAAGACTGGAGATCTCTTCAAGAAAATTAGAGATACCAAGGGAACATTTCATGCAAATGGGCACAATAAAGGACAGAAATGGTATGGACCTAACAGAAGCAGAAGATATTAAGAAAAGGTGGCAAGAATACACAGAAGAACTGTACAAAGAAGATCTTCACGACCCAGATAATCCCAATGGTGTGATCACTCACCTAGAGCCAGGCATCCTGGAATGTGAACTTAAGTGGGCCTTAGGAAGCATCACTATGAACAAAACTAGTGGAGGCAATGGAATTCCAGTTGAGCTATTTCAAATCCTAAAAGATGATGCTGTGAAAGTGCTGCACTCAATATGCCAGCAAATTTGGAAAACTCAGCAGTGTCCACAGGACTGGAAAAGGTCAGTTTTCATTCCAATCCCAAAGAAAGGCAATGCCATAGAATGCTCAAACTACCACACAATTGCACTCATCTTACATGCTAGCAAAGTAATGCTCAAAATTCTCCAAGCCAGGCTTCAACAGTATGTGAACTGTGAACTTCCAGATGTTCAAGCTGGTTTTAAAAAAGGCAGAGGAATCAGAGATCGAATTGCCTACATCCGCTGGATCATTAAAAAAAGCAAGAGAGTTCCAGAAAAACATCTATTTCTGCTTTATTGACTATGCCAAAGCTGTTGACTGTGTGGGTCACAACAAACTCTCGAAAATTCTGAAAGAGATGGAAATACCAGACCACCTGACCTGCCTCCTGAGAAATCTGTATGCAGGTCAGGAAGCAACAGTTAGAACTGGACATGGAACAACAGACTGGTTCCAGATAGGAAAAGGAGTTCGTCAAGGCTGTATATTGTCACCCTGCTTATTTAACTTATATGCAGAGTACATCATGAGAAACGCTGGACTGGAAGAAACACAAGCTGGAATCAAGATTGCAGGGAGAAATATCAATAACCTCAGATATGCAGATGACACCACCCTTATGGCAGAAAGTGAAGAGGAACTAAAAAGCCTCTTGATGAACATGAAAGAAGAGAGTGAAAAAGTTGTCTTAAAACTCAACATTCAGAAAACTAAGATCATGGCATCTGGTCCCATCACTTCATGGTAAATAGAGGGGGAAACAATGGAAACAGTGAGAGACTTTATTTGGGGGGGCTTCAAAATCATTGCAGATGGTGACTACAGCCATGAAATTAAAAGATGCTTGCTCCTTGGAAGAAGAGTTTGACCAATCTAGACAGCATATTCAAAAGCAGAGACATTACTTTGCCACCAAAGGTCCATCTAGTCAAGGCTATGGTTTTCCAGTAGTCATGTATGGATGTGAGAGTTGGACTATAAAGAAAGCTGAACGGTGAAGAATTGATGCTTTTGAACTGTGGTATTGGAGAAGACTCTTGAGAGTCTCTTGGACAGCAAGGAGATCCAACCAGTCCGTCCTAAAGGAAATCAGTCCTGAATATTCATTGGAAGGACTGATGCTGAAACTGAAACTCCAATACTTTGACCACCTGATATGAAGAACTGACTCATTTGAAAAGACCCTGATGCTGGGAAAGATTGAAGGCGGGAGGAGAAGGGGATGGACGACAGAGGATGAGATGGACATGTGTTTGAGTAGACTCCAGGAATTGGACAGGGAGGCCTGGCATGCTGTACTCCATGGGGTCGCAAAGAGCTGGACACAACTGAGTGACTGAACTGAACTGACTTATGGTCCATCAATAGAGAATCCACCTGCCAATGCAGGGGACACTAGTTCGAACCCAGAAAGATCCCACATGCCTTGGGGCAACTAAGCCCATGTTCCACAACTACTGAGCCAGCTCTCTAGAGCCTGCGCTCCACTGTAAGAGAAGCCACTGCAATTAGAAGCCCATAAACAGCAACAAAGGGTTATTTACCCCCTTCTCATTGCAACTAGAGAAAGCTCACGTGCAGCAATGAAGACCCAGCACAGTCAAAAATAAAAATTAAAAGATGCTTACTCCTTGGAAGGAAAGTTATGACCAACCTAGATAGCATATTCAAAAGCAGAGACAATACTTGGCCAACAAAGGTTCGTCTAGTCAAGGCTATTTCCTGTGGTCATGTACGGATGTGAGAGTTGGACTGTGAAGAAGGCTGAGCACCGAAGAATTGATGCTTTTGAACTGTGGTGTTGGAGAAGACTCTTGAGAGTCCCTTGGACTGCAAGGAGATCCAACCAGTCCATTCTGAAGGAGATCAGCCCTAGGATTTCTTTGGAAGGAATGATGCTAAAGCTGAAACTCCAGTACTTTGGCCACCTCATGCGAAGAGTTGACTCATTGGAAAAGACTCTGATGCTGGGAGGGATCGGGGGCAGGAGGACAAGGGGACGACGGAGGATGAGATGGCTGGATGGTATCACTGACTCGATGGACGTGAGTCTGAGTGAACTCCGGGAGTTGGTGATGGACAGGGAGGCCTGGCATGCTGCGATTCATGGGTTCGCAAAGAGTCGGACACGACTGAGCGACTGAACTGAAACCACATTAGGGCTGGTCTTGGTGTGGAACACTCCTCTCCCAATCTCCCAGCCCCCCAACTCTTTGCCTAACTAATATTTTTCTGATCCTTTTGTTCTCAGCTTAAGTGTTACTTTCTCAGAAGACTTTGACTCTCCAGTCTAAAATTAGGTCTCTCTTTTTAACTTTCTTCATATCACTTGTGGTGGACTTACCTTACTTTTAGTGGAAGCCCATAGCTCAGTTGGTAAAGAATCCGCCTGCAATGCAGGAGACCCCGGTTGATTCTTGGGTAGGAAAGATCCCTTGGAGAAGGGATAGGCTACCCACTCCAGTATTCTTGGGCTTCCCTTGTGGCTCAGCTGGTAAAGAATCCACCTGCAGTGCGGGAGACCTGGGTTCGATCTCTGGATTGGGAAGATCCCCTGGAGAAGGGAAAGGCCATCCACTCCAGTATTCTGGCCTGAAGAATTCCAAGGACTATACAGTCTACGGGGTTGCAAAGAGTCGGACACGACTGAGCAACTTTCACTTCACTACCTTACTTTTATCTGTCCACCATTCCTTCTTTTATGGAACTGCTACTTTAAACAACTGTGGTGGAACTATAGGTTATAATACTTGCCTCCCCCAGCCACTGAAACAGGCATGTGACTCACAGGTGTCCAATCATAGTCTTCCCTGAGATTGATATATGGTGGTTGGGAGCAAGAATCCTCTTTTGCAGAAGTTGGAGGATATAAATCTGGAGCTGCCATCATTTATCTTATTCCCCATTCAGAGTCTGACTACAGAAAGAGGCTGAAGGGATGTGCAAAGTTGAGAAATACAGACCCAGTTGAGTCCTGTGACTAGTGGACTTCCCAGCTACATAAGCTAATACATTCTTTTTTAAAATTAAAGCTAGGTTGATTTGAGATTTTATCACTTGCCATAATGAGAGTCCTAAGTCATACAGAACATATCACAGTTTTAAACAGTATTATTGAGATATAATTTCCATACCATACAATTTACCCATTTACAAATTTTTAATTATATATTTACTTGTATGATTATTTGTTTAATGTCTCTTTTCCCCATTAGTTCCATGATAGTAAGAATCACACCTAAGTGCCAAGATACAACCTGTCTCAGAGTATATGCTCAATAAGTATTTTTCAATGTATAAATGTATGAGTGAATGAGTATCCTGTGCTGGATGGTTGGGATAATGAAAACAATTAGACGTAACCCCGACTACTGCTGAGGTGTAGTGTGAAACAGACATGTAAATAGCTGAGTTCTGGTAAGCAGTAGAGAAAAGCTCAGGAAGTTCAGTAGGACTGAGATGGGTTACCTTGACCTACGCAAATCTAACCAATTCATTAATGCCCTCTTTAAGTGTCTTCCTAAACTCTGTACTAAGAATTAATCTCACTTCTGTCTTTCTACATAAATTAGATAGATCTTTATTGGCTCTGTGTGTGTGTGTATATATATGTGTGTACGCGTGTGCACTAAATCACTTAAGTTGTATCTGATTCTTTGTGACCCCATGGACTGATTGTAGCCTGCCAGGTTCTGCTGTCCATGGGATTTCCCAGGCAAGAATACTGGAGTGGGTTGCCATTTCCTCCTCCAGAAGATCTTCCTGACCCAGGGATCAAACTGGCGTCTCCTGCATTGCAGGCGAATTCTTTGTTGCTGAACCACCGGGGAAGCCCCTTTATTGGCTCTGCTGCTGCTAAGTCAGGTCAGAAATGCATAATCTTAAGCAAGAACTTCATGAACCTATGCTGAACTTGACCTATCTTGAAGAGTTATGTTGAGAATTAAAAGAGATAATTAACACAAAGCATTTCATAGACTGCCTGGCTCAATATATATTATCTATTATTATAATATTTGCTGTATAGTGAGGTTAAGTGGTCAAAAGTGCTGCTCTGGAGCCAGAATTCTGACTCTACCTGTTACTAGCTATGTGATCTTAAACAAGTTACTCAACTTTTCTGTGCCTCAGTTTTCTCATCTCTACAAGAAATGTACCTAAATTAAATTAGGTACTTTTAAATTAAATGAGTATTACTTTAAAACACTTAGAATAGGGCCTGGCACATGGTAAATACCTAATAAATGTTTAACAAACTCACCTTTTAAAAACATTAGTCATAATGACTTGGTATGCTGGCTATATTTTTTCCTAATATAAAATTAACTCACCTTTTAAAAACAGTCTTGTTTAACCTTAAAGGGCTTGAGATGCTAATTATATTTTTTCCTAATATACACCAAAATATATACATAAAATCATCTTGAACACCCAGTGACATGAATCTCTTAATTGGGGAAGCGCTAATCTAGACTCACACAACCCAATGAATTTTGGTTCCCTAAATACACAGGGCTGTTCCTCGCCTTTGCCAGTGTTATTCCCCCTGCCTGGATTGTCCTTGCCTTTCTTCCTCACTTGACTGCTCCTAATTATCTCCAAGGCCTAATTTGGAGTCAGGGAGCCTTACTCCTCCAGCTCTGTTTTCCTTGCAAATCAGGGACTTCCCTGGTGGTCCAGTGGTTAAGAATCCACTAGCCAATGCAGGGGACAGGGATTCAATCCATGCTTCAGGAATATTCCACGTGCTGCAGGGCAACTAAGCCTGTGCACCACAGCTACTGAGCCCAAGCACCCTAGAGCCCATGCTCAGCAGCAAGAGAAGCCATCACAATGAGAAGCTCAGCATCACAACTAGAGAAAGCCCAAGCACAGCAACAAAGACCCAGTGCAGCCAAAAATAAAATAAATTTAAAAAATATTTTAAAGACTTTCAAAGCAGAAATAGAGACATAGAAGTAGAGAACAAATGCATGGATACCAAGGGGGAAGGGAAGGTAGTAGGAAGAACTGGGAGATAAAGATTGACACATATACACTATTGATGTTGTTCAGTCGCTAAGTCGTGTCTGACTCTTTTCAACCTCATGGACTGCAGCATGCCACACTTCCCCGTTCTTCACTATTTCCCGGAGTTTGCTCAAATTCATCTAACCATCTGCTGCCCTCTTCTCCTTTTGCCTTCACTATTTCACAGCATCAGGGTCTTTTTCAATGAGTTATCTCTTGATACGACACATAAAATGGATAACTAATGAGGACATACTGTATAGCACAAGGAACTCCCTTGTAATGTACTGTGGTGACCTGAATGGGAAGGAAATTCAAAAGGGAGGAGACAATATGTGTATGTATGGCAGATTCATTTTGCTGTACAGTAGAAAATAGCACAACATTGTAAAGCAAACTGTACTCAAATCAATATTAATTAAAAAAAAGACTCAGCATGGGCTTCACATTCTCTGACCCAAACTGAATAGATGCCTCCTCTGTGTCCACAGCCCCTGGCGCATCCTTCTATCACAGCACTGATCACCTGGCTTATCACAGTTTCTGTCTCAGACCAGGGAACATAGCCTATTTTGCAGCACAGTACTTGGCATGGAGTAGGAGCTCAGAAAGTCATAATTAGAATGAAGTAAAATGAAGTAGCCAAATACTTGACTCCATAAAATTTTAATCAAAATATATTTTTACAGTGTTTACTCACTGCCAGACCATATGCCAGGCACTATGGGTATAAAGATAAACAAGACAGATAAGGAAACAAGTGCACCCAAGGGAGATGGGTACTGTGACTGTTGCATGCATAGGGTACTCTAAGTGGGGGAACCAAGAAAAGAGCTGGGGGAGGTGTGTTTTGAAAGTTGAGTGAGGGTTCAACAGCTAGATAAGAGTGGGAGATGGGGGATAAAAAAGAGCCTTTCAAACAGAAATGGCAATGTTGGTCCAGGGAAAGTGCAGGGCATCTCACAGACAGCAGGCTGAAGGCATAAGATAGCCAGAGGTCACCCATGTGTGGGCTTCGCCACGTGCTTACTGTCCTGTGAACCATGGGAATGGGTATAGACACATTCTATGGGCCCTGAGGACACCTGTGATGGGGTAAGAACCATCAAGAGCCAAATGGCCCACCCTCCCTATTTATTAAGCACCTTCAGTGTGCTGATTTCTATTCCAGGCCACACTGGAGAATAGGAGAGGGAAGAAAGAAGTATACGACGCTCCGCTATACATGTCCTCATAATATACATAATACAAATATATACAACACAAATTCACACTTGTATATTACACAATTTACCCACCTACCAGCCCAAATATCTGAACTTCAAAAACTGGCAGAGAATATAACTTTAAACTCCCTTCTCCTTAATACTTACAGCACTGAGGTTGTGAGAAATACTTAGGGAGACGGCTAAAAGCTAAGCAGTACATGTATTCTTCTAAAAGAAGACTTATCTAAGGTGATCCTATATTAAACCCCAATAGGGAAAAGAAAAGAAAAGCTTCTCTTTTAAGCAGGTGTAGGTAGGTGTCCCACTGTGTGGCCACTAAGACACACCTGAGACACCTGGGTGTCAATGGAGCACAAGGATCAAGGTGCATTAACCTTGCAAAAAGAGCATCATTGAGCAGCATGTTTAATCTACATTGTCTCGTGACTTCATACAGTCACCTTTGCTGTGAATTGTATTTTGGTGACAAAACATCAGTTTACACTGACAGAAACTGTAAGACACAGCCTACGATATACAGTGTTGTAGTTGCTATACAGGATGCTTAATATTAAGAACATCATCACACTCAACATATAGAGTCTGTTCTACAGTTGCCAGGCTTCCCAAGTGGTTCAGTGGTAAAGAATCTGCCTGCCAATGCAAGAGACACAAGAGACGTGGTTCAATCCCTGGGTTGGGAAGATCCCCTGGAGAAGGAAATGGCAACCCACTCCAGTATTCTTGCCTGGAAAATTCCATGGAGAGAGGAGCCTGGCAGGCTACGGTCCATGGGATCACAAAGAGTCAGATACAATTGAGCATACACACACTCAGTCTACAGTTGTCAGTGGAGAGCAGTGCTTCTCTGGAATAATGGGTTTGTTTTTATCTTAAAGACCATCTCTGAACCATGTAACTGATTATGTTTCCCTCTTTGCAATGGTTGCTAGGAAGCTCAAAGTGACTATTTCAGTCCAGCTCTTGCACATGCCCCAAACTTACAAAATATAGTTATCTCACCCCTGGCCTTCTCTTATGTTCTCCTACCCTTGCCTTCTTTCCCTTTGCTCCAATTGTCTCATTTTTTGGTTGATATACTATGACAATGTTATAAGATACCTCAAATACTTTGTGGAAGGAACTGGTTTAAAAAAAAGATTTCATATATTTAAATTTTATTTATACATCCAGTGTAACAAAATATACATGTATCATAAATAATGCATTACCTAGAATTCATTAGCATGAAGCCCACATGTATATGCCCTAAATATGAAACAACACACACAGAGCACATATGCACATAATTCAGGGTCACAGCACATCCTTAATGTCCCAAATACAAACACACACTTATTCCCTCCATTTGCCCCACTCCAGTGCACACATGCACCCACATGTGTCATGCACATACCAAGCTGCTCTGCGAGGAGCCGGCCCTTCTCAGTGGGAACAACCCTCTCTTCCTCCATATCACACTTGTTCCCCACCAGGATGACCTGGGCATTGTCCCAGGAGTAGGTCTTTATCTGAGTAGCCCTAAAGAGAGACAGGAAGAGGACTGTGTTACCGACACCCTCCTAGGCCAGAAAGGACCCCAAGAAGCTCACAGAAGCCCCTTCAACAAGGTTGCAATCCCACAAGCCATATGTTCAGGCCAATAAAAAAACCTTTTCTCGACAAGTTTTTGAAAGTGAGCATGTATTATTTCTATAATGAGAAATAAACTTTTAAATAGAGGAAATAAAACCAGACCTTTATATAGAGCATACATTTTTTGGGAAGCAGTCCCAAACACCTAAACACCTCACAGGTAGGAACAGTTACCCCCTCTTTGGTTTCCCTACACCTTTACTGTGGCATCTGTTATTACATTTGGCTGGATTTATCTGTCTCTCCTTGAGGGCAGAGATAGGTTTATTCTTTTGTATATATAATTTTATTTAGGTATTTATTTTTTATTCTTGGCTGTACTGGGTCTTTGTTGCTATGCCAGCTTGTCTCTAGTTGCAGCGAGTGGGGGCTACTCTTCAGTCCCCTGCACAGGCGTCTCGTTGTCGTGACTTCTCTTGTTGCAGAGCACAGGCTCTAGAGAGTGCAGGCTTCAGGAGTTGCAGCACATGGGCTCAGTAGTTGTAGCTCCCGGGCTCTAGAGCACAGGTTCAGTATGGGGCATGAGCTTTGTTGCTCCACAGCATGTGGGATCTTCCCAGACCCGGGATCAAACCCATGTCTCCTGCAATGGCAGGCGGATTCTTCTGCACTGAGCCACCAGGGAAGCCCCATCTTTGTAGTACCAGCCCCCCGAGCATAGAGCACAGAGAAGTCAGTGAATGTCTGATGAAGGAAGAAGCCAGCAAATAGTTAATCCTGAAGCAGATCTAAATAAACTCTGATCCTATCCTGATACTGACATTCAATCTAACTCAACCTTAACTGCAGACTGGACCAACTACCAACCCTGCTCCTCAAGCTGATTTCACTACCCATCTTCTCTTTAAGGGTGAAAAGCCACTTCATCAATGGATGGAATTCACTCAACCACCATTTGTGCTGAAACTACAGAGAGCCAGGTTCTGTGCTGGGCACTGAGGTTTAGATGGCAGATGGGTGCTAGGCTGGGACCAAGTTTCCCAGAGGCAAAACTGAAGGTCAGAGCTTGGAAAAGACAGATAGTCTTTAGCCTCAAGGCAGGGACCTGAAGCCAACTCCCTGTGCCTTCTGTGCCACTCTTCTGTCATCTTCCTCCCTCCTCCCACCTCCATCCACTCTCAGCTCCTAGATTAGCAACTTAGGTTATTCTTGGAGGAATCGTCACCAGGTGTTAAAGTCACTGTGTTCCTGAGGCAGGATGAACAGGGACTGATGGAGAAAGGGAAGGAGGTCAAGGCTGGCAGGGAATGGGCAGTGTGGAGATACTTAAAGAAAGAGCTAATCTCTTCATGATGGGAGGTGAGGATGGAAGGAGATAGAGAGAAGGTAGAAGGGAGGAGGAGGGAAAAGTCATGACTGGAGGGAAGGGAGAGAATAAGAAAGGGGAAAAAACAGAAGGAAAAAGGTATAATGAGAGAGGAAGAGAAAAAAGAGGGAGGAAAGGAGAAAAAAAGGAAGGCGGAGAAAAGGAGTTGTTAAAAGGAAACAGGGAGAAAGGAGGAAGAAGGGGATGACCAAGAGGCTGAGAAGGAGAACACATGTGTGACAGGCATGTGGGTGGCACCCTAGACTGCTGTTCAGAACTGGGAAGTGGGGGTAGGCAGCCTGAAAGGTCACTCCCAGCTCAAGGCTCCAAGGAACCAATGGCGCCTCACATAGTCATGGCAACTGTTCCTTGGCAGAAGCGAAGTCTTCAAAGGGTAGCTGTTGGGCAAAAAAGAGCAGAAGACAAGCTTGGCACTGGCCAGCACTGCTGAGCTGTGCCCAGCCTGCTCTGCCTCTCTGACTGTGGATAAGAACCAGGCACAGATTCTCCATCTTCCACATTCTTATCCTCTCCACTGAATAGGGACACCCAGGACTGGCCTTCCCTCTTCACCTCTCCTTCTCTTCATGCTCCCTTCTCCTTGTGAGTAATTTTCCAGGGAGAAAGAAGTAAATCAGCAGTCTCCAACCTTTTTGGCACCAGAGACTGGTTTGATGGAGGCAGTTTTTCCAGGATCGGGGTTAGGGGGGTTTAGTTCAGGCAGTAAGGCAAGAGATGGGGATGTGGCCTGGGGGGTTGGGGGCCCCTGATATAAGTTGCTCAGAGGCTATACCTCTAGGGAATTGTGTCAGATTCTATTGTATATTGAACTGTTATGAACTTGACCCCCACCCCCCAGCCAAGGGATACACTTTATAGGAAAACAATATGTGGATTCATTTAGTACTCTGTCCAGAATGATTTTTCCTAAAACACTAATCTGAACCTGTTGTTTCCCAGTTCAAATGTCCTCACTTACAAATAAAATCCAAATTCCCTACCCCAGCACATAAAATCCTTCATGACCTCTGTTCTTCTTACCCTCTCACCTACCTTCTTGCCTTTGCACATCTGTACTCTTTTTCTGCAACATTCTTATCCATTTGTCCCTCTGGCTAATTCTTGTCCATCTTCAAACTGTAGTATGTATGTCAGCAATTCCAGGACACATTCCCTAGCTCCCCAAGCTAGGTTTCTACGGCCCGGGTACCACTCTCATCACTGCACCTGTCCCAGGATACTGTCAGTGCCTGCTCACTGATCTATCCTCTCTGCTCATCTGTGAACGTTGTGAAGACAGGAGCCACATCTTATTCATCTGGTTTTCCCTAACACATAGTGTAGGGCTTAGCACATGCTAGAGTTTCATGAACAATCTGATGAATGGATGAATGAATGACTCTCATACCAGTCTTGGACAGCATTGAAAGATTCCTCATTGGTGATGTCATACATCAGAATGAAGCCCATGGCTCCGCGGTAATAGGCTGTGGTGATGGTCCGGTATCGCTCCTGCCCAGCTGTGTCCTAGGTGGGAAAAGGAAGGAGTCAGCCTCACAGAAAGTCTGTTTTTGTTTCTAAAAAGTCCCTAGGACAATTAACTAATAATCCAAAGTATACTTAAGGAGCATCTATTATTTATCTTGTATTTGGTGACTATAATAAAATGGTTTTTGAAACATCATAGAAATGAGTAAGAAAATAATTAAAATCCCAGTAGAAAAATGAGCAGGAGGAAAGAACATTTCACAAAAGAACTGTAAATAGATAATTATTATATTAAAAGATTTTTCTTTGTTTTTAATTATAATTCCTGTTACAGACAAGGATGTAGTAAGATGTACAACCTTACACCTTGTTTCTGGGAATGGAACTTGGTTCAGTCTTTCTGGAAATCAATTTGGAAGTCCCAAGAGTATTAAAAATATTTGTACCCTTTGGCCTGGAAATTTTTCCTTCTAAAAACTTTTTTACAAAAATAGAAAATCAGACTAACAATATTTATGCACAAAAATTTTGGTTACAACTCTATTTAAACAGTGTAAAACTATCATTAACATATATCCAACTTTAGAATGGTTATGTGTTTATTTATATAAGATGGAACAATGCTTGTATGTGCAATGTAATGTCAGTTTCATAACGATATTTGCAGAGAAGAAAACTGGAAAGAAACACATCAGAAGGTTAATAGTGACTATCTCTGTAAGAAAGATAAGAATTATCAGGATTTTCATTTTCTTCAGGTATTTTTATTGTCTCTAATGCTAAACATGTATTATTTATACAAGGAGAAACAAACATTTTCACTAAAAAAAAATATAAGACAATTCTTTATCTCAAGCAGCTCACAGTCTAGTTGCAAAGACAAACACAAACAAGCTAAGCCAAACCCCACAATAAAGCGTTAATGGAATACGCTGGGGTGCTTCACAATGTCCACAGAGTCCTCGTGTCAGGGACCAATCAGTCTTTTCTGTATCATTATAGTTTTAGATGTGTGATCCTGGAGCACATATAAAAGATTTCTTCATATATTACCTCATTTAAATTTTATAAAAAGTCTCTCAGAGGTAAGGATCAGTATTTACATTTTATAGTTGAGAATGCAAAACTGCAGAGAGGGTAAGTGACTTTCCAAGGACACAAAGCTGGTTAAAAAAAAAAAAGCTATGTCTTAAATCTAGGGATTCTGATTCCAAGTCTGATGCACATATCATTATACCTCAGTCAATGAAACGTTTATCCACAGGCATTTACTGAACACTACCCGTAATAATATTAAAAACAAATAATGGGAACAAAAGAATTATAACATGCCATATTAGTACATATGTTGCATCTATTATCCACAAACTTTAGAAAAACCCTGTAAGGTACATATTATTACTCCCACTTTACAGTTGAGAAAACTGAGGTTCACAGAGATTGTCCATCAAATGTAAGAATCGGGATTCAAAACAAGTCTGTCTGTCTGATTCCTACACCTATTTCAATATGTCACCTTGGCTATGAATCATAATTTGTGTGATACAGAAATGGAACAAGCATCACCCTTGCCCTCAGGAAAGCTCAGCAAAAGTATAGAGGTGGCTAAGACATACCACCAAACTCATAATTAGCAATGTCATCACTATCAAATAAGTGGTATAAAGAAAATGTGTCACACAATTCAGATAAAGTAGAAATATGGTGATTTAGGGTAGTTATGAAAGATGTCAAAGCAGAGATAGTGCACCAGTTAGGATAGACTGGGTTACTCAATAATAAGCAATCTCAAAATCTCAGCAGCTTCAATAACAAGGTTTTATCTTTCACTATTTTTACATATCCATTAAGAGTTGGCTGCGTGCTCTGCTCTTTGTCTGCTTCATTCCAGGATAACGACTGACAGAGCAGCTATGAGAAGGAAAGAAAGTATCTGAGTCATGTTTTGGCTCTTCCATTTTTCTTGTTCACTGACCAAAGCAAGTCACACGCCCACACCCAAGAAAGCACAATCCTATAAAACGCCCAGGAGGAGAATGGGAAATGTGGTAGATGGCACAACCACTCCCACGGATGGGATCTCTACAAGTCCGGCAGCATTACCTAAAGATGCGGTTACTTGGTAATAGAAGGAAGACAACAGGGATTTTCCTAAATAAGAATTTTCCAAGCAGAGAAGTGAAGGAAAGGTATTTTTGCATAAGGAAGAGTTTTTTCCCATGACTACTCCAGAAGAACTTAAAGAATTGTGGGAAATGAGTAGGCAATGAAACTAAAAGAGCTTTGAAGGCAATGCTACAGAATTTGAATTTGATCTTTTTAGGATCAAAGATTTTGAGGTACGATATTAACATGATTTTATCTGAACTTTAGAAAGATCACTTTGACTGTGATGTGGAGAACAAACTGGAGGAAGTAGACATGGGAAGCAGGCAGGCTGGTTGGTGAGATCTTTGCAATGGCTCTGTTCAGTTCAGTTCAGTTGCTCAGTCGTGTCCGACTCGCTCAGGTGAGACCTAAGAAGTATTTGAACTAGAGTGGTAGCAGTGGGGATGCAGGAGAAATAGATTCAACAAGTATTTAAGGGGTGACTTACAGACATGGCAACAAATCAGTTATTTTTCTGGCAGGGCTCAGCTTCTTCATGTCCTGTGCAATTCAGCTCTGACCCAGACTTGCACATTACTCAGCAAAACAAAGTCTGCATTTAACACATCCACCATCCTTGAAGAGCATTTGAGTCACCATCTCCTGTTTGTTGAGCATGGTTTGGGGGTGTCTTACTCTTTACTTCAAGCAGCTTATCAGAGTATTGCTTCTGACCACATACAGTACTTCTCCCTAAGAGTTCTGGCAAATAGAATTGTATCCAGCTCATGGATTAGTACTGGAGGAGGAAATGGCAACCCACTCCAGTGTTCTTGCCTGGAGAATCCCAGGGACGGCGGGGCCTGGTGGGCTGCCGTCTATGGGGTCGCACAGAGTCGGACACGACTGAAGCGACTTAGCAGCAGCATGGATTAGTAGTGTAGAATGAATGAGTAGATGGGTGTAATGAATGAGTAGTGTAGAATGGGTGAGTAGATAAATGAATTAAAAAATGAATGAAGAGATAGATGAGTGAGTGTGCATGAGTGAGGGTGAGTGAGTAAACATCTAACACAGGAATCTTAGGCACTAATATTAGAGAGATACTCCTGTTATATGTACACAAAAGCTCTGTGCGTGGGTACCTATGAACCACTGCAGCAGCTCTTACCTCTACTTCCTGAACTCCTCAGAGCCAACGAGACAGATGAGACTCTTTCTACCAGTGTACAGGCTCAGGCCCCAAATCTTGTTCTATAGGGTTTAGAACTAAGCCACCTGTCCAGACTAGGGATCTAAAGGCCCAAGCAGGATTTTTGAGCACTGCCAGCAGGTCTCATTTCTCCTCACTCCACCTGCATTATACCACTTCTTTGTGACAGTTTCCAGTCTCCCATCTGTACCTGGAGTCTGGACCTGTGCTCCATCTCTTTGACAAAGAATCCTGCTACTCAACTGATGCCCAGTTAATTGGAAATCCTGGTATAGAATAATAAATAAGCTTGGACAAGGAATTAGTTTTACCTCTACACTCTCAGTGCCTTGGACTATGCACACATTAGGGATTCAATCACCACTTGCTAAACAAAAAGGCCATATAGTTTTGAGGTTAAGAGCGTGGTCTTTCGAGTTAGACTTCCGGGTGTAAACCCCTATTCTAGCACTTACTAACTTTGTGACAATGGTAGGCAGCCTCTAAAATAATTCACAGTGATTCCTGTGTCCTAGTATTCACGCTTTTGGATAATTCTCTCCTGGGGCAATTTTCCTTTTGGGCCCTTAGTTTCTTCATCTATAAAGTGGTCTATAACAACAGACTTATAACATCTATAACAATACCTATTTCACAAAGCTACCACAAAGATTAAGAAAGTTATTATATCCAAAATGTTTGGAACAGTTCCTTATACAGCATGAGTGCCACTTAGGCATTGTTTTTGTACTTCCACAGTCAGCCCTAGGAGCAGGGCCAGCTTCCCAGGGTCTGCTCAGCAGGACTGAACAAGTCTCATGCCATGGGCCACCCTGCTCTCATTCAGACCTGCTCAGGGCAGCATCCATTCAGGGTCTAAATATGATTTGTCATTGTTTAGTTGCTTAGTGTGTCTAACTCTTTTGCGACCCCATGGTCTGTAGCCTACCAGGCTCCTCTGTCCATGGGATTTTCCAGGCAAGAATACTGGTGTGGCTTGTCATTTCCTTCTCCAGGGGATCCTCCCAACCCAGGGATCAAACCCGCATCTCCTGCATTGGCAGGTTGGTTCTTTACCACTGAGCCACTTGGGAGGCCCCTCAATATGAAGCTTCCCTCAAAGAGCAGAAAATGGACAGACAGAAAGGGAATGGATGAATTAAGAGTTGAGCAGGCTTTGGTCTGACTCATAGTTTTTCCTATCATTAACTGTGTGATTTTGGATGGCTTTGTTTTTTCATCTCTCTGAAGCTCAGTTTCTTCACAATTTGAATGAAAATAATAATACCTACTTTGTAGGGTGTTTAAGTAAGATTTTTTTAAATGTCTAGCTCATACTAGGTACTCAAGTATAGGAGTATTTGTCCCTTGTATTATTATTTAACTTTTCTAAGGCTTAATTTCCTCATTAATAAAGTGGTGACAATAATATTAGTCCTTTTCTTTAATTTTTTTTTATTGTGGTAAAAGTCACATAATATAAAACATACTATTCTACCCATATTTAACTCTATAGTTCAGTGGCACTAAGTACATTCACATTGTTGGCCAACTCTCACCATCACCCTTCCCCTGAATTTTTCATCTTCCTAAACTGAAACTCTGTCCCCATTAAACATGAATTCCCCATTCCCCCTCCCCAAACCCCCGCCCCTGACCCCTGGCATCTACCAATGTACCTTCTGACTCTATGAATTTGACTATTCTAGGTATCTCCTATAAGTGAAATCAAATAGTATTTGTCTGCAAAATAATACCAGTCCTGAAGTGGTTGTGTGAGGATTAGAGATAATGTATTCATAGAGCTTGGGAGAGTGCCAGGCACATAGTAGGTGTGTAATAAAGCTTATAGTAGCTGTGCTTATTACTGTCGATGTTGTTTTTCACCTAAAGAAAAGCAAGGTTGGAAACAACCGTCCAGCTCTCACTATCCTGTGCTCAATGGAAAGTAGCCCAGAGAATCGCTCCTGAAACTCCCTCTCTCTTTTATTTTTAAAAATCACTTTGATGAACATTGATTCCCCTCCCACTGATGAGAGTCAGAAATAGAACCAAAGAGGAGACAGGAAGGAGGGGAAAAAAAAGAGGCATGACTCACTGTCTACTTGAAGAAGGAGATCGTGTCATCAAGAGCAATTGATTCACTTCTACGAAGCAGACATTCATTGAGCTCTTCATATGGGCAGAGCACGATGCCAGAGACTGGACACAACGATACGCAAGCCACTGGCCTGACAGACACGGGGGCCAGGGAGAAGGGAGATAACATCAACTGAACACCTACTATGTGCCAGGCACTTCAATAAGTGCTTCAAAAAAAAAATTGCTTCATATATGGGATCTTATTATTTGTACTAACCAAATAAAACCTGCTAAGTGCCAGGCACTATGCTAAGCACTTTTCCTATTTTACTTAATTTTCAAAACAGCCTTGAAATACTGTTATCTGTACTTACAGATAAGGAAAATTTAAATAACTTGCCTAAGATCTTATAACCAGTTCATGGCAGACTGAGATTCAAACCTAGGTCTTATTCCAAAGCCTGTGCTCTTCCCAGAAGGCCTTTGCTGTAGGTTATTCCTCTTAACTATTACATCAGCCTGAAGCAGGACAAGTTTGAGTCCCCATTTTATATATGAATTAACTGAGGGTCACAGAGTTTAAGTAACTTGCTAGAGTCACAAACTACAAGGAAGTAGAGTCAGGATTCAAATTCTGTGTTTTGACAAAAGTTTGTGTATTGTCTACACAGCTTATAGCCCAACCAGACTGTATATTCTGAATTCTTCTCCGCTCCTCAGGATAGGACCCAGCCCACTTCCAGACAGGAGAACCTCCAACCATTTCTAAGTTTCCCTAAGGCCAACGTCGCTCTGCCACCATAGAAAAGGGCTGGAAATCACCCACAAAGCTTAAATGGAGTCACATGTCTGGCACACAGGTGTTCAACCAATATTAGTTATCTTCTTTATCTTCCACTGAATCATTGACCCAACACAGATCCATCATTTCTGAAATTTCCATATTGTCACCCACACATGCAATACTCATTTCTGCTCCATATGTCTCTTCATGTACTCTCTTGGCCACATATGCCCTCTCCCAGCTCCTCCACGTGTCTTAACTATCAGACTGTTGAATTCTAAAATTAAAAGTAAATCTTAGAAGTTACTCAATCCACCCACTCACTTAAAAAACGAATTCCTTCTATAGCATACTTGCATTAAGTGTTCCCAGTGTTAGATGCCTACCACCTCAAAAGGCAGCCACTCCACTGATGGACAGTTCTGAGTATTACAACATTGCTTCCTTCTGTTGAACTGAAAGCTGCATGTGGTAATTTCTATCCATTGATTTAATTCTGTTCTCTGGAGACCCAAAGAATAAATCTAATTTTTCACTCATGTGGCAGCCCTCCAAATATTTAAGTCCTATGTTTGTTTAGCTCTTAGAGTTTACAAAGTATTTTTTTCTTATTATCTCAGATGGTTCCCAGAGAAATCCTATGAGAGAAGAACCAATATATCCATTCCATATTAAAAAAAAAAAACAAACCTGAGACTTGTAGAGATGAATGATGAAAAGAGGCTTAAATAAAACCAGGTCTTCTGGCTCCAAGAGACAAATGTTCTTGGCACTGGACCCCATCCCTGCTGTTTCAAATCACCTGTCACAGGAGCCACAATCAAATGGAATGACCAGAAAGAACAGTGACAGGAACTTGAAACAGTGTCATGGGAAGAGCAGCTGAAGCAAGAAAGAAGCTCTGAGGAAGGGTACTGCCATCTCCAAATATCTAAAGTGCCTAAAGGATTTTCATTCTTTTCCTTTCTTTTTTTTCCGAATCTTCACTGGGCACTGATTATGTGGTAAGTGTTGGTTAGATCCTGAGGATATAAGGTTGAATATTATACATACCTGCTTAAACTCTATAGTGTCTGTTTACTGTAAAGAGAAACATGTATCGAATGGGGACTTTAAAGCAGGAGAGGCCATTCCCACAGAGCCTTCTAGCACCTTTCCCTGAGGCAACACTCTTCCTCTGGAGCTCGACTCAACTCAGCAGAGAAGCTGCCCTGACCATCCTGGCAATGTCAAATGCTACAATTACATCCTCTGCTGGCACCATGTACTTCTCCTTTGTAGCACTATAATTTTGCATTTATTTGTGTAATTATTTGATTAAAGACTGTCTCCCCTGCCAAACTGCAAGGGCCATAAGAACAAGGTGTCTGGTTTTGCTTATTCTTTGGTCTTCAGTGCCTGGCATAGCACTGGCACAGGGGGCAGGGAGATTTCCAATAAATATTTGAAAAGGACTGAAAGGGTGAACTTTGGGAGTGACTGCAACATTTCTGATAGAGCACAATGAATGTCAGATGGGTCTTTTCTAAATCTCGTCTTCTAAATCTCATCTCTTTTGGTCTAAATCCCTCCCTTTACTTCCCACTGGCCACCTCATAGGCTACAAGCATCTCAGTAGAAAGCAGACTCTTCAGGATTGATTCAGGCTTCCCTTCCAGTTCCTTCCCTCCCATTCCTCCACTGAACCAGTGAGTTTCAGATTTGCCTAACTACTTGTGGTTTTCCAAACACTGCTCCTTCACACCCCTGGACCTTAATCTGATACGCTGATCTTTGCCTGAAATCCCCTTTCTCCTTTATGATTCACAACTTTATTCAAGGTCACATCCTCTGAACTGTCCTTGACCTCCTCTCCCCTGACAAAGTAACTTCTTTCTCCATCCTCTTTAGTTTGGCATTAGATCACTGCATGTATCACGCTTATTAGAGTTACTGGGTTATTCATCTGTCTCCTCTGAGACCCAATATTTATTTAGCTAAATTAAATCCCAGGTCCTCAATTATAGCACCCAGCACATAGTAGGCACTTAATAAGAATGCTGGTGAATGAAACTCAAAGGCTGATTCTGTGCTAAGGACAGAAAACTCATTTAGAAACTCAGGATTGGTAGGAAAATCACCTGTGAGAAAAGGGTCCCCTCTTCTTTCTGATTCCTTTCCAAGTTATTAGACAAAAGAGGAAGACCCAGAGCAGTGACAGACTTAAGAAGTCACACAACTAGGAAGAGGTTATATCTGGGGCCTCTGTCCTTGCTTGGATTCCTGCCCTATTATATACATGCTTGCCAGTCAAACTTCTCCCTGCCCCTCTTTAGCTCATTCCCTCCAGGCAAGGTTGCCGGGGTGGGGGTGGGGGGATGATGAGCACCAGGAAGACAGGTAATAAGAGCTGAGCTGGTTCTCCCCTCATCCTACACCTTGACCTGCAGCTGCCAAACTCCAAGCCCTTTGTATTCTGTAGCACCTGGGAGCCGAGGCATCGTGTCCCATAGGAATGGGAGGAAAGCAGGAGAGAGCTTTTCAGGGACATTCAGTGGAGCCAAGGAGAAGCAAGGGATTGAGGAAAGGAAAGAGTGTCCCCTTAAAGCTGGCTTGGTGTTATACCCTCTGTCCTCAGTAGTATAGACCACACTCGGAGCACCCTACAGTTTATAAGCATTTTTGTTGCATCACCTCATTGGATTCTAACAATGACCTTGTGATACAAACTTTTGAGAGTCAGAAGGAAAATCAGTCTTTGAGCTCACCCCACTCCAGTACTCTTGCCTAGAAAATCCCATGGATGGAGGAGCCTGGTAGGCTGCAGTCCATGGGGTCTCGAAGAGTTGGACACGACTGAGTGACTTCACTTTCACTTTTCACTTTCCTGCATTGGAGAAGGAAATGGCAACCCACTCCAGTGTTCTTGCCTGGAGAATCTCAGGGATGGGGGAGCCTGGTGGGCTGCCGTCTATGGGGTCGCACAGAGTCGGACACAACTGAAGTGACTTAGCAGCAGCAGCAGCAGCAGCAGCAGTCTTGATTGCTTTATTTTGCATGTAGCAAAATTGGGACTCAGAGGTAAAGTAACTTTCCTAAGATGTTACAGCTACTTATATTTTTGACTAGGCTGGGACTCAAATGCAAATATTCTGACTCCACCTCCAGTATTCTTTCAGCACACCATGAATTGCTGTCACTACTGATTTACAGATAAGAAGATTGGAGTCTAAGGAGTTCAGTCACAGGTAGTGATCCTTGAGGACAGCGGGCAGGAAAAGAGGTCACTGGAACCCAGGATTGGGTATTGGAAAGCACTTCCCTGCCCACGCAACTTCTATCTAACCTTTGAGGTCCAGGTCAAAGGGCACCTATTCTGGGAAATTCTTGGGCATCCAATATCAAAATTCATTTTTTTGGACCGTCACAGAATATACCTGAGCCTTATTTTAGTGATAGCAGAACACAGAACCTTCAAGTTAGAAAGCTCTTGTGGAATTGATTACATATGTGAGAGTAATCAATTCCACAAACATTTACTGAGCCTACACTGTGCCAGTGAATAAGACCCACATGATTTCTGCCCTCAGAATTCTCAGTCTAGCAGGGAAACTACCTCACATGTGGCAAATCCTTTGAGAAGTTATAGGATGATACATATGATACCTATAGGGTCTCCCTCATTTTACAGGTGAGAAGTCCAGCTCCAGAGAGGTGAATACCCTGCATTCTTATTTTTGGCATTGATCTCACACAAAACCCGCAAAGCCTCTCACAGATACGAATGATTTCCACTAAGATACAGGCACTACATTTTACTTCACACAGATAAACTAAAGATAGAGTGGTTCCTTTCATTGTTCCTCAGTGAACCTGGCACAGCTTAGGTTTTCAATATTTATTTATTTATTTATTTTTGGCAGTGCTGGGCTGGCTTTCTCTAGTTGCAGTGAGTGGGAACTACTCTCTAGCTGCCGTACACAGGCTTCTCGTTGTGGAGATTTCTCCTGCTGCGGAGCAGGGGCTCTAGTACGAGGCGGCCTCGGTAGTTGTGGCGCATGGGCTTAGTTGCTCCACTGCGTGTGGGATCTTCCTGGACCAGCAATTGAATGGTGTCTTCTGCACTGGCAGGTGGATTCGTAACTGCTGAACCATCAGGGCAGTCCCTTCAATAACTATTCTTGAATGAATGGATCATAGATTCTACATCAGGGATTTGTTTCAACTCCCATCTACATCTCCTCATCTAGGCTGTGGACTCAGGGCCGTGCCTTTCATTTCTATAGCCTCAGCAACAACCTAGAGCAAGGCATGGCACCTGGCAGGTATTCCAAAAATACTGAATGAACAAAGGAACGAATAAATGAGAGAAAGCTGGGTAATATTATCTCTCTGTTGCCTCAAATAACAAAGATGACATGCCCCATACTTGTTCCTCTTCTCAAAACCCCTCCTTACCTCAGTTTCTATGAAACCTTACTTTACCAGCGCTTCCCCTGCACCTCTTCCTGCTCCTGTCTCCTAAACTGGCTCTTTATCCGCTGGGCCCTTTACTTCCAAGTTTCAGATGCAAATTTCCAACTGTCTGCCAGACGTCTCCATTTAGTCTGAATGCCTTAGACATGTACATAGTTGACTATTAAGTAAGACCTACTTCATTTGTGTCTTCTCCAGTTACTAAGCCCTCATCAGTACCCAGGACAGATCTGGGCACATAGCAGGTATTTTAAAGATGCCTGCTGAAAGAACAATCATCCCTGACACCCCAGTGCTTTTGCATGGACAAATTTAGCATCAGAGTTGCCAATCCATTTCCTCTTCAGTCTTTTTGCCTCCCAATTGACATCAGCACTATTCAGAGCAGTCTGAGGAGTCTCCCTAAGGAATCTGCTTAATTTGCCACCTGCTGTATCCTTTCAGTGACTCACCCAACTCCCCTTCAAGACAGGAAGAAATGGGAGAAGAAGTGATGTGGGAGAGGGCCAGGAGAAAAAAGAGAAGCTTGAAACAAGATTATACTTAATATATCCCCAGGTAACAGCGAGCAAAAGGAAATGATTGTTAGATTTTATATTAAGAAATGGCTGGTGATAAAAATAGGACCCTTGTCAGACAATTTGAAGAAAACAAATGGTTAATAAATGTATAGATGATTGTTCAATAAGTAATCAGAGAAATGCCATTTGAAATAATGAGATACCATTTTACGCTATTAAATTAGCTAAACTTAAACTAAGATAATATTCGATGCTGGCAAAGGTAGAGTATAATGGGAATCTCACTAGTGAAGTCTATGCAAAGGATATAATCTGAAACTGAGGAAGAGTTTTATATACAAAGATGATCACTGATCACTGCAATGTGATCCATAACAGCCCCAAGTTGGAAAGTAGTTAAATGTTCAAACAATGGAGAACAACTAAACTTCGAGAGGCCAGAACTTGTACCTCATTGTTTTGCCGCTGTTCAGAGTGACCAAAATATGGTAAATGCAACAAATACTGTTAGTGAATGAATTAATGAATAGATATGGTACATTTTCCTTGTAAAATGCTATGAAGTCATTAACATATTTTAAAAGATTTTCTAACAACTTTAGCTGTATTCATGTCATAGCTTTACATTAAAAAAGACAAGATAGAAAATTGAATATACATCATGATCTCAATTATGTTGAAAATTCATAGAAAAGAAACCAACCACAGTGTCAGTAAAATTTTCTTCTTTATGTTTGTATATAATCTCTAAGTGTTTTTTAATGAGTGTATATTACTTTTATAATTAAGAAAAACTAAACTCATAATGAACACTGGCAGTTGCTATTATTATGAATAGTCCAGGGAGAAGGAAACATGGGAAAAAATAAGGAAGACAAATCATAAGTTGATCATTGTTGTAGATGGATGATGGTACTCAAGTACTCCTTAGTCTTCCTACTTGAGTGTATGTTTGAAATTTTCCATTATAAACAGCTAAAAAGAAAAAAAATAGTAAGGCCCAAAACAGCATGGCATCTGGGGAAAGTATAAGCAGTTCCATTTTCACTGAAGTGTAAAGTACAATATTATATGGATTCTAAGATGCCCTTTTTTGTTTCACATTTTAACATCTCTGAAATAAGGATATACCTTACAATTGATAGCGTTTTCAATTTTTGAAACACAGTACTTAAGATAGGAAGTGAGGCTGGAACTAGATCGTGGAGGTCTTGAATGCCAGGCACTTGGACACCGTCCAGAAGAGAACAGGGAACCACTGAGGGATTTAGTGGTACCCACCCAACACAGGGGGCTGCTAGGTGGCGCTAGTGGTAAAGAACCCACTTGCCAATGTAGGAGATGGAAGAGACACATCTTACATCTAAGATATAAGGTTCTATCCCTGGGTTGGGAAGATTCCCTACAGGAGGGCATGGCAACCCACTCCAGTATTCTTGCCTGGAGAATCCCATGGACAGAGGAGTCTGGTGGGCTACAGTCCATAGGGTTGCAAGAGTCAGACACAACTGAAGTGACTTAACAGGTACGCACCCAACCTGTTGTGTAGGGGACATTCATTAAGTGTGTGCTAAATGGTGAGGCTTTTGAGGATGGGGAAACTGCTGCTCATGCCAAGGGCCAGGGGACACCGGGACACTGACTTTTATAGGAGATGAATTTGAGGCCTTGCTGTCTCCTCCTCATCATCTCATGAGTCCCATTTCTCTCCAGCTCGGCAGGGTAAAACCATCAGGTTGTCTTGATAAAGGCTTTCTCTCTCCAAATCCTCAATTACTTCCATTTTCCTGATAGTAAGAAGTATTTTCCCAGAACCTGAGCCAACAAAAGCTAAACAAATGTAAATGTCCACAAGCCTGGGTTCCATGGTACATTCTGACATGACATTCTAAAACCTTTTTAGCCAAAAACAAAACCTTGGGCTAAAGCCTGGCCCAGGGACCCACTTATGAAATCATTTCTAAACAGAGACATAGGGAGTTAATATATAGAGGGCAGCTAATAGGCTACAGTGAACTCCCTAGCACTTCTGGGACTTAACTTAGACAGTCCAGGATCTCCATCCTGCCCTGGGCTGGGCTTTCCCTTTGGTCTCATAGCTACTTTCTCTTGGGAGTTGGCTCGAGTCACCATAGCAGACAAGTCCCCTGAGGATCATTTGCATACAGGTGCCACAGTGTTCTAAAAATAGAATAAACACTCAGCTCCACAAAGCAAATGCCTTGAAATTTATTTACAAGGGAGGGGAGACAATCATGTAAAGAGGGAGGAGGGACCTGTCAGAGGCAGCCTGACAATAAGGGAACCACATGGTGCAGGCTGGGAGTCAGGAGGCCTGGGTATGATTCAATTCTACCACTAACTTGCTTTGTGGGTTTATGAATACCAGCTTCCCCACCCCACCCCCCACACTCTGGGCCTTGGGTTTTCCATCTTTAGATGATTTTTAGGGCCCCTTCTAGCTCTGTAAATAGCAAGAGTAGTAGTAATAACAATAGCAAGAGTAATAATAATTGCTAGCATGAATTGAATACCTACTAAGTGTTAGGCAGTGTGACAAGCATTTTTTTTCTTGCATTATTCATCAACCCTCACAATCAGCTCTTTGAGGCAGGTAGGAAAGAAACTGAGGCACAACATGTGTTAGTACTTGCCCAAACTAACGAATATTGGAGGTAGGAGTTTAACCCCTGTGCTAGAGTGACTTCCAGAATACTAAAATGTTACACTTATTCCTGATTTTTTTAATCTAACAGTTTCACTGCCTTAAGCTCATGCCATCTCTTACATTCTTTCTCCTCAGGTTCTAACCACCCTAGGCTGTTCCCCAGGTCCCAAACATTGTGTTCTTCAAAGTCTCCTTGCTTTTCTCACGCTGGTCCTTCTGACTGGAACAGCCTGATCCCCTGCCCTGCTGAACTTGTCACCACTTACCAATCAGAATTCAGTTCAAATGCTTCCTTCCCAATTCATTTTCTCCAATACCCACTGGCAGAAGTGATGACTGATTGCCATTTGTTGAGAATAAGAGTATGCCAGGTACTATGCTAATTCTTACAACGTTTTAAGAGAGGTTCTATTATCACAACCATTTTACAGATGAAGTTCCTGAGGTTAAATACTTGCCTTAGGTCATATAGCTAGATAAAAATCTGAATCAGACAATCTGACCTCACAGCCTTCCTAAGCCCTTTTCCACCCTCTCTCTAATGAAATCACGTATGAATTGCCAAGGTGACTGTCTCCTCCACCAGACTACAAACTCTTCTAGTTCTTCTTCCTTTTTTTTTTTTTTGCTTGCTTTTTGTTTTATAGGATTAACTGAATTGCTGGAAAGTAATTTGGAGCAGCATAGAAAAGATGAAAGACTAAGTTCTTCATTCTGTCTGATCTTTCTCTGCCATTTAAATCCCTTTGGGAGGGGCTTCCCTGGTGGTCCAGTGGCTAAGAATTCATGCTCCCAGTGTAGGGGGACTGGGTTTGGTCTCTCGTCAGGGAACTAGATCCCATTTGCTGCAACTAAAAGTTCGCCTGCCACAACTAAAGATCCCAAATATCTGCATGCTTCAATGAAGACTGGAGATCCCACATGCCGCAACTAAGACCCAACAAGGCCAAATAAATAAATAAAAATAGTTTTTAAAAATCCCTTTGGGAGTAAGTATATATATTTAATTATATACCTTGGCACCATTTTAGTTTCCATCTCAGGAGTGTGGGTGAACCACCTCCTCCAAGAAGCCACTTCAAATCCTCATTCTCATCATCCCATTAATTTTAGTGTCCTTCAGCATTTATACTTCATTTAATTAAACACAGTAAGTATTAATGAGTGGGTTCTGTGAGGGGCGGTGGTTAAGAGTCTAGATTTGGGGGTTAAGGACACCTGAGTTCAAATTCCAGTTCTGCCACTTTCTGGCACCTGACCTTGAACCAGATCTAACTCAGAGCCAACTAGTTAGCTGCAAAGCGAATATCCTTTCTTTGGTGGTGTTGGGAAGATAAAATGAGATGAATGTTGTGATAGTGCTTGGGCAGCTGTAAAGTTCTGAATAAACATTAGTCACAATCATTTAATTGACAGTTTGCTCTTATAATCTGTGGTTCTTGCCCTGGTGTCATATGCAGGACAGGCCTTGGATTCCCGGAGAGCTGGAGCTGTAGGAAAGTGTGAAGAGCGAGGAATCCAAGAAAGCAGGGATGCTAACTGCCTGAGCAAACTTCCCTGGAAGGAAATTAAAGGTCTAATTATGCCTCTGCTGGTGGTGAATTTCCAGGCCAGCCTTGGGCTCAATCAGTTAACACGGCAACACAGCAGTGGGGGAGGACAGTAGCCAGAGAGAACATTTTCTCTCCCCACAAAATGGCATCTCATGGGAGCCTGGACACAAAGTCCAACCTTAGAATCACCTCTGATTTTCTCCAATCACTCTTTCTCTTCTTATTTCCCTTATCTCTTCCTCCCCAGGTCCCAGCAGAGAAAACTGAAAGCTTCAGCCAGTTTATGGCACTGTGGGTTCAACCTGGAGCCCTATTAGTACCATCCCTGCAGAAAAGGCTGGGGTGTCCTGGAATGGCTCATGGCAGCACTTAACTGTTGCTGTGGTTAGGTCTCAATATTTATATGCAGAAATCGTGTGGTCCAGTGGGAAGGGCCCTGGCTTGGAGGTGAGTCATGAAAGCTGGGGTTCGAGTCTCACGTAATCCAGCTATGTGACCTCTGATAAAGCACAGATGCTTTACTTCTCTGGGCCTCAGTGTCCTCATGTATATAATGAGGATGACAAGACCTCTCAGAATCAAATGAGATCAGATATACCAGATGATCTGACCAGACTAGTGTCCAGAGGGCAACGAGAGGACAGCAAGTAAGAAAGCAGCATGTCCATTCCGGACAGGCCAACCCGAGAGAAAGCCCAGGCCTCCCAGCCACTGATGGGCAGAACTGTCCAGAGGAAGTTCCCTGCGGGGAGGTAAAACTTAATCTAGGGCCAAGGGAAGGGTTGGGCATGTGAGGTGCACAGAGAATGCTGGCCTTGACTTTGAGAGGTATAAAGTACAACCTGAGAACTCAATTTCATTTTGACAACTTCTACTGAATGCCTACTCCTTGCCAGGCCCTGTGCTGTGTGATGGAACTGTGGATCTGTATCAGACTTGGCCCTTGCCCTCAGGGAGCTTGCAACCTGAGAGGAAGACAGACAAGTTCTAGATACATGCAACGTAGCTGGTAAGTATGAGAACTAAAGGAGGAGCCCTAAACCCAGGCTCCGGGAGAGGTGGGTCAGGAAAAGAGACCCAGAGAAACTTAGACTTGAACTGAGTCTTTAAGTCAAATGGAAGTTTGCTGGTGGGAAATGGGGAGGAGAGGTCAGGCTCCCCCGTCCCTGGGATTCTCCAGGCAAGAATACTGGAGTGGGTTGCCATTTCCCTCTCCAATGCATGAAAGTGAAAAGTGAAAGTGAAGTCGCTCAGTAGTGTCCGACTCTTAGCGACCCCATGGACTGCAGCCTACCAGGCTCCTCCATCCATGGGATTTTCCAGGCAAGAGTACTGGAGTGGGGTGCCATTGCCTTCTCCGGAGAAGGGGAAGGAAGTAGCAAAATCTTGTATCCTAACTCTCACAGCCAAGAGGCGCCTAAGTAGACATGACAATTAAGTGTAATATGGCATCCTGGATGGGATCCTGGAACAGAAAGGGGATATTAGATAAAAAACTAAGGAAATATGAATAAATTGTGGATGTCAGTTCATAATAAGATATCAATATTGGTTAATTAGCACAAATGTACCATACTAGTGTAATAAGGTAAAAGGAGAAACTGGGGATGGGGTAAATGGGAACTCTCTGCAATACTGTTTGCAGATTTTCTGCAAATCTAAAACTACCCTAAAAAATAAACTTTGGGTTCTTTTTTAAAGCACATCCTATGTTTGGATCGGCAGTTTGGAGAACACAAGGGTGCAGTGTGGACTGACTGAAGGGTGAGTGACTGAAGATGGACCTGGGAAGGTAAGGAAGGGCCTGGAATGCCAGGCAAAGCAGTTTCCTGGGTATGGATGGGCAGCCCTCCCTGGTTTAAAGCCGTGCAGTGACAGTGATCAGAGAGCATGTGAAGGAAGCAAGGCTGAGGGCAGGGAGATCCATTCAGCTCCAGATACAGTCCAAGGAGAAGAGAACAAGAATCTGAGACAGGAAAGGGGCAGAGGGACAGGCAGGCTCAGATTGCCCTGGTTAATATTTAGGGGACAGAACTGAGGAGGGGATGCATACAAGAGAAATTTGGAGGGTAGAACTGATAGTTTTTATGAACAACTGGATGAGTAGGACCAGAACTGAGAATAAAGGGGGACCCTCAGTTTTAAGCTGGGGGCAGTGGTTGGGGTGCTCAAGAGAGGGAGCATAGACACCCCCTTGGACTTGACCCCCCCATCATCTCCCTCCCCATCACCCCCTGGGCCTGAGCTCAAAGTCTCTGCGTCATTAACACAGAGTCGACAGACTTCACAGAGGAAGGTGAGAAGCACAGGCGTAGAGAGAGGATACGAGTTTCCAGCTGTCACCTGGCAACCCAAGGTGTGGGGCAGTGGTGTTGGGCCATGATGTGGGGGAAGGGGGAGCCTGCAGAAGGAAGGAATGATAAATCCTTAGTTGAGTGGCCTCCCTGACACCTCCCCCTGCCCTTAGCAACCCATCAGGCAAGACCCCAGGAAGCGAGGAGAATGTCCTGCCTTTGAAGGCATCCAGGCATCTTCAGGGGCAGAGCACTGCTGCTCTCTCCAGCCCCCATTGAAAACGGGAGTAAAAGGTCCACAGCTCACATCTGATTTCTCTGCTGATGAACTCCACCCTGTACACACCATGGCTCCAATCTTAAAAATGGCAGCAACCAAGACTAGTCACACAGTACAGCACAATAGAGCACTCATGAACTTATCCTGCTCCACCATTCTGAGTGACTGTGGGCAAATTTACTGACCACCTAATATGTTACAGGCACCATGCTAAGTCCTTTCCTTTTATTCTCTCGTTTGCTGCGCTACTAAAGTAGCCGTTAATGTTATCCCCATTTTACAGCTGAGGAAACAGGTTCAGAGACGTCGTTATTTGTCACACTGCTGGGGCCATGTTTTCACTCTACCTCTACCACAACTAACGAAGCCCCCACCCATCCTCTCATACTGCCAGAATGTGCTCCTCACCGGGCACTGCATTAAGTGCTGAACCACTTAATTACATACCTGTTTATCAGTGATGCCCATTAGAATCACCTGTGAAGCTGTAGAGGGTGGAGAGAGACAGGGCTGGTAGAAAGGGAGAGAAGCTGGAAAGCTAACGGGGGATAGTTTGAAACAGATAACCCATCCCTTTCTGAGAGTGTTTCCTTGGAGACGCAGCTCCAATTTTCAGCTATGACACTGACTCTCAACCACCTGTGAGTTCTTGGGGTATCACAGGGCAACGGGAAGAGTGGTGAAGGCAGTTGGCTGTAAAAAGAGCACAAGTTCTGAACCCCTATTGTGCCATTTACTAACTTTGATGATATTTGTTCAAGTCTCTTAACTTCTGAGTCTGGCAGTTTTGTCATCTATTCTGTGCTCCATCATTGTGATGATTTTCTTTTAAAGGCATGTAAAGTACCTGTACAATCTATAGTTGTTGCTCAATAAATTAGAACTCAACAATATTTTCACCATCTATTGAGTGCTTTCTGAGCACCCAAGTTGTTACATATGTAATGATATAACAAGGAGGGTGGGGTACAGGGCATCATACATGGGTTTTGAAGCCCAATGTACATGCGTGCTAAGTCGCTTCAGTCATGTCCAACTCTGTGCAACCCTATGCACTGTAGCCTGCCAGGCTCCTCTGTCTGTGGGATCTCCAGGAAAGAATACTGGAGTGGATTGCCATGCCTGCCTCCAGGGGATCGTCCCGATCCAGGGATCGAACCCTGATCTCTTACGTATCCTACACTGGCAGGCAGGTTCTTCACCATTATCACCACCCGGGAAGCCCCTAAAGTCAGAAAAACCTGGATTAAAATCTGGAGTCTAGAGACTTCCTGGTTCCAGTGGTTGGGACTTCGCTTTCCAATGCAGGAGGTGTGGGTTCGATCCCTGATGGGGGAGCTAAGATCCCACATGCTTTGGGGCCAAAAAACCAAAACATAAAACAGAAACAATATTGTAGCAAAGTCAATAAAGACTTTAAAAATACTCCACATCAAAATAAAAATCTTAAAAAAAATAATCTGGACTCTACCACTTACTATTTTAGTGAAATTAAGCAAGCTACCTAACTTCTCTGGACCTCAGTTTTGTTGTTCTTGTTTAGTTACTAAGTCATGTCTGACCCTTAAAGACCCCATGGACTATAGCCTGTCAGGCTCCTCTATCCATGGTATTTCCCAGGCAGGAATACTGGAATGAGTTGCCATTTCCTTCTCCAGGGGATCTTCCCAACCCAGGAATCGAACCTGTGTCTCTTTCATTGCAGGTGGATTCTTTACTGCTGAGCCACCGGGGAAATCTGGACCTCAGTTTACTTATCTATAAAATAGGGATAATAACAATACCTACCTAGTCACAGGATTGCTGTGAGAACAACATGAGTTGCTAAAAGCACTGAGCGCAGTGCTGGCCATTAGGCAGTGCCATTGTCAGCTCACATCAACTCTGCCGGAGGTATTATTAGCCCCATTTTGCAGGTGAAGATATTTTACATAAATGGTGGTTGCTGTTTATTGCCACAATAACTATTGATGTGTGAAATGGAGAGGGAGGCCTTCTGAGTAAGAAAGCAAAATCCTCCAGCCTCCGGGCCTCTAAAACCAGGGATCAAGAGGAAGCAAAACCCATATCCGTCCCCTGTGGCCCCCACACAACCACTGTCTGTAGCCTTTATTCCTCTATTCATGTCAGTCATGGCAAGAAGCCCCAGTCTTCCAGGCCATTCCTAATTACTGGGCTTTGATTCCCATACAGCTGTGTATATCATCTTTTCTAACCCTATTTTCTCCTCTCCCCCTTGAAGGCTTTCCCTGGGCCTTCTGAAACCCACAGTTGGTCATCAGAAAAATCTCATTTTCCTCCACCTCTGGTCTGGATGTTTTCCTCACCTTCCTGCTGTGATTGAAAGCTGATTCTCCTTGAGGGCATGGCTTCTCCCAAATTGATGGCTGCTCCTCTCTCACCACCTCTGAATCTCTGGGCCAGAAAGTAGGACACATGTTATTGCTTTCCACCCCTGCCTGCAGATCATTCTCTTTCCCTCCTTCAAAAAACAATGTGCCCTCCAGCTTTGGGTCTCACATTATGAGATTATGCCACCCACTCATCCCTCTGCTGACCAGTGAGCAGTTCTTGCTTCATGTTACTCTCTCCATAATTCTTGGTGATTTCATAGCCACAGAAGTGAGCCTTCCCACATCTTCCCTCAAGTTCCTCTTCTCCCGTCATGCTGATCTCCATCCCTACCTCAGCCACTCACAATTATGCCCTGCACCTTGTTGGTACCAATAGGAATTTCAACCTCCTATTCTCAGATAGCTATGATCTTTCTAGCTCATTCCTTCTAGATTCCCAGCTGCAAGTCTTCAACCTCTACCATCTTTTCACTGCCTTTACATCATCACCTCCTTCTCTGTCCAGCTTGAATTCTAGGGCCTGTTATGACTCTGGCTTCTCACACACACCTCAGACTCCGCTGGTCCTCTATTCCTTCGTCATACCCATTCAGCAAAACAACACTTTCATTAGAGCCAGCTCTCTGCCTCTTCTATGACTGCATCCACAGAGTAAATAACATGGTCGGAGAAAACACACAACTATGCTCTGAATTCATGAATTTAAATTTATGATCACTAATTTCAAGTGGAGCCCTAATGGTAATCAGCAATCAAATTACATTTCCCTAGTCTATTCCCTCTCCCACCTTCTGAGACGACTTTCTCCTCTGTTCTTGAATCTCTGCCAAGAATCTCTGTTCTTGAAACTCTCAGCTGACGACCTTGCTTCCTACTCCACCAAAAAAGTATCCAAGAGAATTCCCACCAGCACATGTAGCCCCTAGCTGCGTGTGTGTGTGTGAAGTCACTTCAGTCATGTCTGACTCTGCGATGCTATGTCTGTAGCCTGCCAGGCTCCTCTGTCCGTGAGATTCTCCAGGCAATCTGGAGTGAATTGTCATACCCTCCTCCAGGGGATCTTTCTGACTTAGGGAGGATCCTGATCGAATCTGCATCACTTTATGTCTCCTGTATCGGCAGGTGGGTACTCTACCACTAGCGCCACCTGGGAACCCAGCCCTTGGCTGCACCTGTGCCCATTCCTTCCCGCTCTGCCATGTTAATATGGACGCACAGTCTGTGCTCCTAGCAAGGACTCGCTGTGTGTGTCATCCCATTCTCTCTCATCAACTCAAGGACACTGTCCTAGAAGCTCTCCTCTGCCTCCCACGATGTCAGTTTTGTTTTCTTTCTTTGTTGGTTGCTTGATTTGTTGATCTCTATTGAATTGTTCCACCGGCACACGAACATGATGCCACTTCTCTCATCTTAGAAAACAAAAATCAGAAACATTTTCCGACTAACATTCCCCTTCATCTTCAGCTACCCGAAATCCTTAGAAGTGTTATGTACGCCTGGTCTCTCTAGTTTCTCTTCTCTCACTCTTAGCAGGTTCTCATCGCCACTACTCCACCAAAACAGCTAGCGTCAAGGTTACCAATAAAATTCCTGCTGCTAGATCCAGTGGTCAATCCTCAGTCCTCATACAGACTGAGCAGCAGCACTGGACACAGCTTCTCTCTTCTCCCTCAAAAAATTCTGTTTGGCTGCAAAGACCCCACATTTTCCCTTTTCAGTTGTTCTTTTTCAGTATCCCTTGTGATTCTTATCTTCCCAACATCTTCATGTTGGAATATCTCTGGTCTTTACTCCTTAGAATGTTCCTATTCTTCTATCTTCACACCTTTCCTTTTTATCTTGTTTGGCTTCTTGGTTTTAAATACCTTCTCTATGCTAATGACTTGCTAATTTATATCTCCAGGCAGGGCCTCTGGCCTGACCAGCAGATTCATTTATCCAACAGCCTATTCTATATCTCCACTTGGTTATCTAACAGGCATCTCAAATTTAACATAACCAAAACTCAGTACCCAATTGTCTCCCCAAATCCTGATGTCCCCGAAGTCTTCCAGATCTAAGTCAGAGGCATCATTAACCTTCCAGCTGCTCAGTCCAAACACTTGGGATCATCCCTGACTCCTCTCCTTCCTTCTCTCCCACATCCAATTTAACAAGAGACCCTGTCAACAATATTTTCAAACTGTACACACTCTGACTACCATAGCTGACCACTTTTACTACCACTACTCCTACCCCTCTACTTCAAACCACAGTCATTCCCAGCCTGGATTATTACAACTCCTAACCAATCTTCCCACTTCTGCCTGTTGTTGGTTTATAATTTATTCTTGAAACAGACATACCCTGCCTCAGAGCAATCCTGTTAAATATTAAAGTGCAAGACACTTAAATATTCTGGAATTAGTAGTGATGGTTGAACAATTTTGTGAATACTAAAAATCACTGAACTGTAAAACTTAAAAAGGTGAATTTTATGATATAAGAATTATATCTCAATTCTTAAAAGTTATTAAGTGCAGCATGGATTGGATCCCGAAGTAGTAAAAGAACATTAGTTGAAAAACTAGTGAAATTCAATTAAAGTCTATTTAGCTACTAATACTGTATCAATTTTAATTTAGTTTTGGCAAATGCACCATGGTTGTATAGGGAAACTGGGTAAAGGATATATGGGAACTCTGTTCTATCGCTTGAAATTTTCTATAAATCTAAAATTATCAAAAACTAAAGTTTATTTTAAAAAATATAAGTCAGATCATATAATTCCACTGCCCAAAATTCTCCCATCTCATCCAGAGTAAAGCCCAAAGCCTTCAAATATTTTTCTGAGGAAACTCCATATTGCTTTCCATTGCTGCTCCAACAAGGGCTCCTTGTGTACAAGGGCTCCAAGTCTTTGGCAACACTTAATATCTTTTTAACTTTATACTAGCCACCCTAACATGTATGAGAATATATTTCCTGGTATTGATTTGCATTTCCTAGTGCTGCTGAGCATTTTTTTCATATACTTTTTGGACCTTTCTTATGTGTCTTTGGAAAAATGTCTATTCAAGTCCTTTGACAGAGCTACCATATGATCCAGAAATTCTACTTCTGGGTATGTACCCAAAAGAACTGAAATAAGAACCTCAAAGAGATATCTGCAATTCCATGTTTTTTGTTGTTGTTCAGTTGCTAAGTCATGTCTGACTCTCTGCGACCCCATGGACTGTAGCACACCAGGACTCCCTGTCCCTCACTATCTCCTGGAGTTTGCCCAAGTTCATGTCCATTGAATCAGTGATACTATTCAACCATCTCATCCTCTGTTTCCCTCTTCTCCTTCTGCCCTCATTCTTTCCCAGAATTAAGGTCATTTCCAATGAGTCAGCTGTTTACATCAGGTGATCAAAGTATTGGAGCTTCAGCTTCAGCATCAGTCCTTCCAACGAGTATTCAGTGTTGATTTCCTCTACGACTGACTGGTTTGATCTCCTTACTGTCCAAGGGACTCTCGAGAATCTTCTCAGCTTCTCTGGTGGCTCAGACAATAAAGAACCTGCCTGCAATGCGGGAGACCCCAGTTTGATCCCTAAGTTGGGAAGACCCCCTGGAGAAGGGAATGGCTACCCACTCCAGTATTCTTGCCTGGAGAATTGCATGGACAGAGGAGCTGGGCCAGGCTACAGTCCATGGGGTCGAAAAGAGTCAGATACAACTGAGCAACTAATATCTGAATCCCATGTTTACTGCAGCATTATTCACATCAACCAAGATATGGAAACAACCCAAATCTCCATTGATTTAGACAGATGAAGAGAAAGTGGTATAAACATGTAGTGGAATATTATTCAGCCTTAAAAAAGGAGATTTTGCCATTTGTAACAACATGGGATGATGAATCTGGAAGACATTATCCTAAGTGAAATAAGCCAATAACATTACTGCACAATTCTATTTATATGAGATATCTAAAATAGTCAAATAAAAGCAGAAAATACAACAGTGGTTTCCAGGGGCTGAGGGGAGAGGAAAGGAGGACTTGATGAATTTGCTATAATGTTTCAGTTATACAAGGTGCAAGTTCTAGAGATCTGCTGTAAAACATAATACCTGTAAGTGAGCAGAACTGTAGTATTTACTTAAAATTTTTAAGAGGGCAAACCTTATGTTAACTGCTCTTACTATTGAAAAAAAGGGAGGGGGTAAGAGTGCACAAGGAAACTTTGGAGTTGAATAAGTCTACCATCTTGATTGTGCTGATGGTTTCAGAGGTATTTGCATGTGTCCAAACCCATCGAATTATAGACATTAAATATGTACAGGTTTTTGTATAACAATTACATCTTTTGGGTTAAAAAAAAAAACCCAAAGACTTATAAGGCCTCCAAGGCCCAACACAATCTAGCCCTCCCACTAACTCCAGCTTCATCTCTGACTACTCTCCCGCTCAGTCCCACTGGCCTTCTACTATCCCTGGAATGTGCCAAGCATACCCCTGCCTCGGGGTTTCTGCACTTGCCTTCCCTTCTGCCTGGGATCCTCTTCCTCCAAATACCCTATACCTCCTTTAGAATTTTACTGAAAAGTGCCCTGTTCAGTGAAGTTCACCCTGACCACCTTGATTAAATTTATAAACAGCCCACCTATCCTAGCCTATCCCCCTTACCTGCTTCATATTCCTCTGGAGTACTTACCATCACAGGACATACTGCATATTTACTTATTGCCAGTCTCCCTCCTTAAATCTAGGGGAATGTGGGAAAGGGGATTCCATTTCTTACTTTCACTGCTGTGTCTGTAGCACCTGAAACAATGCTTGGTGCACACAATGTAAATATTGCTGAATGAATGAATGAGTAAATAAACGAACAAACGTATAGAAGTTTGTTGTGGCTGGAAAGGATACAGCAAGAGGGAGGCGGAGCAGAGGCAAGAGCTGTGACTGGGAGATGTGGGAGGATTTCAGTCACCTCACAGAAAGAACATCCTACAAAGCACATGGCAACTGACCCTATCTCTTAATATCTGCCCTCATTTCAGCTTATGAGAGCCGCCTCTTGCTTGGACTATCTCTATTACACCCTCTCCTCCTGCCGTACCCTGCAATGCCCCCCACCTTCCTCCCAGAGGTCTTTCTTACCCACTTTATGTACTGAACTCTCCCTTTCCTACATGCCACTGCATACACTCAGCACCACAGTTTATTTTATTAATATTAAAATGTTGTGGGTTACCAATTGTATTGATACAACTGAAAAGCAAAAGAGAGCAAGCACTTAAATACGATTTATGGTAACAGAAAAGAATACTGCAGAGAGTTGTTTAAAGACCACATCAAGCTGTCCACATCACTAATTCCCAGTGTTTCACAATTTGTAAAATACATAGCAGCGGCTCAGTGGTAAAGAATCTGCCGCCAATGCAGTTTTGATCCCTGGGTTGGGAAGATCCCCTGGAGAAGGAAATGGCAACCCACTCCAGTATTCTTGCCTGAAAAACCCCACAGACAGAGAAGACTGGCAGGGGGTCCATGGGGTTGCAAACAGTCAGACATGACTCAGTGACTAAAACAAATAAAAACAAACAAAATATATAGCTACATATCCCTGTAAGACACAAATAACTTCTCCCCGAGTTAGGGCAGTAACACAAAGCTGCTGACCCAAAAGTTCAAGCGTGTGCAGCAAATGTCTTGGCTACTTCTTTCCTACAGCTATACAATTAAAAATATACAAGGAACTGTGTGGTTAGGGGAGGAAAACCAAAATAGTATTGTGCTCATTAAATAAAGAAAAGTCCTGAGGAAAAATTATCAGCAACACACATTTTAGCGCTTAATGGTCTTCTGAATTGTTTTCTCTTCCCAACTAAACTGCATGTGCCATTAGGGCAGGGCTCTGACAAAACAGTCAGCCATCACCACCACTCAGCTTGAGAGTCAGAGAAAGCATTCAGGTAGATGTTCCTCAACTCCTAAAAAGGATGCAGAATCAGCTCAGATCACATTCAGACTTTCAGTTGCCACAAATCAATCCTTGAGAGTAACAGAGTTAATAAGAACAAGGCTACCAACTAAGGATCATTTACTATGTACCAGCCACTAGGCTAAGCATTATCTCATATTATTCTCTCAACAACACAAAGCAGTTGTTACTAAAATTATCCGTATTTTAGAAAGAGGAAAGTGGAGTACAGGGAAATAATGGGACTTGAACTAGGTGACGGCAGCAGAAGTGGTTTTGGAGCACAGGTTGCTCCATCCAAAGGCTGTGCCCCTGATCACATGCTGGGCTGCTTCTTGAACAAGTAAATCAACGCAGGGATCTCAGCATGCAGCCGCAGAGTCAAAAACTGAGGTTAGCCTGGACCACAGAGGGAATGAAAGAGACGGAGAGCCCTGCCTCTGAGGATGTTATTATATGCTAGAGCCAACTTTCATTACCATAAAGCCACCTCTTCCATGGAGCCCTCTCTGATGCTCTCAAGTTTAGAAGGAGCACTCCCTCTCTGAACTCTCAAAACTTTCTGTACCTCTCTCAAGGCATCATTAATATTTGCAGCATCGTCGCTATTTGTGTACGTTATACCTCTCTTCACACCCGAGCACCACCCTCTCCTTCGAAGGAGGGATACTGTCTCACCAATCCCTGCAGAGCCTACCAGAGCCAGACACACAATATGGGTCCTTGAAAGCAATCGTGATTTTGCACACATCTTTCGCTTGTAAAGATCTTCGCCAACACTAACCTGAAAACCTATTAACTCAATTGCCAACACCCAGTACAAATGGCCCCTTTTTGTGAAGCCTAAAATAGCTTTCCCAGGCAGAGGTAGTAGCTCCTTTCCTGTGTTCCCGCAGCACTTTCTTCATCTCTTTATATCATTTATTTTGTATTGTAGCTGTTTATTTGCCCTGTTATGACAGTGCCTGGCACATAATAGGCACACATGTTTATTGAATGAGTGAATGTGCAAATGGCTTATGGGTTACTTCTTTTCCTCCCACGCCAATTTGGGTGGCAGGAAGGCAGTGGTGGGCCCAAAATGTGCAGGCCCCTAGAAGAGCTGATCAGGATTGCTGGTTCACTCTTTCGCAAATTACAAAAGCAGACTATGCTTGCAATTCTGATTTGACCTCCCGTAGTCTTTGTTGTGATTTTAAAAATCAGATTAAACTTCCCTAGCAGCTGGTTCCTACCGGCTTTGGGAAGATGAAAGTGTCAACATGTCTCTGCAGCCACACCAGGAAATTTGCTGCCTAGAAAAGTCGATTCTGAATATCATAAGAGCTAAGTAGGGAATGTTGTACTCAGCAATGTCTCCATATTCCTGAAGCCACAGGGACCTGTCACAGCCCTCATGTTCCTACTCAGCCTCCAGCCTCTTCTGTGCTGCCCATCGGTCTCTCTATGGGTCTGCATTATGTTCTGGTGGCCAGATTTCAACTTCCTGAAGGTGGCATTAAGGACCCTGCAATGGGCCCTTAGTAAAGTCCTCTCTCTCTGGATCTCAGCCTCCTCGTGTCTAAACTGAGACTGAGATGTGATAAGCTCCGAGCTCACAGGCTTGTCGGCACCAAACAAGATGGCAGGCGTTCTCAGCAGGAAGTCTGAGCCTAAGCCACAGACAGGACCTGTTTCAGGGAGTTAGCAGAGGGGGCTCTCATTAGAGACGAGGGAACCCGAGTCAGAGCCCTAAAAAAAGGGGAGGATTTATAATATGTCTTTTCCATGTTATTAATAGATGCTGTAGTAGTCAGAATAATGGTCCCCGAAAGATACCCATGTCTTAATCCCCAGAACCTGTGAATATATTACCTTGCATGGGAAAAGGGACTTAGAAAATGTGATTAAGGTTTTAAAATGGGAAAGATTATCTCAGTCATTCAGGTGAGCCCAAGGTAATCATATGGGTCATTATAAGAGAAAGGCAGGAAGTCAGAGAGAGAGACAGAGGTTGACAAAATTTACACAGCTGGCTAAAAGACGGAGGAAGGGATTGTGTGGCACAGTGCCCCTTCCCCCAAAGTCACCACCAACACAACAAAACAACTTGAATAACGGAGGTATACACAAGCACCTCAGTGACTGAGGATTTCAGAGGCGGGAGGTCAGAGAAAGCAAAAGAGGGTGGAGAACAGCAATTCCAGGACAAGCCCGGGAGTGAGGACAGTGATCTTTAAATCCTTCACAAGACACAGAATTCTTGAACTCTCGACAGAAAAATGCTGGGCCAGCCAGTCCATTTCTCAGTCTCTAAACAAGTAATCCCAGACACAAGAGACACACCTATTTTTAAGTCTTCCTGACAAGAAGGTCACCAAAAAAAAAAGCCTCGCTAGTGGGAGTGAGAAAGAGGACATCCTGGCCTTCCACAGTGGAGGACCCTTCCATTGCATCCCCTGACAGAGACCAGGCCTGGAGTGAGCCTTTTAAATTGTGAATAGAATTGAGCCTGAGCCCCAGTTGCAAGCTGGGGACGAGACCCAAGTCACAGTTTAGTGATTCCTGAGCTCAGCACCTCAGTGCTAGAGTTTGAAATAAGTTGATTTTTTTTTTTACTCATGGCCCTTATCACAGATGAAATTAGATATTTTTCATTCATATACTTAGAGTCTACTTTGGCCACCTGATGCAGAGTTGACTCACTGGAAAAGACCCTGATGCTGGGAAAGATTGAAGGTAGGAGGAGAAGGGGACGATAAAGGATGAGATGGTTGAATGGCATCACCGACTCGATGGACATGAGTTTGAGCAAGCTCCGGGAGTTGGTGATGTACACAGAAGCCTGACATGCTGCAATCCATGGGGTTGCAAAGAGTCAGACAGGACTGAGCGACTGAACAATGATACTTAGTGTCTATCTCCCCTACTTCAATGAAAACTCCAAGAGAGTAGAAAGAGTATTTCCCCACAGCTAGCACAGTGCCTAGCACAGAGGGAGTACCAGATAAATGTCTACTGAATGGATAAAAGAATGGAGTTTACTGTTTGGCTCTGCACAAGTAATTTGACATCTCTGGGCTCAACCACCTATATTGGTGGGGTATATATATATACATCCCTGGTGGCTCAGACAGTAAAGAATATGCCTGCAATGCAGGAGACCTGGGTTCGATCCCTGGGTTGGGAAGATCCCCTGGCGGAGGGCGTGGCAAGCCACTTCAGTATTCTTGCCTGGAGAATCCCATGGACAGAGGAGCCTGGCCGGCTAAAGTTCATGGGATCGCCAAGAGTCAGACAAGACTGAGCAACTAAGCATAGATACATATAATTTGATTTCTTTTTGGCTGTGCTGGGTCTTTATTGCTGCATGGGCTGTTGTGATGAACAGGGGCTACTCTAGTTGTGGTGCATGGGCTCCTCACTGCAGCGGCTTCTTTTGTGGCAGAGCAGAGGCTGTAGGGCGTGTGGGCTTCAGCATTTGCGGCTCGCAGGCTCTCGGGCATAGGTTCAGTAGTTGTGGTGCACAGGCTTAGTTACCCTGTAGCTTGTGAGATCTTCCCGGATCAGAGATCAAACCCATATCTTCCTGCCCTGGCAGGTGGATTCTTTATCACTGAGCCATCAGAAAAGCCCAACCACCCATTCTTTAAGGAGATAACTACCTCCTTGGGTCAGAGGGAAGATGTGAAGACACAAAGAATGATTCAAAGCACATACAGGGAGAATTCACATGGCTGACAATATCCATAATCCCAATCTACTCAAAGCGTCACAATTCTCCTTGGACTTTACTTTCTATGTCTTCCCTTGAACTTCACAACATCCCATGAGGCAAGAAGAGAGAGGATTATTTTCTCCTTTTGATCTTTGGGGACACAGGCCCATGGAGGGGAAGAGTTACTCCAGATCACACAATGACCACACTGCAGGGCAGAGCCAGGACTAAAACCCAGGATTCCTGGGTTGGCGCCATCATGTCACAGACCCCCAGATTCTTCCCTTCCCTCAGACCCAATAACCCTCACAATGGGCTCTACATGGAGGCAGTGGAAGGCCAACTTCCACCCTTCTCTTCCCACAGGTCCCCAGGGGTTGCTTGGCAACTAGCACCTGAGCAGTAAGTGGCCTCTAGTCGGGTCTGTTGCTGTGCAGTTACCAATTCTCCCTCCTCCCTCCACACCTGTGCATGCTCTCACTCTCTATTAATGAGATTTCTCCCCTACCCTTACCTCCTCAGTCAGATTATCTTCTCTAGTCCGCAATAATTAACCTTTCCGGACACAGAAGAGGCTCTCAAGGACTTATATGGTAAGGGACGCTGGGAAACAAGGCACCACCAGTACCCTCACGATCCCCCAGAGGTGGTAGAAACTCCTTTTGTGAATGGTCCTGCTCAGCAATATTAACCTCCTCTTCTTCCCTCTCCACCTTCCACCCTGACAATGGCTTTTTGAAATCCCCTGGGAGAGACTGAATGAGCTTGAGAAATTTAATTGAACGCTTCATACAGTGCTAATGAATCCCTGGATGCCGTTCCAGCACTTCTGGAACCACAGGTGGGAAACCTTGGGAGGGAAGTCAGTCATTGTCTGCATGAGCGGCAGGAGCAGAGAGAGGACAGAACCTAACTTTTACTGTATTCTTAGTATGTGCCAGGCACAATACTATGTTATCACGTATAGCTTCCCCTCAACAAACCTGTGAGACCTTTACAGTTGAGGATATTATCTACTCATAGAAGTGGAGTGACTTGCCAAAGCCTATATATCTGCCTGCTTCAATACACAAAAGATATTAAAATACATTACAATGACAAAGGCAATATTCAAATGCTTACATTTTAATGCATTTATAAACAGTACAGAAATGTTTATTTTCTGCTACAGAAAGTACATATGCATACAAACATACACACACAAAAAAATCTTTGCTAATTTTTTTTTAGCAAAAGCAATGTGCTTATGTCAGATCATATTTGATTGTCATTGATTTTACCTCAAAACGTGGCTAACATTGAACTTGTGCTAGGTGTTGGGGAAACATGTCTAGCCATTTTCTGTGCTCACTTGCTGCTGCTGCTGCTGCTAAGTCGCTTCAGTCGTGTCCGACTCTGTGCGACCCCATGGATGGCACCCCACTAGTCTTCCCTGTCCCTGGGATTCTCCAGGCAAGAACACTGGAGTGGGTTGCCATTTCCCTCTCCAATGCATGAAAGTGAAAAGTGCTCACTTAGGCTCACTATAATTAGTATAGTCCTCAATCAGAAGCTTCTTTGTGGGTTTCTTTTAAAGCTACATATATATCATGGGGGTTCATTTCATTAAAAATAGATAGTACAATCAATAAACCCACTTAATGAGGCACAGGAAAACTGCAAAAGCTCATAATGGGCTGAAAATGAATAAAAGAGTGAGGGAGCCGCCACTGCCAATCCCTTAGAAGGACAGACTTGTCTCCTTCCACCTGAAGAGTGTTTGAGTGTAGAATATAGACTGTCTCCTTCTACCTGAAGAGTATTTGAGTGTAGGATATACGATCATCTAATGTGGAGATCAAATGAAGACATCTGTGTCAATCCATATAGCAAATATTAGTATACACTGATTTTGTATTCAAAGATAATAAACTCCAGTAAGTTTCTTCAGCTCCCTAAGGAATAATCAGGCATGTAGCCTCTGACCCATGTCAAGAACCTTTTATTTGTTGTCTAAGGTCTCTCTACAGAGAAGCAATGGCACCCCACTCCAGTACTCTTGCCTGGAAAACCCCATGGACGGAGGAGCCTGGTAGGCTGCAGTCCATGGGGTCGAAAAGAGTCGGACACGACTGTGTGACTTCACTTTCACTTTTCACTTTCATGCATTGGAGAAGGAAATGACAACCCACTCCAGTGTTCTTGCCTGGAGAATCCCAGGGACGGGGGAGCCTGGTGGGCTGCCGTCTGTGGGGTCGCACAGAGTCAGACACAACTGGAGCAACTTAGCAGCAGCAGCATTAAGATCTCTCTAACCCCCAAACTGCCACCCGACAGCCTCTCCAGCAAATTTCTCTTGGCATCCCCTCCCGGCACTTTCTCGGCCTTGCTCCATTTTCACTGGATTGCTCGCCATGCCCCAAATATCCTGTGCTTTCAGCCCCCTCTGTGCACCGGCTGCAGGGAGGACGTCAGGCTACACAAATGGAAGCACCGGCACATAATAGGCACTTAATAAATGCTGATTGATCCTCACCATGAGGTAGTTAAACTAGATCAGTGGTTCTTCAATTTTAGCCTACCTCAAAACACCCGGATGGTTTGTTATAGCACATTATTCGGCTATACCCTAGAGTTCCTGATTTTCTGGCTGTGAGGAGGGACCTGAGATTCTGCATCTCTAACAAATTCCTAATGGTGCTGATGCTGTTGATCTGGACACCACACTTCTAGAACCAATGAACTAAATGGCCTGCATAGTTTCTCCCATTTCCAATGGTTTATGATTCCTTGATGCTTTTAATAGAGAATAAACAAGCAAAATAAAGTTTTATCTGTATATAAATTAATACTTAATATGACCACAAATGGAAACATGGGCTCTATAATACTTAATGGACACAGTGTAGAGAAAAAAAAACTCATACTTTAAAATCAGAAGACCTGCGTTGGAATCTCACTTTGTAGCTGTGTGGTCAACTTAAAGTAAATTAATTATGCTCTGAATATCTGTCCCATGGGGTTGTGAGATACTATTAATACATGGGAAAAATTGTAAAACAAAAAGCACTATAGGGATTATACTAATAACATATATGTACAATGTATTAATGTTGAGTGGACTGATAATAAATAATACATTTTGAATACTTTAAATCACAGATTTTTTAAATTTCCAATCTCAATGCTAATTCATTATCAAAAAGTATATGATGTACATGCTGCTATTATCATCTCAAATATGTATATATTTTATTAGTACACTGGTAAATACCAATAATAGTAGCTGTGGTAGCCAGTTTCCAAGATGGTCCCCAATAATCCTCACCTCCCAGGATTCATACTTTTGTATAGGTTCCTTCTACACTGAATTAGTGACCAATAGCATACTCTAATTAGAGACATCACCACTTTCGATTTGGTTTCTTGGATCTCTCCCCCTAGGACAAGCTAGCTCCATGTCATTAAGACATTGTATGAAGAGAGCCATGTAGGAAGGAACAAAGGTCTCCTACTAAAGCCCAGTGCCAGACACATGAGTAAGCCACCTTGGAAAGGAATCTTCCAGGTCCACTCAAGCCTTCAGATGACTGCAACCCAAACCAACATCTGCCAGCAACCTCATAATAGATTGCAAGCCAGAAACCAAGCCACTCCCAAATATTCAATCCATAGAACTGTGTGTTAATGAATTATTGTTTTAAGCCATCAAGTTTTAAGGTGATTACACAGTGATAGATTATGGACACAGTAACTAACATTTACTGTACATTTATTATGTTCCAGGAACTATGCTAAGCACTCACCAACCCTATGATATAGATGTCATTATAATCCCCGAAGAGGAAAGCCTGGCCTAGAGAGGTTAAGTAACTTAGTCCAGGTTCCATGACTAGTAATTGGCAAAACTTAAATCTGAATCCAGGCCTATAACTCCAAAGCCCAGACTCTTGGTCGCTTATCTGTATAATCCAGGATAAAACCTCTTGGACAGTTAAGCAGCAGAAGCAACTGAGTCCCCAAATGAGAGCAAACGTATAAAATCAGCAAGGGACAGTCCAGGGGCCAGACATGCAATAGCACTGGGGCCTAACGTCATAAACCCCAGCAAAGTTCTAAACTGGCCCCACTGCCCAGCCGTTGTACTAGCAAGCGAGTCAGCTCTCGGGACACTTCTGCCCAAGATGCCCAGGACTCACCCAAATCTGCAGCTTCACTCGCTTCTCGTGGCGGTAGACTGTCTTCACCTTAAAGTCGATGCCCACGGTGCTGACGAAGGCTGGGGTGAAGGTGTCATCGGCATAGCGGAAGAGGAAGGAAGTTTTGCCGACACTGCTGTTGCCAATGATGAGCAGTTTGAACATGTAGTCAAAATTCTGGTCAGAAGCATCTTTGACTCCGGCTTTACCATCGGTCACTGAAGCCATCTGCAGGAGAGACCTGTGGTCACTCAGGAACACATCTCCAGTGTCACTCTGAGTCACCTAACTTTTAATGGTCACACACCCATTCACACACTCACTCCCCACCCCAGCATCACTGAGGAAATACACTACTCAGAATCACCCCCGCACTGAACCTGCCCCAAATGTTATCTCAGGATTGGGGTGGAACCCAGGATTGGGGTGGAACCAGCTCCTCCCAAATATTCCTTCAGCAAACATTTACTGAGCACACTGTTCTGAGTCAAGTACTGTGCTGGGCACAAAGAATACAAATATGAATCAGACATGGTGTCTGACCTCTGAGTGGCCGCAGATTAGAGTAAAAACTCAAACACAAAGTAACAAAGCAGAGGATAAGTGATAAGACAGAGGGAAGCCTTGGCTGAGGAAGCTCATCAGAAGCACCTAACCTTCTGAAGACATGGTGGTCAAGGAGAGGTTCCTGTAGGAGACAGCTCCTAAGCTGAGTTTTGGAGTGGCTAGAGGGAGGAAGGTCAAGACAGCAAATGTTTGAACATTCCAGGAAAAGCCAACACAGGGCTCTCATTCTCCTGTTTCAAAAACATTTATGGCTCCCTATAGTTCTAAAGATCAAGCCCAAACTTTTCAACTTGACAAAGAACCAACCAACCAAAGAATAAATTCTCTAAATTTTACCTTCCCCTAAGGCTTCTCCCTACCAACCTGTGCTACTTTTTATAGAATTATGCTGTTGTTGTGGTGGTTTAGTTGCTAAATCATGTCTAACTCTTTTGCAACCCCACAGACTGTAGCCCACCAGGCTCCTCTGTCCATGGGATTTCCCAGGCAAGAATACTGGAGTGGATTGTCATTTACTTCTCCAGGGGATCTTCCCAACCCAGAGATCAAACCCATGTTTCCTGCATTAGCAGGTGGATTCTTTATCACTGAGCCACCAGGGAAGCCCATACCAAATTATACTCCACTCCAAATACGCTGTTATTTCTTGCTTCTGTCCCTTTAGCTCTGTATTCTTTCTGCCCACAATACTCTTCTGCTTCAAATAAACTCCTGTTCAACCTCGCAGATCCATGTGAAGGTTCACCTCCCCTGGGCAGGGCAGAGGATGCACTCCTGGCCCTAGGCTCCCAGTGCGCTCCAATAGCACTTGTATCATTTCAGAACTGTTTACTATTCCAGCTTCTCCTTTAGACCAAGCATCTTGGACCTAATGTATTTCATTTCTTAATGTATTTCTCTAGTTTCAGCACAAGTCCTAGTATGTAATCAGCACTCAGTAAATGTATACTGAATTAATAAAAGTCACATCACCACTCTGGGGCCCAATCTCATAATCTGGAAAATGGGGAGAACAATTTCTGCCCTGCTTTTCTCACAGGGCTATTACAGGACTCAAATGAGAAAACAAGGAGTAAGATCTTCATAAGCTGGTAAATCCCAACAGGTGTGAATATAAGTTATTATTATTCCAAATCCTTCAAAGCCTAGTTCCTTCATTTATTTACCTGTTCATTTGTTCATTCATTCCTCTGACAAGTATTTATTACATGCCAGACCTTCCCTGAGACCTCAGCACTCACAGTCCCGCCACTATCCTCTCCTTTTCTAGAATGATTTGAGTCTGAAAGCCATCCATAATCGAGCACTTGGTCCCATAGTCTTACTTGCTTTTTTATTTCTTTTTCTGCAGGGACCCTACTTCTTCACCTGCCATCACTCCTTCTGCTTAACACTGGGTACTCAGGCGGGTGGGGTGTGTAGTCAAGAGGAGGGCGGAAGGACAGCCCTGACATAAGATGTCCAGAGTGTCATCCTCTTTAGGAATTCCTGCCTTTTCCTCAAAAGAAAAGAAAGAGAGATGGATTTATCTCTCTGGGCCTCTCAGGTGAGCTATAAAGATAAGAAGCTGACAAATGCAGAAGGTGAAAAGCTCTCTTGAAGAAAAGCCAGATGAATATGTATGATTATTAGCAGCCCTTAGTAATACTTCCTTAAATAGGCCACCACAAACCTTCAGTGGCCTCTTCTCTTCCTTCTCTTTTTCTCCTAGCTCTCAAGGCTTTATTGGGACCTACACGCCCACCACTGTATCAGTCTGCCCCTTGGTAAGGCTCACTAGGCAGGTGTGGAACATGCCCAGGACACTTGGGGACTCAGACATAGCATTTACACGAAAGAAAAAGGTGAGATCGGAGGGGAACAATTGGCCTGATCCAACTGGAGAAGGAAATGGCAACCCACTCCAGTGTTCTTGCCTGGAGAATCCCAGGGACGGGGGAGCCTGGTGGGCTGCCATCTATGGGGTTGCAGAGTCGGATAGGGACTGGAGCGACTTAGCAGCAACTGTCTCATAGCCCGAACTTTTCAGTTTTTCATTGCACAAGATGCAGAGCTCATTTCTAGACTGGCAAGTCAAAGGAATTATGCTTTTTTTCTATCCAAGACAAGGGAAGCAATCACGACCTCACACCATCCTCCGCTCTGCTACCGGTCATCTTTGTTTGTTTCCAAGAGAAAATTTCACCTTTGAAAGTATATATCCATTATTAAATGTTAGGGAAAAACACAAGACTATAAAAAAGAAAAATTTTAAATTACTAGATACCCCATCCTCTCAGAAACTGCCATCGTTAATATTTGAAGTACATTTCCTCCTTTATTTTTTCACACACCAGAATATCATCTATTTTGAAATTATATCCTATTATTTAACTTAAACAGTATATATATTGTGGTATACCTGGCCTTAATATCAGTAAATACTTGTTAAGTACTCGTTATTTTCCATGAGGGACATGGTGGTGACAATAACCATGTAACAGTTACCATTTATTGAGTGCTGCTGCTGCTGCTGCTAAGTCACTTCAGTCGTGTCCAACTCTGTGCGACCCCAGAGACAGCAGCCCACCAGGCTCCCCCGTCCCTGGGATTCTCCAGGCAAGAACATTGGAGTGGGTTGCCATTTCCTTCTCCAATGCATGAAAGTGAAAAGTGAAAGTGAAGTCGCTCAGTTGTGTCCGACTCTTAGCGACCCCATGGACTGCAGCCCACCAGGCTTCTTCATCCATAGGATTTTCCAGGCAAGAATACTGGAGTTGGGTGCCATCACCTTCTCTGATTTATTGAGTACTGTGATATAATACAAGATATGTATTTGGTCTGGGTACCTGGTTCCAGGCAGAGCTCCTAAAGCCTTTGGAATCTCTGGAAGTGCAAGTGATTAAGTGTCTTGTTGTATGCTAATGAGATGACTGGTGACTGGGACTCCAGGACAACCTCAGAGTAGGGGCTTGTTGCCAGAGGAACCAACCACACAGTTAGAGGATTGGAACTTTCAGCATCACCTGCTAACCTCTGGCGAGGGTAGAAGGGATGGAGATCAAGCTGATGACTAAAGGCCAATGACTTAATCAATCATGCCTGCAGGAACGAAGTCTTCGTAAACAACCCTATCCAAATGGGGTGGACATCTTCCAGGCTGGTGATGACATTGATGTGTTGGAAGGGTGGCACACCTGGAGAGGCCATGGAAGCTCCAAGACCTCCCTTTCCCCATACCCTGCATATGCATCTCTTCCACCTGGCTGTTCCTAAGTCATATCCTTTTACACTTTTGTAATAAACCAATGTATGCATTACTCTTTATATATATATATAAATAATATATATTGAAAACATTTATATTACACTAAAAATAATTCAAACTTTACAGTTTGCAAGTTATCATATAGTAAAATTACTATTATTTTATCACCATTTGTCATTTGCATTATTTTCTTAACTTTCAACATAAAAAGTAAGTAATATGGAACCTAAAGGTTTACAGTGAAAAGTAAGTCTTGCTTCCACCCCTGCTCCCAATCTCTAGTTCCTCTCCCCAGAGGCAAACATGTTAACAATTTATGTATCCTTCAAAGATAGTCTTTGCATATATAAACATAGAAGTCTATTCATACTTCATATATATATATATATAAATAAATGACAGCATACCATACTCTCGAGTCTATATCTTCCATGTGTATTTTAGTAGCTGAGATCTTTAGTTTTGTATCCTACTCCTTTTCACTTAACATTATATCATAAACATCTTACTGAGACTTTAAAAATTCTTGTAAATATCATTTCAATTGACTACACCTTATTTAGCCCTATGGTTGTATCACATGACCAATTCTTTAAAGTTGTATATTTATTTTTCTGTTCTCGATTATTATAAATTAAGTTAGAGTGACCATTTCTTTACATAAATATTTGTTCTCTTTCCTATTTACTTCTTTATTATGCCCATCCTTGCATGAAATGTTCCCTTGATATCTTGAATTTTCTTGAGGAGATCTCTAGTCTTTCCCATTGTATCATTCTCCTCTTATTTCTCAGCAATGTTTATTGAAAAGTTATACTCTGCTATACTCTGGAACTCTGCACTCAGTTGGGCATATCTTTCCTTTTCTCCTTTGCCTTCCACTTCTCTTCTTTCCTCAGCTATTAGTAAAGCATCTTCAGACAACCACTGTGCCTATTTGCATTTCTTTTTCTTTGAGATGGTTTTGGTCACTGTTACAAGAAGAGGTGGCAAGAGTACACGGAAGAACTATACAAGAAAGGTCTTAATGACCCAGATAACCATGATGGTGTGGTTATCACTCACTTAGATCCAGACATCCTGAAATGTGAAGTGAAGTGTGTCTTAAGAAGCATTACTATGAGCAAAGTTAGTGGAGGTACTGGAATTCAAGCTGAGCTTTTTAAAGTCCTAAATGATGATGCTGTTACAGTGCTGTACTCAATATGTCAGCAAATTTGGAAAACTCAGCAGTGGCCCCAGTACTGGAAAAAGTCAGTTTTCATTCCAATCCCAAAGAAAGGCAATGCCAAAGAATGTTTAAACTACCATATAATTACTCTCATTTCACATGCTAGCAAGGTTATGCTCAAAATCCTTCAAGATAGGCTTCAGCACTACATGCATGGAGAACTTCCAGATGTACAAGTTGGGTTTCAAAGAGGCAGAGGAACCAGAGATCAAATTCCCAACATTCATTGCATCATGGAGAAAGCACAGGAATTCCAGAAAAACATCTACTTCTGCTTCATTAAGACTGTGCTAAAGCCTTTGACTGTGTGGATCACAACAAACTATGGAAAATTCTTAGAGATGGGAATACCAGACCACCTTATCTGCCTCCTGAGAAACTTGTATGTGGGTCAAGAAACAGTTCGGACCAGACATGGAAATACTGACTCGTTCAAAATTGAGAAAGGAGTACAGTAAGGCTATATATTGTTACCCTGCTTATTTAACTTATATACAGAGTACATCATGCAAAATGCTGGGTTGGATGAATCACAAGCTAGAATCAAGATTGCCAGGAGAAACAGCAACAACCTCATATATGCACATGATACCACTCTAATGGCAGAAAGTGAAAAGGAACTAAAGAGCCTTTTGATGCGGGTGAAAGAGGAAAGTGAAAAAGCTGTCTTAAAACTCAACATTCAAAAAACTATCCAGTTCCAACACTTCATGGCAAATAGAAGGGGGAAAAGTAGAAGCAGTGACAGATTTTATTTTTTTGGACTCCAAAATCACTGCAGACAGTGATTACAGGATGAAATTAAGAGATGTTTGCTCCTTGGAAAGAAAGCTACAATAAAACTAGATAGTATATTAAAAAGCAGAGACATCACTTTATCAACAAAAGTCTGTATAGTCAAAGTTATGATTTTTTCATTAGTCATGTACAGATGTGAGAATTAGACCATAAAGAAGGCTTGCTGCTGCTACTGCTGCTGCTAAGTCGCTTCAGTCGTGTCTGACTCTGTGCGACCCCATAGACGGCAGCCCACCAGGCTTCCCGTCCCTGGGATTCCCCAGGCAAGAACACTGGAGTGGGTTGCCATTTCCTTCTCCAATGGATGAAAGTGAAAAGTGAAAGTGAAGTCGCTCAGTCGTATCTGACTCTTAGCGACCCCATGGACTGCAGCCTACCAGGCTCCTCTGTCCATGGGATTTTCTAGGCAAAAGTACTGGAGTAGGGTGCCATTGCCTTCTCCAAAAGAAGGTTTAGCACCAAAGAATTGATGCTTTTGAACTGTTGTGCTGGAAAAGACTCTTGAGAGTCACTTGGACAGCAAGGAGATCAAGCCAGTCAATCCTAAAGGAAATCAAGCCTGAATATTCACTGGAAGGACTGATGCTGAAGCTGAAGCTCTGATACTTTGGCCTCCTAATGGGAAGAGCTGACTCACTGGAAAAGATTCTGATGCTGGGAAAGATTTAAGGCAAAAGCAGAAGGGGATGACAGAGGATGAAATGGTTAGATAGTACCACCAACTCAACAGACATGAATTTAAGCAAACTCTGGGAGATAGTAGGGGACAGAGGAGCCTGGTGTGCTGCAGTCCACGAGGCAGCAGAGAGTCGGACATGACTTAGCAACTGAACAACACAACAATTTATTTCCTTAGGAGAGATCTCCAGAAGTGAGAAGAGAGAGATCTCCTGGTCAAAAAATAACTTTACTAAAACACAGATTTAATCCTTACCCATTTCCTTGATCTTATTTTACCCTATAAATAGACCTGGAAGATTAAATTGGAAGGGCAGTGATTACTATTCCCATTGGAGCAAGAAAGGAACTAAGAGCCAGAAGTTACGAGGATCTGCCCAGGACTCATAGCTAACAGCTGAGATTAACTTAGTACCATGCTATAATAAGGACTTCCCTGGTGGCTCAGATGGTAAAGTGCCTGCCTACAATGTGGGAGACCTTGGTTCAATCCCTGGGTCGGGAAGATCTCCTGGAGATGGAAATGGCAACCCACTCCAGTATTCTTGCCTGGAAAATCCCATGGATGAAGGAACCTGGTAGGCTACAGTCCATGGGGTCACAAAGAGTCAGACACGACTGAGCAACTTCACTTTATGCTGTAATAAGGGAAAAGTAAAAATCCCTGCTCTATTCCTTGGCTGAATTCTTGGGTGAGTTATATCAGCTTTCTAAGCCACAGTATTTTTACCTTGAAACCAAGAAAATACCACCTACTTCACTAAGTGATGGTACCAACAGAGTGAACATTTATCATATGTAAATAAGCTGGTGTGGTTTCTTGACCTATGGGAGGTACTCAATAAATATTAATTCACTGGTTTCTTTAATTCACTTCTGTAGTCAAGTGCCCCCTCCCTGATCTGGGCTCCATAATTTGAGCTTATTTGACAATTAACTGTCTATCCCTCCTTCTGGATTCATCTGAGTTTTATTTATCCTTACACCCTGTCAACACTGAACCTAGATTAAATCCTTGGGCATGTTACTCTTTTCTGTAAATGTTTATTGAGCATTTGCCGTGTGCCAAACTTTGATGTAAATGTTGTATTATTGGTCTTCATTTTTTGCAAGTGCAGCTGCTTGCACTCTTAGATTTCTGGAATTAGAAGAGATTTTAGAGTGGCAGCTTTATCATAACAAAAAAGTCTGGATCTTGGTCCCAAGCTTTTGCAGTAACTCAGTGTATGAAATTGGACAAGTAACCTAAACTCTGAGCTTCAGTGTCCTCATCTATGATGTGATCACATTACCTACTGCAGAAGGCTGCTATGATTTTTCAATAAGAAAACGTGTATAAGGGTGCTTCATACGTACAGTGTACGGAAAAAACTATACTGGCCTTGTGTAGAATTAATAGGTAAAGTGCTTGCCTTTATTAAGCTATGTCTGCCATAGGTGTGAGCCAAGAGTAAAAAAAACAGTTTCAGTTCCTGGTCTGATACACTCCCCTCATTTTCAGGGGAAAAAATAATCAAGGCTCCACAAAGAAAACTGATTTGTCAAAGGTCACCCAGCAAGTCAGTTGGAGCATCATTACTAGAACTTCTGTCATCTGATGACTTTCAGATTGGACTGGGCTTAAAGAAAATAAAAACCACATCAATTTTAGTGCATACATGCTCAGTTGTGTCCGACTCTTTGTGACCTCATGAACTGTAGCCTGCCAGGCTCCTCTGTCCATGAGGTTTTTTTCCTGGCAAGAATACTGGAATGGGTTGCCATGCCCTCCTCCAGGGGATCTTCCTGACCCATGGATCGAACCTGTGTCTCCCGTGACTCCTGCATTGCAGGCGGATTCTTTATCACTGAGCCACTGGGAAAGCCCACAACAATTTTAGGGTGAATAGAAAAGCATCCCCAGTGTGGCAGAAATCAAAACCAGTCTTGTAAAGCCATCATCAATCAATTAAAAATAAACAGACATAATTTAAAAAGAAAAGAAGAACATCCCCAGCACCTGAGATCTCTTTCCTAGCATTTGCCATACTCTACTGTCAACGTCTGCTCATGCGCACTCAGTGCAGCTTTCCCAGAAGATGGTGTGAGAACAGGGAGAGGCAGAGAGCTGAGTTCAATTGGAAGATAGATTCAGATGGGAGCCCCCAAGGAGATCTTTTCAAAAGGAAGGCAGGGGCTACACAGACATTCGAAAGAGAGGTAAAAACCACCCCAGCAGGCAGCTGCCAGAGGCAGATCTGAGCAGACAGGTCAATGCAGACTGCATTTGTCAGATAAGCATCAATCAGATCTTCCCTCTCTTTTGTGACAGTCACATAAATGATAGAGCTCTTGCTCTTCGTGACAAGCAATACAGATGAAGGCCCAGGGACCATCCAGGAAGTCATCTCTGGTTCCAGGCTGGGGGGAAGAAGGAAATGGCTCCTAGGAGAACTGGTGTGAAAAATAACACTTTGAGTCTGATCAACTAAGGAAGAGGCCTACTTCAGCCATGAAAGGGGGAAGGAGAGGAGACAGCCCTAAAATGCAGCAAGAGATCAACTGAATACATATAATGGAGAGGTACACAAAGGAAATTCCCTTTGATGGAAAGAGCACAGGATTAAGTCAGAGACACCTGGACTGAGCCCTGGCTCTCTAAGCAATTGTGTAACCTCAGGCAGATCACACCCTGGGTCTCAGTTTCCTTATCTATAAAATGAGTTAATAAAATGACTTCTGGGCAAACTACAGGAAGAATTAAAACTAGTATATGACAGTGCTTTATAACTCCTTTCCAAAAAAATTTTTTGTCTGTATGCTTCATGTTTTCTTCTACCAAGTCATCCTGGGTAGTGGAAATTGCTTGGGATTCCAAACAAACAGGTTAGATTCAGTTTCCAGGCCCAGCATTTATTAGCTATGAGACCTTGGCAAGAAACTTTGCATGAGTAAGACAGTTTCCTCATTTGTAAAATAACCATTGTTGGGAGGATTACAGTCAATCTTGGTGGCTCAGAGGGTAAAGAATCTGCCTGCAATGGGGGAGACCCAGGTTCAATCCCTGGGTTGGGAAGATCTCCTGGAGAAGGGAATGGCTACCCAGTTCAGTACTCTTTCCTGGAGAATTCCATGGACAGAGGAGCCTGGCAGGCTACAGTCCATAGGTTGCAAAGAGTCCAACACGACTGAGCAACTAACACTTTCAGTTCACTCACAATGTTGGTAAGGCATACAGATATGCTGCCATTTGACACATAGCGGGTGCTCAGTAAATGTAATTCTGTCTTCCTATTGGGAGTTAGACAATTGAACATCACCCTGCTATACACAATCTCCTCCCTAAAGCCATACTCCACTCACTTATCTGATTCAACCTTTCTTGAAACCATTCCCCACTGCCAGCCCAGCCCAGCCCACCTCCTCATTGTTTCCCTTCATCTCTTAGAGCCACAGAAACAATATTGTAATAGCTATCATTTAGTGAGCACCTAAATGCTAGGCACTCTACCAAGCGTTTTCATTGTATTCCGCCTTGCATACAATAGATGTTTGATAAATGTTCACTTCCTTCTCCAGGCTGGAAAGAGCGGTTGATATGACCACTATCATAATGTAGGCTGCCGCTACTGCTGCTAAGTCACTTCAGTCGTGTCCGACTCTGTGCGACCCCATAGACGGCAGCCCACCGGGCTCCCCTGTCCCTGGGATTCTCCAGGCAAGAACGCTGGAGTGGGTTGCCATTTCCTTCTCCAATGCATGAAAGTGAAAAGTGAAAGTGAAGTCACTCAGTCGTGTCCGACTCTTCATGACCCCATGGACTGCAGCCTACCAGGCTCCTCCATCCATGGGATTTTCCTGGCAAGAGTACTGGAATGGGGTGCCATTGCCTTCTCCGATAATGTAGGCAAACCTGCATAATAACGTCAGTGCCCTCTCTCTTCTATACAGTACTTTACAGTTTGTGAAGCTCTTTCACCCAAATTATATTTGATTCTCACAACAATTCTTGGGAGTAGGTGAGGAAATAGAGGCAAGAGCAAAACCACAGCTCAGTTATTCATTCAGTCAACATTCATTGAGCACCTACTGTGTGCCATCTCCGCTGTGCTCTGGGGAGATGAAGAGAAACCATAGGAATTCCAGCTTAAAGGGAAAACCTTTTCAAACATCCTCTACAGGTTACTGGTGCCTCCCTTCACATCATAATCCATAAGAAACTGGAGATTTATTTCTTGGGTTGGAGATCATTTTCGATTTTTGCCTTCTTCCATACTGTTTCCTCTGATTGGAACATACTTTCCTCCTGCTAGCTAAATCCTTCATGACCTCAAAGTCTTCCCTGACCCACCATCCTCCAGCAGAATGTCTTTGCTCCCGCAAACAAGCACCAGGGGCTTCCCCGGTGGCTCAGTGGTAAAGAATCCACCTGCCAATGCAGAGACATGGGTTCCATCCCTGGGTTGGGAAGATCCCCTGGAGGAGGAAATGGCAACCCACTCCAGTATTCTTGCATGGGAAATCTCATGGACAGAGGAACTTGGCAGGCTGCAGTTCACAGGGTCACAAAGAATCCAACCCAAGTGAGCAACTAAACAGCAACAACACAGCACCAGGGCTTCCTTATACCATAGGCGGCTTTTCCCAGACTTCCATCGTCTTCTTCCGTTTATATGAGTAGAACAGGTGGGCACACACCTGTGCACACAAACACATCCAGCTCTTTTTACTATCCCGTACCCTTTTCCATCTGGATTCCATGCAGTTGAGATGGATGTCCCTGTCCCTCTCTCACTCCCCTCCTCACCTCTACTAGCTGCCAGAGGCTGCCACCTTGCCCTCCCTAAAAATCTCTTCCTACACTTGGACTCTAGAACAAGAGTCCGCCTGTAGATGAATTTCCCTGTCAATGATTCTCTTCTTGTCTCTGATTCCAGGTAGCAGTATAATAGGCTCCAGTGCTTGCACCACCTCCTTAGCTTGTGAGGAGCTAAGACAGGGCTAGCATCCGGATGCTGTTGGACTCCACTCTGGGCCCCCATCATCTTCCCACTCTCACACCACAACCCATACCTGGCTTTCTCTGCACCATGACCCAGCCCATCCACCACCCTAAACTCTCCAAGTTCCAGGACAGTTCCCCCAACCCCCTGCTAAACTGCAGTGCTTCTCCACAGCCCACCTCTAGCCAGAACTCAGGCTCCCACAGCCCATATCCAAGGCCAGGACTCTCCCTTCATCAGCTCCCCACCCGCTTTCTCTGCAGCCTGGATAGACCTAGCCTTGTCTCCCACCTTCTCATTCTTCCTAGCTTCCCACCTCCAAGCCCCCACTCCAATTACCCACCTTGCCCATACCCAGCTGGGCTCCGCTCCACACCACACTCAGATTACCCTCTCCCCGCCCAGCACCCCTCTCCCGCCCAGCTCGCCTTCCCCTCCTCGTCTCACTCCTCCATCTCAAAACGACCCCCACCACCCAGTCCCCTCCCCTTAGCTCTTCACTTCCACACCTCCCCTCCTTCGCTCTCCTTAATCTCTTCGCTTCAACACCCCTTTCCCAGCCCCTCGGCTGCTCGGTACCCTCTGCCCGCACGGCCCCTCTCAGCTCCCTTCTTACATCTCCCCCGCCTCCATCCCCCTCCCCCCAGTTTCCCCCTCAACCAGCCTTCGCTGCGCTCCAGTTGCCGCTCAGCCTTCTCCCCGGCCCCGGCGCCCTCTTTCTTGTTCCTCCGATCCCGCTGCCCCTGCCTCTGGGGCTCCCCTCGCCGCCCTCAAAGCCCGGGTAGATGCTCCCCAGGGCCCCTCCCCGCGCTACGTGCCCCTTCACTGCCGCGGTACCCTTCCTTAGTGGCCTCCCCTGGCCCCTTCTAGGTGCCCCTTCCGCTGCCCTGTGCTCCTTCTCAATGCCCGCTCACTGTGCCCCGCGCCCCGCTCCGGGGATCGGTCCCAGATCCGCCCCAGGCGGGCTGCCGGGCCGCGCCCCTTACCTGGGACTCCGGGTGAGGACGAGCGGCTCGCTCCCTGGCAGCGCCGCGGAACCGCTGGACCTGGCGGCGGGAGGCAGAAGGCGCAGCGGGTTCGCGGAGCAGGGAGGTGGGGGGCGGGGCGGGGCGGGTCCGGTCCCCTCCGCGGCGACTTCGGGCAGAGGCTCGGGCTGCAGCTGGGCTGGGTTACGGCCGCTTCCAGGCCCCACCCATGCCCCGCCCAGGGGCAGAGCCCGCTATCGCGGGGCCCTCGGCTCCCGGCACGTGTAGGGAATACGAGGTTTCTTGGGGACCCGAAGATCCCCAATACCTGCTTGACTATCGTGATTTATCTTAATTCTCACGCCTCGTTCCATAGACTGAACTTAGTAGGGTAATCAAAGGGCTTTGATGATAAAGTAGATGATGATGGGTTTGTAGCTCTGCCATTTCTGAAGCTCTTGCCTGTGTATTTATCACTTCGTACTCAAAGAAGCCCACGGAGAGAGGCAAGATCTGGATGGCTGTCTACGTGGAAGCAAAGCCAGAAACCTGGGCATTGTTGTATACCCTATGCACTCCTTCACACCCTACATCCCATCAGCCTGGTAATAACGCCTCCATAAGGAGAAGGCAATGGCACCCCACTCCAGTACTCTTGCCTGGAAAATCCCATGGACGGAGGAGCCTAGTGGGCTGCAGTCCATGGGGTCGCTAAGAGTCGGACACGACTGAGCGACTTCACTTTCACTTTCATGCATTGGAGAAGGAAATGGCAACCCACTCCAGTGTTCTTGCCTGGAGAATCCCAGGGACGGGAGAGCCTGGTGGGCTGACGTCTATGGGGTCGCACAGAGTTGGACACGACTGAAGCGACTTAGCAGCAGCAGCAAGGTATCCTATGGAGAAGGGAATGGCAACCTACTCCAGTATTCTTGCCTGGAAAATCCCATGGACAGAGGAGCCTGGCAGGCTACAGTCCCTGGGGTCACAAAGAATCGGACACTCCTGATCGACTTTCACTTCACTTCACTTCAAGGTATCCTATCCCTTCCCTTCCTCTCCATCTCCACAGCTCTCACCCTGGTTCAGACCTCATCACTTCTTGCTTGAACTAAAGCAACGGCCTCCCAGTGGGTCTCCCTGCCTCCATTCTTAATCTACCATCTACATCAGCAGTTTGAGTGATTGTTCTATATGTCACCATGTTACCTCCACCCTGATGAAACAAACAAAACATTTCCAATGGCTCTCCATTACCAGCAGTAGCCTGGAGTGAGAAAATGTTCTTTCCTTGTCATTAGAAAATCCCAGCTCTGCCAGAGACGGCAGGTATAACAAGTAAATAGCATCCCATCCTTCGACTTCATTTCAATCTTCCTGAAGTCACAGGAACCAGCTGCCACGTTTGGTTTAGAATTATAATCCCTCCCCATAGTCATCCCCCTTCTCAAATCTTAGAGGTCTATTGTTGTTCACTCACTCAGTCATGTCCAACTTTCTGCGATCCCATTAACAGCAGCTTGCCAGGCTTCCCTGTCTTCACTATCTCCCGAGGCTTGCTCACACTCATGTCTATTGAGTTGGTGATGTCATCCAACCATCTCATCCTCTGTTGTCCCCTTCTCCTGGTGCCCTCCATCTTTCCCAGCAACAGGGTCTTTTCCAGTTAATCAGTTCTACACATCAGGTGGCCAAAGTGTTGGAGTTTCAGCTTCAGCATCAGTCCTTCCAATGAATATTCAGGATTGATTTCCTTTAGGTCTGACTTGTTTGATCTCCTTACTGTCCAAGGGACTCCCAAGAGTCTTCTCCAGCACCACAGTTCAAAAGCACTGATCCTTTGGCACCTGGCCATCTTTATGGTCCAACTCTCACATCTGTACAGGACTACTGGAAACCATAGCTTTGACTAATCAGACCTTTGTCAGCAAAGTGATTTATATGTTTATGTAACTGAATCACTTTGCTGTACACTTGAAACTAACACTAAGTTATAAATTAACTATATATCAATTTAAGAAAAAAATCTTAGACAACAGAGTCAGATATCAAAACATTTTTTCCCTACATTCCATTATGACTTTATCTACAATTTGTCTCTCTGGCCCAAGGAGCCACCCAAAAGACAGCCCCTCTGGTTGTCTGACTTTTCACTCATCTTTGAGCTCTTCTGAGCTTCTCCACTCCCTCCCTTTCACTCACCTTCCCACCATCCACGTCCTGACAGCCCTTCCCAATGTGCCCTCTAGAATCCTGTTCTTTCGCCAACAAACTTTCCTACACCCTCTGCTTCGTCAGAGCATACTCAGGTTACTTCTTTGCCTTTATTAATGCTTGACAGTCCTCCAGGACTTCTCCTGCCACCTTCTGCAGGAAAACTTCTCACTTCTCTACTCTCCACACATCACAGAACCAAGAGGTGGGGTTAGCATTGCCACTTCCACCCTTGTACCAAAATTGCTTCTCCTTTGGTCTCCAGACACACCGCTTCCCATCCCTCTTATCAAGGACATCACTGACCCCCAATTGCTCCACTGCATTGAAGATTCCAATCTCTGGCTCATGGTCATTCGCATTAGCCCTGTCCTGCCACCCTCCTGGTGCCTTTGGTAGCCATGTGGTTGCCTGATTCTTCAGTCCTTGGTCTCCTCTTCACTTTCCCTCCCATGGTCATACCTTGAATTTCTTCTGGGTGATTACCCAGAACTAATGCCTCTGTGATCTTAAAATCAAATATCCTATGCTGCCTGCTCCTTCACTGTCTTACTTGAGTTTTCTCATTTTCAAAATGGGTGTCATGATAATAACTATTCATTCTTCACAGGAATAATGAGATAACACAAAAAACCCACCCTTTGGGGGTTGGGAGACAATAGAAGAGCAGATGGTACTGGTTTACATCGCCTCAGGTCTTCTTATCACTTTCCCTTTCTTCCCAGACAGATGTAGTTTTTAATCCTTGTTCTACACAGTTACTTGCTGTGTGACCTTAGGTATATTATCTGATTTTTCTGACACATGCACCTCATTGTTATTTGTAGAAATAGTAATAATGTTGTGAAGATCAAATAAGAAAATGGGATAGCTACTGGAAAGCACTTGACTGAGTGCCAGGCACATAGTAAGCCCTCAATAAGTAGGAAACATTGTGGTTGTAATAGAACCAAAAACACTCTTTTTTAACAACTGCCTTCCAAGAAGGATAAACTCTAACATAGAGAGGTCCTTTTGTCCTGTTTAGGGCCTTGAGAAGTGTGGATATGTAAGTGTGAGAGGAGAAGGGAGACACTCACTTGCTCAGTGCAAAAAAGGAAAGGAATTTGGAATTTACTTAGCAAAATGGTGGGGGAAGTAATAAAGAGAGCTGGGAAGGGGAAAGGAAAAAAATGAGTAAGAAAATCAGTGTAAGGGTAGGTGCTGCATGGATAAAGGGTCAGAAGTAACCTTCCCATGGTAGGTAAACAGAGGGTGTTTAAGCACTGGAATGCATTAAATGGGAGAAGTTGTTTGTCACACATATAATGTAATCATCTTCTGTGACTCTCAACACTTCAGTAAAAGCCATTACACTCAGGAATGCTTCCTGAGAGAGAAGAGTTGTATGAATGAGTGAATAGGAAAATTGAGCAATGGGCTTTGTTTTTCTGAGTTGAAAAAGGAGAGTAGACGCAGAGACTATGGGAGCATTAAGTCTTTGTGGAATTTGCAGAAAACTTCAGGATGTCTTCCAACTGACAAGGGCAATAAAATGTAAAACCTGAGGTTCAGACTCATTGCATTTAGATCTTAAAGGGGCAAGAAGGTCATATCTGACATTTGGGCTGCATCATTTGTGCCTCTCTATTGATTAGCAGGTGATTACCAGAGAGAATACAGAACAAATCATATATTGGGCTGTCTAAATGCCAAGTAAGAATAAGAAGAAAGACAAATTCTACCTTTGACCTGGGAACAGACTGGCTAACAATAATAATCATTAAGACCTTAAAATATACTGGATTAACTCATATCTTTGTCTCATTTAGTCTTCAGTGCAATCATGCAAGGTATGGATTGCCATCCTCTTTCTATAAATGAGGAAATAGAAGTCAGAAAACTGAAATGACTTTCCAGGGTCACACAAATGTAAATGGAAGAACCAGATTTGAAACAGGTCTGTCTGACTCCAAGTCAAGAGCTGTTCCTACTAGATTACAGAATCATGGTTGCTTGGTGAACACCACTGGGGTTAAAGTCCTACGAACAAAATTTCCTTGTATCTTCTGTAGTCAGCCTTCTCTAGCTCCTAGTTTGCACATGACATATAAAGTGATGCTTTTTATTGAATGAGAATCAATCACTTACCCTCATTTTACATCAACTATACTTCAATTTCAAAAAGAAAGAAAGGAAAAAAGAAAAGGCAAGAAGGTAATGAACTTCCAGATGCTCAAGTTCGATTTAGAAAAGGCAGAGGAACCAGTGATCAAATTGCCAACATCCAATGGGTCATCGAAAAAGCAAAAGCATTCCAGAAAAACATCTATTTCTGTTTTATTGATTATGCCAAAGCTTTTGACTGTGTGGATCACAATAAACTGTGGAAAATTCTGAAAGAGATGGAAATTCCAGACTACCTGACCTGCCACTTGAGAAACCTGTATGCAGGTCATGAAGCAACAGTTCGAACTGGACATGGAACAACAGACTGGTTCCAAATAGAAAAAGGAGTATGTCAAGCCTGTATATTGTCACTCTGCTTATTAACTTATATGCAGAGTACATCATAAGAAACACTGGGCTGGAGGAAGCACAAGCTGGAATCAAGATTGCCGGGAGAAATACCAATAACCTCAGATATGCAGATGACACCACCCTTATGGCAGAAAGGTAAGAAGAACTAAAGAGCCTCTTGATGAAAGTGAAAGAGGAGAGTGAAAAAGTTGGCTTAAAGCTCAACATTCAGAAAACGAAGATCATGGCATCCAGTCCCATCACTTTATGGCAAATAGATGGGGAAACAGTGGAAACACTGGCTGACTTTATTTTTCCGGGCTCCAAAATCACTGCAGATGGTGACTGCAGCCATGAAATTAAAAGATGCTTACTCCTTGGAAGGAAAGTTACGACCAACCTAGACAGCACATTAAAAAGCAGAGACATTTCTTTGTCAACAAAGGTCCATCTAGTCAAGGCTATGGTTTTTCCAGTAGTCATGTATGGATGTGAGAGTTGGACTATAAAGAAAGCTGAGTGCCGAAGAATTGATGCTTTTGAACTGTGGTGTTGGAGAAGACTCTTGGGAGTCCCTTGGACTGCAAGGAGATCCAACCAGTCCATCCTAAAGGAGATCAGTCCTGGGTGTTCATTGGAAGGACTGATGTTGAGGCTGAAACTCCAATACTTTGGCCACCTGATGTGAAGAGCTGACTCATTTGAAAAGACTCTGATACTGGGAATGATTGAGGGCAGGAGGAGAAGGGGATGACAGAGGATGAGATGGTTGGATGGCATCACCGACTCAATGGACATGGGTTTGGGTAGGCTCTGGGAGTTGGTGATGGACAGGGAGGCCTGGTGTGCTGCGGTTCATGGGGTTGCAAAGATTTGGACACGACTGAGTGGCTGAACTGAACAGAAAAAGGTAATTGCTTAAGTGTGGATGTCACTTGGAATGTTCAAATCTTTACAAGGTTCAGATCTGTATCCCAGTGTGAGTCCCTCATAGTCAGCCTAGGAATGTAGATCTGTTGGCAAGTCGAGTGTTTTTCTCTGACCTCTTCAGCAGGTTGCCTCATATAACAGAGAAACTGGTGCAGGTGCCTGGAAGTCACCAGAATGTCTAAAGCAGCTCTAGAAACATAAGGCTCATGAGAGGAGTGGTGGAAGACAGGGATGGAAAGAGAAACAGAGGCTGGCTGGTCTAAGGCCTTGGAAATCACATTATTGGGAATTTACTTTACAAGCAAAAGGTTTGAAGCAATGGAGTAACCTGGTTATATATGCATGTACAAAAGACAGCTCTGGGGCTTTGTGGGTTGCTCAGGGGTAAAGAATCTGCCTACCAAAGTAAGAGATGCAGGTTTAATCCCTGGGTCAGGAAGATCCCCTAGAGGAGGAAATGGCAACCCACTCCACTATGCTTACCTGGAGAATCCCATGGGCAGAAGAGCCTGGCAGGCAATAGTCCATGGGGTCTCAAAGAGTCAGACATGACTGAACACATACACATACTTGCACAGGCCGCAAATTACATTAGAAAAAAAGAAAGAAAAGAAAGATAGCTCTGACTGTGGTGGGTGTGATAGATGGAGTGGGAAGGGTAGGGAGCAGGGAGAAAGGAGAGAGGGAACCCAGTTAGAGATTGCTGTAATAATCCAGATGAGAGATGAAGAGGACCAGAACTCATGTCAAGGCATGGGGAAAGTGGGAGGTAGAGGGATCCAGTGTGTATTTAGGACCTGGTGGCAGATTAAATGTAAGATGTTGGGGAAAGGGACTCTGCAGAAACAACCAGGTAGACAGTGGGGCCAGTCACTGGTAATGGGAATGGAGAAGTTCCTTCAAGTTATGCTTTTCTGCATGACAATCACTCCCCAAAGTTCAGTGGGTTAAACAGCAATAATTTATTATTTCTCACAATTCTGTGGGTGGCTGGATGGGTTCATTTGCAGATTTTATTAATATCTCAGATCATTTTTGAACAGCATTCAGCTGGAAGGTCACCCCTAGGTCTGGCAGTTGGTGCTGGCCAAGGGCTGAGTGCCATAGTTTTTTCCCAGGAGGCTTCTAATCCACTGGCAGGCCAGACCAGTTCACATGGTGGTCTCAGGGCGGTGTTCCAAGACAGCAAGGCAGAAGACACAATCTATTGAGGCCTAGCCTCAGCAACTGCAAAACATCCCATATGCTGCATTCTATTGGCCAAATCAAGTCACAAGCCTGGCCCAGATTCAAAGGGCTTTGATTGAGAAGAGCAAAGTCACTTTACAAAGAGGCATGAATAGAGAGATGGGAGGAATCTGTGGCCTTTAACCAATCTACCACAGGGATGGGAACAGATTTAGATAATGAGAAAAAATGGTTAAGTATTTCAAACACCACTTCTTGCACTAATCAGCCCTTCTTTCTTCTCTGTGCCTCAGCTTTATCATTTGTAAAATAAATGAAAATGTGCATCACCAGGGCACACTGCTGTCCCCATGGGTGGAATCATACACACACACACACACACACACACACACACACAGCATTCAGCATGTGAACAGTCAGAACCCAGCCCCACCCAACACCCCTCTCTCTTGCCCATCGTACCAGTCCTTCACCAAAACCCACCTGTACTACTTCCTGAGAGTGCTCCATTCCATTCCTTCCTTGCCGCTGCATGGCCACAGCCTTCTCACTGTCTTAGACCCACAGTAGCCTCCAAACTTCTCATGTAACCACACTCCAACACTGCAGCAGAGGACTCTTCCTAACCCAGATTAAATCTGTTTAATATGCACATATGGCCTCTTGTGGTCTGGCCCCTATGACCCTCTGGTCTCATTAGTGGACACTCCCCCATCTCGCCCAAAGCTCCAGCAACATTAAATTACTTTTAGTTCCCAGAGTGTGACCTGTTCCATAACATTGCCTTGAATTTGTCTCAGTTTCTCCCACTACCTTGAATTCACTCATTCATTCACTCCCTCACCCACACAGCAAATAGTCCCTGATCCAAGATGCTCAGGGTCCATCCAAGATAGCAGGTTTTAAGACCCACTGATCTGAGTTCACAAAAGCATAGGCCAAACTGCAACCCAACATGATCTCCTAGATCATTCTTATAATTGCTGAATAGATAGGCATATAGATATTCACAAAAGATTTGTCACATCTATCATCTCATTCAACTTTCACAGTAAACCTATGAAGCGGGGATTGATTCATGCCATCCTGGATGAGAGGAAGAACTAAGTAGCCGATGGTTTCTTAGCTACTGAAAATAGGGAAAGCCAAGATTAAAATCAGCCACATTTGGCAAGACGTGGCTATTTTCTCACTGTGAAACACATCAATGGGGAGGAGCCTAAGTGTTAGGCCCCATGCTGGGATGCAGCGTTGAGACTTAAGCTGAATCTTCATGGATAAGTAGGAGTTAAACTCAAGGAGAAAGAAACAGGCAGAAGGGCTAGCATGAGCCAAACCCCAAAGGTATGCAATTATACAAAGGCTTCAGGGAACTTCAGGGATTGTAAGTCTCTGGAATCACAGACAGGATGAGCAAAGTACTTGTGATGAATGAGGTAGGAGGGTAAGTCAGAGCCAGAGGTCAGCCAGGGCCTGGGGAGCCACACTGAGGATGATGGACTCAAAGATCAGGGCAATGTGGAGCTGTTACATTGCTTTCTCCAGAGGGAACACTTGGTCCACTTTATACTTTTGAAAGAACTCAGCTTGGAGGATAATTACTTTATAATACTGTGATGGTTTTTAGAAAGAACTCAGTTTATACAGTGGAAATGGATCAGAGGTTCCAAGATACAGAGGACAAAGAGACCAGAGAGAAAGCTGGTACAGTGATGTCAAAAGAAATTATGAGTGGACTTCCTTGACAATCCAGTGGTTAAAACTCCACGCTTCCACTGCAGGCGGCACAGACTCCATTCATGGCTGGGGAGCTAAGGTCCTACAGGCCATGCAGTGTGACCAAAAAAAGAGAGAAACAGAATGAGCTTGAGCTGGGAGATGCAGTGGGACATAAAAGGATGAAAAAGATAAGATCTGGCAACTACTTGGATATAGATGGGGGGAAAAGATATGGAGGCAACTAGGGGAGTTCTGTGACTTGGGTGGTGCTATTCCCTATGAGAATGGAAGAGAAGTGACAGACACATGGGAAGTGGGGCCCAGAAGAGGGGGAACAAGAGCCCAGTGGTAAGAGCAGCAACTGAACTGGAAATGATTATTCATAAACGTCTTCATTAATTTTATTTAGCTTTAAGCATGCCGACCAGAGGATCAGATGGTTGGATGGCATCACCGACTCAATGAACATGAGTTTGAGCAAACTCTAGGAAATAGTGAAGGACAGGGAAGCCTGATGTGCTGCAGTCCATGGGGTCACAAAGAGTCGGACGTGACTTAGGGACTGAATAACAACAATCAGCATCTCAGTCAGGCCTTTCCCATGAAGCCCAGAAGCAGAATCTAGCACTATCAACTCCCTCATCTCTGCCTCCCCTGCCCTCTGGGCCTCTTTTTCCCTAGCTGTTAGAGAATACTTAGTCCATAATTTGACACAGACAATGACTAGACAGCATCCTGCTACCAGGGTTTTGGCTCAAAATTTAATTAAGATTTTACTGGGAAGCTAAATGAACCTCAGATCATCCCTCCCCCACCATCCAACATGGGCACTCCCTCTGTAGCCTTGGGATGCTCGCTTCCAAGGATGCGGAGACAATCTCCTCCAAGGCAGATTGCTTTGTCTTTGGACAACTCTTGTTGTCATGAAAATCCTCTTCTTTACTGACATCTGCCTGTTCATATCGTTCATCCTCTGCAACTAGTCCTTCATCATTATGTCATTCATTCATTCTTTCTATAAAGATTTGTTTGTATGTGCTAACACTTAGTGTTTCTGGCAGAGTACACAAATGTGAACTAAACAGAGAGAACCCTTGCTCATATGAAGGTTATGAATCCTAGAAGGACAGACAAACAGTAAATAAGGAAATAAAATCTAACATAATTCAGTTAGTGATGAGCACATTTAAGGAAATAGTCCAACAAGGTGATGGGATAGAAAATGACTGGCTGGGGGTGGTTTAGTCTCTGAGTCAGGCCCGATTCTTGTGACCCCATGGACTGTAGCTTGCTCAGCTCCTCTGCTCATGGGATTTCCTAGGCAAGAATACTGAACTGGGTTGCCATTTCCTTCTCCAAGGGATATTCCTGACCCAGGGATTGAACCTGCATCTCCTGTATTGGCAGGCGAATTCTCTATTGCTGAGCCACCAAGAAAACCCGAAAGTGACTAGAGGAGGGGCTATTGTAGAAAGAAAGTCTCTCTAAGGAAGTTTCATTTGAGTTGAGACCTGATAGAAGAGGAGTCAGCCTGTTTTAGGGATGAGGCACTTAAGGGGCAGAGAGGACAGAAGATTCTCTGAGTGTGAGACCATGACTAACTGGTCTCACCAAAGCCTCCCCCTTTTGCAGAGTGTTTACATGGCAATGGCATTAGCTCAGTTATGGTCAGTGGCTGGTGGTTCTTGTGTCCACAAGCCCACCCTAGGGACAAAATCCCCCTCAGTCTCATCAGTTATTACTCACAACTGACCAGTCCTCTTTCTGAACCATTTCTGTTAAATAGGGGGATTTAATTAAAATGAACTCAAAGGCTTTCTAAGATGACCAGTGTGGGATAATCAAAAGGACATACACTTTGGAATCAGAGAGTTTGTTGTTAATATTGTTTAGTTGCTAAGTCACGTCTGACTCTTTTGCAATACCATGGACTGTAGTTCAAATCCAACTTTCACCATTTGCTAATATGTGATTGAAGTACTGTTGATCGTACAGGTTGCTGATCTGTAAAATGGGGGTCAGAATGATTTCCTTAAAAGAGTTCAATCAAAAAATGATAGTGTATGTAATTTAGGGGATGCTCAATAGGATATTCAGTAACATCAGATACTTTTAGGGATCTGACAACTCTTACAACTAGGTATATCATGCTTGCCAATGACTTCTCTCATCAAATACATGTCTAGGGAACTTAAGAACAGTTGCCGCTTTCTTAGAAGCTATAAAGTGTCAGGTTGCCTCTCTAATCTTGGGAAAATATCTATGTCCTCTTTCTCAGAGGGCTTGCTGAAGGATACTGCTCAGGCTGCCTTGTGACCATTTGCAAAAGTTCAGTCTCATATTCCCCCTTGTGCTTTAAAAGGGAAATGCATTCTCTCCGGACTGATCAGTCTTCAGTCCGGCCTGAATATAGGGGCTGAAAGGAAGGGGTAAGCACTTAACTTAAGGAAACTTAAGCACTTAAGGAAAGATATACTCATCTGAATGCAGAGTTCCAAAGAATAATAAGGAGCGATAAGAAAGCCTTCCTCAGTGTACAATGGAAGGAAATAGAGGAAAACAATAGAATGGGAAAGACTAGAGATCTCTTCAAGAAAATTAGAGATTCCAAGGGAACATTTCATGCAAAGATGGGCACAATAAAGGACAGAAGCAGTATGGACCTAACAGAAGCAGAAGATATTAAAAAGAGGTGGCAAGAATACACAGAACTATACAAAAAAGATCTTAATGACCCAGATAACCATGATGGTTTGATCACTCACCTAGAGCCAGACATCCTGGAGTACAAAGTCAAGTGGACCTTAGGAAGCATCACTATGAACAAAGCTAGTGGAGGTGATAGAATTCCAGCTGAGCTATTTCAAACCCTAAAAGACGATGCTTTAAAATGCTGCACTCAATGTGCCAGCAACTTTGGAAAACTCATCAGTGGCCACAGGACTGGAAAAGATCAGTTTTCATTCCAGTCCGAATGTAGGGCAATGCTAAAGAATGTTCAAACTACCACACAATTGCACTCATTTCACATGCTAGCAAAGTAATGCTCACAATTCTCCAGGCCTAGCTTCTTCCATGGATAGACCTAAACAAAGGAAAGAACTGAAAAAATCAGTGATGTTTATTGCATGATAGGATAAATGCAACCTCATTAACAAATTCAACCAAGTCCTTTTCTCTCTGCATTTATCTCCCACCACCAACCCCCTTGATCCTTGTTCTCTGGATATACAGAATGACTTACAACTCCTAGAACCTACTTTACAACTCAGCATTTTGCATAGGCCTTTGTTTCTACAAAGTGCCTTCCTGAATACTCCTCCTTTATAAAGAAGACTCCTCCCTACTCATCCTTGTATCTATCTCATTCTTACTTGGAGGGAATTTAATCACTCCCACCTTTGTACTACTTCTGGACCTTAGGATTGCAGTTGGTACATGATAGCTAAAGTAAAATGTTCAGCCCTAGGAAATTGGGCCCATGCTTTAATACAAGTATTCATTTACGGTATACTCATGGATTAAGGAGCCGGGCAGGCTGCAGCCCATGGGAGTTGCAGAAGAGTCAGACACCACTTAGCTACTGAGCACACATGCACAGGCATAGCTAAAGGTTCTGAGCACTGGGACATCCTTAGTGGTACAGTGGTTAAAACTCCATGCTCCCAGTGCAGGGACCCAGGGTTCGATCCCTGGTCAGGGGACTAGATCCTGTGCGTGCGTGCTAAATCACTTCAGTCCTTTCCGACTCTTTGCGACCCTATGGACTGTAGTCTGCCAGACTCCTCTGTCAATGAGATTCTCTAGGCAAGGATACTGGAGTAGGCTGCCATGCCCTCCTCCAGGGGATCTTCCCGACCCAGGGATCGAATCCATGACTCTTAGGTCTACCTGCTTTGGCAGGGGTTCTTTAGCACTAGCACCTCCTGGGAAGCCCAGATCCTGTGCGCCACAACTAAAACCCAGTGCAGCCAAATAAAAATAAAACAAAGATACTGAGCACTAGAAATACAATAATAAGCAAGTCAGATACAGTCCCCAGTCTCACAAAACTTACACTCTGGTAAGGAAGGCAGACATTCCCAACTAATCACATCAGTAATTACCATTGTGATCATTGTTTTGAAGGGAAAGTGATGGGAGATATAAAAGAAAGAGCTGTACTGGTGCTGTGATCATGGAATATTTCACAAAGCAACATTTAGGTGGGATTTCTGAAGAATGAGTTGGGCAAATATATGGGGAAGGACACTCCAAATAAAGGGAAAAGTGTGTGTAAAGACCATTGAGTAACTTGGAAAAATGGAAAGAAAACCAATGTGGCTGGAATTTGTAATAGAATGAGAGAATGACATGCAGTGCAGCTGGAGAGAGACTTGGGAGCCAAATTATACCACTCTTTTAAACAACATTATTGATTTTGGACTTTGTCCTGGAACTAATGGAGGAGAGTCAGCAAAGAGTATCAAGCATGAAAAATGAAACAATCAGACTCTGTTACAAAGAGAGCAGTCCCTGTGGAGAACATCTGGAGAGAGGGGCAAGGATGGATGCAAGGAAATCACCTAAATAGCTATTCATTTATTTAGCCATCTCATTAATATTTATTGAATGCCTACCACATGCCAGATTCTATACTACGCCTTGCTGCTGGGGCTGCTGCTGCTAAGTTGCATTAGTCGTGTCTGACTCTGTGCGACCCCATAGACGGCAGACCACCAGGCTCCTCTGTCCCTGGGATTCTCCAGGCAAGAACACTGGAGTGGGTTGCCATTTCATTCCCCAATGCATGAAAGTGAAAAGTGAAAGTAAAGTCATTCAGTTGTGTCCGACTGTTAGTGACCCCATGGACTGTAGTCTACCAGGCTCCTCCGCCCATGGGATTTCCCAGGCAAGAGTACTGGAGTGGGGTGCCATTGCCTTCTCCGATACTACACCTTGAGGATACAGCAATTAACAAGATGGATAAAAGCCCTACCTGATGGATAGTACACTGTAAAAGTCTAGGTGACAAATGCTGGTGGTCTAGACAATGGTGGTGATGATAGAGATGAAGAAGAGTGTGTTAGTCAGCTTGGGCTGCCATAATCCAGTACCACAGACTATGTGGGTTAACAGCAGATTTGTTTTCTCACAGTTCTGAAGGCTAGAAGTCTGAGATCAGGATTGATTTCTTAAGGCCTCTCTGCTTAACTTACAGAGAACCGTCTTCTTCTTGGTCTTCACTTGCTCTTCCCTGTGTGTGTCTATGTCCTAATCTCTTCCTCTGAGAATATCAGTCCTATTGGATTAGGACCTACCCATATGACCTCATTTTAACTTAATTACTTCTCTAAAGGTCGTATCTCCAAATACAGTCACATTCAGAGGTTGGGGGTTAGGGCTTCAACATATTAATTTGGAGGTAGCTATGATTCAGCCTATAACAAGGATTTAAAAAATATCTAGGAAAACAAATGAACAATAATTGATGATTAAGGAGTAAGATAGAAGGAGATGTCAAGGATGGGTCTCAGGCTGCATGTGTGCTCAGTCCCTAAGTCATGTCAGACTCTTGTGACCTGCATGGACTGTAGCCCGCCAGGCTCCTCTGTCCATGAGATTCTTCAGGCAAGAATACTGGAGTGGCTTGCCATTTCCTTCTCAGGTTTCTAGCATGTAAAATAATAGGGTGATGCTATTGACTTATTTGATAAGGAACAATGAAAGTTCACTGTTCACCAGGATCCATTTCCTGTTTTTCAGTAGTTGTGGTTCTCTTGGAGTCCTGAAGCAATGTACAAAAATATATAGTTTGGCCAGCAGCATATCACAATGTTTATTGGCACATGATATCAAATACATGGAGGAGGGATTGGATCATCCATGCAAGTCTGAATGAGAAAGAGCTTTCAAAAATGACTTTATCAGCCAAACTTTCCTCATTCACTTCCAATCTCATATCTCCTACCGTTATCTTAGCAGGAATCATTTAGGTGGAGTTGCCAAAGCCAAAGTGTAACACGTAGAGTGTTAAAGAGAGAATGAGGTGAGGAAAGCTTGACCATGTGTGTGCTAAGTCTCTTCAGTCATGTCTGACTCTTTGCAACCCTATGGACTGTAGCCCGTCAGGCTCCTTTTGTCCGTGGGATTCTCCAAGCAAGAATACTGGAGTGGGTTGCCATTTCTTTCTCCAGGGGATCTTCCCGACCCAAGGATGGAACCCAGATCTCTTATGTCTCCTACACTGTCAGGTGGGTTCTTTACCACTAGCACCCCCTGGGAAGTGGATCAGGCAAATAGCACGTAAGTCCACAGATGGTTTGTTTTTAGATAAGAAATGCCAATGCTTATTTATTTTTGCACAGGAATAACCCAGTAGAGATAGAGTGATTAATTATATAAGAGAGAAAAGGGAACATTTACAGAAAATAAAAAAAGTCTGAAGACAGGGAGGGGATGACTCCAGAACTCAATTAGCCTCTGAAAAGTAGAAATTGGGCTTCCCAGGTGGCGCTAGTGGTAAAGAATCCACCTACCAATGCAGGAGAAACAAGAGACCCAGGTTCAATCCCTATATTGGGAGGATCCCCTGAAGTAGGCAATGGCACCCCACTCCAGTGTTCTTGCTTGGAAAATTCCATGGGCAGAGGAGTCTTTTGCACTTTAGTCCATGGGGTTGTAAAGAGTCGGACACTACTGAGCAACTGAGCACAGGACAGAAGTAGAAAATATCTCTTTCACTGGAATAAAAGGGTAGGATAAAAGGATGAGACAGATGCAGGGAAGGTGTGTAGATTTACCAGTAAAAAGTTGAGGGAGTTATAGTAGAAGATCTGGATAAGGTTAAAGTGTAATGGAAGATACTGATCAGTTAGGTTGAAAGGATAAACAGTTGATTGTAATCAGAGAATATTTCTGAATTCAGGGTTTCAAAGGTAAAAGAGTTTTGAGTGATAACACGATGAGACCATTGGAGTGGGTGGGTGGCTGAAATAGAGTGGAGGTTATTGACGATAAGGAGGTCAAATAAACAAAAGGCCAAGGTAATAGATGATGGTTTTTCATGGATTTTCATGAAAATGGAAAACCAAACTTCAATTGACTTATTGGAATATCAGCTCATACATCTTGAAGTGCACAAAGGGGGATTCAAGGTTGACTTAATCCATTGCTCCAACCATGTTTCACTTCAATTTTTTCAGTATTTCATCCCCTTCATGTGTTGGTTTCACATTCCATCTAGTAGCGAGTAAGAATATCCTGTGAGACCTCTCAGAATTTCTAAAATATTAATTTGAGTTATAAATCATTCCAAGAGATAAATTGTTATCCAAACTTATTTAATCATGGAAAGTCTTTCTAGGGGCACTAGTGTTGCATGGAATATACTTTGGGAAATGCTGCTATAACCTGGTTAAGCAACAGTTATTGACTCCTACAGTGGCTAGCCACAGAATCTTATACTCTGGTTTATGTAAGAAAAAAAAAGAATTTGTTAAGCAACACTGACTAGATCACAAACTACCCGGGGATGCTGGAGTACCAGGCTTGGTACTGAAGACTTGCTGGGGAAGACACAATTGCTTCACCACCAAGCACTAAGTTTGTACTGCTGACACCACTAGCCTCCAACACTGGACACCTCTGTGGGCACTATAACCACCACTGCCCCAAGAACTCAGTCTTCCTGCAAATGGTGTTATCTTGTGCTGCATGAAAGTGTGCCACATTGGGTGAGCTGGGGTCATTTGCCTATAGTCTAGCTGCAAAGGGGGCTGGGAAAGCAATTATCTGGTATTTCCAACTTCTAAAATGGAAAGAGGGTCCCACCTCCCTCCAAAACTTAAAAGGTAAAGGATTTTTAGAACCTAAGAAAGATAATTTAATGCAATAGCTAAAAATAATTTTTAAATATCTATATAATATACTAATTTATTTGCCCAACCTGAACTATATTATTTCCCACCTAGTCATATCTAAACTTAAAAAAACCTAGTCATATCCCCCCACCTAGTCATATCTAAACTTAAAAAAACCTCAATATAATGCAACTCAAAATATAATTACCCACTCACCAAAAGCAGTACAACCCAAAGTCTCATCATTTACTACATCCAATTACAAATGTAGAACTTCTAAGTGACATTTTTGGAATATGATTTAGATATGACATCTTTTCTAAAATACTTGTGTATGTATGCATGCATGTATGTACATATTTGGCTGCGCTGGGTCTCACTTGCATCAAGTGGGATCTTTAGCTGCAGCATGTGAACTCTTATGTGATCTTTAGCTGCAGCATGTGAACTGCAGCATGTGGGGTCTAGTTTCCTGACCAGGGATCAACCTCAGGCTCTCGCATTGGGAATGCAGAGTCTTAGCTACTGGACCACAAGGGAAGTTCCCTGTATATACAATATCTTAATTAGGAAGTTTACCACTATAATAAGCAAGGTCCTGTTGTAGATAATAGGAACCATGCTAGCTATTTTAATTAGAAAGCATTTAATACAGGGAATTAGGTACTGAAATGATCAGAGGAACACACATTAGCCTGGTCCCCAAGGAAGGACTCCAAGAAAATCGTTATCTGTCCTGACATGGGAAATGAAACTTGACATCAATCTGGAAGGTAGAGAATCAGGAATCTGCTCTCCAAGGTTCTGGTTCTGGAATCACACCATCTTGGCCATCACGTAATCTTAGCCATCATCTGGAATTAAGGAAGCCATTGTCCTCCTGGAACACACTGTGATAGCTATTAATACAGCCTGAGATCAGGAAGCTGCTGCCAGAATAGTTGACTCTTGGGCCACGTCACACCTGCAAAGTCACACCAGCAAAATGGAGGCCTCACACTCTGCAACTCTTCCCCAGCAGTTCCATCTTCAGATCTCACATGCAAGCATCACTGTAAAGTGTGTTCACTGCTCAGAAAATACTGAGTGAGACAGCATGATGGCAAGTAGAGCGGTTAGCAAGTGGTACAGATGGTGGTACTAAAGCAGAAACTTGGTGGAAGGGAATTTCAGATTCAGTTCAGTTTAGTTGCTCAGTTCAGTTCAGTCATTCAGTCATGTCCGACTCTTTGCGATCCCATGAATCGCAGCAAGCCAGGCCTCCCTGTCCATCACCAACTCCCGGAGTTCACTCAGACTCACGTCCATCGAGTCAGTGATGCCATCCAGCCATCTCATCCTCTGTCGTCCCCTTCTCCTCCTGCCCGCAATCCCTCCCAACATCAGAGTCTTTTCCAATGAATCAACTCTTCGCATGAGGTGGCCAAAGTACTGGAGTTTCAGCTTCAGCATCATTCCTTCCAAAGAAATCCCAGGGCTGATCTCCTTCAGAATGGACTGGTTGGATCTCTTTGCAGTCCAAGGGACTCTCAAGAGTCTTCTCCAACACCACAGTTCAAAAGCATCAATTCTTCGGCGCTCAGCCTTCTTCACAGTCCAACTCTCACATCCATACATGACCACAGGAAAAACTATAGCCTTGACTAGATGAACCTTTGTTGGCAAAGTAATGTCTCTGCTTTTGAATATGTTATCCTTGGAGAGGTTGTATAACTGTGATCAGTGGCCCTGATGCTCATGGCCTAGGATGGCACAGGAGAGCTACCCAATGAAGGGAACAGAAGTGGTGCTGAGGAGCTGGAAGGACCACCTAGAAGGGCCCTACTGACAAAGGGGCCAAGTGTATGGACTGAATAGTGGAGGCTGATAAAATAGACATCCCAGCAGATGCCTTCATGGAAAGATGTACCAAGATCAGGTAGCCGCACATTATACCTCAGAAGATACAAGCCTGGGCAGTGTCTCATATCTGAGGTCATGACATCATATAATTCTCTGAGACTTAATGCCATCCAGGAGAAGAGGAAAAAGAAATCCTGAAGTTGACCTAGTTTAAACCTAAAATAACCTAAAAAACATTGAACCTGACTTTAAGAGGTTTTGCTGTCTTAATGCAGAATGACAGTTTAAAGAGGAATTGTTATTGGAATATACAATTGTTTCTCTTTTTTTGTAATTGTATTAGTTGGTTTGAAGATTTATACTTGCTACACAGCCTAAGTCATTGATGCAATCCTTAAGTTGGTTGACTTGAATAAAAATTACCTAGTATGGTGTAGTAGCTAAAGGCATAGATACAGGGGCCAAATTGCTCACATTCAAATACCAACTCTGATCCCAGTAGCTTAGGTGAATTACTTACCCACTGTGTGCCTCCATATCCCTATCTATTATTTTATAAAGCACAGATGATGATGGAAATAGAACCAAATCCATCAGGTTATTGTTAGGATAAATGAGTTAATGTGACTGCAAGATTTAAAACAGTTCCTAGCACACAGTGCTGTATAAATATTTGCACCTTCAGCTGAAGAATGTTTGAAACCCATAGTCTTGAAACTTCTATGGTTGCATGACCACTGAAAGAATTTTGGAAAACTATGTGCTTTCAAGTTGACCTCTGAAAGCGTCACCATTTAAATAATTGCAAAGGACGTAATTTTTACTGTACTGTAAATATTAACATTTAGAAAAAGTTGTTATGTCACTTTTAAAAAATATATCCATTAGAGTCTAAGTACCACAGGAATTTTATATCCATATACCCACTGAATTTTTTTCTACCTTATTCACTTAAAATTAATAGATGGACAGGGTCTTAACAGTTGGGAATTTTACATCATTGTTATTTTTGAATTTTTATTTCACTCTATACCACAGAATTATAAACTAACATAATGTATGTACGAGTAGGAAATGGCAGTCCATTCCAGTGTTCTTGCCTGGAAAATTCCATGGACAGAGGAGCCTGGTGGGCTGCAATCCATGGGGTCATGAAGAGTTGGACATGACTGAGTGCCTGAGCACGCACAAAGGATTTATATGCTTAAAACTCTCTTACTGATCATCACCATGTCATACCTCTCAATAGTAAATATTTATATTTAATTGGAATTAAAATGCTAAAATTTTCTTTGGCTATAAGAATCTAAGAGATGTTAGACAATTTTTCTACCCTACTTTACAACCTCTTGATCTTTTTCCTGCTTTGGCAGTCACTGTGGTAACCAGCTACATTTGGAAGTTGAGGACACCACCATAAAGCTGCATTCCCTTATCTCTTGTTTTATGCTTGCATGGCTCTTTGTTGCCTCTGTATCTGTTCTTCCAGGAAATTAGCTCCTCGGTGCAGCTCTGGACCAATGAGGTAACCAGCTCAATAATGTACTCTACTTTGGTTCTCCCTCCTATGCTTCACTTTCACCAGTCCCGCATTCCTTTTCCTTAGAATCTCTTCCTAAAATATATTACCTGAATAGGCCTTATCTCAGGCCCTGCTTTTAGGGGAACTTAAGCTAAAATCCCAGAGTTAAAATTTTTCTTCCAGATTCAGCTATTGTTACAAGAATTATTATTAGTATGTCAATCAAAATAACACACATTACAAATTATAATAATTAACACTAAAGTTTTATTAAAACTTTAATAAAACTACATCTCAGTGACATGACTTTTTAAAAATGTCATCATATATCCATGGGAAGAACATTACTTACAGCTATAATGAGACAAGATTCAGCATTAACCATTTTTTATATCAAGTATTCGCAAAATGTTAAAAAAAATTTTCAAACAGATTCTAAGCATATGCAAAAGTTTTAGCTTATTAATAAGGACCAGCAAGATGAAAAAACCAATTCAAAGTTGAAATAAGATTATTAAATCAGATACAAACTGGTTAATGGACCTATCTTCTCCCTGGGAAAATCATTTGCTTATTAGTTTTCTGTATATTAACATATAACTCTATAAAGTGGTAAAATGTCTGTACCCTAATTCATTGTAAATCAAGGTCTTCCCTGGTCATCCAGTGGTTAAGAACCTGCCTTGCAGTGAAGGGTTGAGAGTTTGATCCCTGGTCGGCAAACTAAGAGCTCACATGCTACAGAGCAACAAAGCCTGAATGCTGCAAGCAAAGATCCAACATGGTGCAGTGAGGATCCCTCGTCCCACAGCTAACACTTGACACAGCCAAGTAAAGACATATTTTAAAAAACAGTAAATCAAACTAAGCTATATTCTCTCAGAAAGTCAGTTAACCTTTCAGGCAGGCTTGTTACAACAATGCTGTGTGCTTGCCTGCTCAGTCACTAAGTCTTGTCTCTTTTGTGACCCGTGTAGCCCGCCAAAATCTGTGGGATTTTTCCAGGCAAGAATACTGGAGTGGGTTGCCGTTTTTTTTAATTCTCTGATTTATTCATTTAATATTTATTTACTAAATATCTCCTTTGTGTCAGACATTTCAAGAATCTTGTCATATACTCCGAATAATACTGATGAAGTGCTTGCCTTCCTGCAGCTTACATTCTCAAAGAAAGAGGTAGAGAATGAACTTGTAACTTCAGCATAGTTATGAACAGTGCCTCCATCACTCAGTGTTCCAGTGGAGGTGATATCTTATAAGATCCCTCTTTTTATACTGTTGAAATAATATACAGGGTAAAGAAAAAGAGAGTATGGGGGAGGGTAGGCTGTTACTATTAATAAAGTCAGTGAAGCTTTAATGAGAAATGATGGAGCAAAGCCTGTAGATAGCACAGGGAAGAGTGGCCCAGGCAAACGGAGCAGCAAATGCAGACTCCGATGCAGGCAGGCCCCGATATTTTCTAATGTTAATATTATTTTCTTGAAGGAGGCAGGAAGGCTTTAAGCAGGGGAGTGACATGGTAACATCTGTGTTTTAGAAAGATTACTCTGGGGGAAGTTAAGGAGGATGGATGACAGGAGAGAATATTGGAGGCAAGTAGTCAAGTCACAGGCTGTAACAGTAAATAGGAAGTAGAAAAGGCCTGTCCTGTACAAAACAGTGACAGTGAGGATGGAGGGAATTTGGATATTTGAAAAGTAGAAGAGACAAGCTCTGATGTCCATTAGCATGTGGGAGATGCAGGTGTGGGAACAGCCCGATAGAGCTCTTGGATTAGACCCTCAAGGTTAGTTTTCTTCCTGAAGTGCTCTCCCTCCATTCCCCAGTAAGAAAAAGGCCATCACAACACATTTCCTTTTAAAGTTTTATTAAAGTTTAATGGAACAATTAATATTTTTTCTTTTTTTGTTGTTAATCCCAGTACAAAAATACAGTTGACGACTTGACAAAAATGGCTCCATCTAGGGCTAGAAGGTTTCTTCAACAGTTAACGGGGGCAAAGAAAGCATGCTTCCAGCTGGGGCCAGTCCAGAGCACACAGCCATTCCTGCACACACATGCGCGCAGACAGGGAAGCCAAGCCAGAGAAGAGGAAGGAAGTTGCAGGCATTCAGGAAGAAGCCCAAGATTATTCCCAGGAGAAAAAGAAGAGACAGGCTGAGCTCCTTGGTGGGGCAGAATTACGGCTTTACATTTAGAATTTGTTGTCTTAAATGATAAGTTCTTTCCGCAATTTTTAACATTATAGAAAAGATGCTTCTGGTCTCTTTTCACCACCAAGGTGAGTTAAGCAGGAGGAAATGGAAAGATTCAAATACTGCAGTGTGAGGAGTAAATCTCCAAATGGCTCAAGTTTTATGTCAAAAGGTGTCATTCTTTACCTTCAATGACAAAGAGATATTTAGGTGAGAGGGGACAGGACCAGGAAGTCTGCCACACTCTGCTGGATCACAAACATGGAGACCAGTTTCTGGCAGCAGAACTCTTCTAACAGTGAGAGGGGCCCTTCCCATGTGGGAAGGAGCAAGGTTTTCCGATCCATTCAATTGTTCTGATTCCTCAGTATTCCCTTCCCTGCTGCTTTCTTCCAGAACAATAACTTTGAGGAAAGAAGGGGTGCGTTCATGTTACAACTCATCTTCCAGATGTTTCTCTCTGAAGGCATCACCCGTCAGCCTTTCCTGAGCTTCCTTCATCCCCTGAACAACTGTGAAATAAACATTGAGGAGAAAAGTATGAAGCAGGTCTTTCATATTTGACAACCAACACATAATTTTATGTTTTAGGAGAAATGTAAGAGCAGCACAGGATCTGGATTTAAGATCTAATTCTGGATGTTAGCCCAGGAAAGTCTCTTGAATTTGTTTTCTCATCTATAAATAAGGTGATGTTACTAACTTCAAGCAGATTATAAAAATTAAATGAGAGAATGAATAATAAATGTCCTTTGTAAACTATGAGGTCCTACAAAAATGTTATTTAGCAGTTACTTTGGCTTACCCTCAAGGATTAGAATTGAACCCCTGTCATAAGCTGAAAATATCACGACACTAAGGGAATAGAAAGCATCTTTCTATCATCTCCATCACCTGTTCAGGATGAATGCTGCATTTATTTCATTTTCTGTGGAGGCTACACCGATATGTGAGCAAGTATGTGTGCTTAAGAGGGAGGATGGTTCTTCACGGAAAGAGGTGGTCATGTCCAATACCAATTATGTATGGAAGAAGTCAAGTTCTCAGGCAAAAGAGAAACCTAGAAGGCAAGCCCTGGGTAGACAGATGAGTCTTCTTGTCTATCTCAGGAATCAAAGAGGGAAGCTGGGTACAGGCTCCCTGTACAATGGCAGCCACAATCTGTGGATCTCAGAAAGCATACCAGGTAGTAAAGTTTGTTACACCCCTTTAGTTTTACCCAAGCATTTAGTAAAGTCAAGTTTGAATATTTCAGCTTCATGTCAGCTGAGCCATGGGGAATTCAGGTAAGGGTTCTGTGTCTATATCTGGACTAATATATTAAAGGATGATGCCCATGTCAAGACGGCAGGGGTAACTGCATGAAATTCTAAAAGGAAGGTGAATTTCAAGGGTCAAGAGTTGGGGACCTAAAGTTCAGTTGCCCTTCTCCATGTGGAAAACTTCCCTCTAATACCAGCCTCCAGGGATCTGCTTTTGGGTAGGGAAGGTAACATTCTCCTTACCCATGGGAAGGAGAGGATAACCTCTCCAGATCTTTCTTCTCCCTATTCTGAGAAATGAGTGCTGAGGTCTCAAAACATAAAATGATCAACAAACTGGCAGCATGGCAACTTAGAAATAACCCTCTTTTACAGATGGCAGGGAGAATTCAGAAGGAAAACAGTGACAGTATGTGGCATGAATTCCAACTTCTGCCTCTAGAATGGTTGCACTCAGGATTAGAGAACAAAAAAGCATGACTGACTTATGATTTCAATCTTCCCTCACATGTTTGTGCTGATGCTGTTCCCTCTGCCTTAAATAATGCTTTGCACATCCCTCTGCTGGTTAGGTCTCATTCTGCAAGACTCAATCCAGTTATCATCCCCTCTAGCATGACTCATGCACTCTCCATGTCAGGCGACACCTGACACGCTTTTCCCTTGCTTCCTGAGCTTGAAATGTCCTCTTCATATCTAGATCAAGTTAGTTTACTATCTATGATACCTTTCAGAATTGATCATCTAATAGCTTTCCCCTACCTTTGAATTCTTACAAGAATAGTTTTAGTGCAGTGGAAAAAAACTAAGTTGTAGACTGAAATCCTGGCTCTGTGACTTATTAACTGTGAGTCCAAGGGCAAGCGACTGTTTCTGGAAGCCTCAGTTCTCCAGTTTCCTATGGGTCAGTTAGCTTCCTACTGGATTGTAAGAAGCTAGAGGAGGGGCTTGCTCGTCTCTTTCTTCTATATCCTACATAGCATCTAGCCAAAAGCTACATGCAGAAGACGCTTACCTAACATGCTGAATTAGTTTCCCATCAAATCTTGCATGTGGTTCATTCTAGTTAAACCTAGCAGCAAACCTCCTTCTTCTCTCTCAACATAACCATACCTTGCTCAGCACTGATGTAGAAATACTTGTAGCTGGGGTTTCCATTCTCATTGATGATTTCAGGACGCACTTTGCCACTGGGATCTATTGTAGACAAAATGGCACAGGGGTTGCAATAACTACAACAGACAGGTACTTCAAGCATTATATGATATACTAGGCCTTCTGGAAAATGAGACCTGCCCATCTTTGCAGCCCATTATCTTACCACCCTGCCCGCTGTGTTTTACATTGCAATCAAAATGAATCCCTTGGAATTCCCTGAACACAACCCACCCCCACTCTCAACCATGCCAATATGCTGTTTCATCTTTCTGGCATGTTCCTTTTCTGCTTGATGATAGTGGGATCCTATATTTTTATTTGTATTCCCCATAGAATCTAGCAGAATGCTGATCAAAGACAAGGTGATCATTAAATATCTCCCAGGAAATTGTTTCTGAAAAGATATTTGTCTGGTTACAGTATCCCATTGCCTCAGCTGTGCTACCGGGCAAGGGTGGGAACTACGGCTTCTCTCGGTTCCTGTAGTGCCTAACTTGTGGCTGACAGTGCTTAACTTGCGGTTGATGCACAGATGATTGCCAAATGAATAAATAAATGATCAGTACTCTCCCATTGCTCACAAAAGCAGTTAGTTTGGACGGGGGCGCCGGGAGGTTGTTTTATTGTTTGTTACAAAAGCAGCTAGTTAATGGGAAAAGTTTTCCTTCAGACCTGAGGCTCTGGCATTTAGAATCCATCACTCTCTTTTGAAAATGGCTTTTGTTTTTAGCCATAACAATATAATTTCACTAGGTGGAGTCACTGGCGACCCACTCCAGTACTCTTGCCTGGAAAATCCCATGGACAGAGGAGCCTGGTGGGCTGCAGTCCATGGGGTCGCTAGGAGTCGGACACGACTGAGCGACTTCACTTTCACTTTTCACTTTCATGCATTGGAGAAGGAAATGGCAACCCACTCCAGTGTTCTTGCCTGGAGAATCCCAGGAACGGGAGCCTCGTGGGCTGCCATCTATGGGGTCGCACAGAGTCGGACACGACTGAAGCGACTTAGCAGTAGCAACAGGTGGAGTCAGTGCCTTGATGCACTTCTCTCTCCTTCTGTACCAAGGATCCCCAGATTAAGACCTTTCACCTTACCCAGGAACAGGATTCGTGGAATATAACCCCCATCGGGGCTGAAATCTTCATCTTTGGGCTCCTCTTCATCCTATTAAGTGTAAACCTCAAGTCAGATCATGTTCCTTCTCTCCTCAAAGCATTCCAGTGGCTTCCCCTCCCACTCCGGGTAAGTCCTTGAAGTGGCCTGAGAGGCCCTTACATGACCTCTACCTGGGCACTTCTCTGACGTCACATCCCACCCCTTGTTTAGTTTCTCCCAGCCACACTAAGCTGCCTGCTGTTGCTGTCATTAAACAAGCCAGGCACACTCCCCACTCAGGCTTTTGGACTTGTTCTTACCCTCTGCCTGGACATACACCCCCCTTCATCCAGGTGGCTCACTCCCTTTTCTGCTTCAAATCTTTGCTCAAATGCCACCTTCTTTCCTAACCACCTAATTAAAACTGCAAACTGTCCCCTCCATTCTTCATTTTAGCCACAGCATTTACCACCATCTGACATATTTATTTGTCTGCCTCCCCACATTCAAGTCCTCATATGTAATTTAATGCCAGCAAAGAAATTTGTCTGTTTTGTTCATTGCTTATTCGCAATACCTACATTACTGACTTACACAGTTTTTCTTGAATGCATGAATTGATAAGATTGACATTTTAGTACAATTGTGAAGTTACAGTCCTCCCAGGAGACATGACCACATAGCTAGCTTTCTTTTTAAGAAATCTCTCAAGCTGGGGAATGCTCATTGAACACATTTGTGTTTTCTTTGAGTGGTGATTCTAAGTTACCATAGAAAATGGTGAGGAGTTCAGATAGACAGGAATCAATAGTAACTTTGTAATTTATGGTGTGATTCCCATTTCAGAAGTTATATGTGTTAGCATTCAGGCTATCTACTAGCTTTATTTTTTATTTTTAAAAATTATTTATTTATTTTTAACCTTGTCATTTATGGTGTGATTCCCACTTCAGAAGTTATACGTGTTAGCATTCAGGCTATCTACTAGCTTTATTTTTTAAGTTATTTATTTATTTTCGGCTATGCTGGATCTTCACTGCTGCGTGGGTTTTTCTGAAATTATGGTGAGCAGGGGCTATTCTCTAGCTGCGGTGCACAGGCGTCTCATTGTGGTGGCTTCTCTTGTTGCAGAGCACAGACTCAAGAGCGTCTGGGTTTCACTAGTTGTGGCACATGGGCTCAGAAGTTTTGATTCCTGGGCTCTAGAGTACAGGCTCAGTAGTTGTGTTGCATGGGCTTAGTTGCTCTGCAGCATATAGGATCTTCCTGGATCAGGGATCGACCTGTGTCTCCTGCATTGGCAGGTGGATTCCTTACCACTTAGCCACCAGGGAAGCCCCTATCCACCAGCTTTATAAGCACTCCCTTAGCTACCTCAACATTAACTGTTAATGTGTTCAGATTTCCAGTCCTATGTTCAAATAAACATCATTTTACAGAAACATAGGGCTAGGAGGATCATCAGAGAACATCCAAGAATCCCACATTTGAAGAGTATAGCCTAAGAGGCAGCACAAGTAAATCACAGTACCTATTCTTATCACTTACTCGGCTCTGTGATCTTGACTAAATCACCTTACTCCTTCAGGTCTAAGATGCTCAATGTGTAAAATGGGAATGGTATCAATGGTCTAAAAATCCCTTCTAACTCCAAGGTCTGATATTCTGACTTGGGATTCTAAGACCTCTGGCCAATGTGAAGAACATAAAAGATATCTAACCAAGAAAAAGGAGGCTGTACATATAAGCCCAGCACAGAGTAGGATTTCAACTCAATCTTATTTTTCAGGGAATTGTGGCCTGCATGTATGACTACATCTTTAATTATACAAGGATGTAAAACCATGACATAATCACAAACCAAAAATGAAAGAATCTTAAAAGTTAGTCATTTTAACCAATCTTTCTTCTCCTACTTCCTCCCACAAATGGGGGCTGGATGGTTCTACAATATCTGATACAAGCCTTAGTATTCGAGTTCAGAAGAAAAACACATACATACAAGTAGACAACTCTGCTGAGTAAGATTTTATACCATCAATGATGTTAATTCTGTAACAGTGAAGACTTAAAATCACAGCAGAAAGAAGCTCTGGAATTCTTACCTCAAGATTTACCATAACAAAATTATGGGAAAGTTCTGAAATTTCTGTAGATTCTGCAAATTTGGGCTTTAAAGCTGGGGGTGGGAAGCAACAGAAAAAAAATCATTGACATATCCAAACCTTAATTTGCTGAAATGATTCATGTAACTGACAGTTTTTCTAATCTTAAGACCCAGAAATCAGGACACCTGAATTCTGGTCCTGCTTCTGCCATTGACTTGCATAGCTGTGTATCCTTAAGTGATTGACTTCATTTCTCTGAAACTTTCATCTCATTTATAAAATACAGATAATGAACACTGATGAAAAAATTACCACTATTTGCTTTTTTACATATTTCAATAACATCTACTTAAGAACAGATATAATAAAGACAAGAGAGGAACAATACTCTACCATTAATGCACATGTATTACTAAACTAATGGTATATACTAATTTTATACTTTTTCCAAAAAGATTTTATTAAGTGTAGCATACCAAACAAAAGAAGAAATCTGCCTGGGAAGCTGCAGGGTGATGTAACAGAGAGAACACATGCTGCGTAGTAAGAGAACCTTACTAATTCAGTTCCCACCTCCTCCAGGAAGACTTTGCTAACCACTCCTCATATCTCTTTTTGTATATACAACTGTTCATACAACTACTGTAGCACTTAATCCCATACTCTATATAACCATATCTTAATTGCCACATCCTTCAATCCCTTGCAAATACTACTGTAAATTTCTTGAGGGCAGAGAATCTGTTCCATGTATTTCTTTGGTACTCCTACAAGCAATAAACAGTGCTGAGCCAAAGTCAGAAATGTTAACATTTAGAGAACACATCTGAGGTCTGATCATTTCCACCTACCTTTGCAAGCTCCACACCAGGACTTATGGATAATCACCATCAGGGGCAATCCACTTAAAAACAAAACAAACAAATTATAAACTAGTAATTCCACTTTTTGAAATGCACTCTAATAAAATGACCAACCACTGAAGACAAAGATTAACGTACAAGGATGTTCATATAACATAATTTCAATAAAAAGAAATTTAAGACAATATAGTCAATAATAGTGGACTATTATAACAAAATTATTGCTAAGTTCTGATGTTCCAGTAAATTGTGCAAATTTGGGCTTCAAAGCTACGGAGAAGAGATTAAAAAAAAAAATTACATTTTCAAATGTTATGGTTATATAACCACTGAAATGGTAACAAAACTTTTCATTGGTACATTGTTAAAGTAAAAACTAGAACATAAAATTATTATCTGTGTTGTTGTTTGGTTGCTAAGTCATGTCCAAATCTTTGCAACACCATGAACTGCAGCACACCAGGCTTCCCTGTCCTTCATCTCCTGGAGTTTTCTCAAAATCACGTTCATTGAGTTGATGATGCTATCCAACCACCTCATCCGGTCGCCCCCTTCTCCTCCTGTCCTCAGTCTTTTCCAGCATCACGGTCTTTTCTAGTGAGCTGACTCTTCGCATCAAGTAGCCAAAATATTGGGGCTCCAGTTTCAGCATCAATCCTAACAATGAGTATTTAGGACTGATTTCCTTTAGGATTGACGGGTTTGACGATCTTGCTGTCCAAGGGACTCTCAAGAGTCTTCTCCAACACCACAATTCGAAAGCATCAGCCTTCTTTACAGTCCAACTCTCACATCCATACATGACTACTGGAAAAATTATAGTTTTGACTGTGGACCCTTGTCAGCAAAGTGATGTCTCTGCTTTTTAATAAGCTGTCTAGGTTTGTCACAGCTTTCCTTCCAAGGAGCAAGCATCATTTAATTTCATCGCTGCAGTCACTGTTCACAGTGTTTGTGGAGCCCCCCAAAATATTACCTATAGTTTCAATTATACAAACATGTAGAAAATAGTCTAAAAGGAAATGTTTCAAAACATAATAGAAGTTATCTCTAGATAATGGGATTGTGGATTTTACTTTTTCTGTATTTTTCAATTTTTCTACAATTAAGTGTTAATTTTTTTTGGAGGGGGCAGACCTGTGGGATCTTAGTTCCCTGACCAGGGACTGAACCTGGGCCCCAACAGTGAAGGCATCAAGTCTTAACCACTGGACTGCCAAGGAATTCCCAATTAAGTATCATTGTTTTTATCATCAGGGAGGAAAAAGCTTTTTCTTTTATAAAATAATAAGCACCATATTCCACCTGAGTCAGTCTTGGCCAACTGAAGCTCTAATATTCTCATGGCTCAAACACCTTGAGGGGTCCTATGTGGGCAGCCACTGGCTTTTTCCATCATCCACCCCCCCCATGTCACCACATCATCACAGGTGTATAATACTATCAGAGCATTTGTCACACAGAACTGTTATCTATTATTTACTCATCTCCCCTCACTGGCCTTACAGCTTCCTAAGGAAGGGCCTCTTAGCTGTCTCTATATATTCTACAACTAGTACAGTATTATTGGTAGCCAAAACGCATATAGTATTTACTATGTACCAGGCACTACTCTACAGCAGACTGGTTCCAAATTGTGAAAGGAGTACATCAAGGCTGTATATTGTCACCCTGCTTATTTAACTTATATTCAAAGTACATCATGCAGAATGCTGGGCTGGATGAAGCACAAACTGGAATCAAGACTGCTGGAAGAAATATCAATAACCTCACATATGCAGATGACACCACCCTTATGGCAGAAAGTGAAGAAGAACTAAAGAGCCTCTTGATGGAAGTAAAAGAGAGTGAAAAAGTTGGCTTAAAACTCAACATTCAAAAAACAAAGATCATGGCATCTGGTCCCATCACTTCATGGCAAACAGATAGGGAAACAATGGAAACAGTGAATGATTTTATTTTGCGGGGCTCCAAAATCACTGGAGATGGTGACTGCAGCCATGAAATTAAAAGACTCTTGCTCCTTGGAACAAAAGCTATAACCAAACTAGACAGCACATTAAAAAGCAGAGACATTACTTTGCCGACAAAAGTCCATCTAGTCAAAGCCATGGTTTTTCCAGTAGTCATGTATGGATGTGAGAGTTGGACTATAAAGAAAGCTGAGCGGTGAAGAATTGATGCTTTTGAACTGTGGTGTTGGAGAAGACCACACAAGTCTTCTCCAATACCACAGAGTCCCTTGGACTGCAAGGAGATCAAACCATTCAATTCTAAAGGAATCAGTCCTGAATATTCATTGGAAGGACTAATGCTGAAGCTGAAACTCCAATACTTTGGCCACCTGATACAAAGAACTGACTCACTGGGAAAAAACCCTGATGCTGGGCAAGATTGAAGGCAGGAGGAGAAGGGGATGACAGAGGATGAGATGGTTGGATGGCATCACCGACTTGATGGACATGAGTTTGAGCAAGCTCTTGGAGTTGGTGAGGGACAGGGAAGCCTGGTGTGCCGCTGTCCATGGGGTTGCAAAGAGTCAGACACAACTGAGCAACTGAACTAATCATCTGTTTACTACTAATCTCTCAAGGGCAAAGACTATCTAAACCATCTTTCAAAAATATAAGCACATATCTATTATTTGTTTAATGAGATAAATGAAAGACAAGCTTAAAGGGCTTTTGCCTTGAAGAGCAGAATGAAGCACCCAGTTAGGGAAGTTGTCATGATCGTGACTCCATGTTAAGACCAAGACATCAAGACTCACTGAGCACTAGCAAGTACTTTTGATAGAAGGCATAACAGGGATACATACGTATCTAAAATGTTACATTAGGTAAACTATATGAAGAATATAAAGCTACATTAAGAGAAAGAGATGCCAGCACACTGTCTTTTTATAAAAGATTTTATTAAATGAAATAATCTAGTGGTTTTATCTTTCAATTCCACTAGAACCAAAGCTTCCCAAGGATAGAAACCAGTGGATCCACCTGTGACCCCAGGCCCCAGGCCAGAGACTAGCCAAACATAGGCACAGTACTTAAAAAACTGTGTGGTATGAAGAAAGGGCCGGCACAGATGCAGAACTGTGCTATGTTCAGTTCACAATTATTATAAACAATTCATCCATCCTGTCTGCTCTCTCACACTTCAGATGCGAGAAATCAATGGTGTGTGACAGCCCAAACAGAACCCAATCTATGCAAGCTCTGTCCACTTAAGCTCTGTCCTCTAGAGAAATCTGCATAGATCCTCAGACAGTTCTCCATTCTCTAGTATCAAATTTGCTGTAAACTCAAGGCCTGGCACAGAGGGATCCAGGAGGGTATGAGTGAATCAGTCACAATAGCTCTAGTACCACATTTCAACATATTCTGCAGAACTTTGTTCTTCCCAAACAAATGTTGTAGTGGTTAGACAAGAAACCATGGTTTTCCCACTCACTTGCTCCGGTTAGTGCAGGCTCTGGCTCAGATACTGCAGAAACATATTGGCCAGTTGAGGCAGGTTCTCATTGTTGGTATGCATTTTTGTGTAGGAAATAAACTGACGACGGAGGCGACTCAGTTCTGCCATGGTCAAAGGCCTGGTAAACCGCAGGTGTTCTGTGGTGCCAGGAAGCTTAAGCAAGTCTCCGGGAACTGCACTCTTCTGCGCTTCCATCAGTCCTGCCAGGACCTGGCTGGTGACCTGGTCCAACTGGTGCAGAAAGCTGCCGGAGGCAAGCGGCTGGGACTGTGTAGACTGATGGGGTGGAGGAGCCCGGTTCTCAAACAGGGCAGCTCTGATCTCTGCCAGGGGCAACGGTTCCTCTAAGCCCACCAAGGTGAACAGGGGTCGGTCCCAGCGGTTCCGAGAGTCGGGAGCTTCGAAGCGCAGCGCTAGGGCCTCCAAAAGTTCGGGAGGGTAAAAAGCACCAGACACATGCTCTGCAGATTTCTCGGATTCCGAAGCCACGAGAGCTGGCAAATCTGCCGCCCTGATTTCCTTTGGCTCGGATTCCGTAGGTACTTCTCCCTGGGCTCGCCTATTTACTAGAGAGGCCACTGTCTGTGGTTCCCCGAGAACATCGGTGCCCACCGCCAGAGGTCTCCCTCCCTCCTCAGCTCGCGGTCTCCAACTCACACTGACATTCCGGTTCGGATTATCCACGGCGCCTGCCACCCGCAGTCCCCCACTCAGACTGCCTGGTCGCACGCAGTAGACGAGGCAGATTGGAGTGCGCGCCGCCCGCGCCAGGCAGTACAGCTCGTAACGGAAGCCCTTGATGTAGTTCAGCGAGTCGAGGATGACCACGTCCTGGCGACTCAGGAGCCGCTCCACAGCCGCTCGCAGGGCCCCACGCAAGGCCTTCTCACGGGCTGAATCGCCATATACTGTTGCGTCCTCCGCGCCCAGCACCGCCGCATCGTCCACCACCTGCACCGCGCGGCCCTCAGCTGCTAGGGCCGCGCGGAGTTCCTCCACACGCCGGCTCTTGCCGCTGTACGGCAGCCCGCAAAACACCACGAGCGGCATCTTCCCAGGACGCGGCCATATGCAAACGCGCCGCGTCAACTTCCGGGTTGCCGGCGGCTCTGACGCAAGCCGGAAATGAAAGCCGCACTTCCTGTATCTCTTAACTCTAACAGGACCTCTTGTTGCTATGGAAACAGGAGCTCTAGGCCAACTAGAACCAGGTCCTGCTTTCTGCAAAAGGAGCTGGAGCTTAGAATGGCATGAGTTATCTATGTCAAATGTTCTAGGTCTCGGAGAATGTGATCTCCTGATGGCCAATGACTGTGTCCATCAATTTACAGTGGGGGCCTTAAATAGCATTGAATATTGCTCAGCTATCAATGCAAAGAAATAGAGGAAAACAATAGAATGAGAAAGACTAGAGATCTCTTCAAGAAAATTAGAGATACCAAGGGACCATTTCATGCAAAGATGAGCACAATAAAGGGCAGATATGGTATGGACCTAAAGAAGCAGAAGATATTAAGAGGTGGCAAGAATACACAGAACTATACAAAAAAGATCTTCAAGACCCAGATAACCACGATGGGGTGATCACTAACCTAGAGCCAGACATCCTGGAATGCAAAGTCAAGTAAGCCTTAGAAAGCATCAGTATGTTTATGGCTAGTGGAGGTGATGGAATTCCAGTTGAGTTATTTCAAATCCTAAAAGATGATGCTGTGAAAGTGCTGCACTCAATATGCCAGCAAATTTGGAAAACTCAGCAGTGGCCACAGGACTGGAAAAGGTCAGTTTTCATTCCAATCCCAAAGAAAGACAATGCCAAAGAATGCAAACTACTGCACAATTGTACTCATCTCACATGCTAGCAAAGTAATGCTCAAAATTCTCCAAGCCAGGCTTCAACAGTACATGAATCGTGAACTTCCAGATGTTCAACCTGGATTTAGAAAAGGCAGAACCAGAGATCAAATTGTCAACATCCGCTGGATCATCGAAAAAGCAAGAGAGTTCCAGAAAAACATCTACTTTTGCTTTATTGACTACACCAAAGCCTTTGACAGTGTGGATCACAATAAACTGCAGAAAATTCTGAAGGAGATGGGAATACCAGAGCACCTTACCTGTCTCCTAAAAAATCTTTATGTAGGTCAAGAAGCAACAGTTAGAACTGGACATGGAACAACAGACTGGTTTCATATCTGGAAAGGAGTATGTTAAGGCTGTATATTGTCACCCTGCTTATTTAACTTATATGCGGAGTACATCATGTGGAATGCTGGGCTGGATGAAGAACAGGCTGGAATCAAGATTTCCAGGAGACATATAATAACCTCAGATATGCAGATGACACCACCCTTATGGCAGAAAGCAAAGAACTTAAGAGCCTCTTGATGAAAGTGAAAGAAGAGAGTGAAAAAGTTGGCTTAAAACTCAATATTCAGAAAACTAAGATCATGGCCTCTGGTCCCATCACTTCATGGCAAATAGATGGGGAAACAATGGAAACAGTGACAGACGTTATTTTTGGGGGCTCCAAAATCACTGGAAATGATTTTAAAAGCCATGAAATTAAAAGACACTTACTCCTTGGAGGAAAAGCTATGACCAAACTAGACAGCATAGTAAAAAGCAGACACATTACTTTGCCAACAAAGGTCTGTCTAGTCAAAGCTATGGTTTTCCCCAGAAGTCATATATGGCTGTAAAAACTGGACCATTAAGAAAGCTGAGCACAGAAGAATTGATGTTTTTGGACTGTGTGTTGTAGAAGACTCTTGAGAGTCCGTTAGACTGCACGGAGATCCAACCCGTCAATCTTAAAGGAAATCAGTCCTGAATATTCATTGGAAGGACTGTTGCTGAAGCTGAAACTCCAGTACTTTGGCCACTTAATGTGAAGAACCAACTCATTGGAAAAGACCCTGATGCTGGGAAAGAGTGAAGGTGGGAAGAAAAGGGGATGACAGAGGATGAGATGGTTGGATGGCATCACCGACGGGATGGACATGAGTTTGAATAGGCTCCAGGAGTTGGTGATGGACAGGGAAGCCCCATGTGTCCATGGGGTCACAAAGAGTCAGACACAACTGAGCAACTGAACTGAACTGACTGCAAAACAATCAACATTATATTTAGTATACAGAAGACAATTCACAAATACTAGTTCCCCTTCATTCTTTATGGCCAGTGACATTCAGTAACTGTTTATTCAATAACAATTTCAATCATTCAGTATCTTCATGATTGGGAATACAGAGATGAACATAAAACAGTTTCCCCACAGGAGATCAAGGGTCTGAATGGGAAAAGTCAGGCACCTACAAGCTGAATAATACACACCAATGGATAGAGGTAGGCTGGGTTGTAAAAGTACAGAAGAAAAAAACATACTGCCCACAAAAATTGCTGAAGACTTTTAGAAGTAGTCATTTGATTTAAAACTTGAAAAACGAATAGGAATTTTTCTCCTAGTTAAGGATGCCAGATAAAATATAGGATGCCTAGGGCTTCTTTGGCAGTCCAGTAGTTAAGACTCTGAACTTCCACTGCAGAGGGTACGGGTTTGATCCTGGTCAGGGTGCAAGATGTGGCATATATATATATATACACACACATATATCGCATGTATATACATATATATACACACACAAATATATAATATATATATACACAAACACACAGGATGCCTAATTAAATTTGAATTTCAGATAATTAATACATATTGTTTTAAAAACAAGCTTGTCTCAAATATTACTTGGAGCATATTTAAAATTACTTATTGTTGGAAATTTGCTGTTATGACTCAGGTAACTCAACCTGGGGCTCTGTAACAACCTAGAGGAGTAGAAAAGGGTGGGAGGTGGAAGGACGGTCAAGAGGGAGAGGACATATGTACACCTACGGCAAATTCATGTTGATGTGTGGCAGAAATCAAACCGATATTGTAAAGCAATTATCCTTCAATTAAAAATAAATTTTAAAATAAATGAATAAAATTACTTTTTATCTGAAATTCAAATTTAACTGGGCATCCTTTAAAAAAATTTTTTTTTGAAGTATAGTTGCTTTACAATGTTGTGTTAGTTTCTACTGTACAGCATAGTGAATCCCCAGTATATATACATACACCCCTTCATTTTTGGATTTCCTTCCCATTTAGGTCACCACAGAGCACTGAGTAGTGTTTTCTAAATTAGGCAATAGGTTCTCATTAGTTATCTATTTTATAAATAGTATCAATAGTGTATTTATGTCAATCTCAATCTCCCAATTCATCCCACCACCCCTCCTTGTCCCCTTGGTGTTCATAAGATTATAGTCATCCTCCATTTGTATTTGCTAAATTTGGCAACCCCACTCCTGCAGAAGATATGAGTCTCAGAGCCATGAAGCTATAGGATCTGTTCTAGCAAAAGCAAGCATTATCATTTGGTAGGTGCAGAAGTATGAGTGTTTCTATGCAAGGATGTGTGTGTATAAATTAAGTGCAGACATACTGGATTTTTCTATCTCTCCAGTACAGTATAGCAGGGAATGTGCATTTCCTCCTCCTTTTGTACGTTTCCTGTGCATAGACTACACATACTTGGAACCTAAGACTATTCAACTTGAGACTATTAGGCAGTATGTTTTACTGGCTGAGTGTAGGATTTGAAGTGTCTGGGTACAGATCTTGGCTCTACCACTTAACTAGCTGTATGATTATTTAACTGCTCTGTGCCTTAGTTTTCTCATCTATAAAATGAAGATAACAATAGTACCAACCTCAGAAGAGTTGTTGTTAGATAAGTTAATTCACATAATAAATGTCTGGTGCATAACAAGCACTTAAAAATGTTAGCAAGTATTATTACTTTTGTTGTTGTTATGCAACTACTCCACTGCTCTGCCTTGGCATAACCCTTCACCTGAAATTAATGCTAAGTTGATGGCTGGAAAGTGTTCTAGATAAGCTAAAACCATATCTCGTACCTGGCAGCTGCTTCCTTCTTCCCATCTTCTAGCGTCCTCCAATGAATGTGATCTCCAAAACCTGGAAGGAAAGAGCCTCATAAATATTCACACATGAACAAAGGGCAAAGACCCATGAAAGAAATGTAGCATATTCACAGGATACTCATAAAAAAAGGCTTTCCTTTGCCAAGAGCATGGTGTTCAAGTCTCAACTCCACCGCTTTCTAGGTGTACAGAACCATGGACAGTCCCATACCTCAAGTCTCAGTTTTCATACCTGCAAAATGGAGATAATGTCACCTAATTCAGTTTTTAAGGAGATTAAATTATTAATGGCTATGAAAACCTTTGTAAACTAACAGAGTATACAAATAATACTATAAGAATGAATGAGAATTTTCCACAGTTATCATAAAGCAGGTCCTAACAAATCATTGCTAGTTGGAGTCAACACAGCAGTATAGTTTAAAGAGTCAGAAAGACATTAAATGTGTGAATTTTGTAAATGAAGTAAGTTCTTGAAGTCCCAATTTCTTCATCTATAAAAATCAAGAATAATACCCATACCTCCAAGTGGTGGTGTAAGGATTTTAAGACAATATATTTTGAGATAATATAAAGTTATTCTTGTTATTATTCCCCACACTTCAGTTAGAGTGATCTTTTAAAATCACATATTTGCTTGGTAAAATATCTTTCAGAGGCGTTTCAAAGCCCTAAAAGGGAAGGTCAAACTCTTATAGCAGGGTTTCTGAAGTCTTTCAGAATATGGCTCCTACCCACCTCTCCAGGCTCACTTTACACACTTTTCTTAAAATCTTACACAAAAAACTAATTTTCAGGAGCAGTTCTCCAAGGATTACTTGAGATGCTGTCTCCCAGGCTTGAAGTCCTAAAAATTCCCACCAAATAAAACATAACTCTCAAATAAAAAACAAAACCAATTTTCATTTCCTTAAACACAATATGCACTCTCTCTCCCCTTCAGCCTTCATAATCACTGCTTCCTTTGCCTTTCCTCCCACTGTCACCTCCAATTCACTCTTCAGGTATGAAACTAGCAGGCATTTCTTCTGGTAAATCTTCTCTGACTCCCCAAGCACTCTATTCTTACCCCATCACAGCGCTTCCCAGGCTGAACTGTAAATGTTTATGTGTGTCTGTCTCCTTCACTCTAAAGGAAATTCCCTATGGGCTGGGACCATATCTGTCTTATTCCCTCCTGTTTCCCTAGCATTTAGCACTATACAGGGCTTCCCTGGTGACTCAGACAGTAAAGAATCTGCCTGCAATGCAGGAGACCTGGGTTTGATCCCTGTGTGGGAAAGATTCCCTAGAGTAGGAAAGGGCAACCCACTCCAATATTCTTGCCAGTAGAATCTCATGGACAGAGGAGCCTGGCAAGCTACAGTCCATGGGGTCATAAAGATTTGGACATAACTGAGCGACTAACATTTTCATTTTTCATGGCTATAGTAAGTGCTCCACAAAATATTTATTGAGCAAATGAATATATTAGTTAGGCCATCTCACATAAATGACTTAATTTTGCACCTTGAAAATAGTGACTGTAACAATGCTAGCTGTTATTTATTGACCGATTTACACATGTCCTGCACATCACACATATTATCTTATTTAAATTTATTCTTAACAATAACCCTTTCACTGAACCTCTCTATATTTCCATTAAAATAGGCATAATAATAGCTGTATCTTGCCTTTCTAACCCTGGCCGGCAGGATGGCTCCTGCATAGAAGGATGGTGAGAAGGGCTGGGCCACTATCAATGGAGGTGGTACCTAGAGAATACACTATGAAGATTCATAAGCATCCATGAGATGGGTTTCAGGAAGCATGCCCCTCGGGCACTCAAAAGAAATCCAGAAATTTGCTATGAAGGAGATGGGAACTCCAGATGTACGCACTGACACTAGGCTCAACAAAGCTGTCTGGGCCAAAAGAATAAGTAATGTCCCATACTGTTCCTATGTGCCTACCTGCGCATGGTTGTCCAGGAAATGTAATGAAGATGAAGATTCATCAAACAAGCTCTGTATGTTGTTTACCTATGTAATTTCAAAGATCTACATACAGTTAATGTGGATGCGAACTAACTGATAATGGTTCAATAAAGTTATATAACCTCAAACACAAAACAAAAACCCAATAGAAAACCTGTATCTTGTAAGATTGTTGTTGAACATTAAATTACATATATATATTACATATATATATATATATATATATAAATCTTAAGACAGTGCTTAGCAGATTGCAAATGATCAGTAAACAGCACCTTTTGTCATTCTTCACAGTTGAGGCTTTTGAGACTCAGAATACACAGCCTGTACCAGGTCACACAGCTGATAAATGGCCAACCAGGGGTTTTAAGTTCAATTTTATGACTTTAGTTACCATATATACTGTCCTTGAGGCCTTTCTTTCCCAGAAATTTGCATCAGCTTAGCACAGGGAAATAAACAGCTCATCCAGATTAGCACTGAGAGGCAGTATCCAAACTAACCATCACTTTTCATTCCAAGCAGCATGGGCTACTGGCCAAGGGAAAATGTGTCACTTGCCTACAGCCCAAAGTCTAATCCTGGAGAGAGAACAACCAAGTGACAGTGAAACTGGGAAGATGTCCAGGAGAACTGGAAGGTGCCTTACTATGACCATCATCATTCTATCTGTCAAAACCTAAACTCAGGCAACAGAACCCTGCTTTGGAGAGATGCCTGACTAGACAGTCTAGAGGGATATCCACCTACAAAACAATGAAATCCTACATAAAACAGACTTTCCAAAAGGCACCCACTGGGCTCAAAGTAATAGACACAAACACAAAGTAGGCTTAAATCAGACAAGGAACAATGAGCAACAAGCAAAAGGCAAGGCTAGCCTGAAAGCAAATGTCCATCATCATGTGGCAAGATGAAGGAGATGAATCTGAGACTCCATTTTAACCCAGCTGTCAAAAGCAACTAGAGTGATTCCAGGGCAGTAATTAGTAGCCCCTGGTTTCCAGATGAATCAAATGCCAAACTTTCCTAGAGGAAAGCATTACTAATGCTAGGCCTCCAGGATAACCTATATAAATAACCATTATGAGCTTACAATCATAGATCACAAAACCTGTAAGCAAAGAAGTCACCACAAGTAAGAGCAGAACCAACAAATAGATAAGAGGACTTCAGATATTAGAATGATTAGGCATAGAATACAAAAATTACTATTATATAAGCATTGAAAGAAATAACATATGGCATGACAAAAATATGCATATAATAAAACACAAAATAGGCAAAACTGTAAAGGCACCACATAGAATTTTTTTAACTAACGTGATTTTTTAAATACAAAATCAATGAATATTCAGTGATACACAGAAATGAGTTATTAAGCCATAAAAAGACATAAAAGAGCCTAAAGTGCATACTGGTAAGTGAAAGATGCCAATCTAAAAAGGCTACGTAATGTAGGATTCCAATTATATATGATTGGTGTTCTGGAAAAGGCAAAACTATGGAGACAGTAAAAGACCACGCTAATGCGGGGGAAACTGGGATAGGGAAAGGTGAAGTGGTAAGGGTTCACATGGGAACTCTGCATTTTCTGCTAAATTTTTCTATAGATCTTAAATTGTTCAAAAATAAACTCTACTAATGAAAAAACAATTCAATGGATAGATTAAAATAGCAAATTAGAGACAGGTGGAACCGTGAATCAGATGTTATCCAGAATATAGCACAGAGATAAGGAGAGAGAAAATGTAAAAGAAATAGACAGTACATTAAGAAAACATTGGTATATATAAAATTGGAGTCTCTGAAAGCAAAGTTGAAGGAAAAAACTTATCTGAAGAGATAATATACTGGGGTGGGAACTGGATGACGGAAAAACAAGAGTGGAAGGAAAAATATACCTCTTAAAAGTATTAAACCATGCTAATGTTTCCAAGGCAAACCATTCAATATCACAGATATCCAAGTCTATGCCCCAACCAGTAACACTGAAGAAGCTGAAGTTGAACAGTTTTATGAAGACCTACAAGACCTTTTAGAACTAACACCCAAAAAAGATGTCCTTTTCATTATAGGGGACTGGAATGCAAAAGTAGGAAGTCAAGAAACACCTGGAGTAACAGGCAAATTTGGCCTTGGAATACGGAATGAAGCAGGGCAAAGGCTAATAGAGTTTTGCCAAGAAAATGCACTGGTCATAGCAAACACCCTCTTCCAACAACGCAAGAGAAGACTCTAACATGGACATCACCAGATGGTCAACACCGAAATCAGATTGATTATGTTCTCTGCAGCCAGAGATGGAGAAGCTCTATACAGTCAACAAGAACAAGACCAGGAGCTGACTGTGGCTCAGATCATGAACTCCTTATTACCAAATTCAGACTTAAACTGAAGAAAATAGGGAAAACCACTAGACCATTCAGGTATGACCTAAATCAAACCCCTTATGATTATACAGTGGAAGTGAGAAATAGATTTAAAGGCCTAGATCTGATAGAATGCCTGATGAACTATGGAATGAGGTTCATGACATTGTACAGGAGACAGGGATCAAGACCATCCCCATGGAAAAGAAATGCAAAAAAGCAAAATGGCTGTCTGGGGAGGCCTTACAAATAGCTGTGAAAAGAAGAGAAGCGAAAAGCAAAGGAGAAAAGGAAAGATATAAGCATCTGAATGCAGAGTTCCAAAGAATAGCAAGAAGAGATAAGAAAGCCTTCCTAATGATCAATGCAAAGAAATAGAGGAAAACAACAGAATGGGAAAGACTAGAGATCTCTTCAAGAAAATTAGAGATACCAAGGGGACATCTCATGCAAAGATGGGCTCGATAAAGGACAGAAATGGTATGGACCTAACAGAAGCAGAAGATATTAAGAAGAGGTGGCAAGAATACACAGAAGAACTGTACAAAAAAGATCTTCACGACCCAGATAATAACGATGGTGTGATCACTGACCTAGAGCCAGACATCTTGGAATGTAAAGTCAAATGGGCCTTAGAAAGCATCACTATGAACAAAGCTAGTGGAGGTGATGGAATTCGAGTTGAGCTATTTCAAATCCTGAAAGATGATGCTGTCAAAGTGCTACACTCAATATGCCAGCAAATTTGGAAAACTCAGCAGTGGCCACAGGACTGGAAAAGGTCAGTTTTCATTCCAATCCCAAAGAAAGGCAATGCCAAAGAATGCTCAAACTACCGCACAATTGCACTCATCTCACATGCTAGTAAAGTAATGCTCAAAATTCTCCAAGCCAGGCTTCAGCAATACGTGAACCGTGAACTTCCTGATGTTCAGGCTGGTTTTAGAAAAGGCAGAGGAACCAGAGATCAAATTGCCAACATCCGCTGGATCATGGAAAAAGCAAGAGAGTTCCAGAAAAACATCTATTTCTGCTTTATTGCCTATGCCAAAGCCTTTGACTGTGTGGATCACAATAAACTGTGGAAAATTCTGAAAGAAATGGGAATACCAGACCACCTGACCTGCCTCTTGAGAAATCTGTACACAGGTCAGGAAGCAACAGTTAGAACTGGACATGGAACAACAGACTGGTTCCAAATAGGAAAAGGAGTACGTCAAGGCTGTATATTGTCACCCTGCTTATTTAACTTATATGCAGAGTACATCATGAGAAACGCTGGACTGGAAGAAACACAAGCTGGAATCAAGATTGCCGGGAGAAATATCAATAACCTCAGATATGCAGGTGACCGAAAGTGAAGAGGAACTCAAAAGCCTCTTGATGAAAGTGAAAGTGGAGAGTGAAAAAGTGGGCTTAAAGCTCAACATTCAGAAAACAAAGATCATGGCATCTGGTCCCATCACTTCATGGGAAATAGATGGCGAAACAGTGGAAACAGTGTCAGACTTTATTTTTTGGGGCTCCAAAATCACTGCAGATGGTGACTGCAGCCATGAAATTAAAAGACGCATACTCCTTGGAAGGAAAGTTATGTCCAACCTAGACAGCATATTCAAAAGCAGAGACATTACTTTGCCAACAAAGGTCCGTCTAGTCAAGGCTATGGTTTTTCCTGTGGTCATGTATGGATGTGAGAGTTGGACTGTGAAGAAGGCTGAGTGCCGAAGAATTGATGCTTTTGAACTGTGGTGTTGGAGTAGACTCTTGAGAGTCCCTTGGACTGCAAGGAGATCCAACCAGTCCATTCTGAAGGAGATCAGCCCTGGGATTTCTTTGGAAGGAATGATGCTAGCTGAAACTCCAGTACTCTGGCCACCTCATGCGAAGAGTTGACTCATTGGAAAAGACTGTGATGCTGGGAGGGATTGGGGGCAGGAGGAGAAGGGGACGACAGAGGATGAGATGGCTGCATGGCGTCACTGACTTGATGGACGTGAGTCTTAGTGAACCCCGGGAGTTAGTGATGGACAGGGAGGCCTGGCGTGCTGTGATTCATGGGGTCGCGAAGAGTCGGACACGACTGAGCAACTGAACTGAACTGAACTGAATGTATCATATCTACTTAAAAACACATTTGCATTTTTTAGAAAGAAAAAAAGATGAATGATAACATTTTCAAGAACCAAGATAAAACATGAATCTGCAGAGAGTAAGAAGCACAATGTATAGCTGACAAATTACAAAAACAAATCACACACATATAAATTGTAGTGAAACTGCAGAACAACCAAATATTAAGATCTTAAAAGCATTTCAAAGAGAAATGACATATTTCCATTCAAAGATACACAATTAGACTGACAGTAATAAACTGGAAATCAGATGGCAAAACATCACCTTCAACATGCTGAAAGAAAGTATCTCTAAATTTAGGATTGTGTACCTACCAAAATTATCTTTCAAGAACAAGGCCAAAATAGACATTTTTAGATAAACTGAGGTATTTTTCTACCATCAGGTAGTCACCACTCATTATTTCAGTATTTATTGAGCAGTATTATGTAGTGGTTAACAGCATGGACTATGGACCTAGACTCCCTGGCTTTGATTCCTGTAGTTCTGTAGCTAACTAGCTGTGTGACTTTGGGCGAGTTACTTAAACTCAATTTCTTCGGCTATAAATGAGAGTAACAATAGCACCTACCTACCTTGTTGGGTTGCTTTGAGGATTAAATAAATCAATACGTTAAAGATCTTAAAACACACAAAAGATGTTGAATTGCCAAAACAATCTTGAGAAAAAGGAACAAAGCTGGAGGCATCCTGTTCTCTGACTTCAGACTATACTGCAAAGCTACAGTCATGAGAACAGCACAGTAATGGCACAAAAACAGATACACAGATCAATGGAACAGAATAGAAAGCCCAGAAATAAACCCACATTCTTATGATCAATTAATCTATGACAAAGGAGGAAAAGTATACAAAAAAGAAAAGACAGTTTCTTCAATAAGTAGTACGAGGAAAACTGGACAGTTACATTTAAAAGAATGAAATTACAACACTTTCTCATACTACATACAAAAATAAATTCAAAAGGGATTAAAGACTTAAATAATAGACCTGAAATCAGAAAACTCCTAGAAGAGAGCATAGACAGAACACCTTTGACACAAATCACAGCAATATTGTTTTGTATCTGTCTCCTAAGGTGAAAGGAACAAAAGCAAAAAGAAACAAATGGTACCTAATTAAACTTAAATGCTTTTGCACAGCAAAGGAAACCATAGACAAAACAAAAAGACATCCTACTGAAAGGGGAAAAAAATGTTGGCAAATGATATGACCAATAAGAGGGTTAACAACCAAAAATACATAAATAGCTCATACAGTTTAATATAAAAAACCCAAACAACCCAATTAAAAAGTGGACACAGATATTTTTGCTAAGAAAACACAACAGAAATTACCAACTGGCATATGAAAAAATACTCAAAATCAAGAGCCACAATGAGATATCACCCCATACCTTTCAAAATGGCTATCTTGAAAAAGACAAGAAATAATAAATTTTTCTGGGCTCCAAAATCACTACAGATGGTGATTGCAGCCATGAAATTAAAAGATGCTTACTCCTTGGAAGGAAAGTTATAACCAACCTAGACAGCATATTAAAAAGCAGAGACATTACTTTGCCAACAAAGGTTCGTCTAGTCAAGGCTATGGTTTTTCCTGTGGTCATGTATGGATGTGAGAGTTGGATTGTGAAGAAGGCTGAGTGCCGAAGAATTGATGCTTTTGAACTGTGGTGTTGGAGAAGACTCTTGAGAGTCCCTTGGACTGCAAGGAGATCCAATCAGTCCATCCTAAAGGAGATCAGTCCTGACTATTCACTGGAAGGACTGATGTTGAAGCTGAAACTCCAATACTTTGGCCACCTGATGCGAACAGCTGACTCATTGGAAAAGACCCTGATGCTAGGAAACATTGAGGGCAGGAGGAGAAGGGGACGACAGAGGATGAGATGGTTGGATGCCATCACCGACTCAATGGACATGGGTTTGGGTGGACTCCTGGTGTTGGTGATGGACAGGGAAGCCTGGCGAGCTGTGGTTCATGGGGTCGCAAAGAGTTAGACATGACTGAGGAACTGAACTGAACTGAACAGATGTTAGAGAATAGGTGGAGAAAAGGAAACCCTTGCACTTTGTTAGTGGGGATATAAATTGGTGCAGTCACTGTGGAAAACAGCTTGGAGGTCCCTTAAAAAACTAAAAATAGAACTACTATGTGATTCAGCAATTTCACTCCAGAGTACACATCCGGAAAATACTGAAAACTAATTTGAAGATATGCATACCCCAGTGTTCACAGCAGTTTCCCAAGTAGTGCTAGTGGTACACAGCCATCTCTAACAGGCCTGGTACAGATCCTTCTCTCAGCCTTCAGGAGGAACCAATGCTGCCAGAACCCTGATTTCAAACTCCTACTCTCTCGAACTGTGAGACAACAAATTTCTGTTGTTTAAGTCACTCAGCTTGTGTTACTTTGTTATTGCAGCCCTAGTAAACTAATACAGAAAAGGCAAAAGCAAAAGAGACTAGGAAAGTGGTTACTGCAATAATTCAGGCATGTGATAACAGTGGTTTGGACTAGCTGTGATGGTAGAGGAAGCAGATACTATCAGATTCTGGACATATTTTGAAGGTAAATTCAAAAGGATTTTGTCCTGGATATGGGGTAAGAGAAGTTAATGATGACTCTAAGGTTTTTTGGCCTGAGCAAGTAGAAGAATGGACTTGTCATTAATAGAGATGGGGAAGATAGTAGGTGGAGTGAGTTTTGGAAAGAAACATTAAAGTGCCTGGATATGGATACCCTCATTTTGAGATGCTTACTTCCCCGGTGGCTCAGATGGTAAAGTGTCTGTCTACAAGGTAGGAGACCCAGGTTTGAGCCCTGGGTTGGGAAGATCCCCTGGAGAAGGAAATGGCAATCCACTCCAGTACTGCTGCTGCTGCTAAGTCACTTCAGTCGTGTCTGACTCTATGGGACCCCATAGACGGCAGACCACCAGGCTCCCCTGTCCCTGGGATTCTCCAGGCAAGAACACTGGAGTGGGTTGCCATTTTCTTCTCCAATGCATGAAAGTGAAAAGTGAAAGTGAAGTTGCTCAGTTGTGCCCGACTCTTAGCGACCCCATGGACTGCAGCACACCAGGCTCCTCCATCCATGGGATTTTCCAGGCAAGAGTACTGGAGTGGGGTGCCATTGCCTTCTCGGACTCCAGTACTATTGCCTGAAAATCCCATGGACAGAGGAGCCTGGTAGGCTACAGTCTATGGGGTCACAAAGAGTAGGACACGACTGAGCAACTTCACTTTCACTTCACTAGACAACAAAACAGAGGTGCTGAATAAGCAACTAAATATCTGAGACTGGAATTCAAGGGACAGTTATCAGCATGCAGACGTTATTTAAAGCTTAAGAGTGAACAGGATCACCAAGGGAGTGATTATAGATAAAGAGGGAGTTCAGGAACCCTGGAGCACTACTAGATAAGGGACATAAAGAAGCAACCAAAGACCAGCTGGTGACAAAGAACTGCCACCAGCAGCACATGGAATTCCAGAAGTGTTTCCAGGATGTTTGAAGAGGAAGGATGATCCACTGACTCCAATACTCCTTTTAAATCAGAAACTTTGGGATTTAGCAAGTGGAGAACAATGCGGACCTTGACAAGCCCAGTTTCAGTAGGAGTGAGAATGAAAAGATGATTAGAGTAAGATCAAGGCAGCCCAGGGGAAGAATTAGGGAACAAGCACAAACGACTCTCTCAAAGAATTTTGCTGTGCAGGGGCAATTGCTAGAGGGTGCTGTGAGTCCATGAAGGGTTTGTATTCAATATGAAGGAAAGGATAGCATGTTGAAAGCTGATAGAAAAGATATAATAAAGGCAGGATAAAGCCTAACTACAAGCAACAGTGAGCAAATTAACTGGTAAACATGTGGATATATCTAAATACATTTGTATAGAAATTTTAATGCTCAATTTACGGTTAAAAAAAAGAGAACTAAAGTATTGGACAACATAGCTTATAAAGAGAGGAAGTGACTGAAATTAGAATGTTCTAAGGCCCACTAACTATTGGGGGAGATAATCCCAAAGAAAGGCAATGCCAAAGAATGCTCAAACTACTGCACAATTGCACTCATCTCACATGCTAGTAATGCTCAAAATTCTCCAAGCCAGGCTTCAGCAATACGTGAACCGTGAACTTCCTGATGTTCAAGCTGGTTTTAGAAAAAGCAGAGGAACCAGAGATCAAATTGCCAATATCCGCTGGATCATGGAAAAAGCAAGAGAGTTCCAGAAAAACATCTATTTCTGCTTTATTGCCTATGCCAAAGCCTTTGACTGTGTGGATCACAGTAAACTGTGGAAAATTCTGAAAGAGATGGGAATACCAGACCACCTGACCTGCCTCTTGAGAAATCTGTACACAGGTCAGGAAGCAACAGTTAGAACTGGACATGGAACAACAGACTGGTTCCAAATAGGAAAAGGAGTACGTCAAGGCTGTATATTGTCACCCTGTTTATTTAACTTATATGCAGAGTACATCATGAGGAATGCTGAACTGGAAGAAGCACAAGCTGGAATCAAGATTGCTGGGAGAAATCTCAATAACCTCAGATATGCAGATGACACCATCCTTATGGCAGAAAGTGAAGAGGAACTAAAAAGCCTCTTGATGATAGTGAAAGTGGAGAGTGAAAAAGTTGGCTTAAAGCTCAACATTCAGAAAACGAAGATCATGGCATCTGGTCCCATCACTTCATGGGAAATAGACGGGGAAACAGTGGAAACAGTGTCAGACTTTATTTTTGGGGGCTCCAAAATCACTGCAGATGGTGACTGCAGCCATAAAATTAAAAGACGCATACTCCTTGGAAGGAAAGTTATGTCCAACCTAGATAGCATATTCAAAAGCAGAGACATTACTTTGCCAACAAAGGTCCGTCTAGTCAAGGCTATGGTTTTTCCTGTGGTCATGTATGGATGTGAGAGTTGGACTGTGAAGAAGGCTGAGTGCCGAAGAATTGATGCTTTTGAACTGTGGCGTTGGAGTAGACTCTTGAGAGTCCCTTGGACTGCAAGGAGATCCAACCAGTCCATTCTGAGGAGAGCAGCCCTGGGATTTCTTTGGAAGGAATGATGCTAAAGCTGAAACTCCAGTACTTTGGCCACCTCATGCGAAGAGTTGACTCATTGGAAAAGACTGTGATGCTGGGAGGGATTGGGGGCAGGAGGAGAAGGGGATGACAGAGGATGAGATGGCTGGATGGCATCACTGACTCGATGGACGTGAGTCTGAGTGAACTCCAAGAGCTGGTGATGGACAGGGAGGCCTGGCGTGCTGCGATTCATGGGGTCACAAAGAGTCGGCCACAACTGAGCGACTGAACTGAACTGAAGATATTAATGTTAGATTTTGTTGTTAAATATGTGAGTAAAATTCCAGAAGTAACCACTAAAAGAAAAGAAGGGTGCCAACTTCCAAATTAAATAAAGGCAATAAAGCAATACAAGAACCAGCAAATATTCAACCCCCAAAGAAAGGGAGAAAAAGAAGAGAAAAAAACAGTAGCAATAGAAAACTGGATGAGAGAAATAAGACCAGCTCTGTCAATAATCACTACAAATATAAGTGAACAAAACTTGCCAGGTAAAGTTAAAGAAAGAAATTGTCAGATTTTGGTTTAAAAAAAAATCCTCTATGATGTTTACAAGAGCACCTAAAACAGAAGGACTTGTAAAAGTCAAAAGTAAAATGATTGAAAACTATATCCCAGACAGACATCAGGCAAAACAAAATTAGGCAAGCTAGATTACTATCAAGCAAAATAAAATTTCTCCATAAATATGGACTACTCAGAAGCTAGCTGACAAAGCATACAGTCATAGGTTATAGCTAAGAGAGACCCTAGGGCAGTGGGGCTTCCCTGGAGGCTCAGATGGTGAAGAATCTGCCTGCAATGCAGCAGACCTGAGTTCAATCCCTGGGCCGGGAAGGCCCCTGGAGAAGGAAATGGCAACCCACTCCAGTATTCTTGCCTGGAGAATTCCATGGACAGAGGAGCCTGGCATGCTATAGTCTATGGGGTTGCAAGAGTTGGACACAGCTTAGTGATTAAACCTAGGGTAGCGCTGTTTAACTGATCTTTCTCCAATGATGGAAATTTCTATATCTGCACCGTTCAGTATGGTAGCTACAAACTGTTGAGTACCTGAAACATGGCTAATGCAACACAGAAGCTGGATTTTTAAAGTTTAATTTTAATTAATTTAAAATTTGAGTGGTAAGGGCCTATCACTACTTCATTGGACAGCACAAAGCTGCAGATCAGTCCAATACTCTCACATTACAAAAGCCTGGAAGAGGCTACGGGAGACCACAAAGGAAGCCACAACCAAAATTTAGTCTGATTTCTAATTAAAATGCTTTCCCAGAGCCCAGCACTTCCCTGGCTGCCTTAGTGCATTGTTCCCAAGAGTAATTCTAGAGATGTAACTTGAAACAGTTCACTATGTGTAAAAAATTTCTTTGAAAATTCATATTAAAAAGTAAATTGAAATTTTTCATAAGTAATAATCACCACCATCATGTTTTGAGTGCTTACTCTATGGAATAATGATGATAATGTGTTGTGTGTTAGCTGCTCAGTTGATTCCAACTCTTTGTGGCCCCATGGACTGTAGGCTGCCAGGCTCCTCTGTCCATGGGATTCTCAGGCAAGAATTCTGGAATGGGTAGGCATTCCCTTTTCCAGGGGATCTTCCCGACACAGGAATTGAACCCAAGTCTCCTGCATTGCAGGTCAATTCCTTACCTTCTGAGCTAATAGGGAAGCCCTGATTATGATAATATAATAACATTAGTAATGACTGCACCCCACTCCAGTACTCTTGCCTGGAAAATCCCATGGATGGAGGAGCCTGGAAGGCTGCAGTGCATGGGGTCGCTAGAAGTCGGACACGACTGAGCGACTTCACTTTCACTTTTCACTTTCATGCATTGGAGAAGGAAATGGCAACCCACTCCAGTGTTCTTGCCTGGAAAATCCCAGGGACGGGGGTGCCTGGTGGGCTGCCGTCTCTGTGTCGCACAGAGTTGGACATGACTGAAGTGACTTAGCAGCAGCAGCAGCAACACTTATACGAAGTGAAGTTGCTCAGTCGTGTCCAACTCTTTGTGACCCCATGGACTGTAGCCTACCAGGCTCCTCAGTCCATGGGATTTTCCAGGCAAGAGTACTGGAGTGGGTTGCCATTTCAGGGGATCTTCCCGACCCAGGGATCAAACCTGGGTCTCCCACATTGTACGCAGATGCTTTACCATCTGAGCTACCAGGGAAGCCCAACACTTATATGGGATTTACTATATGCCTGGCATTGTTTTTCATGCTTTTACATGTATTGAATTATTTAATCCTTAAACTTATGAGGTAGAAACTCAATTGTCTTCATTTTACAGACAAGAAAAGTGAAGTTAAATAGCTTGCTAGTAAATGCCATAGCTGGGATTAGAACCTACGTGGTGGAGTTCCAGAGTCTGTAGTTTACTCACCATACTTTACTAACTCTCCTGCAAAGATAAACATGAATAAATGAATAAAGGAACATGGCTTTCCCAAAGAAGGAAAACACAGACTTCAGGTCTGGAAAACCTGGGTCCTTATGTTTCCCTTCAAAAATAACTTGAAAACTTGAAAGGGCACAGTGCTTATCTTGTTGCTACCTACTCCCTGACACCACCCACACTCATACCCATGCCAACATGGAACATCTGAAGACAGTCCAACTTCCTCAAGTATCACCTGCACAGCCACTTTATTTATTCCAGTTATCTGCAGAGTGAGCTGAAAGGTCCCACATTAGCAGCTCCTTCCCTAACACATTAATTTAAAAGGTGGGGGAGGAAAGAAAGTGACTGTTTCCAAACATAGGATTTACATCAGAATTCCCAAGCCCTTCACGCTAAAAAACTGTTTTCCTGAGGGTAAGCTAAGGACATCAGAAAAGTATTACCCACCCTCTCCCAGCTGACAGAACAAAAGGTTAAGTGTTCGAACTGGCAGCCAAGCCTCTGAAACAGGGAACACTGTACCTGAGAGGTAGAATAACACCACGGCTAAATAAAGTCTGTATGCATCAAACAAGTCCTAATTTAGCCACTTGCTGTTTTCATGTGTGTGAAATATGATTAATCAAAATATCTGTCTCTTAGGCTTGTTGTGAATGTGAATAGGGTACAGTATGCAAGGTAAACACCCCATATGTGCCAATGCCAAATGGTTATTTCAGAGACTTGACAAAGTCATCCATTTCTGTTTCAGGCAGGAGAGTGCATGAACCGCCCCCATTGATAACTTTCCCTTTTCTCCTTCAAAGGAGTCTCTGCACTCAGAGCAGGAGAGGACAAAAGCTCTGGAATCTCCATCTCAGCTGGTCCACTTACTAGCTATGTGACTCCTGCATCCCATTTTAGGCTCTTCATCTGTGTAATGGGGATGATGATTATATCCCTTATCTACCTCAGTGGGCTATTATCAGAATTTAACCAGTCAATACATGAAAAATACACAGAACGGTTCCTGGAATATAGCAAAATGTACAGTAAATGTTATCACTACACTTCTTCCCACACGTGGTACATTCCAAATGTTGAGCACACAGAGAACAAGATTATTTTAGAGCTCTAAGATATTAGAGCTGGAAGGACTCTTAGGAATCATTTCTAGTCCAACTTTCTCATTTCATAAATGATCCCCAGGGAAGCCAAGAGCTGGCTATGTAGCCTGACCAGGATTAAAACTCAGGCCTCCTGATTTCTATCCAGTGCTCACACTACATCACTGTACTTCCTCTCTGCAAACTATCAGGCCATCATCTGGAAAGAGTCAAATCTACTTAAACTTCTGAGAAGAAATCTTACTTATCACTGCTCTGGGTAGCACTTTTCTGGGAGGTGGGGTGGGTGAACTATAATCTGTTTTCCAAGAATCCATACCCAGGAGATTAAAAAAAAAAGTTTGATATCTTATTAATTCCTTTCAGGAACAAGTCAATATTTTTCCTTGGGTAAATATAGTAAAAAGCATTAAATAAACACTCTCTAAGTTTTTGACATGATATTAAGTGCCTTTTGTTTGTTCATTTAATCCTCACGGCCCCTCCCCCACCAAGCTGCCCTTCTATGTGCTCCTCCACTTCCCTGCCATTCCCCTGCTGACTGTACATATCACAGTGCCATGTAACTGCCCTCTTATTTGTGCTGATAGTCTTCAGACTGAGCTGAAAAAAGACAGGGATCCCAACGATCATGTGTACCATTCATTTCTTCTTTCAACAAATATTCCTGAGCATGAATAAGACAGAAATAGTCCTAACTTACTGGGGTAGACCATACTTTCCAAAGATGATTGCAGTAATATCTCCCATTCCACAAGCTCTTTTTACAACGTGACCTCAACATTCCTCCTGTGGGGGATGGAAAGGAGGTAGTTAATGTCCCTTCCCCTTGAACAGGCCCATGGAGTACAGAGGAAGTGATGCTACGTGACTTTTATGGCTAGATGACAAAATGCCATGTATTTTCACCTTGTTCCCTTAGGATGCTCACTCTTGGAATCCAGCTGTCATACGGTGAGGATGCTCACTCTAGCCCACCAAGACAAAGCACATGGAGGAGTAACCAGCTCAGCTGAGGCCCCAGACTCGGAACCAAGGGATACACAAGGGATACACTGTGCCTTGTTTGACTTTCTGGCCCACAGAATCGTGAGCATAATAGAATGATTTCTTTACACCACTTAATTTGGGGTGGCTTATTATGCAGCAATGGTAAATGGAACAACCACATGGAGCTTAACATCTAACAAGGAATACTGAATATGTGACTCCAAGGTATTGCCTACGCATAACACAGTTAACTTGAATAATTACTGGGTAATTATTTGTTGCATGTGTGAGATAGCTGTTATTATGCCCCTTTGGCACACGAGGAATTGAGCTTTGAGAAGTTTTAGCAACTTGCCCTAGGTTTCTCAGAAGGCAATGGCAACCCACCCTAGTACTCTTGCCTGGCAAATTCCATGGACAGAGGAGCCTGGTAGGCTGCAGTCCATGGGGTCGCTAGGAGTCGGACACGACTGAGCGACTTCCCTTTCACTTTTCACTTTCATGCATTGGAGAAGGAAATGGCAACCCACTCCAGTGTTCTTGCCTGGAGAATCCCAGGGATAGGGGAGCCTGGTGGGCTGCCGTCTATGGGGTCGCATAGAGTTGGACACAACTGAAGCTTGACTTAGCGACTTAGCAGCAGCTAGGTCTCTCAACTGGTTTGTGGCAGAGTAAATTAAAACTCAAATCTAAACCCACTCCTAATACTACACGCTAATGTCTCCTTCAGTACTCATAATTTTACACGAATTTTACAGTAATCTGCTTTAAAATGGGACTGTCAGTACTTAAAACATTTTGGCCCAACAGAATTCCCTGTGGTTTCATCACTGAGATGGAAACCCACATATCACCTTCTCAGAGAAGCCTCCTCTGACCTTCCTAGCTCAAGTAATGTCAGCTCCCTCATCCTTTCTCAGTCTTTCTACTCCATCAGTTTCATTTTCTTCCCAGAACTCATCCCTAGCTGAAATTATCTTGTCTATTAATTTGTTCATGTACCTACTCTCTGTCTCTCTGAATTGAACACAAGCTTCATGAGAGCAGGAACCTTGTGTGTCCTGTCCACTCCTATATCCCTCGTGCCTAGGATCATGCCTGGAATATGGTAGGTAATCAAAAATTATTTACTCGATGAAGGAAATGACTGCATTCAGGTGCACTGAATGTCCACCCAATCTCATTACCCACCAATAAATGTGCAAATAGGGAGGATAAAACACAATTTAGAACAGCAGGGCTGTAGTAAAGACATTTCATACAGTGAGGTCAGTACAAAAACAAAACAAAATAAAAAAGGAATGGAAAGGAATACACTCTACCACACAACCACCTAGAAAAAGCATAAACCCTGAGTTCCAATAAAGATGTAGACAATGGGATGGATGGAGTGGGGGGGGCGGTGTCACACCTCTTGTTCTCCATTCATAACGACTGTCCCCTCACTCTTCAAAAAAATCAGTTTCTTCAGACACACTGACTGAACCACATCAAGGACAACGGTTGATGACCGTCTAACATCAGACCTGTGACCCTTCATCCAGCCCTTCCTTTTGCATCAGTCACTGCTCCCTGGGATGCAGGTGCTGTTCCCACAAGGTAAGGAGGCAGTAACCTAGCTCTTCAGGGAAGAGGTGAGGAGGGAAGTCTTCAGACTCAGGGCAAAGGTCTAAATACGCAGGTCCCCAAAGGTCCTATTTCTCCCAGGAGGGAAAGTAACAGTGCCTGAGGACCTACCAGGTGTTAGGCAGTATGCTGCTCTCTTAAACATGTTTTTCGAAATATAAAGGCCATTTCTTATCTCAACCCAAGAATTTAGGGAGGCCTCAAGTAAAACTTCCCCATCTCAACATTCCCCAGACCACTATTACTCCTTACCCCAAACTCCAGGAGCCATTGGGGAGGATAGAAAGAAATCTAGCGTGGCCAGAGACAGAACGGGAAAGGAATCGTGTTAGGACAAGAAGAGAGCTGTACTGGGCTAGGGCCCAGGATAAGTAAAGATTAAGAAAAGAATGCAGTCTGACCCTTTCCAAGCCCATTAGGTCCATGAGAAGAGGTGACAAGGAGCAGGAAACTGAAGCCCAGCAAACAGGTGGCCCCGAGACGAGGCCGCAGCTCCATGGTGGCAGGTGCGCGGAGCCACTGGGCTGAGCAGACGTAGGGCCGACGAAGTCCTAGGAGAAGGTTCGTGCGGTTTCCCAAGTGCGGATCAGCTCAGCCGTTCGCGTTCCCAGATTTTCTTTTTTTTTTTTTTCTCTCCTAACCCTGAAGGAAGTGATGTTAGACGGATGTGGGTGGCGCCTCCGGGGTCCGGTTTGGGAAGGAGTGAGAGTTTAAAGGTGCAGTTCACGTAGAAGGTTGCGGGAGTTGCTTTGGGGCGCTATTTGCTTCACCCCGGGTTCTGGACGTTTAGTCCGAGGACCGAGAAAGAAAAGATGGGCCGAGATAGTGGGGGTGGGGAGGAGTCTCGGGACAACCGTTGCTGGTTGCGTCCCCCAGCAAGCTAGCCCCTCCCCCTCAAGAACCACTGTACTTAATATTCACTACGCAAATTACTGATCGGTGAAGTCAGCCGCTCCCAACAGTGGGCCGGTTGCCCATTGGTTCCGGGTCCCCCTTTCTCCACCGCAAAAAAAAAAAAAAGAAAAAAAAAGGCAGACAACCGGATTTCATTCTCAGGTTACTGCTGGGGTCTGGCACAGGTCTGCCAAGTCTGTTTTGCGGTGCATGGTCTCGTGTCTGCAAGAATGCCCCTTCCTGCTAGAGAAGAAGCACTGGACTTTATTTTCCCTTTTAACCTAAATTCTCCTCTCAGGGATGATGCAACCAACTGACGCAAGCTCCGAGAAAACCAAACTTGGAATCTCTCATTGCAAAACTGACCTAGCTCTTCAGGGCGCCAGGTCATAATTCACTGCAGGTACTTACAAGTGCAAAGCTTCTTCTTAAATCTACTTGTTTTTGTTGTTTTTAAACTGGGTTATTTCTCAGTTTTCCTCTCGGATGCATAGCAAACAGGTCAAAATTTCCCGTCTCTCCTCCAGAACGGAGGCTAATTGAGTCCCCACACTAGTTAAGCTTGGCAGTGCGTGTGCGTACTTAATGCCCAGTGAAAGACAACTAGAGCAAAAGGACAAACGAACAAAAATACACACCTCCCCTTTATCAGACTCCCTACAAATTGCAGGCACGGACACAATGGAACTCCAGGGGGACTGCAAGCTCCAGAATGCAACGCGGCCACTGCACCTGCCGCTTTTCTATTGGGAGGCGCAGAGCGGCTTGGCCTTTGTAGTTCGTACATGCGATCCCAGGATAGGCTGCTCTTGTGAGAGAGAGGCGGGGCAGGATGTGTCACGTGGGTCCCACTCCCGCCGCCGCGGCCGCCTTCGTCTTTCTCTGTCTCGACTGAGGCAGCCATCTTGCTGTTGCCGCGTGCTGGTGTTGGAGGACCCTCCCTGCTTCAGGTGAGACCCCCGGCGGTCCCGCCACTCCACGGCCATAGGCCGCTGCGCACGGTCTCCCCCCGCCCTCTTCTTCCGACACCCGCCAACCGCTTGGGCTGCCACTTCCGCCGTGGCGCGCTGAGTGGGGGCGGAAGCGACTGGCTTGGCCTGTCGGTTACCGGCGGCGCAGCTGGGGGTCTGCACCTGAGGGAAGGTCCCCAGCACCACCGCTTTCCGTGGGGGCGAGCGGGCCAGCGCTGTTGCCGCCCAGATCAAGTCCTAGGAGGCAGGTGGTCCCCCGCCTCTGTTTTGTTACTCCTCATTATTCACAACAATAACGCTGTGAGCTTTATACCACCTATCTGCGGTCACCTCATTCGATCCTCCAACTCGACAGCTAAGGAAAATGAGGCTAGCAAGCCCCGGCCCCAGGCTCTGGAGACCGTATTCCGTGGCATTGCTCTTCACCTTGTAATGGCAGGATTTGTTTACAGGGCTACCACCCTCTCTGAAACATTGCCTTGCCCATCATTTTAGCCCTATCACACTGCCTGGTGCATAGTAGGCTGTCAGGAAGTTGATGATTGAACGACAGGCAGTGTTAATACATCCAGTGAATGGCGGTTTCAACTTCCGTTCCCACGGTCTTTCACTGTAGCAGCTCTGTCCCTTGAGTGGTAACAATAGTTACCAGTTTTTGAATATCTGCTGTGAATATCCCTGTGCTTGATAACGTAATCTTTAGCTCTGAAAAAAAATACTGTGAAGTATGTGGTGTTACACTTTTTCTAATACGGAAGGAATACAAGTTCAGAGAAGTAAAATATGTTTCTGAAGCCTTAAGTAGTAGAACCTTGATCCTTCTGATTCCAAAGCCTGTGCCTCTCTTAGAGGCCACATAATAAAAAGTCAGGATTAAAGATTGAATTTATTTTATCTCTGTGTAAAAATGAGGTATGTGTAAGTGCCTACTATAATGCTTAAAACTTAGGCACTCAGTAAATGTTGGATATAACCTCATTATTTGCACTGTTTCTTCAATCCTTGAGGAAAAGACTAAAGATCCTAGGATCCTCAAGGAAGAACTCACTAATCATGGCCTTAAGAAGTTACTTCTCCCTTCTGGGCCTAGGAGGGCCCTTATTTCCAAATCTGTTAAATTGGAAGGGATGTGAGCTGTTTTGTGTATTTCTGATTTAAACCCTGCTGCTGCTTTCCAGTATTTGAGATGGCATCCTATACAGGACAGAAATAACAGGTACAATAAAAAGAAAGGTTGATTGAGGAACAGGGAGTTAAAGCAGGTTATCTTTGAGGTCTATTCCAGATTCTGAGCTTGATATCTCTTCTCTCATGAACTGAATCCAGTCCACTTTCTTACTTGAATTCCATGCACCCCAACCTGGTAGTAGACAAAGAACCACTTTTCTTCTTTCCCTTCCAATTTTGAACTTCCAGCCTCCCTAAAATGCTTTTTCTCTGAGGTACTCCTTGAGAACAAGTTTTTGATTATACTTATTACCTGGAATGGAATCTGTTCTTGTTCGCACATTGATTTAAAGAGTTAATTTTGTTCTGGCTTTGTTTCAAACAGATCAAGGCTCTATTTTGACTTTCATCTCTTCCATCTCTTCTCTTAGGGATTGTTATTTCAAAATGCAGAGAAGTCCCAAAAAGTTTATCTTGTATCTGGTTCTAATATTTTCACTTAGCCCCTTTTTTAATAAAAAATTCCTTAGGCTCTTTGTTAGTTCACTACACCTTCATGGCCGCATTACTTTGAGAACAGTGAATTTTGGTCCTTTTCTATAGAAACTGTAGAGATTGGGATTTACATCAGCAGATTTAAGTCAGTGTCAGATTTAAGTTGAGATTGCCACACACTTAAGCCTTTTGATTTTGTACTCTATTCACACTTAAACTCCTATAAAAGAATTTTTTTAGCTGCTTGAGCATTGTGATACAGTGCTAAGTAAAGATTGAAGAATTGTAAATTCTAAATGTTATTTAGGAACTGGACTTCGCCCTTAAAGCAGAGAGATACACAGGTTTGTTTCTTCAGTACAGTGTCAGAATACAGAAAGATTAGTATTTACATAATCTTTGATTCTTTCATCTCTAAAATGAAGAAAACAATATCTTTTTCATCTGGATGATGTTTATAAAGAGTTTAGAGAATCAACCAAAAAGTTTTGACAACAGCCTTACCCTTTATTCCCTCTGCTGTATCTCAATAGTGATCTGTTGATCTAAGAACAAGTAAAATAAGACTTTTAACATTGGCTTTTATTTGTTTATATAGTGTGGAATGTTATGACCCATTATAAACTGAAGAACTTTTTTTTCCTTAGTAGGAAAGGGCTGACCAGACTAGGTTTCTTGACTTTATAATGAACTTAGAGTTTTCAAAATCAAGATTAGCCTTTAAAAGTTTATTTTTAAGATTAGCCTTTAAAAGTTTATTTTTAAGATTCTCTTCCCTGCAAAATTTCGTATTAATGTAGCAGAGATAGGTTTTTGTCGAATTGTGCAAGGAGGCATTTTACCTTATGTGCAAGACTATCTTGACAGTTATGACATACTAAGTTAGTGCAAGGTTTTGAATGAACTCTGTGGAAAGTGCTGCAGAAGCACCGAATGTCTGAAATCTGGTTCTCTTTTCCTGTTATTAACATACCACCTAATCTTGAATATAGGATGCCATGACTACCTCATATCTTGACAGCTAGACTATTGAAATTTTTTCTTTGTCCAGATTTTTCTTTCTTTTGTCTTCTATCTATGATTTAAAAAAATAATACAGAATATTATTTGAGAGAAAAAAAAAGTTGTGCTAATTTGCTAATAGCTCTCTTCTGTTAAAATCTTTGGGGAAGAAACTGGTGTAACTACAGAGATTTTAGAATTGGTTAGGTTTTATTGAGTACCAGAGTACCGAATTACACTTTTAAGGAGGGATCTTCGAATAAGTAATTTTGAATCTCAATTCTATTTTCTGTTTGTATATATGGCTCCCTCTTGGTATTACTTAATTTTGGTTCTTTTGCTATTTGACTTATAAAGCTAGAAAAAGTTATTAATATTTTTAAAAAATATAGACAATATTATCATGGTGGTGGTGCATATTACAGGTTCAATGAACCAGAAGGTACTGTTGTATAAACAGTTGTTTTGGTAAATAAAACAGTGACTTTAACAAATTTATTTTTCCCCCCCTAGATTTACCAACAGCATGAATCAAGAAAAGTTAGCCAAACTTCAGGCTCAGGTCCGGATAGGGGGCAAGGTGAGTGTGGCATAAGAAAAATTGGTAGGAGAATGTGTTATTACCAGATAGTATTATTATTTTGGATTTGTGGTCATTGAAGATCTAAACTTTTTAAAATTAATCAAGATTAAACCACATTCCAATTTGAAAATAACATGTCTAGATCTAAAATAGGTAATTAGAAGATATCGCTCTGATGGGTGCAATTGAAATAGCCACCTTTGAGACCTTTTAACATTCTGGTGGTTAAATGATATGAACAAGTTATTCAATCTTGTTAAACTTCCATTTTTGCATCTGTAAAATAAAAATGATCCTACATAAGATGCTTCTAAATATTAGAGTAATATTTATAAAGCACCTCAAACAGTGTCTGGCACAGACTAGACACTTACTAAAAGACAGCTGTTATTATGTTAGACTCACCCTCAGATATTCCTGGATCTTGAGGTTACCTTATCTTGACTGGATACCCCTGCTGCTTCAGTTAGGTTTACATTGGGAGATGCAAAAGCTGATGGTACATTTGTTCGTTGCTAGGCTTTCCTCCCAAATTCCTACTTGATTTTCTATGTTGGTGAATGTGAACATGAGCATTCTTATTCCATGTGCTTTGAAACTTAAGGGAGAGTTAGTTCTGATCACTGAAAATCTTTGATTCCCTTTAGTTCCAACCCTGGGTTCAAGGAGAATATTCTACCTTTATCTCTGCTCAATACAATCTTTGTAAAAGGAAAAGCAAGAATAGTATTTACCTCAGACCTAGGGAGGGGATAGGTTGGATAGTATGGAGCAGCCCCACTGTGTCATTTACTTTGATAATGACTATAGTTCCTGGGGATAGGAACAGGAAAGGGGGAAGGGAAGAAACAACTAGTATTAATACTTTCTCCTTCTTTCCTAGTAATACAGTTATCTAACTCCAGACTCATAGTAACAAATTCATGTAACCAAAGTACTAGTCACATTGTAGCAGCAAGTAATGTAATATATCAGTGCAAAAGTTAGGAATATTCAAGAAACACAGAATATACCTGGAAGAGCTTGATACAGCACATCACTAATGTATATTTTAAGCCAGAAGGTTGGCACAGTCATTCAGCTAGTTTATTGAGCAACTGCTGTGTGCCAAGCACACAACAGATAAATAAGTCAAAGTTTCCTGCTCTTGACACAATTCAGCTTGGGAGGGAGATGCACTCACAATTACACTACAGAATAGTAAATATTAAAATGAAGTATAAGGTGCACCTGAGTCAAGGAAGTCATCACTGAGCAGAGATTTGAAGAATAAACAACAGGTATGAGATAGGGTGAAGGGGAAGATTGTCATTCTCACACATGCAAAGGCATATGGGATGCTAAGATGCTTAGTGGATAGCATGATGCTTAGTGGAATGGCTTGCTTTAATTTGTTACAACTAGAGTTTATAATGGATAAAGAATGGCAGCTAATGAAACAGGTAATTTAGAGTCAGATCATAGTTTTGTGTGTCATACCAAGGAGATGAGGATTTTATCCCATAGGCAAGGTCAACTACTAAAGAATTTTAAGAAAAAACAGTAACAGTGATTTTAAAAGATAGCTGCTGGCATTGTGGAAAATGAAAACAAGTTTGGCATAGAGGAGAAGCTACAGCTTGTAGTATGTGGGACACGAATTTAGGGGTTGTATATGACACAATGATGGATAGAATGTGGGAGACAGAGGTGAGAGAGAAGTCTAGGATGGCCTCCAAATTTCTGGTTTTAGAGCTATGAAAATTAGGAAGTATAGGAAGAATAGTTTGGTGGACTGATGAGCTTATAGACAAGTTGATTTTAAGGTACATAAGGATCATTTGAATTGTAACTAGCAAGCAGTTGAATCAGGAACACTTCACAAATTAATGGCCATCTATCTTAATAGTCTCTCTTAGTCCATCCTTTAACTAGATTTCATTACAGCCTCCGCTGCTACTCCTGGGGCTCTCTTCCACTTCCACCAGAGTTTCTAAGACTAAGCCTCCTGCCTACCCTTTATAAGGCTGATTTCCTGAGTAATACTACAGAAGCTAACCAGAGATTAAAATCTCCTTTCCTTTCTTTTTACTCCTGGCAAGTCTCAGAAAGATTTAGCTCTCAATATACGGGCTACTGTTGGTAGTGCTTCAGCTCTGCTTTAGGTTACATTTATTTAAATTGGCTCAGGAGTTTAATTCATTGTCTTAAATAGTTTTTCAATGGAAAAAATTATTTAGAGTTTCAAAATATCCATTTAGAAAGAAAGTTTTCCTATCTCAGTAAATAGTATAATTTTCATTTGCTCAGGTCAAAATTCTAAACATCATTCTAGATTCCTTTTTCCCCTCATATCCTATATTTAGTCCATCAGTAAATCCTTTTGGTTCTTCTGACCATCTTAGCTCTCGTTATCTCCACTCTCATCTCTCGTCAGAACTTCTACAGTAGCTTCCTGATTGATCTCATTATAGTTCATTTTCCACAGCAACCTCAGTCATCTTTTAGAATCATAAATCGGATCAAACCATTCTCATGCTTAAAACCTTCCAGTAGCTTCCTATTGCAGTTGATATAAAGTCTAGTTCCTGCTCATGGCACATTAGGTTACATGATCTGGCCCTTACCAATCTTTCTGATTTCATTTTCCTTTACCTTTCCCATTATTTATTCTAGTCATACTGGTCTGCTCTGTCTAGAAATGACAGGTTCACTCTTGTTTCATTTTTCTTGGATCACTCTTCACCTAAATCTTTTCATGAGTCTCAGCTCGTACGCCACCTCTTCAGAGGGACCTTCCCTGAGCATTCTAATAAAGTAGTGCTTTGCCCCCACCCAATATTCTTGTTGCTCTGTTATTTTTTTTTCTTAATACACTTATCCTGTTTGAAATAATCTAATCTGTTTATATATTGACTTTTCCTTCCCATTGTAATGTAAGAACTTGATCTTTTTCATTCCTAGGTTCTAGGATTCTAGAACACTCATATAATAGGCATTTACCTGTTACATTGTAATGTCCAAAGTTTCAGAATATCTTTAGAGGGTGGTAGATAGTATAAAAAACTTTCCTTATTTGTTGGAAATTTGAAGTAAAGCACACTTCAGGTTATTTTGAAGTTAAAAATTATTTTTTGTTAGAAAACTTTTGAAACAATGTGTTAAAATGACACAGGCTAGATATTGGAAAGAATAAGAAAAATTGGCTAGAAACTAACCTTCAAAAATCTGCGTTTGGCTGACAGTCACAACTCTGTGACTGAGAAGTCTAATTAACCATTACTATTAAGTCTGCAGTTTTTTCTGTGAGTTTTAGGAAGAATATTATGGAGAGGAAGACAAGTGATTACAGTTATCAAATGCATGGCATGCTAACACTTTTGTTTGGTTATCTTTCAGGGTACAGCTCGCAGAAAGAAGAAGGTGGTACATAGAACAGCTACAGCTGATGACAAAAAACTTCAGAGTTCTCTAAAAAAACTGGCTGTGAATAATATAGCTGGTATTGAAGAGGTATGATCACTTTGTAAATTGTTATGTGGATAAACAGAGCATTCACAAATGATTATCCAGACTTTCAAATGTAACATATCAGCTTAAATGAATCTGATACTCTTTTTTGAAGGACTGGAGCTATTGAATTTGCCTACTGTATAAAACTGGATTGTCAAAAAAATGATTTTATTAGGTGGTTAAGGAATTCATTATACTTTTCAGACTCAAAGTACTGGGTTGGCCAAAAAGTTCGTACAGGTTTTTCTGTACTATCTTACCGGAAAACTTGTACGAATTTTTTTGCCAACCCAATATGTGCATATATGACAAAATTATGGACCTACTCTTTAATTTTAATGTAAAATAAGATTTTTTTTTCTAATAATACAGAAATAAGGTAAACCAAAGATTTCTTCCAATAAGGTGGACTTTTTTCCCATAAGAGTACCTTTCTGCTCTTCACAGTCTCTCAAATTATTACTCAGAAAGCTCTCGCAGTAGCTTTACATGAATTGCATTTCTTATTAGACCACTTTCAAAAACTATTAATTTAATTTTAAAATTATTTTGATGATACTACTTTTCTCAGATCAGAAGCCAAAGATTGATTTATGCAAGAAAAATTATAATAACAATTTGTGATCTGTTACCATCTAGATCTACTTCTACCTGATGATTCCATTTCTGTTTAAATTTTCACTACTATCAGATTTGATTACATAATTACCAGGTGTAGTACTACCTCACAAGTTTTAGTAGATTATTAATGCACATGTGCTGTAAAACATAGATCAGAAACAATGTAGAGGTGAGGATCTCTATTAAAGAAATAGAAGAGTAACAAAGAAAAGGCAGTGAAATGGCAAAGTGCCACATATTCCTTCCACTGGGGATATAGGAACAAATAAATACTTTGTTTAAATATGCTTTGTACTTTCAAAATTAACTTACTGATAAAATAGTAGGGAAGGTAGGTCACATGTATCTTTTTTCCTTATAGCTAGATATGGCTGTGCATTCTTACTCTGATAAGTATTAAAACTTCATTTGCAAGTCTTGAAATTAAGTATTTAAAATGCTTTTTTCCCCCCTGAGCTATTAAAAGTTTTCATATATTTTCATTGACCTAAAATAATTTCCAGAGAGATCATTCTGTATCTGGGACATATTTGAGAAAAAGCAAATCTAAGCTTCTCTTTAAAAATTACAGCCTTATTAAAAAGAAGAATAAGTGGCAGTAATGGACATGAACTCTGATAATATTAACCCTAACCTACTAATAAGTGTTTAGGCAGTCTTAAATCTTTGCCTATCTTTCTACTCTCCCAACTCCAACCCCTCCTCACTCAACCTCAACCCTATTGACACTTTGAACCAAATAATTCTTTATTGTGAAAACTGTCCTGTGCATTCTAGGATATTTGGCAGTATTCTTGGAGTCTCCCCACTAGATCTTCAATTAAGACAGCCAAAAATGTCTCCAGACGTTGATGCAGGTCCTTTAGGGGCAAATCACCCTTTGTTGAAAACACTTCTTTAGAGAGAGGAAAAGATTTTATTTACCTCCTTGAAGTATAGATTTTATCTCCAAGGGCATGCTTTTCTGAATGTTTGATTTTGTTCAGATTTGGAAAACTCTGTGGCCCTTATAATTAATAAAACTTTTAGTGTTTTATAGTGAAATAACAAACCAATCGGTTAGTAGTCTTTGATCTCTTCAGCATATAATCAAACCTAATTATAATGCTGTGCTGAGGTCATAGTACTTTTGTAGTTCAAATTGTCATATTGAATATTTAATGGTAGTGAATATCTGCTGTATACCAAGCATTTTGCTAGGCAGTGATGCATAAGATATTATTCATAGTCTCTGTTCTTTAGAGCCTAACATCTAGTAGGGAAACTAGTCAGCTAGCCAGATAAACAAAATATGTATTATGCATTTTAGCTCCGTGGTATCTCTTTGAATTAGTTATTGTTGGTTACAGATAAGAAAGTTGAGACTTAAGAGAGTCAGGTACCTGCTCAAGATCACATAGCTGGGAAGTGTTGAATTCCAGATTTGAGCTAAGTATGTCAAAACCAGACTTCATTTTATTCATTGATTCATCTTGCTTTGGTCTTCTTAGTTACACTTAGGCCCACTCTTGACCTTTTCCTCTCCTCCTGCCCCTCCTTCCTCTCCATTCTTTCAAAGTCCCACCAAAGAAAGGGACTCTACCTGCCTTATCCTGTATTATTGAGTACCTGCCATGCAGAATTCATTACTTACACCATCATGGATAAATGAAATTGCCAAAAGTATTTCTAAGGACATTGCTTTTTCTCCTTTTCAGGTATTAATGTAGGTGTTATTTTGTCCTATAAGTCTTCCTGGTAGCACACGTTTACGTATATGCAAAGACAGGTTAGATGTCTTTCCTATGTACCTCCATAATGCCCTGTATTTAAATTTATTACAGCATATATAAAACTATATTGTAAATTCATTTTTGTTGGTGTTGCCAATGCAATTCTGTTTGGGGAGTCATAGCTCCAAAATGTTGCACAGAAAATTAATGGTACATATAGGCATATACTGATGCAATGGACATGAACTTGGGCAAACTTAGGGAGATAGTGAGGTTCAGGGAGGCCTGGTGTGCTGTAGTCCATGGGGTCACAAAGAGTCAGACACAACTGGATGACTGAACAACAATAGCAACAGTAGACATGTACACACTCTTGTGGCACCCCTACCTCCATATGGGTACGTAAGTGACGTCTTCCAGTCCTCACAGACTAGTTATACAGAGAAAATACACATAAAGAAAATTAACAACATGAAGTAACAGCTATAAAATTTCCGAATGTTTGAGCCTAAAATGGGAAGTTTTACTTTTTTCCTTCTTTCCCTCTTTCTAAAATTGATTTTTTGAGAACCAAGATATTTGTACTTTATATAACACTTTGCAGATATAAAATAATTTTATTTAGGCATATCTAGTATACTGTATATAATCTGGTTTGCCTCAAACATTACATATGTGTTACTATAATTAAACAATTTTTTTCTTCAAGAAAATGATGAGACACACTTTAAAAACAGCTTCTTGGAAGAAAAAAGAAACTACTACCTTAAATGTATACATGAAAACATGCAGTTTTCAGAAACATTAAAATAGGAAAAAATATATATGTCTTAGAATAAACACATTAATTACAGTTTGGGCTGTTTTGAACTTTTTCAAAGTGCTAAACTCTAGAATGTACTATCTTTTGGGATTTTGGCAGTTTAAGGAAAGTAGAAAAAAAAACTTTTGAAAAGAGCAGATAGGAATGGTAAGAGAAGATAGCAATGGTAGCACTGTAAAACAAAAATGACATTACTATGTTTTCTATACTTTGACCTTCAAAACATCAAACCAGTAGAAAGTACTCAGTTTGGTGGCTTGGGCACAGAGAGATCAGTGGTGGGTTTCAAAAACTCATTGCACTTTTGCCTAGTAAAATTCTGATCTTACTTTCTAGGCCTTTGGTATTGGTGATTATTTTTTCCTCTCCTAAGGGCACCCCACTCCAGTACTCTTGCCTGGAAAATCCCATGGATGGAGGAGCCTGGAAGGCTGCAGTCCATAGGGTTGCTGAGGGTCCGACACGACTGAGCGACTTCACTTTCACTTTTCACTTTCATGCATTGGAGAAGGAAATGGCAACCCACTCCAGTGTTCTTGCCTGGAGAATCCCAGGGACGGGGGAGCCTGGTGGGCTGCCGTCTATGGAGTCGCACAGAGTCGGACACGACTGAAGTGACTTAGCATAGCAATGCTTAATTTATGTCCTCTTCGGATATGTAAAAGCTAAAGGACTGTTTGAATTAAGAGGGACTTCTCTGATCTTTTATGTATTAATTAGTAGTTGATTTGAGGTAATAAGTTTAATTGTATGTAGATTTCTTTTACCTGTCACCAAAGGAGAAGGCAGTGGCACCCCACTCCAGTACTCTTGCATGGAAAATCCCATGGACGGAGGAGCCTGGTGGGCTACAGTCCGTGGGGTCGATAAGAGTCAGGACACGACTGAGTGACTTCACTTTCACTTTTCACTTTCACGCATTGGAGAAGGAAATGGCAACCCACTCCAGTGTTCTTGCCTGGAGAATCTCAGGGATGGGGAGCCTGGTGGGCTGCTGTCTGTGGGGTCACACAGAGTCGGATACAACGGAAGTGACTTAGCAGCAGCAGCAGCAGCAGCAAAGACAGAAATCCAGAGCTGTCAGAAAGGGGCAGGGGAGTGCCAGAGACTGTTTCATACAAAGAAGCCAAGTAACTGACCAGGTTTTAGGAAGGAATGCCTTGTAAACTCTGAGAGTATAATCCAGAACTCAATTCCTGAAAAATTCTTATGTTCTATGACAGTTGAAGATACTTAGATGTGCTTCTTATTTGGTAATCTGATTGAATATAGTGACGGTGTTGTCACCCTGATGATAACATGAATCTATCAAAAGTAGAATCTGTTTCTTTTCTCAGAGACAGTTGATTTTATCAGATGTATTTGGTAAGAAATGTCACCAAAAGTCTGTTTCTCTGGTTCAGATGGTTCAGATGGAATTTTACTGTTATCTTCAGAGTACAGCTTCTACCTTAACTAAGGTATATTCTGTCTCTATGAAACCTTCCCTTCTTTCCAGGCATAATAATCAACACTTTGTCTGTCCTTCCACTCGCCTTAACTTAAATTGCTGTGCCTGAATATGTTTATTATTACAACCTCATATTATAGGGTATGATTACTTACTTATTAACCAAGTAGTCTGTTTGCCGTAGTCTCTTGATTACAAGACTCTTGACAGCAGGAACTGTGTTTATTCATCATTTATAGTGTACAGCATGCTGACTCCCATGGACATCCCAGGTTGTTTGGGGCCTGTTAAATGTAAGAGATACTGATTATTTTAGGTGAAATTGTTTAGCAAGAAGTTAGTCATAGAGAGCTGGAGCTCAGGAGAAAGCTTAGGACTGGGAATTTAAATTTTGTAATTGTACACAAAAGTTTTACTGTTAATATTTTCCTTTTCTTGAACCACTTGTACAGAAAAAGGACTTAAAGTTCCTAAAGTTACTGGTTGACCCTTACTGTGGTTCCTTCTTCCTTCACCCTAGAGCGTCAGGTGCCAATGGGTGTACAGCTCTGAATGCAGGAGAATTAAAGGAAAGCACTCTGTCCTGGTCACCTTTTTATTACATGGCAGTCTTAATTTCTTCGGATGTCCTGCCTTTTTTTTTGGCCATGCTGCCAGCATGTGGGATCTTACTTCACTAAGCAGGGATCGAACCCATGCCCCCTCAGTGGAGCATGGAGTCTTAACAATGAGACTACAAGGGAAGTCCCAAATACCCTGCTTTTTTGGTTTTATGTTTTTCCACATTTTTATGTGAAAATAAACATAGCATAAAATCTGCCATTTTAACCTTTTTCCGTTCACTATGTGTGAATCCTTTTTTAATCATTAAATTAAAAAAAAATTTTTTTAACTATTTAAAAATTTTTAACCATTTAAAAAAATTGAATTATAGTAATTTACAATGTTGTCTTAGTTTCAAGTGTACACCAAAGTGATTCAGTCATTTATATATAATGGCTGAATTACTTCACTTAATTTGATCATTTCTAGGTCTATCCATATTGCTGCAAATGGCATTATTTCATCCTGTTTATGGCTGAGTAATATTCCATTGTGTGTATCTTCCACATCTTCTTTCTCTGTTCATCTGTTGATGGACATTTAGGTTGTTTCCATGTCTTGACTGTGGTAAATTGTGTTCCTTTGAACGTTGGGATACATGTATCTTTTCAAATTAGAGTTTTGTCCAGATATATGTCCAGGAATGGGATTACTAGATCATATGGTAACTCTGTTTTTAGTTTTTTGAGAAAGCTCTGTATTGTTCTCCATAGGGGATGCACCAATTTACACTCCAATGTAATAGGGTTCCCTTTATCTCCACAGCCTCTCCAGCATTTATTATTTGTAGGCTTTTTAATGATGACTTATGAGGTGGTACCTCATTGTAGTTTTAACTTGCACTCTAATTATTTAGCAGTATTGAGCATCTTTCCATGTGCCTACTGGCCATCTGTATAATATCTTCTTTGAAGAAATGTCTGTTTAGGTCTTCTGTCCATTTGTTGATTAGATTATTTGGGTTTTGTTTTGTTTTTGATATTGAGGTTTTTACTTTGGAAACTGATTCCTTGTTGGTAATATCATTTGCAAATATTTTCTCCCATTGAGTAGGTTGCCTTTTCATTTTGTTTATGGTTTCCTTTGTTGTGCAAAAGTTTTTGAGTTTAATTAGGTCTCATTTGTTTATTTTTGTTTTTATTTCCATTACTGTAGGAGACAGATCCAAACAAATAATGCTGCAATTACATTGAAGAGTGTCCTACTTGTGTTTTCCTCTAGGAGTTATATAGTATAAGTCTTACATTTAGATCTTTAATCCATTTTGAGTTTATTTTTGTATATGGTGTTCTTTTACATGTAGCTGTCCAGTTTTCCCAGTACCACTTACTGAAGAAACTGTCTTTTTTCCCATTGTATATTTTTGCCTTCTTTGTCATGGGTTAATTAACCATAAGTGCATGGGTTTATTTCTGAATTTCCTATTCTCTTCCATTGATCTATGTGTCTGTTTTCTTGCCAATATCATGCTATTTTTTTGTTTGTTTGTTTTTTAAATGGCTGCACTGGGTTTTCGCTCCTATGTGTAGGCTTTCTCTAGCTGCAGTGAGCAGGGACTGCTCTCTAGTTGCGGTGTGCTGGCTTCTCATTGTGGTGGCTTCTCTTGTTGTGGAGCAAGGGCTCTAGGTGCACAGACTTCAGTAGCTGTGGTGCATGGCCTCAGTCATTGCAGCTCATGGGCTCCAGAGTATGGGCTCAGTAGTTGTGGTACACGGGTTTAGTTGCCCTGTGTCATGTAGGATCTTCCTGGACCAGGGATCAAACTGGTATCCCTTGCATTGTGAGGCAGATTCTTAACCACTGGACCACCAGGGAAAACCCAGTATCAACTGTTTTGATTACTGTAGCTTTGTAATGTAGTCTGAAGTCAAGGAGCTTGATTCCTCCAGCTCCATTCTTCTTTCTCAAGATTGTTTTGGCTATTCAGGATCTTTTGTATTTCCATACAAATTATAAAATTTTTTGTTCCAGCTCCATGAAAAATACCATTGGTAATTTGATAGGGATTGTATTGAATCTATAGATTGCCTTGGGTGATGTGGTCATTTTGACAATTATGGCTCTCCCAATCCAAGAATATGATATCTTCCCATCTGTTTGTGTCATCTTCAATCTTTTTCATTAGCATCATAATAATTTTTAGAGTATAGATCTTTTGCCTCCCTAGGGAGGTTTATTCCTAGGTATTTTATTCTTTTTGATGTGTTAGTAAATGGGATTGTTTCCTTAATTTCTCTTTCTGATATTTCATATTAGTGTATAGAAATGCAACAGATTTCTATACATTAATTTTGTATCCTGCAACTTTACCAAATTCATTGATGAGCTCTAGTAATTTTTCAGTGACATCTTTAGGATTTTCTCTGAATACTACTGTCATGTCATCAGCAAACAGTGACAGTTTTATGACTTTTTTTCAATTTTGGATTCCTTTTTTTTTTTTCTTTTTCTTCTCTGATTGCTGTGGTTGGGACCTCCAAAACTATGTTGAATAAAAATGGTGAGAGTGAGTATCCCTGTCTTGTTCCTGATTTTACAGGAAATGGTTTCAGCTTTTCACCATTGACTATGATGTTAACTGTGGTTTTATCATATGTGACCTTTTTTATGTTGCAGTAAGTCACCTATATGCCCACATTCTGGAGAGTTTTCAATGTAAATGGATGTTGAATTTTATCAGGAGCTTTTTCAGCATCTATTGAGATGTCGTATGCAAGCTGAAACTCCAGTACTTTGGCCACCTCATGCGAAGAGTTGACTCATTGGAAAAGGCCCTGATGCTGGGAGGAATTGGGGACAGGAGGAGAAGGGGACGACAGAGGATGAGATGGCTGGATGGCATCACCGACTCGATGGACGTGAGTCTGAGTGAACTCCGGGAGTTGGTGATGGACAGGGAGGCCTGGCGTGCTGCGATTCATGGGATCGCAAAGAGTCGGATACGACTGAGCGACTGATCTGATCTGATCTGCCATAGAAAAAGTCTTTAATAGAATTTCTTAGCTGTACTAACAGATGAAGGTGCTCTCTCTGAAGTCAGTCAGTAAATAATGGAAGAGATGACTTCATTCAGCAAATTTGAGTGACTGTTATGTGCTGACATCATGAGAAACGCTGGGCTTGGAGGAAGCACAAGCTGGAATCAAGATTGCCGGGAGAAATATCAATAACCTCAGATATGCAGATGACACTACCCTTATGGCAGAAAGTGAAGAGGAACTAAGAAGCCTCTTGATGAAAGTGAAAGAGAAGAGTGGAAAAGTTGGCTTAAAGCTCAACATTCAGAAAACTAAGATCAGCGGAGGGGGTGTGGCCTGCTGACGTTGGGAGGTGGGGATAACGGACGCAAGCAGGCGCATCGCCATTTGCTGCGGCCAAGCATCGGTGAAGGCAGATATCGGAAGATGTCCGTCGCTAGACTCCGGCAGACGCGACCCAGTCTCTCGCAGTCAGTTCGTGTCACCCTATCTCACACGTCTCCCTTCCGGAGACCTTCCCCGCCACCACCCGGAGAGAAGTCGGAGACGCCCCAAGTGCGTCGTCACCGCCATGCCTAAGAATAAAGGTAAAGGAGGTAAAAACAGACGCAGAGGCAAGAATGAGAATGAACCTGAAAAGAGGGCGCTAGTGTTCAAAGAAGATGAGCAAGAGTATGCCCAAGTAATCAAAATGTTGGGAAACGGACGATTGGAAGCTGTGTGTTTCGATGGTGTTAAGAGATTGTACCACATCAGAGGGAAACTGAGAAAGAAGGTCTGGATAAATACCTCAGACATTATATTGGTTGGTCTTCGGGACTACCAGGATAATAATAAAGCTGATGTAATCTTAAAATACAATGCAGATAAGGCTAGAAGTCTGAAGGCATATGGCAAGCTTCCAGAAAATGCTAAAATCAATGAAACTGATACATTTGGCTCTGGAGATGATGAAATCCAGTTTGATGACATTGGAGATGATGATGGAGACATTGATGATATCTAAAGTGAACTCAGCCTTGCACATTGCAGTTTTCTTTGAAGATTGTTCAACAGTTTGGATGTTAACTGTGACTCATTAAAATAAAAGTTTCATTAACAGCAAAAAAAAAAAAAAACAAAACTAAGATCATGGAATCCGGTCCCATCACTTCATGGCAAATAGAGGGGGAAACAGTGGCTGATTTTATTTTTTCTGGGCTCCAAAATCACTGCAGATGGTGATTGCAGCCATGAAATTAAAAGACGCTTACTCCTTGGAAGGAAAGTTATGATCAACCTAGACAGCATAGTAAAAAGCAGAGACATTACTTTGCCAACAAAGGTCTGTTTAGTCAAGGCTATGGTTTTTCCTGTAGTCATGTATGGATGTGAAAGTTGGACTATAAAGAAAGATGAGCGCTGAAGAATTGATGCTTTTGAACTGTGGTGTTGGAGACTTTTGAGAGTCCCTTGGACTGCAAGGAGATCCAACCAGTCCATCCTAAAGGAGATCAGTCCTGGGTGTTCATTGGAAGGACTGATGCTGAAGCTGAAACTCCAATTCTTTGGCCACCTGATGCGAAGAGCTGACTCATTGGAAAAGACCCTGATGCTGGGAAAGATTGAGGGCAGGATGAGAAGGGGACAACAGAGGATGAGATGGTCGGATGGCATCACCGACTCAATGGACATGGGTTTGGGTGGACTCCAGGAGTTGGTGATGTGACAGGGAGGCCTGGTGTGCTGTGGTTCATGGGGTCGCAAAGAGTCAGACGCGACTGAACTGAAGTATGTGCTGACACTTGAGGTAATGTTGTGTCTCATAATTTTGTATAGTATCAGTTTTCATGAAATCGGAAGATGCGTAAACCACCTTAAGTTTTCACAGAGAAAGAAGCATCTGACCTGTGTCTTGGATAAATGGGAACTTGCAATGTGGAGAAGCAGGAAAAGGTTCTTCTTAACAATGAAAATAGCGTATGTAAATAAACTATGCATGGAAGGACGTAGTAGTTGTTTCTGGTAACTTCAAAACATGTCAGTATTATTAGAGTGAAAAATAAGAGCAAGGGCATCTGGAGTTCTGAACTGGGGTCAAAAAAAAAAGCCTCTTCCTCTATAATTCAAGTAGCATTCTTTACCTCAGCTACCTTTTAAGTGGAAAAAGCACTGTGACATAAAGGGGATACTTGATTGATTGAAAAAGGGACCTGAGAGCTGGTACGGTAGGTAGTTTAACAGTCTTTATTTGTCTGCTCCTTCTCCTTATACTGTATATAGATTGTATGACTTAACATAGACCAAACATCAGTAAAGTCACTGGAGAAAGTGAAGTCTTCACATGAAATGCATATAGTTTGCTTTGTCAGTTCAACAAATTCCTTATCCTTCCTTTTGCCTCTTAAAAGAGTTGGGAAGTGTCCTGTTCATGTTGCTCGCTCAATAATTAATCCTTTGATAGTTCTAATAACCTGTATCTAGGAGCCATATATAACCATGTTATTTGCTCAGTAGAGGGGAAGGAATGTTAGACTGAAATAAAAGATTCTGGCCTTTGTAACCTCTAGTATTTCATTCTCTCAACTCTAAAATTAAACTCTCCACCTGTCTCTGGACCTTTCTATTCATGAAGTTACATCTTTACACAACCTCATTTAAAACAACCATTAATGTCTGTTTCACAATCTGACATGGAATAGATATGACATATATTATTCATATATCTGCTGTTACTTAACCTGTACTCTGAGATAGATAATTCTCTGACAAGCTTTTATGGTGCCACACAATTGAATTTTTATAGACAAATAGGTGTTTAAGAATATGAGTGACATCATAGGAAAGAAGCTAAATAAAGTTGGGAAGCCTAAGTTTAATTAAGTTCTGAGTTTGCACATAATCAGTTATTTGTCCTGGGTATATTGCTTACTGAACAACAATATTGCTTAACCAAGAACTCTTTATCATTAGTATTTGTTTCTTTAACAAGAGATTTGAACTAGAAGACCTCTAAGTTCAACAAATATATGGCCTGACTTTTTTTGAGCAATACTGATTTTAAATTTCTTGTGACTGTAATGTTTGTAAATAAAAAATATCTAATATTCCAATGTTGGGATACTTTTCACCCCTGGTAGTGTTATAGAAGTCATTTATTAAGTTAAGTGATGGGTCTTGATTTGGAAAAATGTAGTCCTACCATATCTTTATTCTTTTCCCATACTAAAATTATGTGATTCTGGAACAGATCCAGAAAAACATCACATTTCATATCTACTATGCCACTGCTACCTTCTCATGCCATTCCTCTCTCATACTTTAAGCTACTTTTGCATTGAACTTTTCTACCTACACAATAATTATCTTCAGAAGTACATAGCATATTTTTTTCTAAAGTTAACATAAATTATTTTTAACTCATGATTTTTGTTCAGTTGGATTGAATGCTTACTCTGTATAGTATTTGTGGGATTTAGTTACGATTTTCTAGGGGACTTGCCTTTATTTTCTCTGTGTTCCAGGTCTTGCCTGAAATTTAGAAGCCCCTTTCTTCCCCTTCCTTTCTGGTGCTGTGTGTCAGTGGTGGTGATCACCTCTGAGGAAGAAAAGCCCACTTCCACTGACCATGGAGAACACTCAGCATCTCTGCTTGATTCTGACAAGGGCAGTTTTTGGATGGACCATGAAATGCTTCTAAAGTAGCCAAGAATTAACTCTCCTAACCTTTTTATATAATAAGCATGTTACCACCAAGGTAACTTACCCAGTGAAGTCAACTGCATAGTGTAATCACATTATTTACACATTTAACTTATATGCAAATATAATACATACAGCTCTACTAAAACACAGCAAGAGTGAGAGAGAAAAATAATATTTTACATAGTGCACACACATTCAACCTTCCTTTTCAGTGAGTCCCAGGCAATGGATGAGATTAAATCTGAAGCAGTTCATATTGAGGAAAGCTATGATTTTAAGGGTTTCCTAGTAACTGATAAATGTTCAGATGGCTAGACAACTGAGTGGGAGAGCTTCTTGTCATTTACAAGGGTTATTGAAGGTTGTTGAGAAGCTCCACCTAAAAGGATTAGAGGAACTGACAAAATCTCCTATGAAGAATGACATGAGGAAAACAAGTTGAAACTTTTGTAAATTTACTAGATATTCAAAAGAGTGAAACCCTGATTGATTAAATTTCTGAGTGTTCTTTATGGGTTTTCAGTGGTTATTTTTACCATACACTATTACCTCCTTACCACCTGTTCGAACCATAAGTAAGATGCTAACTATTGTACAGATACAGTAGTATCTGTATGGATTTAGTTTGATAGTGTAAATTGAGTAATGGGTAATTTCATTAAGAAGCCAATTCTTGGCTGATAACTCCCTTTTTTAAAAAATGTGGGCATGATCTTCCTTCTCATAGTAGAAATCTTTAAATTTAAAATCTAGATTCTAGGGAATTCCCTGGCAGTCCAGCAGCTAGGACATGGGATTTTCACTGTTTTGGACCCAGGTCCATTCCCTAGTCAGGGAACTAAGATCTTGTAAGCCATGTGGCACGGCCAATAATAATAACAAAATAATAGAATCTAGATTCTATAATAAAGTGATTATTTCTTTACCATCCTAGTAATTTGTGCCATAAACACCATTTTACTTTGTTGCTAGGGTGTTTTTCCGCCCAAATTCACTGCATAGATAATTATTACATCAGGATTGCAAAACTACCTACCAGGTAAAAAACAAGAATTGTTTTTAATTGTTTTTTAAACATATTTTTTGAGTTGTACCAAATATGTGAAATATATTTTTTTCTGTGATCATACAGGTGAACATGATTAAAGATGATGGGACAGTTATTCATTTCAACAATCCTAAAGTCCAAGCTTCCCTTTCTGCCAACACCTTTGCAATTACCGGCCATGCAGAAGCCAAACCAATCACAGAAATGCTTCCTGGAATATTAAGTCAGCTTGGTGCTGACAGCTTAACAAGTCTTAGGAAGTTAGCTGAACAGTTCCCTCGGCAAGGTGAGTATTTCAGGTTAATGCCTCTTTCCCTTTTCATCTTAATTAAAGAACCTAATGATTTAAAGGTATCTATTTCATGCTAGAAGGATTTGCCTGTTCGTAAATTTTACTTTTATAACGTTACTTGTATGCTTCATAAATTTTTGAGTTTGTCCCTTCAGTGATTAATGCAGTGCAGTCTATAGACTATTCAGATACATTTGGTGGTAATATAGAGATTTGGGAGGTAATTACCTAAAAGGAAATTTTATAAATAGTTGATTTGGTATTTACTTCTGACTAATAACAAGAAGACAGTGATATCACAGAACTATATTTTCATTTAATATTGTTGATGATACTACAAATGAAGCAACTGTAAGTTCTGAATGTCCAAGATAGTCCTGGTTTCAAATTTGTCTTGTCATTCCTGAAAATCAGAGCCTTTTATTTCAGTGTTCATTCTGCAAAGCTCGATACTTTTATACCAAATGAGATAGAAAAAAATCTTGAATGTTGATTTTTGTATTTGAAGAATATGGAATTTGGAGAATAAATTTAACTATAATGTCTTTATTTAAACTCACGTAAATTATTCCATTTTGCATGTTGTACCTTCACTACACATTGAGATTGCCAAGTATATTTAGTGTATATCTAAAGAAGTTAAACTTCTATTAATTTTTGTATTAAATAGAAAATATGGGATTAGATTAGACAATATTTAGCTTCTCCTGAACAGCTATGTAAGATTTGTTTCTATAAACTATGTAGATAGGCAAAAAAAAATAAACACTGTAAGTGTTCCATAAAGGTCTTTGTTCTTAGTGACTAATTTTAAAGTAAACTTTTTGTAGTGCTGGATAGCAAAACCCCAAAACCAGAAGACATTGATGAGGAGGAGGATGATGTTCCAGGTAAGCAACCTTTCTTTAGTTTTAAGACTTTTTGCATCCTGTTTATCTCATTTAATTCATTGTGATGATTTTTCAGTTTTTTGTTGATGGTGAGCTTGTGAATTTAAATGGATTCATAATGATGCACATACAGTCTAATGAAAAAACCCTCCCATTTAGAATGTGGAATCAGAAATTGTCACACAGAGCTCTACTGCATTTACTGAGTTAGAATATGCCTTTATTAAATTGGAATCATTGTGATTATAAATTTACGTTATAGCATTTCTATAGGAATTATGATTGACATACGAAAATGCTATTCACCTTAGTAGTTTGCTTAGGCAAAAAAGGACTAACATTTCCTTAAGGTTTCTATTTTAAGCAGAAATTGAAGCATTATTAGTGAAATGCCCCCAATTTGTTTCTGCCTCTTGTCCTATGTCTTTTCAGGCTAATTTTGGTAGCAGTATTTGTTGAGCCAGAAGATAGGGATTGCATTTACTTTCTTTTTTGTAAATTTAACTCATTAACTTTTTTTTTTTCAGATCTCGTAGAAAATTTTGATGAGGCATCAAAGAATGAAGCTAACTAAGATCTTTTCTGATTTTTGGAAGCTGGCATGGACTAGATTTAACAAATCAGCTATGTGGTTCCAAAGTTTTACAGACACGGAGAACATCAACTGTTACTAGTTCAGTAATATAAATATTTTGTATATTGATAATGCTGTTTGTTCAGCATTTTTTGGTCATTAATTTTGCATTTTGCACTTCCTCCCAGGATCTATTCTTTTGGACAAAATACGAAGTGTTGGTGCAGTTTGAGGGTCTTTTGGGTTTTAATTCTTGGTTTTTTTTGTTCTTTGTTGGGGTATTTTAGGTGTGTGTATGTGTGTGTGTGTGTGTGTGGGTATGTATGTATACAGTGGAGAGCAAATTGGAAACCAGTTTTATTTATCCTCCTCCTTACCCCAGTAGAAATAAAGCAAATCTTTACATTTGTTACTTTTTATTTTTTCTAATGATGCACAGAATTAATAAAAAGTGAGGGTCTTGGATTTCGAATCTGAGGAGATTTTTACCTTTGGAGGTTTTGGTTTTAATTTGCTTGGTTAACATATTTCTCATATTTTCCTGGGCTTAAAATGTCTTGAGATATTTTGCCACCAGCTACAGGCTGGCATGATGGGTAGCATATCTTTGGTGCAGTTGCCTTAGATTCACTTACCTAGTTAGACCCAGAAGAATTTCTTCTACTAGCTTTCCTGAATGCCTTGTTTCCTCTCCTCTCGGTCTCCAAATGGCCTGGTCAGCCTATAGCAGTGCTCTTCCTCATCTTCCATCTAGCTTGAGAAGGATGTTCTCCGTATAGAGTTAAGTGAGTGCCTAATCCCTCTTTTTGTAAGATGGTTTCTTCATCTTTGAGGAACAACAGCTCCATCTTCAACTTTTTAATTTTTTGATTTTACAGTTTGGTAGATTTCAAACTGGAATACCTAGCATGTGCTTGCTAAATAATTTTATGCCAGCCTTATCCTGTGTTCTAGCTGTTCTTAATAGCAGGTGCAAAAATGCCTCTTTTTCAGCAAGGTTGAAGTTGGGAATGTCCTTTCAAATCAGAAAAAATAGGCCATAGACTCATTCCCCAGCACAGATGAACATTCTGTGAAATGGTACTGGCCCCAGGAGGACTTCAACCGTTCCTCTACTCTTGGCCTTGAACCTACCTCTGGATTGGATCTTACTATTGTAGCTGCTCACAGCATCCTCCTGCATGCTTAGGTAATGCTTTGGGGGAATACTGGTAAAACACAGTATATATTTTTTCACCTCCTTTCAGAGGACTTGGAGGTAAGTTGCATTCATTCACTGAAGCTTCCCTCTTGCTATCTGATGATAAAAGCTTGCACTTTGTTATATCAGCATTTGTTAGAGCCAATATTTAAGAATAAGATTTAGAAAATCTGTCATGACCCATCATCAAACTATGGCTTAACCTTGCAGCATATCAAATCTTGTTTCAAGCTAGATATCTTTATTTGATATCTCTAGTGCAAGACCAACAACATATCAAGAGATCTATAGACATGAAAGCAAAGCTCTTGTGTTTTTTTCCATCCAGACACCTCAATTTATTTTATACATTTGTTGGTTTTTCCTGTTATGTTTTATATAATATATGGACTTAACTACAAAATAAAATAACAGTAATAAAATAACAAAAGAGGATAATACTTCCTCTTGTGCTTCTCCTTTTGTTGTCTACAGAATTTCCTCCTTTTGTATTTCCTCTCTGGTCTTCACCCCAAAATGAATTGCAATCCAGTCATTGTTTGATATACTGCTTCCTACATTGTTAGATCAGCAGGTCTACATGGTCTCCATAGTCCAGAACGCTATTCTTTTGACTTTCCCTAAAGGGTACATTGTGGGGGCCAAGAGAGTTAAAGGGACTTAAAGTGGTTAAGAACACAGAAGAGATGGGTAGTATAGCAAATGGTTGGGGCGTGGGGATGTCTCATTTGGAATTCAGGAGAATTAGGTCCTAGTCCAAACTGTGGCATTAACCATATGACCTTGGGCAGGTTCCCTAACCTAACAACTTTGAAATTCATCAGCAGTCAAATGAGATGTTTCAGAATCAGTATTTCTTATGTTCCTATAGTTCTGTGAATCTCATTTCTGAAAATCCTCAAGTAGGTGTTTTATCATCTTTTCAGAGATGTCTTTGTATCAATACCGATAGAAGTATTTTGTGTATATATACTTCCTCTTTTACATTTTGATCACATTTTAACTACTCACCCAGAGGAGCTCTCCTCAGTATTTCCTTTCATCCTGTTGACAACAACTCTTAATGGCTGGCCTCTCTTGTGTGTAATGAGCCAATATTCTTTTTTGTTTTATATTTTCATACCTTCACTTTTCCTGGACAAAGCATACTGAGATCCTGACTCAACCCAAGGAAATGTTCCTGCCTTCAGAGTGAGTAGGTATAGGTAAGAATGTTGATGAAACTTCTGTCAATTGTAGTGTTCTTGGCATAAATATGAATTATATAGTTTTTTTTAAATATATGAAGTAGTTACTCAGCATTTACTTTTTACTAAGTTTATGTGTTTATTGCCAAGATAACTATAAAAGAATTTTCTGGGAAATTTCACCTTAAAATTTTTGGATAATTCAAGAAATGTCTGCAGAGAATTGATTGATAATCTTGGTTTTTGTGGTTAGTCCTTTCAGTTTTTATAAAGGTCCTTATTTATCTGTTTTGGGGAAGCCCAAAGTAAAGAATTGCAGTCTTATATTTGTTTTACCCCCATTTTTCCTGTTAAGTAATGGCTTAAGAATATACATCAAGCATCTTGATTTATTGTTAAGTAACTAGTGTTTATGGGATTCCATTAAATTAATTTTAATAAGCAAACAGGTTCTTGTGAAAACCCACATTGGGATGTGTTTGATTTGTTTCTTTGTTTCAATTCAGTGTTTAATCCTAAGTGTGCTATATATCCACAAATAAAATATTACGATAAAGACATATCAATAGTATGGGATAGAAGATGCACAGGTTTTTAGATGGAGGTCAGTTCCATTGCCTACTATGTTATCTGTGTTATCTTTTCAATAAGGCTGCTGTAATGCACAGCTCTAGGGGTCACCATTCATATTTGTTGTGTTCCAGTGGTTGCCATTTTCATACAGTATAATGTCACTGCTGCTGCTGCTGCTAAGTCGCTTCAGTCGTGTCCGACTCTGTGTGACTCCATAGACGGCAGCCCACCAGGCTCCCCCGTCCCTGGGATTCTCAAGGCAAGAACACTGGAGTGGGTTGCCATTGCCTTCTCCAATGCAGGAAAGTGAAAGTGAAGTCGCTGAGTCTTGTCCGACTCTTAGCGACCCCATGGACTGCGGCCCACCAGGCTCCTCCATCCATGGGATTTTCCAGGCAAGAGTACTGGAGTGGAGTGCCATTGCCTTCTCAGATAATGTCACTAGTGCCCCTATATTAGTATAATGATGGCCTTGTTCTCTGAGCCTATCTCCTCCCCTGTAAATGGTCCCTGAGTCAAACAGGGTTCCTTCAGTTCAGTTTAGAAAGTCACTCAGTCGTGTCCAACTCTCCACGACCCCATGAATCGCAGCACGCCAGGTCTCCCTGTCCATTACCATCTCCCGGAGTTCACTCAAACTCACGTCCATCAAGTCGGTGATGCCATCCAGCCATCTCATCCTCTGTCGTCCCCTATTCCTCCTGTCCCCAATCCCTCCCAGCATCAGAGTCTTTTCCAATGAGTCAACTCTTCAAGTGAGATGGCCAGAGTACTGGAGTTTCAGCTTTAGCATCATTCCTTCCAAAGAGATCCCAGGGCTGATGTCCTTCAGAATGGACTGGTTGGATCTCCTTGCAGTCCAAGGGACTCTCAAGAGTCTTCTCCAACACCACAGTTCAAAAGCATCAATTCTTCAGCACTCAGCTTTCTTCATAGTCCAACTCTCACATCCATACATGACCACTGGAAAAACCATAGCCTTGACTAGATGGACCTTTGTTGGCAAAGTAATGTCTCTGCTTTTGACTGTGCTATCTCGGTTGGTCATAACTTTCCTTCCAAGGAGTAAGCGTCTTTTAATTTCATGGCTGCAGTCACCATCTGCAGTGACTTTAGAGCCCCCAAAAATAAAGTCTGACACTGTTTTCACTGTTTCCCCATCTATTTCCCATGAAGTGATGGGACCAGACCCTCTAAATGATTAAGGTGAAGATGAAAGATTATTATAAAGTTTGTTATCTCCCAAGCCATGGCAGAAAGGAGCTTATAGTTCTAGGCACAGCAAGGCCCCATCCAACACTGCCACCCTCCTGTTCAAGCTGTATTGCTCTGCCACACAAAGTTTGCCTAGATTATTATAGCCTCCTTATTGGGCTTGCTTGGGATTCACTGGCTCCAATCCATCCTTTATAACCTAAATTTCATATCTGAGCATGACAGCCTTACATTTGTGACCAACATACCACTTTGTTTCAAGCTTTCATTCCTTTGCACGTGTTTTTACTGTAGTATAATATTGAGATTGATTTTCTTCATACTTCTCCCATCTAGATTCTGAACACCTTGATGGCAGATGGTATGTCATACATCTTTATTCCCAATATCTTGCATAGTGACAACATGTAGTCTACTTACAGTCATAATAACCAACACTTACTGAATCCAGAGTTATGTCATTTAACACTCTCACTGGGGCAGATGTTATGGTCTAAAGCAGAACAAAAATGGTGTAGAGAAGTAGCAACATAACTAATTGGTGAGAGAACCAGAATTCTAATCTAAAGCTATCAAATTCCAGGGTCTAAATTCTAAATATCACCCCACATCACTCAATGCTTATTGAAATGAAAAGTATGTATATGTGGCCTCTTGATAGAAATCTTCATTAAATATCACTCAATATTAGCCTGAAAGTCAAAGATTACTCAGTAAGTTTGAGAGGTTGTGTTTTTGGTTTTTTTTTTTTACAAGTAGGATTCGTAGTTTTTGTAAATATTCAGGAGTTGACTTTTACAAACTTAATAATTGGATATTCTGCATTCCTGGGACAGGATCTTTGGTCATGGGATTTGGGCCAAAATTCTTAAGTTGCATATGTTGATTTCCTTAAGCACTGGTGTTTCTTCTCAAAGATTTGCCTCCTTTTCACTTTCACTTTTCACTTTCATGCATCGGAGAAGGAAATGGCAACCCACTCCAGTGTTCTTGCCTGGAGAATCCCAGGGACAGGGGAGCCTGGTGGGCTGCTGTCTATGGGGTCGCGCAGAGTTGGACATGACTGAAGCGACTTAGCAGCAGCAGCAGCAGCAGGGATAAAAGTATAAACTTGAAGAAGGTAGTGATGAGTTTATCCTGCAGTAACACCTTTTTTTTAATGTGTCTAAAAAATCAAACTAGCCACAAAAAAGAACTAATAAATTCAGGAAGGGTTCAGGATACAACACACAAAAATTAGTTGCATTTCTATATACTGACAATGAACAGGGTCAGATCAGATCAGTCGCTCAGTCCTGTCCGACTCTTTGCGACCCCATGAATCACTGCATGCCAGGCCTTCCTGTCCATCACCAACTCCCGGAGTTCACCCAGACTCACGTCCATCAAGTCAGTGATGCCATCCAGCCATCTCATCCTCTGTCATCCCCTTCTCCTCCTGCCCCCAATCCCTCCCAGCATCAGAGTCTTTTTCCACTGAGTCAACTCTTCGCGTGAGATGGCCAGAGTACTGGAGTTTCAGCTTTAGCATCATTCCTTCCAAAGAGATCCCAGGGCTGATCTCCTTCAGAATGGACTGGTTGGATCTCCTTGCAGTCCAAGGGACTCTCAAGAGTCTTCTCCAACACCACAGTTCAAAAGCATCAATTCTTCGGCGCTCAGCCTTCTTCACAGTCCAACTCTCACAAGTAGATTAAGAAAGTAATTCTGTTCACAACAGGATCAAAAAAGAACAAAATACTTAGAAATAAACTTTACCAAGAAGGCAAAAGACTTGTACACTGAAAACTACAAAACATTGCTGAGAAATTAGGACATAAACAAACTGACATAACCATGTTCATGGATTGTTGTTCAGTCTCTAAGTCGTGTCCAACTCTTTGCAACCCCATGGAATGTGGTATGCCAGGCTTCCCTGTCCTTCACTAGCTCCTGGAGTTGCTCAAACTCATGTGCATTGAGTCAGTGATACCATTTAACCATCTCATCCTCTGTTGCCCCCTTCTCCTGTCCTCAGGTCTTTCTGAATGAGTTGACTCTCTGCATCAGGTGGCCAAAGTATTGGAGCTTCAGCTTCAGTATCAATCCTTCAGGGATGATTTCAACCCTGAATATTCAGGGTTGATTTCCTTTAGGAGTGACTGGGTTGATCTCCTTGCAGTCCAACAGACTCTCATGGATTCATAGATTGGAAGACATACTATTAAGATGTAAATACTACCCAGAGAGATCTACTGAGTCAATGCAATCCCTGTCAAAACCCCAATGAAGTTTTTGCAGAAATAGAAAAACTCAGGACTTCGCTGGATGTCAGAGGCTAGGACTCCATGCTCCCAATGCAGGGGACCTGCGTTCAAACCCTGATGAGGAAACTAGATCCTACATGCCACAACTAAAGAACCTGCATGTGGAAATGAAGACCTGGTGCAGCCAAATAAGTTTTTTAAAATAGAAAAGTTAATTCTGACTTTTGGTGGGGATGTAAATTGGTATGATCCTGTGGAAAACCGTATGGCAGGTCCTTAAAAAAACTACCATATGATCCAGCAACTCCCCTCCTGGAATATATGGTTTTGAAAAAACTAATTCAAAAAGATACATATACCCCAGTGGTCATAGTAACACTGTTTACAATAGCCAAGACATGGAAGCAACCCAAGTGCCCATCAGCAGATGACTGGGTTAAGAAGATGTGACACAAATACAATGGAATATTAGTCATAAAAAAGAATGAAATGTCATTTGGGAAAATGTGGATGGGCCTCAAGAATATGCTTAGTGAAATAAGTCAGAGAAAGACATACTATATTAAATCACATATATGGGATCTTAAAAATAATAAAGTGAATCTATATACAAAATAGAAACAGTTTCATGGACATGGAAGACAAACTGCCAGAGGGGAGTGGAAAGTGAAAGTGAAGTCACTCAGTCGCATCCGACTCTTTGTGACCCCATGGACTGTAGCCTACCAGGCTTCTCTGTCCATGGAATTTTCCAGGCAAGAATACTGGAGTGGGTTGCCATTTCCTTCTCCAGTAGATATTCCCGACCCAGGGATTGAACCCGGGTCTCCCGCATTGTAGGCAGACACTTTACCGTCTGAGCCACCAGGGAAGTTCAGAGGGGAGTGGGGGGAGGGTCAAATTAGGAGTATGACATCAAAGGACACAGGACTTCCCTGGTGACTTAGTGGTAAAGAATCCGCCTGCCAATGCAGGAGACATGGATTCAGTCCCTGGTCCAAGAAGATCCCACATGCCGTAGAGTAAGTCCACAGGCCACAACTACTGTGTTCTAGGGCCTGAGAGCTGGAACTATTGAGCAACTATACCTAAAATAGATAAGCAACAATGCAAAAGAATGAAGTTATACCCTTTACACCATAGGTGGCTCAAATGGTGAAGAGTCTGCCTGCAGTGCAGGAGCCCCGGGTTCAATCCCTGGGTCAGTAAGATCCCCTGGAGAAGGAAATGGCAACCCATTCCAGTATTCTTGCCTGGAAAATCCCATGGACAAAGGAGCCTGGCAGCCTGCAGTCCATGGGGTCGCAAATAGACATGACTGAGTGACTTCATGTAAACCATAGCTAAGTTAACTAAAAAAGCACATACAAAAAAGTAAGTAAATTGAACTACATCAAAATTAAAAATTTGTGTATCAAATTACACTACAAAAGAATGAAAAAGCAGCCCACAGTCTGGGAGACAAAGTTGAAAATCAAATATCTGGTAAGTGATTAATAAGTACAATACCAACTGAACAAAAAAACAGCCTAATTGAAAAATGAGCAAAAGATTTGAATAGACATTTCTCCAAAGAAGATATACAAATAGCCAATAAACTGAAAAGATGCTCAATGTCATTACAAATCAAAACCACAATTAGCTACCACTTCACACCTATTAGGATGATAAACAAATGTTGGCAAGGATGTGGAGAAATTGGAACCCTTGGGCATTGGTGGTGGTAATGTAAAGTGGTGCAGCCATTGAGGAGACAATATAGTGGCTCTTCAAAAAATTGCATACCAAATGGTCCAGCAATTCCACTTTTAGGTATAGGCCCCAGATCTGAGATAGAGACTCAAACATATTTATACAGCTATGTTCATAGCAGTGTTGTTTACAATAGCCAAAAAAGTAGAAACAACACAAATGTCTTATCAACAGAAGAAGGAATCAACAGAATGGCTGTACATACAATAGAATATTATTCAGCCTTAAAAAAAGAATCTGATACGTGTTAAAAAAAAAAAAAAAAGATGAACCTGGAAAACATACTTAGTGAAATAAAGCAGACACAAAACTACAAATATAGATTTGTGTAAGTTGTCTTAGAATAGTCAAAGTTAGACTGAACAGTGATTACTAATGGGAGGAGGCAGAAGTGGGGTGTGTCTGTGCTAAGTCATTTCAGTTGTGTCCAACTCTGTGTGACCCTATGGACTGTAGCCTGCCATGTTCCTCTGTCCATGGGATTCTCCAGGCAAGAATACTGGAGTGGGTTTCCTTGACCTTCTCCAGGGGATCTTCCCAACTCAAGGATTGAACCCATGTCTCTTACATCTCCTGCATTGGCAGGCAGGTTCTTTACCACTAGCGCCATGTGGGAAACCCCACAGGAAATGGGGAGTTACTGATTAGTGAGTACAGAGTTTCAGTTCAAGATGATGAAAAAGTTCTAGAGATGGATAGTAGTGGTGGTTGCAGTACATGAACATACTTAATGCCACTGAAAATGTATACTCAAAAGGGGTTAAAATGGTAAATTTTATATTGTGTATATCTTATCACACACACAAATCAAACTGTCAGCATGCCTCTCAGTACTCTTAATAGGTCAGCCAGCAGTAGGTAAGTGTATCCCATCACAAAACTGTTCGCCTCAGCATCAAGTTGATCCAGGGCACAGTGTGGAGAGCCCTTGGATATAAATTTTGAAGGGTCAAGGATGGATAGGAGCCAATCCCTGCCTCCATGGTACTTAGTTAAATTAGAAAAATAGCAAGCAAAAAATAAATGATCAAGCAGCTTCACCTGCATCCAACAAATTCTGGTAAATTCTCTTTTCATTTTTATTCTGTTACAAATTTTGTCTAATTTTCCTTGTTATGGCTTCTTAGATACACCCATCCTTTCAAAGTGGACATTTGATTTCCAAATACATGGGGTTTTTAAAGTATCTTTGATATTAATTTCTCATTTAAATGCTTTCTTCTCTGCAATCACCCTCTGTGTTGTTACAGTCTTTTAACTTTCTTGAGGCTGACAATGGCTAAGCCAGATATCTCTCTTGGTAAATGTCACATTGCACTTCAAAATATATGGGTTATTTTCAAATATCTTTTGATGTTGATTTCTAACATAATTCCACAGTGATAAGAGTACAGACTCTGTATAATTTCAATATCTTTAGACCTTGCAATTTTGGTACCTTATTCTATGTTCCTAGGTATGTTCCAGTGTCTCCTACTTTATAGTCTCTGGAAACTTGAATAGAATTTGTATTGTATCCTACTGTTGTGTGAAAACTATAAATTTTAATTATACTGAATTGGTTCATGGTGCTTTTCATGTCTGCTATATCCTTCTACTTTTCTGTCTTTTAATTTTTGAGAGTTTGATATTAAAACTCCAACTAAAAATCTTAATTTACTTAAAAATAATTTTCATAGTGTAATTATATGTAACTTTGTTGTGTATTTTCTAAGTCTCCTGTAAATATGTTACCATACTTTAAAAAATAAGAAAGAAAAAATAAAATATCATGCCATGGACCAGGTAAGTACTGCAGATTCTGTTTAAGTGTCACAGAAAAAGAGGATATTCATTCCATCGTTAACGTTTTTCTGAACAAGATTGTTAACACAAACCCAGTACATACCCCTTCTGAAATTATTTTACATCCAGAGATCCTGCTTAAACCCAAGCAGCCATGTTTTCAGGGTGACTCCACTGGAGTCATAGATGGTCAGACCAAGGTTAGAACATGATCCAAGATCCAACCCATAGGTTAAATTCTATCAATCTATTTATTTCTAAGGATTTTGTACTTTAAAAAAGACTGAGTCAGAGATAACGGAATATGAAAAGTCAAGTAGGATAGCGCTAAAACACTAATGTTGGGTCATGAGCAAACAGTGGGAGTTGGTAAGAAGGATATGGAATGAAGAATGAATGACGTAGAAATGACAGCTTCAGAAAATGGCTTCAAAATTCTTGTCCCCATGATGCACAGCTGTCCTTTTTCTGACCCTGGGTTACTAACTTGCCAGTGAGATTTTTGTGTTCTTAAAACATCCCCCTTGGGGACTTAACTGGTGGCCCAGTGGTTAAGAATCTACACTTCCACTGCAGGGGGCACAAATTCCATCTCTGGTTGGGGAACAAAGATCCAACATGCTTCATGGTGTGGCCAAATAAACAAACACCTCCTTCTGCCACCATTACTGTTTGCTTAAGCTAGCGTGAGTGTTCTTTGCAACTAAATGATCCTAGAGAGAGAACATCTGAATTTCCTCTATAAGAATCTCTCGATTATAGATGAAAAGGATCACTTTGGAGAGCTGCTTGTCACTGGAGGGCCTCAAACGAATTTAATGTTTAATGAAGTATTTAACTTATATGCAGAGTACATCATGAGAAATGCTGGACTGGAAGAAACACAAGCTGGAATCAAGATTGCCGGGAGAAATATCAATAACCTCAGATATGCAGGTGACACCACCCTTATGGCAGAAAGTGAAGAGGAACTAAAAAGCCTCTTGATGAAAGTGGAGAGTGAAAAAGTTGGCTTAAAGCTCAGCATTCAGAAAACTAAGATCATGCCATCTGGTCTCATCACTTCATGGGAAATAGATGGGGAAACAGTGAAAACAGTGTCAGACTTTATTTTTTTGGGCTCCAAAATCACTGCAGATGGTGACTGCAGCCATGAAATTAAAAGACGCATACTCCTTGGAAGGAAAGTTATGACCAACCGAGATAGCATATTCAAAAGCAGAGACATTACTTTGCCAACAAAGGTCCGTCTAGTCAAGGCTATGGTTTTTCCTGTGGTCATGTATGGATGTGAGAGTTGGACTGTGAAGAAGGCTGAGCGCCGAAGAATTGATGCTTTTGAACTGTGGTGTTGGAGAAGACTCTTGAGAGTCCCTTGGACTGCCAGGAGATCCAACCAGTCCATTCTGAAGGACATCAGCCCTGGGATTTCTTTGGAAGGAATGATGCTAAAGCTGAAACTCCAGTACTTTGGCCACCTCATGCGAAGAGTTGATTCATTGGAGAAGACCCTGATGCTGGGAGGGATTGGGGGCAGGAGGAGAAGGGGACGACAGAGGATGAGATGGCTGCATGGCGTCACTGACTTGATGGACGTGAGTCTTAGTGAACTCCGGGAGTTAGTGATGGACAGGGAGGCCTGGCGTGCTGCGATTCATGGGGTCGCCAAGAATCGGACACAACTGAGCGACTGAACTGAACTGGACTGAACTGAAGGAGTTGGAAGAGATTAAGGTATTTTCAGACTATTATAGGTCACTGGAAGTAGCATGAAGGTATATGATAGAGTGGTTAAAGAGGATTTGAAATGCCAGCAGTATTTCTACATTCAAGTCTTAGCTCTAACATTTCATATCTGTCTTGGATGACTTAGCTTCCTAAACCTCAGTTTTCTCATATGGGGAGAGAAAACACCTTGCAGGATTGTTGGGGAAAATAAGTGTATATGAAGTGTGTGGAACTCAATAATTGAGTTTTTATTGTTACAGGATGACTGATGTGGCTTGTTCAAATCAAATCATGATGATCTTGGCCCAATTCATGGTATATTCTTAGCTAATAGAATTGTTCTCAAGTTTTTCCCATTTGGCCCCACTTTGTTACTACCTGAATCCTAGGAAAGGCCAGGGTAGAGGAAATAGATGAATCAAATGGAATGCAAATAGTAAGAGTAAGATTAGACTGAGCTACTTGGGAACAGGGAATAGGTTTTATTACATCTTTGTGCTTTCAGTGTCCAGGACAGGACCTGGCATATGTTAAGCATGTATTAAGTAAACTAAAATCAACTAAATTTAGAAGTGCATAAAAGTCCATATATTTAATCCAAGTGGTGACCAGGGGTTTCATACAGTGTCATTCTCTATCCCAGATAGCTCAAGTATTATGAGATCTGTCGTGATAGGGCCCAAGCAGCAGTGGTGCTCATATCTCAGTTTTGATCTTTCAGTCCTTCTGGGCCCCCATCAAAAGTACCAACCTGCACAGTTAGGCCACTCAAGATGGCTGTTCTCTTGCTCTCTGTAATACCCTGCTCAACCAGTGCTTACTTCACCTGTACCCTATTCACATGATTGACCTTCCTACATACTTGCCCCAGGTCCCAGCTATGGCTTGTTCTAGCTTTGGATCAGAACTCTCCATTATGTTTATCAAAGGTGTGATTAGGGGCATACCCTTCTGTTGCTTTCCCTGGTAACTGAAAAGCCAACTTGACATCAATTTCCCCTATAACTGGTAACCTCCCTCTCCTGCTGGGAGTGAAGACTGCTGCCATGTCCTGTCTGCTTTCTGCTACACACGGTGGGGTGTTGCTCCAGGACCTTGCTTCAGACATATAAGTTCCCCCATTCCTTAAACTGTTGAAGTCTCTGTTGCTGACTCTGGGCTCGCTCTTTGGTCTTGAAGCTGGGCAAGTACAGGGATTTTGGGCTTGTGGGATGGAAACCAGCAAACCTGTACCTGCTGATAAATGGATCTTTGCAGTATTTCCAAGTGTAGAATATGCTGCCTCCAAAACCCAAAGAGGCTTACCAAATGTGCTTCCTTCTTGGTGGTTAACAGGTGCATTGTGCAAATGGCTTTTTTTTTTTTTTTTTAATGGTGGAAGCAATGTACTGGATTGTTCCAGATCATTCAACCTGTAAAAACTTCACTGATGTGGTTGAACTCTAAATATTTGTATAGTTTCTCCCCCACATTCTAGAGTAGCATATGCCTTACTAAGGCATCCAGGATATTTGCCTCTTCTATCACATCTGATGATATTGATATACTGGATCAATGTGATGTTCTGTAAAACTTTCAGACAGTTTATATACCTTTGGACTACAATATGACAGAGAATATGACACTGGGGGATGACCATGAATGTACAATGGCCCATCCTGGTTGATCCTCTTTCTATATGGGTGTGGAAAAGAACAGTTTCTAGATGGATGTTTACACACGATGTACTACAGGCTCTATTAAGCGCCTCTAGAAAGACATCACATCTGACACAGCAAGTGTAGTTGGAGCCACTGCTTGATTAAGTTCGCATTGTCTGTCATCTGCCTTGATCCATCAGTTTTTGCAGAGGTCAGACTGGTGAATTAAACAGGAATATGATAGGGACCATCATTCTGGTATTCTTTAAAGTTTTGAGGGAGGTACTAAACTCTTCCATTTCCCTAAAATGTGGCAGATTTTTTATTATTTTGACCATTGTTGAGGAGCAGCTTCAGGGGCTTCCACTTGGCCTTTCTTATTACCACGTAGCAGCTCTTATTCTATAGGTCAAGAAACTAATGTGAGAATTCTGTTGTTTCTATGTACACCCATTCGAATTATACATCCAGGAACAGGAGAAATAACTGGGTAGATCCGTGCACCTAGTGGAATCACTGTGAGACAGACCTGGCCCAAGACTTCATTTATTACCTAACTCATATGCTCCTAGTCCAGTAAGGAAACAATGCTAATACTTTATGTGCCTAGGTATCAGTGTTAACTTGGACCCTCTATCCAACAACCCTAGAAATACCTGGGTATTTTCCTAACTTCACTATGGAGTTTTCTGAATAAATGGCAATAGATTCATGTGGGGAAGGACTGCAGGAATCACTAGTATGTATACTTGCTGTGGTTTCATAGGGTCCTTCCTCATGGGAATCTGGTCTCCTTCAGTTGATAACTTCTAGGTTTAATAACAAACAAATATTTGTGACTATCTCTCTACAGTAGAGCAGCGGAGCTCAGCCTTCTCATCCATTTTTTGGTAAATAATTTAAAAATTTTAATTGTGGTAAAAAGCACACAACATATAATTTGCCATCCTAACCATGCTTAAGAGTGCAGTTCAGTAGTATTCAGATTATTCACATTGTTGTGCAACAGCTCTCTAGAGTCTTAACATCTTGCCAAACTGAAACTATCCAGTGAACAACTCATTTTCCGCTTCTTTTTAGTTATATACAATGGGCATTCCATCTACCTTGGCCCTACGAACACCATGTTCTTTTTGTGTTTTTTTTTTTCACTGTGCTACCTGGTTTGCAAGATCTTAGATCTCAGTCCAGGGATTGAACCTGGACCCCCAGAAGTAGAAGCTTCAGAGTCCTGACCACTGAATGGCCAAGAAATTCCTGAACATGACTTTCTTTGAACCATTGCCAAAATCCCTGTTGGCCAGACCCTCCTGGCTACCATTCTAACATTAAGCCCCACCCTTTTCCAGGTGGTTAAGGACTGCCACCTCAGTCAGTTCAGTTCAGTCGCTCAGTTGTGTCCAACTCTGCAACCCCATGGACTGCAGCACGCCAGGCTTCCCTGTCCATCACCAACTCCCAGAGCTGGCTGAAACTCATGTCCATTGAGTTGGTGATGCCGTCCAATCATGGTTCTCTGCTAATCTGCATTCTTATCCTCATTGCTATTAGGGAGCCCATCTCCTACCATCAGTCCCTACTTAAAGACCACATCTGCAACAAGATTCTCAGTGGTGCTGGCATTTCCCTATCTAGTACATTCCTTGTTGTACCTGATAAACAGAGTGTCCTCCAGGCCTTTCCAAGAAGCATGATTTACTGGTGGTCTTTCTCCATCTTAAATAATAGACCCATTATTGCAGACCCACTTTACTGAGTCTTTTGATTTCTTTCACTACAGTTTACCATGGCAGTTCTGGCATCTCTATTTATTTAATGTGGATGTAGCTATCACTTTTTTCAAGTTGGAAAGAGCCATCCCAGCAGTGTATATAACCATCTCTTAGGGGCCTTTGCTGTGTTAAATCCTGTGTCACAGCAGAGTGTCCTGATACTGACCAACTCTCCTTTCAGTTCAGTTCAGTAGCTCAGTCGTGTCTGACTATTTGGGACCCCATGGACCGCAGCACGCCTGGACTCCCTGTCCATCAGCAACTCCCAAACTCATGTCCATTGAGTTGGTGATGCCATCCAACCATCTCATCCTCTGTTGTCCCCTTCTCCTTCTGCCCTCAATCTTTCCCAGCATCAGAGTCTTTTCAAATGAATCAGCTCTTTGCATCAGGTGGCCAAAGTATTGGAGTTTCAGCTTCAGCATCAGTCCTTCCAATGAATATTCAGGACTGATTTCCTTTAGGATGGACTGGTTGGATCTCCTTGAAGTCCATGGGACTCTCAAGAGTCTACTCCAACACCACTGTTCAAAAGCATCAATTCACTGGCACTCAGCTTTCTTTTTAGTCCAACTCTCACATCTATACATGACTACTGGAAAAACCATAGCCTTGACTAGACGGACCTTTGTTGACAAAGTAATGTCTCTGCTTTTTAATATGCTGTCTAGGTTGGTCATAACTTTCCTTCCAAGGAGTAAGCGTCTTTTAATTTCATGGCTGCAGTCACCATCTGCAGTGATTTTGGAGCCCAGAAAAATAAAGTCAGCCAGTGTTTCCACTGTTTCCCCATCTATTTCCCATGAAGTGATGGGACCGGATGCCATGATCTTAGCTTTCTGAATGTTGAGCTTTAAGCCAACTTTTTCACTCTTCTCTTTCACTTTCATCAAGAGGCTCTTTAGTTCTTCTTCACTTTCTGCCATAAGGGTGGTGTCATCTGCATATCTGAGGTTATTGATATTTCTCCCCACAATCTTGATTCCAGCTTGTGCTTCCTCCAGCCCAGTGTTTCTCATGATATACTCTGCATATAAGTTAAATAAGCTGGGTGACAATGTACAGCCTTGACATACTCCTTTTCCTATTTGGAACCGGTCTGTTGTTCCATGTCCAGTTCTAACTGTTGCTTCTTGACCTGCATACAGGTTTCTCAAGTGGCAGGTCAGGTGATCTGGTATTCCCATCTCTTTCAGAATTTTCCACAGTTTATTTTGATCCACACAGTCAAAGGCTTTGGCATAGTCAATAAAGCAGAAATGGATGTTTTTCTGGAATTCTCTTGCTTTTTCGATGATCCAGCAGATGTTGGCAATTTGATCTCTGGTTCCTCTGCCTTTTCTAAAACCAGCTTAAACATCAGAAAGTTAATGGTTCATGTATTGCTGAAGCCTGGCTTGGAGAATTTTGAACATTACTTTACTAGAGTATGAGATGAGTACAATTGTGTGGGAGTTTGAGCATTTTTTGGCATTGCCTTTCTTTGGGATTGGAATGAAGACTGACCTTTTCCAGTCCTGTGGCCACTGCTGAGTTTTCCAAATTTACTGGCATATTGAGTGCAGCACTTTCACAGCATCATCAACTGAAATTCCATCACCTCCACTAGCTTTGTTCGTAGTGATGCTTCCTAAGGCCCACTTGACTTCACAGTCCAGGCTATCTGGCTCTAGGTGAGTGATCACACCATCATGATTATCTGGGTCATGAAGATCTTTTTTGTACAGTTCTTTTGTGTATTCTTGCCACCTCTTCTTAATATCTTCTGCTTCTGTTAGGTCCATACCATTTCTGTCCTTTATTGAGCCCATCTTTGCATGAAATGTTCCCTTGGTATCTCTAATTTTTTTTTTAAAGAGGTCTCTAGTCTTTCCCATTCTATTATTTTCCTCTATTTCTTTGCATTGATCACTGAGGAAGGCTTTCTTATCTCTCCTTGCTATTCTTTGGAACTCTGCATTCAAATGGGTGTATCTTTCCTTTTCTCCTTTGCTTTTCACTTCTCTTCTTTTCACAGCTATTTGTAAGGCCTCCTCAGACAGCCGTTTTGCTTTTTTGCATTTCTTTTTCTTGGGGATGGTCTTGATCCCTGTCTCCTGTACGATGTCACAAACCTCCATCCATGTTCATCCAGTGCTCTGTCTATCAGATCTAGGCCCTTAAATCTATTTCTCACTTCCACTGTATAATCGTATGGGATTTGATTTAGGTCATACCTGAATGGTCTAGTGGTTTTCCCCACTTTCTTCAATTTAAGTTTGAATTTGGCAATAAGGAGTTCATGATCTGAGCCACAGTCAGCTCCCGGTCTTGCTTTTGCTGACTGTATAGAGCTTCTCCATCTTTATCCAGCCTTAAATTCCACCGCATATATCCAGTCCTCAGGCATACTTTCCTGGTAATTGCCATACATGTAAGTCAGGTCCTATAGCTATCTGGGGATAAAATCTTGCCTACTTGGGCTATTTGATCCTAGTTATGAGTCTGGGGTCGAGGAGAAATCAGAGTAGGTCCTAAGGAGTACTTACATTGTCTTCTAAGGTACCTACAAAATTGGGAGACATGGGCCTTTATCTTCCTACCTGGGCCAGAGGATTCAGAGGAATCTTGGGATTCAGGCATCCCAGATGAATCTACCTAGATATCTTCACCCCAGATCTTAAGGTCCTACTTCTTTTCCATCAAAACTCAAGTCTTTTATGGAGACTTTCTTACACTGAGAATTTGGCCTTCTAAAATTCTCTTTCTTAAAATTCTCCCTGATAATTAACTCTGATCACTGACTGCAAGAGATGAGGGTCTCTTTAAAAGCTAACAGTGAGGTCCTTTGCTTTAAATTGTTGGTTAATAGATCTTAGGTCATTTTCTTTTATCAGTCTTTCATTAGACTCTTAGCAAGTCACCCACTTCCACAATCCTTATAGTTGCTATTTCTCCTATATTTGTTAAATGTCTTAGACATTGCTCCACTTAAACTGAGCATCCCTTTCCTTCCACTTGTGCATGCTGTTGCTTCAGTTGTGTCCAACTCTTTGCAACCCCAAGGACTGTAGCCCGGCAGGCTCCTCTGTCCATGGGATTCTCTAGGCAAGAATACTGGAGTGGGTTGCCATGCCCTCCTCCTGCCATGCCCTCCTTGACCCAGGGGTCGAACCCGTGGCTCTTCCATCTCCTGCATTGGCAGGTGGGTTCTTTACCATGAGTGCCACCTGGGAAGCCCTCCTTCCTCCTAAATTCCATCCCAATTGACTACAGATAAAAATCTTTGCTGGGAAAGATTGAAGACTGGAGGAGAAGGGAATGACAGAGGATGAGATGGTTGGATGTCATCAGCGACTCGATGGACATGAGTTTGAGTAAGCTCTGGGAACTGGTGATGGACAGGGAAGCCTGGCCTGCTGCAGTCCATGGGGTCACAAAGAGTCGGACACAACCAAGCGACTGAATGGAACTGATGCAAGGAAATCTGTACTCCATCTACCACATTGCCATCCAGTGCTCATGTCATCCAACTTCAGAGTCAACGTCCATCCCTAGAATCTGCTTTCTAGGACTACTCTTGGCTCCAAATGTCTTAGGTTAGGCTCTGTAGAAGCAGAACATGAGGGATTTGCTTTTAGGAGAAGAGAGATAGAGCAGCCTAGGAGAGGGAAGAAAAACTAAAGAAGGATGTGGATTCAAAGACTGGTATTGTTCTAATTCCACAGAGAAACTCTGAAATAACTGTGCCCCATTAGTCTTTTGAGGCAAAGGATTATGTCAGTCATTGACAGTTATTCTCCCCACTTCCTTTACTGCCAAAAGAGATGGCTCCTCCTTGCTTGAGAAGAAGTTCCAGAAAGGGGACAACCCTGAGTTATTATCAGCCACCACTGGCAGGAGCTGGAGGATGGCTGCATCAACTGGTGAAAAAGGATTTGAGTTGGTACTAACAGCATCCCTCATAAAAAATATGTATTTTTCTTAAGCTATGGAGACCTGCATATATGTAGCACTCATATTATCTTCAAATAATAATAATACATCTTTACAATTCCTTATCTACAAGTCCAAAACCCCAACTAAATTCAAGACAGCTTGAGAGAAAAGTATATTTTTAATAAACTTGGTGCAAATGCTGCAGAAATATAAAACTGTTGGATTATAGGGTACTGCCTCAGATTCAGCTGGAGTGTTACTTGTAAGACATATGTCCTATATTACATTTCTTTATCCCAAAATACTAATTCTGAAAAAAAATCTGGCTCTGAGCACTTTACATATGAAATTATGGACCTGTAGCTACCATTTGTCAAGGTATTAGCATTACATCTGTCAAAAGTAATCCTTAACAACCCTGAAATGGAAATTTCCCCATTTTTCAGATGAGGGATCAGAGGCACAGAAAGGTTAACTCACTCATTCAAGGTCACAAGCTAGCAAATGGAAAAGTCAGCTCTGTGAGACTTTAAAGTCTGCTCCTTCCCAGTACACCATGGCATCTGCTAGTGACATCATTTCTAGTTTATGTAATATTAGCTGTCAGTAATCTGTGACGTTTTGCAAAGAGCACTGTGAGCTCTAGCAATTCTACTACCTGAACATATTTCTCTAGATTTGATGATTTTCTGCCCCCAGGGATTCTGAGTGAATCCATGCACACTGCCATAGGTGGATTTCTATCATTGCTGTTCAACATTTATGGAGAGTTTTGTGCTTTAGCTTTGCACAAAAATGATAGTTTTCTATTTTACTTACTAGCATTTATTCCTCTGACAGAATAATTTGCACAGGATTAGAAAAGGACTGCTTATAAATACATCATTGTTGTCATTGTTCAGTCACTCAGTCATGTCCAATGACCCTTTGTGACCCCATGGACTGCAGGACGCCAGGCTTCCCTGTCCTTCACCATTTCCCAGAGCTTGTCCAAACTCATGTCCATTGAGTCAGTGATGCCAGCCAACCATCTCATCCTCTGTCATCCCCTTCTCCTCCTGCCTTCAATCTTTCCCAACATCAGGGTCTTTACTAATGTGTTGGCTCTTGGCATCAGGTGGCCAAAGTATTGGAGCTTCAGCTTCAGAATCAGTCCTTCCAGTGAATATTCAGGACTGATCTCCTTTAGGATTGACTGGTTTGATCTCTTTGCAGTCCAAGGGACTCTCAAGAGTCTCAACACCACAGTTCAAAAGCATACATTCTGCACTCAGCCTTCTTTATGGTACATCATGGTCAGGTGAAAGGAAAACTGGTTTGGGAGTCAGATATAAATTCAAATCTAGTTTTTGCTACTTCATTCATTCACTCGAGCTTCAGGCTTCTATTTTGACTGTCAGGCTTCTATTATGACTGAATACTATAAGGTGGATTTTTTGCAAAATATGTACCAAGCAATATAAGAAATCAAAGTTCCCTTATGTAGATAACAAAAAATGTTTGTGAAAATGTAATTTTTTTTCTTTCACAAAATGAGTATAAGAACATTCATATCTTGTATATCCTTTGTGGACTGACTGATCACCAAGTTCAGGTTATCTTGATGGTGAGTGTATCCAGGGAGCCAGAATCTAGGCCAATGGTTAATTTCCCAATGCTCATTTTATATAATTAACTCTTACAGTGATATTGGGCTATCTTTCCCACACGCAGCTCCTGGAGCAAGTGGGACAGCAAATAGGACACAGAGATGGCTCTGTGTTGCATGGCTTCCTTAGTAAGGCTCTGTGCTATCTGCCGGAGGCAATTTTTTCCTACACCAGGGGCCACCCAGCCCTGACATTCATAAGGGTACAAGAGTATTTTTACCTTGCCCCCTGTATTATTTTATCTTTTTTTTTTTTAATTCTTGAAGGATTGTTTATTTTTTTAATCTATGTATTTTTAACTAAAGGATAATTACTTTACAGTGAATGTTGCATTGGTTCCTGCCATACATCAACATGAATCTGTCATAGTATTTTACTTTTTATCTTACTTTTCTTTTCCCCCTCAGAGGCTTGAGGTATATTTTGGAAAACAATGAAAAACAATGAAACTCATTTGACAATTGGCTTGAGATTCATTTCCTTAACCTTATTGCCTGGGTGGTGCTAGTGGTAAAGAATCTGCCTGCCAATGCAGGAGACAGAAGAGACCCAGGCTCCATCCCTGAGTTGGGAAGATCCCCTTGGGAGTGCATGGCAGCCCACTCCAGTATTCTTGCCTGGAAAATCCCATAGACAGAGGAGCCTGGCAGGCCACAGTCCATAGGGTCGCAAAGAGCCAAACATGACTAAAGTGACTTAGCACCCACACACAATAAAATACATAGGACCAAAACCCAAGGCAAGGACTTGTGGTTCAGTGATTAAGATTACATGCTCCCAATGCAGGGGGCCCGGGTTTGATTCCTGGTCATGAAATTAGATCCCACATGTTGCTCCTAAAAGACCCTGCATGCTACTAGGACTTTCCAGATGGTCTTAGTGGTAAAGAACCTGCCTGCCAATGAAGGAGACATAAGAGACTCGGGTTCGATTCCTGGGTCAGGAAGATCCCCTGGAGGAGGGCATGGAAATCTGCTCCAGTATTCTTGCCTGGAGAATCTAATGGACAGAGGAGCCTGGCGGGCTCCAGTCCATAGGATCGCAAAGAGTTGGACACAACTGAAGCGACTTAGCACTCACACACCCTGCTACTAAAGACCCCTTATGCCATAACTAAGACCCAGCACAGCCAGATAAATTCAAACAAAACACCCCCAAGGCATAAGAATGTGAAGTTTTCCACAGCTTTGGTTGTGTTCTGTTCCCCAAGACATCATCCAATCATGGTCTCTAATTTATTAAACTACATAATCACTTTTTATATCACAGATGAGCTTGTTCAATGGATTGGAAGAATTTAATTTTAGCTAATTTCAACTCAAGTTTGCATATACTGGTCTCCAAGTGTAGTGGGAATTCCTAATAATGTGCTTTCACAGCCTTGAGCAATTTCACAAAAATAGCACTTGGAAAAACAGTATCAGTTAAGAAACTATGTTATGATTATTCTTCATGTTTTTCTTAGAATAATAACCCCGTTACAAACCCCAAGGCCAGACCCCATAAGGGATTATGATTGGGATCATGAATGCATGGACTTTGGAACACCGGGTCAGTGTCAGGTATGAACCCTGCCTTTGCACTTGCTGATGGTTCCCAAGACTTTCCCAGAAGGGAATGGCCTGGGGTAAAAACAAGGAGAGCTGGACTATGTCAGTGTAGTGTCTTGGGAGAGAAAGATCAAAGAAAGTTTTGTAGTCTGCAATTAGAAATAAAAGCTGGACTCAGAGTGGACTCTGAACCGCAGTCCAATAGAGACTGCGGGTACCCTGACCATTGCCCCAGATTTTGTGTTCTGTTTTCATACTCGTCGCTCACTCCCGGACCTTTAGGGCAACATCCAAGTACTATTTTAGAGGCAAAATGGTAAGTGGCACTAATACCTCATCTGCACACACACCCTCATCCACCCCGACTCGTTTTTCTCCTTTGTTCTATATAGAACACTTTTTAAGAGCTAGGCATTCTCCCCCTCTGGATGGCTGTGTTGGTTGGAGTCCTCCTGGAAGCAAGACCGAGATAAAGTGCAATGAATCTATTGGGGGTAACATCTGTGGAAGATAAGCAGAGGAGCAGGAGTGTAAAGTGACTGAGGGTCAGACCTTTTACAATGTTTCTTTCCTCTCTGAGTCATTTTCCTTCCAAAATAAAATTTAGCCAATATCTGGATTTTAAATATACTAATCATGAACTCCAGCACTAAAGAGGCACATACTCACTATGTTTAAGTGAGTAAATCCCCTTTTCCAAGGCGGTTATTAGTGTGGGTCCTCAAAGAATCCAAGATGGGATTATCATACACAAGTTTTATTAGGGGAGATTCCCCTGTAAAAGAGAACAGGCAGAGAACTGGGACAGGCTGGGATTGCTGTCAGACTACCATATAAATCTGACCCTAAGTGAAAGAGAGAAGAAAAGACACCCTCCAGATTTCCCTACAGTTAGAGGAAGGTTTGGCAAAGCCATATGGAATCCCCAAGCCAAAATAAGTGATCAGAGGAGTCCTATGTCTTCCAGATACAGATCTGCCTTAGTATTCTGCCATACTCAGTAATTGGGTCAGCCCCTGGAAGGCACAGACTCAGTACAAATGTGGCAATGGATTTCACAATTCAGCAACTGGAGTCTTGGTCAATTACCCTCCCTGGATGGAATTCTCCAAGTCACATTCTCATGGCTACCACCTGAATATAATCATTAAAATATTTTGTAATGCATACATACAAGGGTAGCCATCAGCTTTATTTTTAAAAATCATCATCTAGGGTGAAATTGGATAGCTTTACACCAATCATTTTATTTAATTCCAACAACAACTTTGAGATAGATACTAATATTATCTTTGTTTTATCAGTGAGGAAAGTATGGATCAGCAAGATTGGAGAACTTGTCCAAGATCACACGATTTGCAAGTGTTCCGGCTGGAATTTAAACACAAATAGATTTGTCTAACTCTAAACCCAGTGTGACAGGCATTGTGTTTGGGTGTGAGTTAGTGAACAAGATAAAAGTCAACCTTCAGAGAGTTTACAGTGCCGATAATCCTTCTCTGCTCCTAGTCTTCATAGCTATAATTTATTGATTATTTCTCTGTGCTAGTCACTATGCTCAGTGCCCTACCGACAGTAGCTTCCTTAGTCCTCAACACACTTCTTGTTGAATGAAGTTTAGAAAAATCATAGCTATAAACTATAGCTAATATTTATTGAGCTCTCACAATAACCTTACGTAGTAGGTGCTCTTTTTATTTTCATTGTACAGATGAGAAAACTGAATTAAAGCACCATTGGTTTAATAGCTTTCCCAAGGTGGAGTGGTGGAGTCAAACCCAGGTACTCTGGTCTCAGAGCTTGTTTACTTAACTACTATGCTAAACTACTCAATGACAGGAGAGCTGGATTTGCATCTCTAGCCTGTTTTACTGACTCCAAAATATTTTCTGCCCAAATGATACATTGCTCTGTTACTTAATTGTTCCTCATTCAGTTATACTTTTTTTTTTCTTTTGGATCAAGCACTTTCTCAACACACTCACTGAGAGTACTACATGCTGCGGCTGCTGCCTGTGTGCTCAGTCGTGTTGGACCCTTTGCAACCCGATGGACTGTCCCCCGCCAGGCTCCTCTGTCCATGGGATTCTCCAGGCAAGATTACTGGAGTGGGTTGCCATGTACTCCTCCAGGGGATCTTCCTGACCCAAGGACTGAACTCGAGTCTCCTGCATTGGCAGGAGGATTCTTTACCACTGAGCCACCGAGCCACCTGGGAAGCCCCCATAAGCTACATATATGTACTATATGTGACACACCCAAACAAAGAAGGATTATGGATCCATAAAAGAAAAAAGTAAGGAAGGGACTTCCCTAGTGGTTCAGTGGCTAAGACTCCACACTCCAAATGCAGAGGTCCCGAGTTTGATCCCTGGTCAAGGAACTAGATCAGATCCTACATGCCACAACTAAGGATCCTGTATGACGCAGTGAAGATCCTATATGCTGCAACTGAGACCCAGCATAGCCAAGTAAATTAAACAAATAAAATTTTGTTTTAAAAAAGAACAGAAGAGCTTATTATGATACAGCATAATCTCTGGGATATATTGTTAAGTGAAAAAAAAGCAAAGTACAGAAGAGTACTGTTGGCCCACCCTAATCTTATAGGAAGGAAGGGAACTATGAAACAAATGGTCTGAACTCTCAAAAAATGTCAGTGTGATGAGCGACCAAAAAAAAAAAAATTAAGAGGTAAATATGAAAAGACAATAAAGAGACTTGACAAACAAAAGCAACTTTTCATTCCCCAGTAGGTTCCTGGATCTGGGGAGAGAAGAGTTCTAAAGTGTTAAGTCCTGAACTGTAAAGGGTCTGAGGTATTTCCCCACTTTCAGTTTTATACACACACACACACATACACAGAGGAACATGATACCTCTGGATCTGGATCAGAAATAGGACTGTTTTTACTGATATAACAATCTTAGCACCAGTTTTCTGTGTCCAATTTTCCCTTGGGGTGACAGAAAGAGAGCCTGATGTAATCTGTACATACAGTGCAGTTTGTACTATGTAAGAGACTCCAAATTTATGAATCCTAGAGCTTATCTAGCATGGCCGTCACAGCTGCCCATCCTTCCCTCCAGAAGTGAAGAGAGATCTTTGCTCTGGAATGCAATAAATCCTATTTAGGGAGAGGTTGGAATGATCATTACCTTTCTGGACAAAAGGGTTATGGGGAGAGAGAAAACTTTAATTCTCCAGAAGTCTCTATCTCCAGGGTTGCTATTCAGTCATCCTTTAACCCAGGTTGCCAGAATTTGTTTTCTCAGCCCTAACCATGCACAAATATGAAAATATTTGTGGAGAGGTTGTTTCTTGACCTACAGGACTTAGTGGGACAAGGAGTGAAATCTGCATTTGAACTATATATTAGACAAAAATTTGGAATGAATGTCAAATTTCCTGAAATTGATAATTGTATTATGATCTATTTTAAAATTTCCTTTTTCTTAGGAGTAAAGGGTCATGATGTCTGCAACTCCCACACAGTTAAAAAATTTATTCAAAGCAATAAGTTAAAATGTTGATTATTAAACCTAGGAAGTTGAGTTCATGGATATTTATTTAAACTTTCTGTATGTATGAGTTTTTCCACAAAAAGGAGTTTGGGGGGAAAGACATAATTTCTATTCTCAAGGAGCTCACAGATTAAAGGAGAGGATCAGTAAATGTAGGTAAATTTGATGGGTGAAAACCCAACCTTTCTTTCTATGCTTATGTTGCTGTTTATCTTTCTTCCCAGCTGAATTTTTGTAAGGTATATGTAAGCAGAGACACCTTTCCTACACTAGTCTAATTAGTATTCACTTAGGCTCTGAGCCTGTTCAATGTATTTCTGTTGAGTGACTCTTTCCTATTAACAACACTTCAGTGCTTCATCATAACCTTATAGAGGCAATTAGCCTGGCATTACAAATCCTTTACTTAGCCTCATCAACGACTAAGTATTTCAAAATATTGTTCTCTCTCATGCTTCCATACTTTTATAATTCTTGCTTCCTCTTCTGAAATGCTCTTTCCCTTCTCTGATTGTCAGATGCATCCTACTATTATTTAGGACTTAGCTGAAATGCCACTTACTCTGTGTTTTCATAACACTTTGTATGTGACTCTCAGCATATCATCACTATCATCATCATCATTATAGCATCCCCCATGCCTCTTTACACACACACACACACACACACACACACAATTATGGACATTCTGAATCCTTAAACAACCCCCGAGGAAGGTATCATTATCCTCTTTGTATAGAAGAAGAGACTAGTTCAAAGATATAAAGGGGTTTGCTTAGTTGCATAGCTAGTAAGTTAATGAGCCTGCTTTCCAAACCCAGGTGTGTCTAATGCCAAAGCTATTATAATTGTTTTTTCCACATAATTTCCTCAGAGGAAACGACTTGTGATTTCTGTTTATTTCCCCAGGGCTTACAATGTAACTGGTTAGTAGCAGACACTCCATAATATATCTTTGTGGAAAATTGTTGGTGCACACCATGTCAGATCCTACTTCCATAAGCTCTTAGTATTTTCCCACCTAAATACCCTACCTCCCCTCTGCCTATTTAAATTCTATCTATCCTTTGAAATGCCTACTCTGTGGATCCTCCAATTGTTTCAGCCTACACGTAGCTCTTTCCCCTGTTTCAATAATGCCAGCCTACACATTTTTGCCCTGGATTACGTTCTACCCTGCACTGGGCTTGTATTGTCTTATTCATGGCTAGCTTCTCAGAACAAGGACAGAATCTTCTCTTTGGAATGCCTCAGAGCACATAACACAGGTCTGATCACTAAGCTCTTTGCTTAGAAGACTTCTTTCATCTACAGCCAAATAGCCTTCAGTAACATTGGGAGGTTACATTCAGTTCTACACATATTTGGAAGTGGCAGCTGAATTCCTACTCTCTGAATAAGATCCTTCCCTCATTAGATAGGAAACTGATTTTTGTGGAGGCACAATCTTATTATTAACATTGGATAAAGATTGAAAACTGAATTGAAAACTAACTATATCGGATTCACCATCATAAGTTCAAGTTCTACTGTAAGTTCCAGAACCCTTCAATTGCACTCTAGATTGTTCCACTGAAACCCCCAAGATCTATTTTGTGAACTCCAAATTCTAACACTGGACGTCTAGGCCTACTCTGAGCATATCTGATTCTACTAATGCAAACCATACTCTACTGCTAAGTCACTTCAGTCGTGTCCGACTCTGTGTGACCCCATAGATGGCAGCCCACCAGGCTCCCCCGTCCCTGGGATTCTCCAGGCAAGAACACTGGAGTGGGTTGCCGTACTCTACTATCATCCCATAAAATTAATCTATCGACTATAGATTCTACTCTGGGAACCCAGTTTATATTTAGAATTCCAGGTTGTATTCTGTGAGTCCTATGTTCTCCCCCTGGGCAAACAGATTCCAGTATTAAATAAAGCCTAAGATTTTGCTTTTGGAATTATAGCATCTATTTTGGCAATACTAGATTCTATTCCCTAGATTCTAGATTAAAATATTCCAGTAACCCCAGAGTCTCTTGTCAAGGCCCAAGATTCTAACATTAGAATTCCAGGTTCTATTCTTTGAATCACATATCCTACTTTTGGAATGTGATATTGTACTCTCTGAACTCAAGATCCTTTTAAAAATAGATTTATTTATGTATTTTTATTTTTTGGCTGTGATGGGTCATCATTTGCTGCATGCAGGCTTTGTCTAGTTGCAGAGAACAAGGGCTACTCTCGAGTTGCAGTGCATGGGCTTCTCATTGTGGTGGCTTCTCTTGTTGCAGAGCACAGGCTCTAGGTGCACGGGCTTCAGTAGTGTCCACACATGGCTCAGTAGTTGTGGTGTATGGGCTTATTTGTGCTATGACATGTGGAATCTTCCCAGACCAGGGATCCAACCTGTGTCCCTTGCATTACAAGGCAGATCTTTAACCTATGGACACCAGGGAAGCCCTGAACTCCAGATCTTAATATTGGACTTTACATTCTACTACTTCAATTGAAGATTTCATTATTTGAATCTCAATTTCGAATCTTGGAACTCAAGGATCCGCTAATTCTGGATTCTGCCATTAAAACCCTAGGTCTTTGTCTCCCCAGAAAAATTCAAGCGTTAAAACTCAAGGTTCTACTCTCAGAAACTAAAATTATACTATATAAACTTTACTTGCAGAATAGATTACATTATCAGGATTAAACCTGAAGGTTCAGAGCTGAGTCTGAAATTCTGGTTGTAAAATTTTGAACTCCAATTATTGAGATGAAATTGAGGTCTTCATTTGGAGCTCTAAATTCAGGATGAAATCATTTATGTTTTATTCAGTTTTTATTGCATGAGTCCCTTAGTCTACCACTGGACATAAAAATCACTGAAGATGCTGCTATTGGCATAATTTATATAAGTTAAACCTCAGGTTTTACTAATAGAATTTAAAGTTCTTCTAAACTATAGAATCTAGACGTACTTCTAATAGTACTTAAAAGCACGAGCTCTGGAGGCATACTTGCTTATGGTCAGATACCATCTATCTCTGTGCTTCCCAGGTGTGACCTTTGGAAAATTATTTAACCTCTCTATGCCTCAGTTTCCTCATTTGTAAAATAGGGATGATAATAATAGTACTCCCCTGACAGGTTTTCTGTGAGCATTTACATGTAATAATAACAACAGAAACAACAATAATAATACAGACAAAGGACTTAGAACAATGCTTGGCACATGTGTCTGTGTGCTGCTCAGCCGTGTCTGACTCTTTGAGACCCGATGACTGTACCTCCCTAGGCTCCACTGTCCATAGGACTTACCAGGCAAGAATACTGGAGTGGGTTGCCATTTCCTCCTCCAGGGGATCTTCCCTACCCCAGGGGTTGAACACATGTCTCTTGCATCTCCTGCATTGGCAGGCAGATTCTCTACCAACTGCACTACCCAGGAAGCCCAATAATGACAATGACAATGATCATACAGATAAAGGACTTAGAACAATGCTTGGCACATAGTAAGCACTTAATTAGCGTTAGTGATTAGCATTGTTACTACTGAAGGCTGATTCTAATACTAATCTAATATGCTAGATTTCAATTTTGGAATTTCATAATTCAATACTATACCTTAGGTTCCACCGTGACAACTCAAGATTCTCTGTTGGAATGCAACATGTGCTCTCTGAACCCCATATTCTGTGCTTGGATTTCAGGCTAAGCATTCCAACTTCAATACTGTATTATTGGGACTTAAAGTTCCAATCTCAGAGCCCAAGATTCTAATAATATTATAAATTCCATATTCTATTCTTGTAACCCCACATTCAAGTTAGGAACCATTGGTTTCTTTCTCTGAAATTGAAATTCCTCTATTGCACCTCTAGATTTTACTCTCATAACTGGAGTTTTATTTTTTCCAGAGATTTTACTATTAGAACTCCAGGCTCCTGATTCAAAGTCTGAGACTCGAGTACTGAATTCCTGTACCTACTATTGAAACTTCAGGTTCTATTCTCTGAACCTGGGCATTCTACAGTTAGAACTCAGCTGCTACTTGGAACCCCAAAATTATACTACTGGAAGAATAGGGTTTATTCTCTGAACTTGAATCCTACAATTAGATTCCAAAATCACAATCAGAAATTCTACTTCTGGGGAATTCCCTGGTGGTCCAGTGGTTAGGACACAACACATTCACAGTTATGTCCTGGGTTCAACCCCTGGTCAGGGAACTAAAATTCTGCAAGCTGTGTGCAGTGCAGCTGGAAAGAAAAAGAGAAATTCTACTGGAATCTCAATAATAGCAACCTAGGATTCTATGCTGGAACACAGGTTCTAACTTGCAAATTTTATACTTTATTTTGGACCTTTCAGTTCTATCAAAGTCTGAGATTCTAATACTGAACTCCAGGTACCAAATTGGAATTTCAGATTTTACTATTTTATTCCAGATTTCATTCTTATGACCCCAGATTTGACTCTTGGTTTTCTAGCTTCTCTTTAGAGGATGCCATGAAATGTTTCTTGAGAATTTTCTAGGCATTCTTACTTGACTCTACACTGTCCTGAACTGTAGTGTCAAATCAGAATTCCTGGGATAACAAATGTCCTCTGGCAATGGCTACCACAACAGAGAACCAGGTTAGCCTATGGCAAAATTAAGTTAATGACACTTCCTATAGTCCCTCTTCCTTCCCCTATCTGCCATCTCATCTTTGTGGCTCTTCTTCAGGTCCCCTGGCTTAAAACTCAACGTTCAAAAAACTAACATCACGGCATCCGGTCTCATCACTTCATGGCAAATAGATGGGGAAACAATGGAAACAGTGACAGACTATTTTCTTGGGCTCCAAAATCACTGCAGAGGGTGACTGCAGCCATAAAATTAAAAGATGCTTGCTCCTTGGAAGAAAGCTATGACAAACCTAGACAGCATATTAAAAAGCAGAGACATTGCCAACAAAGGTCCATCTAGTCAAAGCTATGGTTTTTCTAGTAGTCATGTATGGATGTGAGAATTTTACCATAAAGAAAGCTGAGTGCTGAAAAATTGATGCTTTTGAACTTGCGTGTTGGAGAAGACTCTTGAGTCCCTTGGACTGCAAGGAGATCAAACCAGTCAATCCTAAAGGAAATCAACCCTGAATATTCATTGGAAGGACTGATTCTGAAGCTGAAGCTCCAATACTTTGGCCACCTGATGTGAAGAGCTGACTTATTAGAAAAGACCCTGATGCTGGGAAAGATTGAAGGCAGGAGGAGAAGGGGACCTCAGAGGATGAGATGGTTGGATGGCATCACTGACTTGATGGACATAAGTTTGAGCAAGCTCTGGGAATTGGTGATGGTCAGGGAAGACTGGCATGCTGCAGTCCATGGGGTCTCAAAGAGTCATCAGACACAACTGAGTAACTGAACTGAACTTCAGGTCCCCATTGCCCTGTGCACACTCACTGCATCCATCCAATCCACTTAGGTCAAGTGGTTTTGAAATACATTCATATTTTAAACTTTTTACACTGAAATGCAAATGAATTATTTAATACATTCCCCAAACCCTACCCTCCATTTAAATATTTAAAGTTTAAAATCTCAACCAAAGAGATGAAGCTCCTACTGTAACACTACACACATTTTCAAAAAAGGAGGGAGGTAATTTGGAAGGAAAATCAGAGTCTCTGGTGGACCCTTGAAATCAACTTACCTAATTGATTGATCGGTCTTTTCAGGTGGTGCTAGAGGTAAAGAATCTTCCTGCCAATGTAGGAGGCAAGTGGCAGCCCACTCCAGTATTCTTACCTGGAAAATTCCATGGACAGAGAAGCCTGGCGGGCTACAGTCCATGGGGCCCGCAAAAAGTCAGACACAGCTTAGCGACTGAACAATTGGTTGATAATGAAAAGATTCTGGGATTTGGGAAAGCTCCCTTATTTCTCACTTCAATTGTAAAGTGGGAATTAAAAAGTCATGTAGATAGTATACATTAAAAAAGTGCTTTATGAACATTACCCAAGTATTAGTTGCTGTTGTCCCTTTTGTAAAGAACACCTCCTTGACTGCTTTGATCGTGACTACTGTGCCACCTGTTGGACATAGCTTGAATTACACCACTGTTTTTCTAAGTGTCACTCTCGATTTTCTTAGGTACACTTGAAGATCCTTAAGATTAAAAAATATATGTATTCCCTTGATTGGTTTCACTGAATTTATAATAAATGATTTAAGATTGATGAGTTCAAAAAAAAAAGATTAATGAGTTCAACAAATATCTACTGAACTTTTATCAAGTGGATAGGGCCAAGGACACAAAGAGGGAAAAGTCTTAATGCCTACCACCAAGGGAATGAGAGATATGCCAGTGTGTTAGGGAAGACATCACAAAGTAGGTGATCTCCTACCTACTCTGTGCCGGGGAACTGAATCATGGGAACTAAGAAGTGCTGATCCCATAAGAGCAGAACTAGCAAGCCCCTCAGAAGTTATGTCCAGTATCCTCACTGTGCAGATAAGGAAGCAGGCCCAGAGAGAAGCAGTGATTTGCCCAAGGGTCACAGTGTATTAAAAAGCAGAGACATCACTTTGCTGACAGTATAGTCCATATAGTCAAAGGTCCATCTAGTCAAAGCTATGGTTTTTCCAGAAGTTATATACGGATGTGAGCGTTGGACCATAAAGAAGGCTGAGCGCCGAAGAATTGATACTTTCAAATTGTGGTGTTGGGGAAGACTCTTGAGAGTCCCTTGACCACAAGAGATCAAATTAGTCAATCCTAAAGAGAAAAGACTCTGATTCTGGGAGGGATTGGGGGCAGGAGGAGAAGGGGATGACAGAGGATGAGATGGCTGGCTGGCATCACTGACTCGACGGACGTGAGTCTGGGTGAACTCCAGGAGTTGGTGATGGACAGGGAGGCCTGGCATGCTGCGATTTATGGGGTCGCAAAGAGTCAGACATGACTGAGTGACTGAATTGAACTGAAAGGAAATCAACCTTGAATACTCATTGGAAGGACTGATGCTGAAGTTCCAATTCTTTGGCCACCTGATGCAAAGAGCTGACTCACTGAAAAAGACCCTGATGCTGGGTAATACTGAGGGCAAGAGGAGAAGGAGATGACAGAGGTTGAGGTGGTTGGGTGGCATCATTGCCTTGATGGACATGAGTTTGAGCAAACTCAGGGAGATAATGAAGGACAGGGAAGTCTGGCACGCTGCAGTTCATGGAATTGCAAAGAGTTGGACAAGACTTAGCAACTGAACAACAATACATGGCAGTGAGGCAGACTTTAGGGACCCTGACTAACTGGGATTTGCTTCTCTTTAATTCATGACAGAATATCCTTTCCTAAAAGCATGCATTTAAGAGTAGAGATCACCTGGAGAAGAAAGGGGACAGAGCGGGAGGAATAGGAGCCTTGACTCCTGGGGACAGTCTGACCCTCTCTCCAGTTTTTCTAGGAGCTGGCTTTGTTCGGGGACTTAAGAGGTTGTTAGTGGGAAGACAATTGTTTCTGACAGGGAACTCCTAGGAGCAGAAATGAGATTTGCCCCTCCTTCCCCTACTCAAAATTCCTTTACTCATGTGGAATTTATTTGATATGGCATATTCCAGTATCATTGGGCCCATCAAAGAAATAGCAGAGTCCAGTTCTGTGGGAGCTATAGGCTGGGAGTCAGATGACCTGGTTCTACCTCAACTCTGACACTATCATTCTGGGTGGTGATACTTGCAAGCTCCTCCCTTTCTCTGAATTTTAATTTTTAGTTTTCTCATCTGTGCAGTGGGATATTTGTACCCAACCACCTGTAAGGAGTCTTTCAGTCTGCAATTATAGTTTTTTTTTAAATTGCTAAACATTTCATTTATTCATTTATTTTTATTGGAGTATAATTGCTTCACAATGTTGTGTTAGTTTCTGCTGTACAACAAAGCGAGTTGGCTATATGTATACATATATCCCCTCCATGTTGAGAACGACACCTTTCTAGGGCTTCAATTTTTCATGTTGCCCAATAGGAAGCTCCCTACTAACTGGCATCAAGGGGTTCTGATGGCCTGGTCTTGTGCTGAGTCAAACACAGTTTTCTAGGTTGACATAACCTCCTCTAACCATTGGAGAAGGCAATGGCACCCCACTCCAGTACTCTTGCCTGGAAAATCCCATGGACGGAGGAGCCTGGTGGGCTGCAGTCCATGGGGTCGAGAAGAGTCGGACGCGACTGAGCGACTTTACTTTCACTTTTCACTTTCATGTATTGGAGAAGGAAATGGCAACCTACTCCAGTGTTCTTGCCTAGAGAATCCCAGGGATGGGGGAGCCTGGTAGGCTGCCGTCTATGGGGTCACACAGAGTCAGACACGACTGAAGTGACTTAGCAGCAGCAGCCTCTAACCATAGCAGTTCCATGCTAGCCTGATCTCTTTCATCTGGAAAAAGAAAAAGCCTTTTAGACAGAAGCTTTATCATGCTAATCACTCTGACACCAACTCTGGTTTCCTTACTTGGCATATTGAAAGTGAAAGTTGCTCAGTTGAGTCTGTCTCTCTGTGACCCCACAGACTACACAGTCCATGGAATTCTCCAGGCCGGAATACTGGAGTGGGTATACTTTCCCTTCTCCAGGGTATCTTTCCAACCCAGGGATCGAACCCAGGTCTCCTGCATTGCAGGCGGATTCTTTACCAACCGAGAGAATATGAGATGATCATTATTATGCAGAGGGAAGGATGATATGGAAGCTGAACCTCTCTGAATCTCAGCTTCTTCATCTATAAATTTTTAAAAATATCTGTAAAACACTGACATCACGCGGTTGTCATGAGGCCTAAATAAGAGACTGTATTTGACAGTAACAAGCATATATTTCAAATGCATTCATCTTGTTTGGATTTCTGAGACTCCTGTTCCCAGTTTCAAATATTGTTTCTACAATTCCAGTGCCTCTCAGCAGCCAGTGATCTTTTAGACATAAGTTGGGTCATATCCCTCCCCTGGTTGAAAAGCCTTCAAGGCTTCCTACTGTCTGTAAGATAAAATCCCAACTCCTTACCATAAGCTACATGTCCTTTGTGATCTGACGTTTGCCTCCCTCTGGTCTCACTCCTTGCCACTCACTCCTTACTCTGGCCACTCCAGCCGCACTGGCTAACTCAGGTTCCCAGGTCACTGTGCACGTGGCTTCCTGGTTAAATGCTCCTTGGCCTGCAGGTCCCAACTTACATGCCACTTCCTCAGTAACAAGTTTCCTGGACCCTCCTGAATAACGGCTTCTCAAAGATCTTTTTGCCCAAGTTCTTCCCTCTCCTAACAATCTATTTTTTATTACAAATGACTAACTAGTAATAATCCTCTGAATACTTCTAGGCCTGTGCTGTGGTACTTTTGTACCATGGAAGACAACTCAATTGTGTGTCAGTATATTTGGGTTCCAGTCCTAAAATTTGTTTCATGAACATGAGCACCCTGTCTCTTTGAGCCTCATTTCCTCATCTATAAAATAGCTTTACTAATCCCCTACCCTACTCACCAATACAGGGCTATTAAGGGGCTCAAACAAGATGGTGCATGTACAAAGGCCTTGCAAATTGTAAAGGGCTGTATTTAAAAGTAAAGGTTTATTATTATTAATAATCCTCTCAAGAGAGACTCTGGGTAAATAAGATAATACTGAAGTAATATTTCAAGTGATTGAGGCCAAGGAGAGAGCTTTGGCCTGGAGGCCAAGTTTGAACCTGATCCTCTCCCATGGGGCCAGGTCTCTTGTTTAATCCCTTATTGAAGAGAGAAGCCTGAATATCTCCCCGGTCTCTTTAATGCCTCAGGGTGTAAGCAGAGAAAAGTCCAAAAATAAGACATGGCTGGTTTGCCTGCCCTGTTGCTGTCTGCTAGGATAGGGAGAAGCACCTGGCACGTCTCTTCTTGTGTCCTGATTCTTCTTGCGCCTCTTTCCCCTAGGGGAGGTACACAGCATTATTAGGACTCTGGAGAAAAAGGGCTTTTTTATTAGCTAAACTGATAGCCACTGTTTTATATACTGTCACTGCCCATGGTCACTCTGGCATGTCATGGAAAATATATTTTCCTGGATACCCAGGGAGGTGGTGTCAAAGTGTAAAAGAACAGAACATGATTCAAAGGTTGACCATTCATTCATTCACTTGTCTGTAACCTTGGGCAGGTCCTGGGTCTCATGCCCCTAACATGTAAAATGATAATAGATTATAGGATCATTGATGTCCTTTCTAGCCTGTGGTGTGCTGGATGAAGTCCAATTTATCCAATTTTTTCCTTTGACTGCTTGTACTTTTGGTATTATATTTACGAAGTGTTAGTCACTCAGTCGTAGATGTAAATCTTTGTGACTTTGAATTGGGGGTGATGTCTTAAATATTCAAGGTCACAAAGATTTACATCTATGTTTGCTTCTAAGAGTTTTATAGTTTTAGGTTTTACATATGGGTCTTTATTCCATTTTGAGTTCATTTTGTATATGATGTAAGGCAGGGTCTGACTTCATTCCTTTGCATGTGGATATCCAGTTGTCTGAACACTATATGTTCAAAGGCTATTCTTTCCTTGTTCAGTGGTATAGCACATTATAATTGAAAACATTCAAAACACAGAGAATTAAACTGTTTTGTTTCTTTGTAAAAAATTATTAAGAGTAATTTAAACAGTGCTTGCCTTCCTGCTTTATATCTTAAAATATGAGTGAGCAACTTTTCTATAAGTAGAACGTGGTCCTACTTCTCTCTAAGTTTGGATCCACTTTCAACATTGCATTCTTTGTACTTCCAACATTGTAAAGTATCTCTAAACTTTTTAAAGTGAAGTGTTTTGCCAGGGTTACTTTCTCTAAGACACCTTCAGTCTTTCGCTCACAACCACTTCCCTCAATGATATCAATAAGCTTGCCTTCACTAAGTTTCTCTGGGGACACACATCTAGTGCCTTGCAAATGAAAGAAGTATCAGTATTTCCATGCTCAACTATTTCTTCTATAATTCTATGTTCAATTAAACTTTCGCTTTCAGTCTTATCATTTTTTGTTACCTTGCTTCATTTTTTTTTTTGGTTAATTCCCTTTTTTGATTATTAATTTGTTTTTTTGATTATTGATTTCTGTAAATGTCATGTGGGTTTTGTCACTAGTAAAAGAAGAGGCAACACAATACATACTTTATTGTCTGTGTAAAAACTGAATAACAATGGCTGTACTGTGATCAATTCCTGATACTTTGAAAGAAGTGATGTGATTGACCACAAGTCATAAAGTGCATCTGTTATTTATATAGTGCTTTGTGAACCAAAGAGACAGCAGCAAAGTTTGAACTTAGTGCAATTACTTGCAGTTAATATACTGTGATGAATTGAAATGTGAACTGTCTTGTTGGACTGATGTTATTTAACTAAACTGTGGAGAAGGCAATGGCACCGCACTCTAGTACTCTTGCCTGGAAAATCCCATAGACAGAGGAGCCTGGTAGGCTGCAGTCCATGGGATTACTAGGAGTCGGACACGACTGAGCGACTTCACTTTCACTTTTCACTTTCATGCATTGGAGAAGGAAATGGCAACCCACTCCAGTGTTCTTGCCTGGAGAATCCCAGGAACGGGGGAGCCTGGTGGGCTGCTGTCTATGGGGTCCCACGGAATTGGACACGACTGAAACAACTTAGCAGCAGCAGTGGGAACTAAAATTTGCACATTTCAAAACTTTGCAAAGCAAGTTGCCTGTATGGATTACTCTAACATAATGTTTATATAACTTTTCAAAATGGCCACATTTAACAACTAGCTCACAAAGTTGCTTAAAATTTAACAATTGGCTCTCATGAGCCAATAAAGCTGGCTCCACCCTATCACTGTTTTCAGCTTATATATTCCTCAGCTTTATGAGTCTAATCCTTCCTTTCCTCAGCCAAAACACATATTAACACATACATATGGTGTGGTGTGCAAGAGAGTTCCAGAAAAACATCTATTTCTGCTTTATTGACTATGCCAAAGCCTTTGACTGTGTGGATCACAATAAACTGTGGGAAATTCTTCAAGAGATGGGAATACCAGACCACCTGATCTGCCTCTTGAGAAATTTGTATGCAGGTCAGGAAGCAACAGTTAGAACTGGACATGGAACAACAGACTGGTTCCAAATAGGAAAAGGAGTATGTCAAGGCTGTATATTGTCACCCTGTTTATTTAACTTATATGCAGAGTACATCATGAGAAACGCTGGACTGGAAGAAACACAAACTGGAATCAAGATTGCTGGGAGAAATATCAATAACCTCAGATATGCAGATGACACCACCCTTATGGCAGAAAGTGAAGAGGACCTCAAAAGCCTCTTGATGAAAGTGAAAGTGGAGAGTGAAAAAATTGGCTTAACGCTCAACATTCAGAAAACGAAGATCATGCCATCTGGTCTCATCACTTCATGGGAAATAGATGGGTAAACAGTGGAAACAGTGTCAGACTTTATTTTTCTGGGCTCCAAAATCACTGCAGATGGTGACTGTAGCCATGAAATTAAAAGACGCTTACTCCTTGGAAGGAAAGTTATGACCAACCTAGATAGCATATTGAAAAGGAGAGACATTACTTTGCCAACAAAGGTCCATCTAGTCAAGGCTATGGTTTTTCCTGTGGTCATGTATGGATGTGAGAGTTGGACTGTGAAGAAGGCTGAGCGCCGAAGAATTGATGCTTTTGAACTGTGGTGTTGGAGAAGACTCTTGAGAGTCCCTTGGACTGCCAGGAGATCCAACCAGTACATTCTGAAGGAGATCAGCCCTGGGATTTCTTTGGAAGGAACAATGCTAAAGCTGAAACTCCAGTACTCTGGCCACCTCATGCGAAGAGTTGACTCATTGGAAAAGACTCTGATGCTGGGAGGGATTGGGGGCAAGAGGAGAAGGGGACAACAGAGGATGAGGTGGCTGGATGGCATCACTGACTCGATGGACATGAGTCTTAGTGAACTCAGGGAGTTGGTGATGGACAGGGAGGCCTGGCGTGCTGCAATTCATAGGGTCGCAAAGAGTCGGACACGACTGAGCAACTGATCTGATCTGATGGTGTGGTGTGGTTTAGTTGCTCAGTTTCCGACTCGTTGCAACCCCATGGACTGTAGCCTGCCAGGCTCCTCTGTCCATGGAATTCTCCAGGCAAGAATAATGCAGTGGGTTGCCATTTCCTTCTCCAGGGGGTCTTCCCAATGCAGGGATGGAACCTGGTTCTCCTACACTGCAGGCAGATTCTTTACTGACTGAGCCACCAGGGAAGCCCAACACACGCATATAAATACACTTAAAACTAAGCAAAATGTCCTTTTTTTCCACCTCTGTATCCCTATAGTGTCTGGATCATAGTTAAAAATCAGTGTTTGTAGGACTGAGCTGAATTCATATGAGAACACACACACATGTTATTTGCTCATATGCACAACTGGGGTGTGGCTTGTGAGTAGCTACAAGCTACTTTTATCACACAATAAACCTTGTGAGTCATCAGGCTATAATGGATACTGACTATTTGGCTGGTCTACTCTGCTCCAAAATATTTTTTGTTTATTTGATTTTCTGACAGTGAGAGGATACATGTGCATTGGAAAGAATAGGCATATAAAGAAACTATTAACTCTCTTCTGGAGCTGACAGAGATGGGAAACAGTGTTTGAGGTTGAAAAGATGAGAAAAGACAAGGGAAGATAATTTACCTTGAGTGTTTACCATGTATGTGGCACTTTCTTGATGATGCTTTCAACCACATGCCATACAAATGAGTAAAACAAGACTCAGAATAAGTGGCTACCTTCAGTCAAATAGCCTGAAGTCAGTGGAACTGTGATTTAAACTCAGATTTGCCAACTCCAAAGTGCAGGTTCTTTCCACTATACTATACTATTTCTGTACATGGCCAGTAGTATGGAATAGGCTGGTATGCTGAAGCAGCCCTGATTGAACTGGACACCCTGAGGTAAGGCCCAGAGATTGAAAGACCTAAATAACAATTTTCTTCTTCAGTCCAGTCCATGTTTATGTGATTAGAACCCAGGTGTCCAGTCTCTAACCCAGATCTTTTCATTGTACATACCTGCCATGTTGCCTCATATGTAACCTTATGAAAAAACCCATAATACATTCCCCAGTCTCAAATGTATCTCCATACTTTCTTTCTAGGACCAGAGAATGGCAGTGTGAGTCATCACAGGCAGAGGGTTAATAATTATGCATATGGAAACACCCTCTTGTGTTGTTATTCAGTCAAATTTGACTCACAGGAAGATATTTCACTCACATTATAAATGTTTCCAGTGGTTTTCCCCTCCCTGGTGGCTGGTGCACATTCCCACTCGGTGTGTGGGAGGAGGTGTGGTGGTGCTGAAGCAACAGGAACATCGTAGTCAGATGGACCAGACTTGGAATCTTAGCTCTGCCACTTACAGTCACCTGGAACAAGTAACCTGTTTCTTACTTTGTCAACATGTTGAAGCAGCAGTCATCATTTTTTCTCTCAAGCCCGCTATTTCCCCACGGTTGTGGCCCAGTCTGATAGCCATAGACCGACCACCCAGTTGCCTAAGCCAGAAATCTGAGTCACCATTGACTTCTCCCTCTTTTTCACATACCGATTCGATCATGAGTTTGATCATTTTGCCTTGTGAAATCTCCATTCTCCCTACTCTACCTTAATTCAGGTCACCATCGCTTTTGCCTAGATTATTGCAATAGACACTTATAAATGGCTTCTATGTCTCCAAATTTGTGTCCTCTACTCTATTTTCTTTTTATTTACTTTAATATTTATTTTGGGGATATGCTGGGTCTTCATTGCTGCCCACAGGCTTTCTCCAGTTGCAGCAAGCAGGGGCTACTCTCTAGTTGCGGAACATGGGCTTCTCACTGCAGTGGCTTCTCTTGTTGCAGAGCATGGGCTCTAGGGTGTTCAAGCTCAGCAGCTGTGGTGCATGTGCTTAGCTGCCCTGTGGCATGTGGAAACTTCCTGGACCAGGGATCAAGCCCGTCTCCTGCACTGGCCGGTGGATTCTTAACCACTGGACCACCAGGGAAGTCTCTAATCTATTTTCTATACAGTGGGTAGAGTGATCTTCTGTAAAAATCAGACCTACTAATCCCACTGACCAGTTTAAAAGCTCTAATGGCTTTCCCTCACCCATAAAGTTAAATGCAGAGTCTTTGATATTGATTATAAAGCCCTTCCTGACTTTGCTTCTGCCCTGGCTGTCATTCCTTCCCAACCCTGTCTACTCTGCCTCAGACAAAACTGTCTCTTAGTTCTTCAGACACATATTTTCTCTTGCCCCTAGCTTGTCGCACATTCCATTCCTGCTGCCTGGAGCACACTTTCCCTAACTACCCACTTCGTGCCCCTCCACCCAATTTACCTAGCTAAGTTCTAGCCATTTTTCATGTCTCCATTTAGGTATCATTTCCCCTAAAAAAATATTGCCCAACCCCTAAGTTTAATTAAGATGCCCTGATTTTTGCTCCTATATAACACACTGTGCTTCCACCTAAAATTCTAATTGCCTATTTTCTCATCTGCCTCCACCAATAGTCTGAACTTAAGGGCAGAGATAATATCTTGTTTACCATAGAACATACTATCTCATACATAGAAGTGTTCAATAAATATGTGATCAACTGAATGAATTAATGAATTGTTCTATGCTCTCACTGCCTAGACTCCTGGCTCTGTACCCTAGATTTTAGGATCTGTTTCTAGCCCTCTTTTCTGATTTAGGTGCCCTATTCTCTTCTTGTCCCCAGGTCTCTTAAGACTTTCAATCCTGAATATTCTTGTCAACACCCTCTGCAGTTCCATTTAGGATATTCCAGGGAATTGGAATATCCAAGGAATTAGGATATTCCAAGGAATCCAGGGTAACTGGGCTGGTCAACCCTGACCACAACTCAACACTTGCCCAGAGAGACTCAGATAATAACAACAGTTACCATAAATGAGTGCCTACTATATGCCAATCCTTGCAAATATAGCAGATATTAGCCTCATTTTATTGATGAAAAAAATGGTCCTCTGTTCATTGTTGTTGTTCAGTCGCTAAGTTGTGTCTGACTCTTTGCCACCCATGGACTACAGCACGCCAGGCTTCCCTGTCCTTCACTATCTCCCAGAGTTTGCTCAAACTCATGTCCATTGAGTCAGTGATGCTAACTAACCATCTCATTCTCTACCACCCTCTTCTCCTTTTGCCTTCAGTCTTTCCCAGCATCAGGGTCTTTTCCAATGAGTTGGCTTTTCACATTAGGTGGCCAAAGTATTGGACAGTCAGCTTCAACATCAATCTTTCCAATGAATATTCAGGGTTGATTTCCTTTAGGATTACTGGTTTGATCTCCTTGCAATCCAAGGGACTCTCAAGAGTCTTCTCCAGCACCACAATTCAAAAGCATCAATTCTTTGGTGCTCAGCCTTCTTTTGGTCCAACTCTCTGATCTATACATGAATACAGAAAAAGCTTTGACTATATGGACCTTTGTTGGCAAAGTAATGTCTCTGCTTTTTAATATGCTCTCTAGGTTTGTCATAGCTTTCCTTTAAAGGAGCAAGTGTCTTTTAATTTTATGGCTGCAGTCACCATCCACAGTGATTTTGGAGCCCAAGAAAATAAAACCTGTTACTGCTTCCACTTCTTCCCCATTTACTCAGGATTTGAACCCAGATCTGTCTTGTTCCAAAGCTTTCTGTACAACAGATCATTTAAACTGTTATTCTTTTATGGTAATCTCTTACTGTATCAGATTTGACAGAAAAATACATGTGTTGGTGGGCTTCCCTAGTGGCTCAGTGGTTAAGAATCTGCCTGCCAGTGCAAGAGATGTGGGTTTGATCTCTGGGTTGGGAAGATCCCCTGGAGAAGGGAATGGCAACCCACTCCAGTATTCTTGCCTGGAGAATCCCATGGACAGAGGAGCCTGGCGGGCTACAGTCCATGGAGTTGCAAAGGGATGGACATGACTGAGTACAAATGCAACATTGGGAAGAGAGAAAGACATCTGTAGTACTGAGGCACAACCCCTTGGTAGGGTAGTTTGGTGCTATCTTTTTTGCAAATTATTTTTTATTGATGTATATTTGCTTTATATTGTTGTAATAGTTTCTGCTGGACAACAATGTGAATCAGCTAAATGTACACATACATCCTCTCTTTTGGATTCCCTTCCATTTAGATCACCACAGAGGATTGAGTTCCCTGTGTTATACAGTAGACTCTCATTAATTTTCTATTGTATACACAGTAGTGTATATATGTCAGCTACAATCTCCAAGTTCATCCCACTTTCCCACCCCGTCCCCGTATCCATATGTCCTTTCTCTGTCTGTCTTCTTTTCTGCTTTGCAAATAAGTTCACGTGTAACATTTGTCTAGATTCCACATGTAAGCAATATTATACAATATTTGTTTTTCTTTTTCTGACGTACTTCACTTTGTTTGACAGTTTCCAGGTCCATCCACATCTCTGTAAATTGTACAGTTTTCATGGTTGAGTAATAGGCGTTATTTAATAAAACTACATGTGCATTTATCTCTTGAGCCAGAAATATCAATTCTTCTAAGAATTTCCCCTGAAGATACATCTACAACATTATAAAAACATAGATGAACAAAATTATTTGTTGTTACATTGTTTGTAATGCAAAATACTGGAAACAACATAAATACCTACATGTAGGAGAAAGTGTAGAATAAACTATGGAAGAATAAACTATAGACATGGTTCTCAAACATTTTGGTAACAGGTCCCCTTTACTCCCTTATAAATTATGGAAGACTGCAGAAATCTTTTGTCTGTGTGGATACCTGTTAATATTTATCATCTTAGAAATTAAAACTGAGAAAATAATGTAAAGAATTATTCATTTATTTAAAATAATAGTGAACTCATTATATGTTAACATAAGCAACTTATTTTAGTGAAAAAATAATTGTATTTTTCACAACAAAAATATATTATGAAAACTGGCATTATTTACATTTTTGTAAATTCCACCCCTGCCCCCAACCAGAGTACCCATCCCCCTGCAGTGGAAGCTCAGAGTCCTAACCACTAGACTGCCAGGGAATTCCCTTTAAATCTCTTTAAAGTCAGTCAATTAGAAGACAGCAGGATTATCATATCTACTTCTGCACTCAATCTCTTGGGATATGTTGAGTTGCTGTATGTGAAGAAAATCTGTCCTTAAAGGATACATAATTAGAAAAGTGAGGAGTACATTAACAGTCATTTCAGATAATAGTGGATATTTTCTTTGACACTACTTTAAAACTTGACAAGTGGTAATTTCTTTATATAATATATACATATATATATATATACATATACATATATATGTATGAAAAGTGAAAGTGTTTGTCGCTCAGTTGTGTCTGATTCTTCGGGAGCCCATGGACTGTAGCCTGCCAGGCTCCTCTGTCCACAGAATTCTCCAGGCAAGAATACTAGAGTGGGTAGCCATTCCCTTCTCCAGGGGATCCTCCCAACCCAGCAATTGAACCCGAGTCCCCTGCATTGCAGGGAGATTTTTTATCATCTAGTCACCAGGGAAGCCCATTCATGTGAAGAAAAAATATTTATATATACATATATATATATATGTATATTTTTTATTTTGTTGCATCAGGTCTTAGTTGCGGCATGCAGGATCTTACAGTTGTAGCATGTGGGATTTAGTTCCCTGACCAGGGATCAAACCTGGGCTCTCTGCATTGGGAGCCTGAAGTCTTAGCCACTGGACCACCAGCAAAGTCCTGACACTACAATATAGGATCTGAAACCATATCAATTAATTTTTTGCATGCGTTTCCTTTAAAATATTTTGGTCTATATTACATTTTAAAGGGATATTTTACCCACATATATATTTGTAAAATCATGCATTGGTCATCTGAAAAAAAATACTAGGATGCTGAGTTATGTAGACCTTCCAAATGTTGACGTATTTCATTACACAATTAAAACAAAAAACTCCACAACACTTGTTAATAATCACCCATCTCTTCAGAAAAGTTTGGGAAGCTGTCAAGTTTATGTTGGTAGAAAGCTTGAATTCTATCCTTGGCAACAAATACTGCTAGTTCCTTTCCTTGAAGTGACAAGCTCACTTCAGCCATTTTCTAGAAAATGACTGCCAAATTCTCAAGTCTGAATACCAGAGTTAATCTGTTCTTTAAAATAAAAATGAGGTTCAAGTAAAAGTGGAGTGTGTGTGTTTGTGAATTCTCTAGCTCTACTTACTGAGAGAGTCTAGAAGCAATGGCATCATAGTGGCAGTGAGCACACCTACCACCTAGATCTTAATTTCTAAATACCTTCCTTCACTAAATAGAACTAAGGCTTTTAGAGGAAATGGGTGTTTCCAGGGCTGGGACTAGGAAAGCGCAAGGCCAGCCTGGGATATAGTGCCAGAAAGTAAAGTAAATGCCTAGAAGATGATGGAAAGATGATAAATGAACACAGAAGCCAACCAAATCTGAAACAATTTTTCCATCAAAAGAAATAATGAAGGTAATGATTATAAAATTCATAGAATAAAATAAAAATTGATGAGTTTATTCTGATATAAATCAACAAGTTGTTTGATAAATGGGGGAGAAGCAAAAAGCTCGCCCATAGCGTAGGGAGGCAAAAAAAAAAATGTATTGGGAATGATAATGATGGAATTAGAAATTTGGCAACAATAAAATCAATAACTATTTCAAGCAAGAGTTATCAACACATGTTAAAATTTGTAATCTCTCTAAAAGATATTTATTAATTACAAAGAGCAAAATAGTTACTGACACTGGATAAACCTGGCAGAAACCATCTTAATCAATCAAGTGATCATCATTAGTCATCAGTTCAGTTGCTCAGTTATGTCTGATGACTCTTTGAGACCCCATGGACTGCAACATGCCAGGCTTCCCTGTCCATCACCAACTCCCAAGCTTGCTCAAACTCATGGCCATCAAGTTGGTGATGCCATCCAACCATCTCACCCTCTGAGGTTCCCTTCTCCTCCTGCCTTCAATCTTTCCCAGCATCAGGGTCTTTCCAGTGACTCAGTTCTTTGTATCAGGTGGCCAAAGTATTGGAGCTTCAGCTTCAGCATCAGTCCTTCCAATGAATATTCAGGATTGATTTCCTTTAGGATTGACTGGTTTGATCTCCTTGCTCTCCAAGGGACTCTCAAGAGTCTTCTCCAACACGACAGTTCAAAAGCATCAATTCTTTGGCACTCAGCTTTCTTTATGGTCCAACTCTCACATCCATACATGACTACTGGAAAAACCATATCTTTAACTAGATGGACCTTTGTCAGCAAAGTAATGTCTGCTTTTTAATATGCTCTCTAGTTTGGTCATAGCTTTTCTTCCAAGGAGCAAGCGTCTTTTAATTTCATGGCTGCATCACTCTCTGCAGTGATTTTGGAGCCCAAGAAAATAAAGTCACTGCTGCCATTGTTTCCCCATCTATTTGCCATGAAGTGATGGGACCAGATGCCATGATCTTTGTTTTCTGTATTTTGAGCTTTAAGTCAGCGTTTTCACTCTTTCACTTTCATCAAGAGGCTCTTCAGTTCCTCTTCACTTTCTGCCATAAGGGTGGTATCATCTGCATATCTGAGGTTATTGATATTTCCCCCTGCAATCTTGATTCCAATTTGTGCTTCATCTACCCTAGCATTTCCCATGATGTACTCTGCATATAAGTTAAATAAGTGGGGTGACAATATAGTCTTGACGTACTCCTTTCCCAGTTTTGAACCAGTTTCTTGTTCCATGTCTGGTTCTCACTGTTGCTTCTTGACCTGCATATAGATTTCTTAGGAGGGTAAGGTAGTAAGTGAACAAAACTGCTATTACTACCAGTGATGGGATGTACAGTTAGCATATGACTTCTGATATGATGCATTGAGAAGGACACAACATCAATTCTATAGTATTCCTGCCAAAAATGCATAATTTGAATCTAATCAAGAAGAAATAGCAAGCTAAAATTGAGGGATATTTTACAAAATAAATGGCATATATTCTGTAAAAATGTCAAGATCATAAAAAACAAAGACTGATAAATAGTTTCAGATGAAAGAATATTAAAAAAAAATTGACACTAATTATAATGTGTTATCCTGCACTGAATCCTGGGCCAGAAAAAAATATTTTATTTTTCTGTAAAGAATACTAGTGGGACAACTGGCAAAATTTGAACAGAGTCATAGATTAAGTCACAGTGCTGTATCAATATTTTCTGATTTTGATAATTGTACTGTGATATCTGTACTATTTTGGGGAAATACACTTAAAATATTTAGGAATAAATGGATCAGAAAATAATTATAATACTTTCTTTAAATATATTTATATCTATCTCTCTGTAGAGACAGAAGAAAGAGTGAGAAAGGAGCACGCATGCACAGAAGAAAGGTAGAATAAAGCAAATGTGGTTAGATATGGGAGTCCTGGATTGAGAGGATCCCCTGGAGGAAGGTATAGCAACCCACTCCAGTATTCTTGCCTGGACAATCCCATGGACAGAGAAGCCTTGCAGGCCACAGTTCATAGGGTTGCAAAGAGTCAGACATGACTAAAGTGACTTAGCACCCACCCACAATAAAATGTATAGAACCAAAACCCAAGGTAGGGACCTGTGGTTCAGTGGTTAAGATTTCATGCTCCCAATGCATGGAGCCAGGGTTCGATTCCTGGTCAGGAAATTAGATCCCACATGCTGCCCCTAAAAGACCCCATATTCTACTAGGGCTTCCCAGATGGCCTTAGTGGTAAAGAACCCACCTGCTAATGCAGGAGACATAAGAGACCCAGGTTCGATTCCTGGGTCGGGAAGACCCCCTGAAGGAGGGCATGGGAACCCACTCGAGTAATCTTGCCTGGAGTATCCCCATGGACAGAGGAGCCTGGCTGGGTACAGCCCATGGGGTCGCAAAGAGTCGGACAAGACTGAGCAACAAAGCACAGCACAGCACAAGGGTGAAAGATATATGGGTTTTTTTTTTTTTGGTAGTATTTTTGCAACTTTTCTTTAAATATGAAATTATTTCAAAACAGAAAGTTAAAAAAATCTCATAAACATACATTTTGTATTACTTGTTCTAAATATTATATGTTTCAGAAATATATAGAAAAATGATTGGCATCATCAATGGTCTTTTTTACTTAACACTTCACTTGATATTGAATCACAAGCAGTATTAAATATCTTTTAAAACTCTTCAAAAATGCAATTAGTAGATGCACAATATTTGTATTGAGATTCTGTAATTCATTTAAGGTTTTCCTTACATTTTTGTGTCATAAACCTAAAACCATAAAAGATGTGTCAAAACATCTTTTTGCACCTATCTTTCTTCACATATTTGATTACTTCCTTAATGTAGTTATTCGGAAAGTGGGAACTGCTTTCTTCCTTTTGAAATGACTCAAGTGACCTAACCAACTCCCAAATGTTCCCAATTTTTCTTTTTGTGTTGCTTTACTGACCTGACTTCTGGTTTCCTCTAGGGCTCTCCTGTTTGGTAACAAGTAAATTTTGTTTGAATAACAAGTGAATTTTGGTTTGAACCCTGGCTGTGATTGGTCAGAGGGGTTGGGGAGACCATAGGTAGCAACAGCAAGCTGGGCTGCAGGGCAATCACCTGTTGAAGGAGAGTCTTACTCTTTAGTGGACCCTGGAAGTTAACAGGAAAGGCCTAAAAAGTAATTGAGTGGGTAGGTTGCATTAGTCTTGTGCACATCAGGCTAAACCACTGTTTAGTTCAGCTTAACATCCCCTGATGTACAAGCTGGATTTAAAAAAGACAGAGGAACCCGAGATTAAATTGCCAACATCCTTTGGATCATAGACAAAGCAAGGGAATTCCAGAAAAATATCTAGTTCTGCTTCATTGACTATGCTAAAGCCTTTGACTGTGTGGATCACAGCAAACTGTGGAAAATACTGAAAGAGATGGGAATACCAGACTACCTTATCTGTCTTCTGAGAAATCTGTATACAGGACAAGAAGCAACAGTTAGAACCGGACATGGAACAATGGACTGGTTCAAAATTGGGAAAGGAGTATGTCAAGGCTGTATATTGTCACCCTGCTTATTTAACTTAAATGCAAAGTACATCATGCAAAATGCCAGGCTGGATGACTCACAAGCTGGAATCAAGATTGCCGGGAGAAATATCAACAACTTCAGATATGCAGATGATACCACTGTAATGGCAGAAAGTGAAGAGAAACTAAAGAACCTCTTGATGGTGAGGTGAATGAAAAAGCTGGCTTAAAACTCAACTTTAAAAAAACTAAGATAATGGCATCTGGTCCCATCACTTCATGGCAAATAGAAGGGCAAAAAGTAGAAACAGTAACAGATTTTATTTTCTTGGGCTCCAAAATCACTGCAGGCAGTGACTGCAGCCATGAAATTAAAAAGACGCTTGCTCGTTGGAAGAAAAAGTATGACAAACCTAGACAGCATATTAAAAAGCAGAGACATCACTTTGCAGTCCATGTAGTCAAAGTTACGGTTTTTCCAGTAGTCATGTATGGATGTGAGAGTTAGCTGAAAGTGTCCAATTCTTTGGGACCCCATGGACTGTAGCCTGCCAGGCTCCTTTGCCCATGGAATTCTCCAGGCAAGAACACTGGAGTGGGTTGCCATTCCCTTCTCCAGGGGATCTTCCCAACCCAGGGACTGAACCTGGTCTCCTGCATTGCAGGCAGATTCTTTACCATATGAGCCACCAGGGAAGCTGGTGCCAAAGAACTGCTGCTTTTCAACTGCGGTAATGGAGAAGACGATTGAGAGTCCCTTGGACATCAAGGAGATCAAACTAGTCAATCCTAAAGGAAATCAACCCTGAATCTTTGGAAGGTCTGATGCTGAAGCTGAAGCTCCAATACTTTGGCCACCTGATGGGAAGAGCTGATCATTGGAAAAGAACCTGATGCTGGGAAAGATTGAAGGCAGGAGGAGAAGGGGATGACAGTGGATGAGACGGTTGGATGGCAACACTGACTCAATGACGTGAGTTTGAGTAAACTCTGGGAGATAGTGAAGGACAGAGAAGCCTGGTGTGCTGCAGTTCTTGGGATCACAGATTCGGACATGACTGAACAGAACAATAATATCCCCTGAGGCGTACTCTGTGTTTAGACTGGTTGTGGGAACACAGAAATGAATGAAACATTCACAATCTGATAGGGAAAACATACAAGCAAACAGATATTGACAGGGTAGTAATGAGTACTTAGGAGAAGGCAATGGCACCCCACTCCAGCACTCTTGCCTGGAAAATCCCATGGATGGAGGAGCCTGATGGGCTGCAGTCCATGGGGTTGCTGAGAGTCGGATACGACTGAGAGACTTCACTTTCACTTTTCACTTTCATGCATTGAAGAAGGAAATGGCAACCCACTCCAGTGTTCTTGCCTGGAGAATCCCAGGGATGGGGGAGCCTGGTGGGCTGCCGTCTATGGGGTCGCACAGAGTCGGACACGACTGAAGCGACTTAGTAGTAGTAGTAATGAGTACTTATAAATTGGAAAGCACAACGATTATCAAAGACATGGAAGAGATTTTGTGCTGAGCAATCCGAGAACCATGAAGTTCCAGATGTTCAAGCTGGTTTTAGAAAAGGCAGAGGAACCAGAGATCAAATTGCCAACATCCACTGGATCATTGAAAAAGCAAGAGAGTTCCAGAAAAACATCTATTTCTGCTTTATTGACTATGCCAAAGCCTTTGACTGTGTGGATCACAATAAACTGTGGAAAATTCTGAAAGAGATGGGAATACCAGACCACCTGACCTGCCTCTTGAGAAACCTGTATGCAGTTAGAACTGGACATGGAACAATAGACTGGTTCCAAATAGGAAAAGGAGTATGTCAAGGCTGTATATTGTCACCCTGCTTATTTAACTTATATGCAGACTGGTTCCAAATAGGAAAAGGAGTACGCCAAGGCTGTATATTGTCACCTTGCTTATTTAACTTATATGCAGAATACATCATGAGAAACGCTGGACTGGAAGAAGCACAAGCTGGAATCAAGATTGCTGGGAGAAATATCAATAAACTCAGATATGCAGATGACACCACCCTTATGGCAGAAAGTGAAGAGGAACTAAAAAGCCTCTTGATGAAAGGGAAAGAGGAGAGTGAAAAAGTTGGCTTAAAATTCAACATTCAGAAAACTAAGATCATGGCATCTGGTCCCATCACTTCATGGGAAATAGATGGGGAAACAGTGGAAACAGTGTCAGACTTTATTTTTCTGGGCTCCAAAATCACTGCAGATGGTGACTGCAGCCAAGAAATTAAAAGACGCTTATTCCTTGGAAGGAAAGTTATGACCAACCTAGATAGCACATTCAAAAGCAGAGACATTACTTTGCCAACAAAGGTCCATCTAGTCAAGGCTATGGTTTTTCCAGTGGTCATGAATGGATGTGAGAGTTGGACTGTGAAGAAAGCTGAGTGCCAAAGAATTGATGCTTTTAAACTGTGGTGTTGGAGAAGACTCTTGAGAGTCCCTTGGACTGCCAGGAGATCCAACCAGTCCATTCTAAAGGATATCAGGCCTGGGTGTTCATTGGAAGGACTGATACTAAAGCTGAAACTTCAATACTTTGGCCACCTCATGTGAAGAGTTGACTCATTGGAAAAGACCCTGATGCTGGGAGGGATTGGAGGCAGGAGGAGAAGGGGACGACAGAGGATTAGATGGCTGGATGGCATCACCGACTCGATGGACAGGAGTTTGAGTAAACTCTGGGAGTTGGTGATGGACAGGGAGGCCTGATGTGCTGCGATTCATGGAGTCACAAAAAGTCGGACATGACTGAATGACTGAACTGAACTGATACAGTAATATTCCTGTACCCAAATATACTACTAATTCCTCCTTCTTCCTTCCCTTCTTTCTTTGTATTCAGTGCATCTACAGAAGTGGAATTGGAGAGAAGGAGAGAAAATCAATTATTATGTAACAGATAGAGGGACTTCCCCAGTGTTTCAGTGGTTATGACTCCACGCTTCCAATGCAGAGGGTGTGGGTTTGATCCTTGCTCAGGGAATGAAGATTCCTCATGCCACATGGTGAAAAAATTAAAGTTAAAAAAAAAAAGAAGTATAATTTATCGGGCGTAGTGACCAGTTGTCCAGGATAGAGACACAAAAGTTAATGATGATTCCTATGCCATTCACCAAGCCAGAAAATGAATAACTTTGCTCTGAATTTTCTTTTCTCAGCCTATAATTGACAAATAAAAGGACTGAGTTTTAAAGAACAAATTTTAAGGAGCAAGGAAAATTTTGTTTGGGGTGCTATACTTTAAACTCACTTGAAGAAACCATTCTTAGAAATATGCGCTTTCTATAGGATGAGTGAGTGAAGTCGCTCAGTCGTGTCCGACTCTTTGCGACCCCATGGACTATAGCCTACCAGGCTCCTCTGTACATGGGATTTTCCAGGCAACAGTACTGGAGTCGATTGCCATTTCTTTCTCCAGTGGATCTTCCCGACCCAGGGATCGAACCCAGGTCTCCCACATTGTAGACAGATGCTTTACTGTCTGAGCCACCAGGGAATTCCTTCTATAGGATATACATGGTCTAAAAGTGAAAGTGTGTTTACCAGGCTGGGAATAAGGAGGTGTATTACTGTCACTGGATAGGAGTGGAAATCAATAGAAAAATTGAGGGTAGGGTAACCAAATCAATTGACAGCAGGTCAATGTGGATTAAAATGAAAGAGATTTACAGTAGAGGATAACAGATGAAAGACATTTCAGAAGCAGAGAGCAGATTGGGTAGGAAGTATTGAAACCATGGAATAAAAGCATAGATGAAAGGATCTAAAATGGACTACTATAATCAGAGAAATGGTAGTGATGATCAAGGCAGCCTCTTTGAGCAACATAATTTGAATATAAGGGGAGAAAGTGTGAAGCAAGAGGAAATTGGTCCTGGGAACAAATGAATCATCTTCACGTAGTAGCTACACCCTGTGCAGCATGATTATTCATAAACAAATGCAGATTTCCTGCTGGTGGTAGTGAACTAGGCTTGAAAAGCACAGTGCTAATGTTAGGTTGCCAAACTAATCTTAATTAAACAGCCCATTTCTCTAGATCGAAAAGTTTTAGCAACTGTTGTAGCCTTACAGCATTTTCAGACTATTGCATAAAGGACTGTTAGAGCACCAGATGATACTTGAAGCAGGAATTTCAGGGTCTAATTCCAACTTTTCCTTACACTGGATGTATTTCACATGTAAAATGGTGATAGTGTAGTACTTAATTCATAGAACTGTTGTGAGAATGAATCATATTTTCCTTCTGAGCCCCAGTTTCTCTTGTTATAAAAAGGGGATAGTGACTTTTTTTGCAATGTGACTCAGAAGTAGGTGGCAAAGGCACATGCTGGAACAGCTTTCATTGATTGGAAGAGAGCTGTTAGGTTATATTTTCTCTGAGGTGGCTGCTCAATTATTATTTGAAAGTTCCCAGAGACCTTATATAATTTTCTCATTAAGATTTATTATTATTAGGACATAACCTAAGGTAAGGTGAGATTGCCTTGTAATTCTTTTTTCATACAGAAAAATATACTGGTTCTATGCTGATATCTGCCATGCAACAGAATGTCATAGGATCCAGTATACTGGCTCTATTAGCCTTCCGTGGAGGGATGTTATATAAATTCAACAGTGAAATTTAGGGAGATTTTACCCAGTCCAAGAATATTACACCTTTTTTTCATACACCCAAGGAAGACTGCAAGGGTGTTTTGGAACCAACCATAGTAGGAACTAACATTTATTGAGTATCTTTCATGGGCCAGTTCCTTTACATAAATTCTGTCTTATCTTCACAACAACCAGCAAGGTAGGCATCAGAAAACCAAGGTTCTGAAACATTATATAATTCGCCCATGGTCATAAAGTTACCCACGACAGAACTGCAATGGGCTGTATCAGGACCTGTCTGCCGTCAAAGTCCCTACTTGTTCCACTACACCACTTTATGACAAAATGGTCTATTTGGAAAAAGTGGGGACCAGAGGATTTAAAGAATTTCTCAGTTTCCCTATTTTCCCTCTGACAGTCTTTTCGTTGGTTTTGTTTTTGGTTCTGATGTTTGCACTCTAGAGTTTGAGTGGGCTCGAATGTGGGGTGTCTGTAAACAGAACAATTCCACAGCCCCTCCACAGTCCCGGCTATGTAACAATTTCCTTCCTGCAAAACCTCACCTGGGATTTGGCAGGACTTGCGGGAGGAAGAGTAGAGATGGAGGCAGGGGAGTAGGTTAGTTAGAATAAATGGATAGTTCTTCTCTTACCTTTAAGTTACTTATGAATTTCCGGACAACTCATTGGTTAACTCTTCTCTTGCCCGGGATATTATTACTATTTTCTATTTTGGGGGACGTTAGGGGTTACGGGTTTGGAATCTGAAGGAAATTCCTCATATGATCTGCCACTAGACCCCAAATAAGTTAAGGTCAAAGACAATTCCTTCGTCTGTTTTGGGAGAGGACTCGGTGGGGGGTGGGGTGGGGGGTGGGGTGGTGGGAGGGAGGTTGATTCTGGGTCACTTCTTATATCCAGACACACTGAAGGGATTAGGAGGGATGCCCCTTGAATCACGAGAGATGAAAACAAGAAGACCGCCTCACATTCCCGCTCTCAGGTGAAGGTCCGAGTGCCAGGACTGTTCACGTACCTTCTGGAGAGAAGGAAAAGGTGCAAAGATGCTCAGGGCCTGAAGATTGGGAAGTGGGGAGGGGACCCATCAAGCTCGGTGGGGACCGAGGGGCTTCCGGCTCCCGGGAGGCGTCGTCGGGGGCGGGCAGGGGACCTGAGGGCGGCGCAGGGAGCACTCAGCCCCCGCCAACCCCAGGCCGCGCTCCCTCGCGTTCCCTACCGCTCGTGCCCTGGCGGCCGCCGCAGTCCCGGCGCCGTAGCCGGGCGTGGGGTCCAGGGGGCGCTGTGGCCCAGCGGCGCCGGCGGCAGGAGCGGCCACGGCGACGCTGGAGGCTTCGCGGAGGATCCCCGCCTGCAGCACCTCGGTCGTCCCGCCGCAGCCTTGCGCCCCCGGCCCGGCTCAGCGGCGCTCCTGCGGGATCCGCGTGGCTGCGGCGGCCCGGGAGCCCGATGCGGTCTGGCGGGCGCCGGGCCTCAGCAACAGCGGCGACCTCAGCCCCTGCAGGAGTGGGAGGCTTCGCGGCGGCGCCTGGGGCCCGGCCGGTGCCCTCCGGAGGAGGCTGTCGGCTCAGGGACGACCCCCCCGGCCATGCTGAGGCGGCAGCGGCCGCTGCTCGAGGTGAGTGTGGCGCGGCGCGGTCCCGGGCTCGCTGGCCTTCGGCCGCCCAGGAGGGCCCTGGCGGCAAGTCCTCGGGCCGGGCGGACGGGGCGTCCTGCCGCGGCGGCCGCCTCCCAACCCCGCGGCTGGGGCGAGGGGTGGGGGGTGGCTCAGACCTTCCTCCTCGCGTCCCCCGAGAAGCTGGAAGCGCGTGGGGGGCGACTAGGCCCCGCGACGCCGGGAAGCCCTCGCTCCGGCCTGGGCAGCGGGGCGGCCGGGTGTGTGAAGCCGGGGGCTGGCAGGGTCGCTGGCCACCTTTGGATTGGCCGCGGGCCTGGGAAAGCGCAGCCTCTTCAGGGCCCGGCACGTACATCCCGGAGGGAGGCAGAGGACGCCTGTTTGCGAACAGCCTAGGCTTTTCCGCGCCCGGTGCTGAGTCCCGCAGAGTCCCGGGGGGAGGGGCGGGAGGGCAGGGTGAGAGAACCGGCGCCGAAAGTGCGGGGCCCCGAAAGCCCTTGGAACTCCTGGAGTGTCATTCCCCCACCTGACTGGGCTGAAAACAACCGCTTGCGTCTTATTTGAGGTGAAATTTCATGGGAGCTCAGCTCTGCCTTCTGTTACATTTTGCTCCTAAGCGTGGTCTGCCTTGGAGAAAGCCCTATTCCAGCTTTGAGATGTTAAGTTTCCTAGATAAATACTCACAATTAGAAAAACATCGTGTGTATTTTTTTTTAAACAAAGGTCTGGTCCCCCATCCCCACCCCTGCCATAAGAGAGTGTAAATATTTTAATGCCTCAGTCCTCGTTACAAAATTGTCTCCCTAAATAGATCCATAGGATGAATGACAAGAGGATTTTAAAGTCATGCTAACTATCTTAATAACATACCTGATAGAAATAGGACATATTCTAAATTTTAGTAGGTAAATGATTTGTCCTAGTATTAATGTAAAAAGAAAAGTTAGTGATCATGATTTGATACCGTAGTCAGATATTTGAGTATTTATAGTTAATGATAAACGTGGTTCGGATTATTCTTGTTTTCTATTATGCATGTGAAGGTTGTAGAATTAATTGCTTATAAAACTTATAATCCTGAAAAAAATATGCTTATTGTAGAAAATTCAGAAAGTACACAGAGGTGCGTGCCAACCCTCAGTAAATATTTAATAATGGGGGAAAATTCAGCCATAATCTGACAGAACATTTTGATGGCCATTTAAAGTTTAAAAATGGGCTTGTATTACTGGTGATTTTTAAGTGATAATTTCTGTGTTAGGTTCAGAGTTAACTGTTCCATTTTACTGTTGAACAACCAGTTATTTGTATTAGACCTATAAAAATGTTTTACTAAATTACATTGCAGTCATAGTCGATTTCCTCAATTAAAACAGAATTTAACATAGGTAACTACCTAAAAGACCACTAATTTACCTCCTGTGCAGTGTGTGAAGCTCCAGGTGGTAGGACGTTTTGTGTGTGAAATGCTTTTGGGGGCCCTATCCTGTTAGATGCCATAGTCTAGTACTGTTTTTGGAAGATTTTTGCTTAAATATAACTGTAAAAAAATGGCCTTCATTAAAACATTTTGGGGAGGTAGATTAAGTTTAAACAAATCTAATTCAGTTCTTAATGTTTCTCTAAAGACTGCCAACATTAGAATCAGCTAAGAGTGCTTATTAAAATATGCAGATTGCTGGCCCCTTGAATCAGAATTTTTAGAGTTGGTGATGATCCAAGAGCTTCATTTTTATCAAGCTAGTCAGTTCTTAGTCCTTCTAAAGTTTAAGTATCACTGGTAAAATTAATTAACCTTGTCAAGCTAAATGAAGGTATCTGTTTTCTAGCAAATCTATAAGTCTTAAGTGGCAGTACAGTCATTTCTCATAGCAACAGATCATTTATTATCTCATACATGATGTGGTGTTATACTCTTAGAAAAATAATATTTTGAGGGACAGCTGATTCAATCAAACACATTTTTGAGAGCCTTTTCTGGTAGCTGTGGTATTACAGTAGGATACCTGCCTACTTACCTTGGCTCTTAATCTTGGATTTCAGTGTCATTGTCTGTAAAATACAGATAGTTATTATATTTATGCAAGGCTTTTAGGGTAAATACATTTGGAAAAGTTTTGTAATCTGTAAAGATCTTTATAAAATTTTAGTTACCAATATTAAGTGTGAGGTCCTGTCTTTGGTGTTCTAAGAACCAGGAAATGACCAAGGTCTCTGCGAGCAACTAGGTAATTGTGGAAGCAGGACGTGTTTAATTAAATGTTATAAGGCAGAACCAGACAAGTGTAATCGAGGGGAACATGCTGGATCTCTCTTTAAAGCTTCTATGTTTAATCCAGTAGCTTGCTCTTTACAGATAGTAATAATTTTTATATATGTTCATTCCTTCTTCTGTTTCCTGATTCAGTGTTTTATTTTTTAAGGAAAAAATCGTATATGTTACTTGTGAGGAATAATTTTACATTAGCTCCTTTAGAAAGATGGTATGTGTGTGTGGGAGGCTCAAGAGGCAGGGAATATATATTACATGATTCTTTGGTGTGTTTATGAGTGAGTGAGTGATAGTCGCTCAGTCGTGTCTGACTCTTTGCAACCCCATGGACTGTAGGCTGCCAGGCTCCTTTGTCCATGGAGTTCTCCAGGCAACAATATTCAAGTGGGTTGCCATTTCCTTCTTCAAAAAAAAAAAAGAAGATGTGAGTGGAGTTGATCCCATTTCTTCCTCTGTTACATTCCATTCAATAAACTTTTATTTGGCACTTTTCTTGTACTTGCCACAGACTAGTAGCACAGGCACTGCTGCTGCTGCTAAGTCGCTTCAGTCGTGTCCGACTCTGTGCGACCCCATAGATGGCAGCCCACCAGGCGCCCCCGTCCCTGGGATTCTCCAGGCAAGATTATTTAAAAGATAACTGCTTGAATTTCAACTTAAATTCTCATGTTCCTAAATGGTGTGTTTTCTGGTTGTTAATTGCATGATGTGGTGCAGAGCATGGAGTCAGATGTGAGTATGAATCCTTTCTGCAGTGTTACCTACACCCTAGAGCAATGTGACATTTAGATCCTGAGTTTTTTCTTAGGTGCTGTTGGGGTAATAGTACCCCTTAGTACTCAGGCATTCCATGAGATAAAAGTAATCAAAAGCAGTTAGTTCAGTGTCTGTCACTTAGAAGGTGTTTAATAAATATTTAATTCCATTCCTTATTTTGGGGAAAACAAGAACAAAACCAGGCATTGGAATTTCTGTGTGACTTAAAACTTGGTAGCTTTAATTTTTTAGAGAATGAGTTTACTTTTCGACTTTAAAAACAAATTTTTTTTGATGGAAAACTATTTTGATCTTAACTATTACACATATTTTCCATTTCATTTTTAGCTAACAAATTAACTATTCCCTGTGTTTAGCTAAAAATTGGCCATTACCTGTGAAAATATACACGTTACATTTTCAGAATTTTGTTGATTTTCAGTTATTCATTTTCAGAGTTTTGCATGATCTTTGGCTTTACTTGCATTATATAGAACAGTATTCTTGGTATATAATAATCAGTGAGAGGTACATAGTTGCAGTTATTGAATAGAAATAGTTCTTATACTTAGTTTTCAAAAAGCAGTATCAGTTTATTGACGAATCTTCAAAACGTAGACTTTTCCTTACATACTGCTGTAGATTAGAACTAGATTTTTATAACATGTCAGATATGGGGTCCAGTCTTTTCTTATAACCCATTAACCCTGGACAAGTTTCTTACCCCTTATAAGCCTCAATTTATTCTCCTATAAAATGAAGCTGATAATGCCCACCTTATAGGATTATAGCAAGGATTAAATGATGTAATGTGTAAGTCAGATCTGTAATTCAACCCCATGAGTCCTGGTAAATCAGTGTTACCCTGGAAGTGGGAAATATACTTCTTGTTTACTTCTATTTGAAAGAGCTTGGAAGGTGATTATTTATAGAGTTAACTATAAGAAAATAAAATCAGTATAATCAATATGTAACTATTAGATATTGCTAAATTAGGGAGAAGCTAAAGTATCAGAATTAGTATTTTAATTGTATAGTTAGTGGAATGTCTTACACTTTATAATACTCTCAGTCTTATTTAATAAAATAATTTAAATGTGTGTGTGCATGTGTGTGTGTGCTCAGTCACTAAGTCGTGTCCAAGTTTGTCACTAAGTTTGTGACCCCATGGACTGTAGCCTGCCAAGCTCTTCTGTCCATGGGATATCCCAGGCAAGAATAATAGAGTGGGTTGCCATTTCCCTCTTCAGAGGATCTTCCTGACCCAAGGACTGAACCCGTGTCTCCTGCTTGGGCAGGTGGATTCTGAGCCACATTGTTGTTGCTGAGTTGTTTCCGACTCTGCTGTCCCATGAACTTCAGCATGCCAGGCTTCCCTGTCCATCACTGTTTCCTGGGGTTTGTTCAAACTCCTGTCCGTTGAGTCAGTGATGCAATCCAGCCATCTCATGCTCTGTCATCCCCCTTTCCTCTTGCCCTCAATTTTTCCCAGCATCAGGGTCTTTTCCAGTGAGTCAGCTCTTGGCATCAGGTGGCCAGAGTATTGGAGCTTCAGCTTTAGCGTCAGTCCTTCCAATGAATGTTCAGGGTTGATTTCCTTTAGGATTGACTGGTTTGATCTCCTTGCTGTCCAAGGGACTTGCAGGAGTCTTCTCCAGCACTGCAGTTAGAAAGCATCAGTTCTTTGGCGCTCAGTCTTCTTTATGGTCCAACTCTCACATCCATACATGACTACTGGAATACCATAGTTTTGACTATCTGGACCTTTGTCAGCAAAGTGATGTCTCTGCTTTTTAATATGACATCTAGGTTTGTGATAGCTTTTCTTCCAAGGAGCAAGTGTCTTTTAATTTCGTGGCTGCAGTCACTGTCTGCAGTGATTTTGAAGCCCAAGAAAATAAAATCTGTCACTGTTTGCATTTTCCCCTCTTCTATTTGCCATTAGAGTGGTATCATCTGCATATCTGAAGTTGTTGATATTTCTCCTGGCATTTTTGATTCCAGCTTGTGATTCATCCAGTTCAGCATTTCACATGAGGTACTCTGCATATGAGTTAAATAAACAGGATGACAGTATACAGCCTTGATGTACTCTTTTCCCAGTTTTGAAACTGTCTGTTGTTCCATGTAAGGTTCTAATTCTATCACTGTTTCCATTGGAAGAAAAGCCTCGACAAACCTGGACAGCATATTAAAAAGCAGAGACGTTACTTCACTGACAAAGGTCCATCTAGTCAAAGCTATGGTTTTTCCAATAGTCATATATGGATGTGAGAGTTGGACCATAAAGAAAGCTGAATGCTGAAGAATTGATGCTTTTGAACTGTGGTGTTGGAGAAGACTCTTGAGAGTCCCTTGGACTGCAAGGAGATCCAGCCAGTCAATCCTAAAGGAAATCAGTCCTGAATATTCATTGGAAGGATTGATGCTGAAGCAGAAGCTCCAATTCTTTGGCCTCCTGATACAAAGAACTGACTCATTGGAAAAGACCCTGATGTTGGGAAAGATTGAAGGCAGGAGGAGAAGGAGACAACAGAGGATGAGATGGTTGGATAGCATCACCGACTTGATGGACATAAGTTTGAGCAAGCTCCGGTAATTGGTGATGGACAGGGAAGCCTGCCGTGCTGCAGTCCATGGGGTTGCAAAGAATCGGACATTACTAAGTGACTGAACTGAACTGAAGGTTCTAATTGTTGCTTCTTGACATGAAGACGGGTTTCTCAGGAGACAGGTCAAGTGGTCTGGTATTTGCATCACTCCAAGAATATTCCACAGTTTGTTGTGATCCACACCATGCTAAAGTCATAGTCAATGAAGCAGAACTAGATGTCTTTCTGGAACTTCCTTGCTTTCTTTAGCAAGGAATTTGATCTCTGGTTAGCAATTTGATCTCTGGTTTCTCTGCCTTTTTTAAACCCAGCTTGTATATCTGAAAGTTCTCAGTTGACGTACTGATGAAGCCTAGCTTGAAGGATTTTGAGCGTAATTTTACTGGCATGTGAAATGAACACAATTATTCAGTAGTTTGAACATTCTTTGGCATTACCCTTCTTTGGGATTGGAATGAAACTGACCTTTTCCAGTCCTGTGGCCACTGCTGAGTTTTCCAAATTTACTGCCATAGTGAGTGCGGCATTTTAACAGCATCATCTTTTAGGATTTGAAATAGCTGGAATTCCATCACCTCCCCTAGCTTTGTTTGTAGTAGTTTTTCCTAAGGCCTACTTGACTTCACATTCCAGGATGTCTGGCTCTAGGTGAATGACCACACCCATCGTGGTTATACTGGTCATTAAGACTTTTTTGTATAGTTCTTCTATATATTCTTGCCACATCTTAATATCTTCTGCTTCTATTAGGTCCTTGCCACTTCTGTCCTTTATTGTGTCCTTCCTTGCATGAACTATTCCCATGATATTTCAGATTTTCTTGAAGAGATCTCTAGTCTTTCCCATTCTATTATTTTCCTCTGTTTCTTTGCATTGTTCAGTTAAGACCTTCTTATCTCTCCTTCCTATCTTCTGGAACTCTGCATTCAATTGGGTATATCTTTCCCTTTCTCCCTTTCTTTTCACTTCTCTTCTTTCCTTAGCATATTTGTAAAGCCTCTTCAGGCAATCACTTTGCCTTCTTGCATTTTTTTTTCCTTTGGGATTTTCGTGGTCATTGCCTCTTGTACAGTGTTATGAACTTCTGTCCATAGTTCTTAAGGTACTCCGTCTGCCAGATCTAATCCCTTGGATCTATTAGCCACCCACTGTATGTTCATAAGGGATTTGATTTAGGTATACCCGAGTGACCTTGTGGTTTTCCCTACTTTATTCAATTTAAACCTGAATTTTGCAATAAGGACTCATGATCTGAGCCACAGTCAGCTCTAGGTTGTTTTTGCTGACTGTGTAGAGCTTCACCATCTTCAGCTGCAGAGGATATAATCAATCTGATTTCAGTATTGACTATCTGATGATGTCCATGTGTAGAGTTGTCTCTTGCATTCCCTATGACCAATGTGTTTTCTTGGCAAAACTCTGTTAGCCTTTGCCCTGCTTCATTTTGTACTCCAAGGCCAAATTTGCCTTGGTATCTCTTGACTTCCTGCTTTTGCATTCCAATCCCCTATGATGAAAAGGACACCTTTTTTTTTTTTTTTGGTGTTATTTCTAGAAGGTCTTGTAGGTCTTTGTAGAAGTTGTCAACTTCAGCTTCTTCAGTATCAGTGTTTAGGACATGGACTTGGGTTACTGGGATGTTGAATGATCTGTCTTGGAAACAAACTGAGATCATTCTGTTGTTTTGAGATTGCACCCAAGTACTGCCATTTCTGACTCTTTTGTTGACTATCAAATCTACTCCATTTCTTCTAAGAAATTCTTGCCACAGTAGTAGACATAATGGTCGTCTGAATTAAATTTTCCCACTCCCGTTCATTTTAGTTCACTGATTCCTAAGATGTCAGTGTTTACTTTTGCCATCTCCTGCTTGGTCACGTCCAATTTACCTTGATTCATGGACCTAACATTCCAGGTTCCTATGCAGTATTGTTACTTACAGCATTGAACTTTACTTTCACCACCAGACACATCCACAACTGTGCGTCGTTTCTTCTTTGGCCCAGCCTCTTCTTTCTTTCTGGAGTTCATAGTAGTTGCTCTCTGCTCTTCCCAAGTAGCATATTGGACACCTTCTAACCTGGGGGAGCTCCTCTTCTGGTGTCATATCTTTTTGCCTTTTTATATTGTTTATGGGGTTCTTGGGGCAAGAGTACTGGAGTGGTTTGCCATTTCCTTCTCCAGTGGACCATGTTTTGTCAGAACTCTTCTCTGTAACCCATCTGTCTTGAGTGGCTCTGCAAGGCATGGCTCATAGCTTCATTGAATTACACAAGCCGCTTCACCACAATAAGGCTATGATCCATGCAGGGGTTTATGGATAATACCAGTTTAATTTATCCATTCGATTTGGGTTGTTTCAGCTTTTTCACTATCATGAATTATGTTGCTTTGGATATTTCATGTGGTTTCATTTCTCTTGGGCATATACTTGGGAGTGAAATTGCCAGGGTCAAATGGTAACTGTTTAAACCTTTTTGAGGAACTGCACCATTTTACATTACCACAGGTTCTTCACATCCTCAAAACACGTTATCTGTCTTCTAAATTACCCTATAGCCATCCTAGTGGGTGTGAAGTGATAAGATAAGGCTTTTATTTGAGATTTGTAACTTTTATTTTCAGTCATTAGGTAAGTTGTTGAAACTTTTACTTGCAGATAAATTGCCAGATTCTTCGATGAGAAGGGGTTTTTGGCTTGAGGATGAATGCCGTGAACTTTTTAGTTTCATGTTTAGTCAACAGTGAGCTGGTTAACCACATTGGGTGGTGATGAAGATAGTGGTATGGGGACTTCAACTAAAAGATTGAATTCTAAGAATTTTTGTCAATAAAATGCAGTTGTAAACCTTAGGTTTAGTTTTCTGTTAACTGCTAAAATATTTCTTAAAAGTTAAGAATACAGTTGCAAATTTACCTATTAACGTTTCTAAGCACTCAGTTCTGACAGGTTTTAAGGATTGTCATTACCTCCCCATGAGGTGTAATTCTGTATAAATACAGATTAATCAAAAATACAAATTATTTACAGCAAAGTTCTTTATACTTGTGTGTAGGATGGTCTCCTATTGTTTGTTCCCATTCAGGTTATTAAAACCTTTTCTGTGAGGTTTTGTTTGACACAGTTCAAAGTCAGCAGTAATGACTTGCTTATGTTTCTTAAGTTTTTTCAAACTAGTTAGGAAATTCTCCAGGGAACCATTGTTTGAGTAAACAGAATGTGTTTTGGGGCTTCATTCTACATACAGGGGATCACCTTCAGTATTTTCCCGTTTGATTATGATCACTGTTAGATCTTTTAACGCTAACTTTGAACTGAGTGAGCTGAAAGTTATACAAGATTGTATAATTGGTTTTTTCACAGTCTTATAGTTGCTTTGGATGCCATAATTTCTATATAGTTATTTAAAAAAAAACAGTTCTGGAGTCTTTTACTGGGATTAATGGAAAGGTAAACATTTCTGTTTGTAATATAGTTCTTTAACCTCTCATGGCAAGGTTTGGGAGCTTATCTGCTGGGATTCATTTTATTTAAATGAAGAAAGATAAATGATAAATGTTTTCATTATAATTTTAAACCTCAGCAGAGCCTATCTCAGAATTCCCTTTATTAAAATAAAGAGCAAGCAGTATCAAAATTTTGTGAAAATATTCTCTCAAGGTTTATGTAAATGTTAGTCTCCATTTCTCATTTTAAATTGAGAGAAACAATCTCTAAAAACACTGCCACTTTGAGAAAAAATTTTTAAACTTCAGAATTTCATCATTTAGACCTTCTTGTGATTCTGGTGATGTAATAGCTGTCCATAGTTTTTTTGTTTGTTTGTTTTTAAATTAGTAGCTAAAGTAAATTATTTTTGAAATTATTGTGAGGTCACTCAGAAATTTTTGCTCAGAGGTTAAAAAGAAAGATTGAAATTCTTTATTCTGGCACAGCCCTTCATGGTCTGCTTCCAGCCTGATCATTCCTCACTCTTATTTCTGCTTACCCCATTATCCAGTGCTCCCAGGTTAACAAAATTTTTCTTGATTTCTTTTGCCTTTTATTACTTATTTGTGTAATGTACAAAAGTTTTGTCAACAGTGTGCCATCTTTCTAATAGGTGTTTCATGTCTGTTATTTACAATTCTTTTTTTTTTTTTTAGAATTCTTAAAATGATCCTGTAATATCCATGGTGTCATGGATGTTGTACAACTGAAGAAACTGAGGCTTAGAGAGTTTTATTGACTTTCCTAAGCCCACATCCATGTAACTGACTGCAAAGTCCAGTCTTTTTCATCAAGTGAACTTACCCATGTGTTCTGCATTTGTTTTATCCTAAGATTTTCCATACTGCTTTAGGAAGTATTCAAATTAGGAGAGCACAACTTTAGTTGATTGATTCTGGTGGATATTTGCCTTTGAAGTTGGCATTACTTTGCCAACAAAGGTCTGGCTAGTCAAGGCTATGGTTTTTCCTGTGGTCATGTATGGATGTGAGAGTTGGACTGTGAAGAAGGCTGAGCGCTGAAGAATTGATGCTTTTGAACTGTGGTGTTGGAGAAGACTCTTGAGAGTCCCTTGGACTGCAAGGAGATCCAACCAGTCCATTCTGAAGGAGATCAGCCCTGGGATTTCTTTGGAAGGAATGATGCTAAAGCTGAAACTCCAGTACTTTGGCCACCTCATGTGAAGAGTTGACTCATTGGAAAAGACTCTGATGCTGGGAGGGATTGGGGGCAAGAGGAGAAGGGGACGACAGAGGATGAGATGGCTGGATGGCATCACAGACTCGATGGACGTGAGTCTTAGTGAACTCCGGGAGTTGGTGATGGACAAGGAGGCCTGGCGTGCTGCGATTCATGGGGTCGCAAAGAGTCAGACACGACTGAGCAACTGGACTGAACTGAACTGAACTGAACTGGCACGTAGCTATTTGTATTCGTTTTTTAAAATGTATATATGCGTGTATTTTGGGAATTTCAGCTTTCATACACTTATTTTTGAAGTAGATAAAGTGCCTGCCTGCTTTGTGATTAGTAGATAAGTATAATAACTGACCTCTGGACCTCATTTTTCTGATCTGAAATTGAGTGCTGGGCTAGATGTTAAGGCTCTTTCCACACTTAATAGTCTGTTCAATATTTCTAAAGAAGAGCTCAATGAAAAGATGGTTGGTATGTGAACAACTCTAGGCAGTGGTGACTAGATGTCATTAATGAAGTAACAGAACGGGTGGCAGTGGTCTGTTGGTAGTGGCTGAGGAAGATAGGAGAATCAAGGTCAAGGGATTGTGATTTACAGAAATGTATTCCCTGAATGATTAAATAGAATGTTCTGAATAAAAACACAGAAACTCTGGAAATTAGCTGGATGAATAGTTTGTGGCTAAGGTCTCTTCCCTCTCTACCTATTATTCCCCTTCTTTTGCCCTTTTGTTGTTGTTGTTGTTTATTCTTTTTTGGCTGTGCCCTGCAGCTTGTGGGATCTTAGTTCCCCAGCTAGGGATCAAACCCGCACCCTTGGCAGTGAAAGCACTGAGTCTTAACCACAGGACTGCCAGGGAATTCCCTCTTCTGCCCTTTCTTGTGTGTTTATATTTGTGGAAAATGCATGTAAAACTGTTATGTGAAAATAACCAGGTCACCACTAGCACACTTGAAATAATTAAAGCTTTCATATTGCTCATAAAGTGGGAATTCAGTCATTAAAATGTGGACCCATTATTATGGATCTTAAGAGAATTTGTTTATAAAGTCAAGTAGGGTGTGTTTTGCCTTCAAAAAGGATGAAATGTATTTTAGTGATAACTTTTATATAGCCTACCCACCCTGAAAGTATTAGATATGCTAATATTGATATGTAGGTAATCAGGTGATGTTTTGGCTGGCTGGAGAATTGTTACTCAGCTAGAAAATGATCATGCTTTTCCTTGTTAGCTTCTGGAGTCTTTCAATCAGTGACTCTTGACTTAGCAGAAAAATAATCCTTGACCAGGAGCAAGGAAGTGTTCTTTAGTCAAATAAATTTGTTTTTGTTTTTTTTCCCAGCATACTAGATCCCTCAGAGATTCGTAACTGCACATTAGTATTTTAAAAACTGAAGAGTAAAAGTAAAGAATTTGTTTCACTTTATTTAGCGGTCTCAGGCAATGGCACCTTACTCCAGTACTCTTGCCTGGAAAATCCCATGGATGGAGGAGCCTGGTAGGCTGCAATCCATGGGGTCGCTAAGAGTCGGACACAACTGAGCGACTTCAGTTTGACTTTTCACTTTCATGCTTTGGAGAAGGAAATGGCAACCCACTCCAGTATTCTTGCCTAGAGAGTCCCAGGGATGGGGGAGCCTGGTGGGCTGCCTTCTGTGGGGTCGCACAGAGTTGGACACGACTGAAGCGACTTAGCAGCAGTAGCAGTACCCAGACTAATTGACTGTGGAACCATTTTTTCCACATGATACTTAGTCGTACAGCTTTTACTGATCTAGATCAACTTTTATCTGTTTTATAAAGCCTCACTCTTCACAATATCCATGGCGATTTCAACCCTCCGGTGATTTGCCCTGATTATTTCTGAAGGACTTCATTCTGTTGTTGGTTACTGCTGATTATTAGAAAATTTCTTTTATAATTAAGATCTGCTTTTCTTTACTATCTATCCTTTTGTTGTTTTACCTCTGAAATTATACAGAATATACATTTGCTCTCATTTTAATATCTGAAGATGACAAGATAATTTCTTGTCTTCCCTGGTATAATGACTCAAAGCTCATACTGTCTGGGTTCATATTTTAGTTTCACTGCTTTTGCCTTGTGATCTTGCACAAGTCATCACCTCTGTTTCCTCATCCATAAAGAGGGAATAACAGTAATACTTTAGTAGGCTAAATGGGATGGTCCATATAAAGAGCTAATTACATAGTGTGTTGGTGTGGTCCCCTGGGAATCACTGAGATGTATGCCTGTGAAGGGAAAGGGAGAGGAAACTGAACTGACCAAGGAGAGCCTCAGTCTATGATGCAAATCTGGGCTGGGGGCGGGAATCTCAGTCAACTCAATGGAACACCCACCACGTTTAGTCACTGGCTAGGAACTGCCCAGCCTTCCCTGGTGGCTTAGTGGTAAAGAATCTGCTTGCCAATGCAGGAAATGTGAGTTCGATCCCTGGGTAGGGAAGATCCCCTGGAAAAGGAAATGGCAGCCTACTCCAGTGCTCTTGCCTGGGACATCCCATGGACTGGGAAGCCTAGCGGGATACAGTCCATGGTGTTGCAAAGAATCGGACTAAACAAGGAAGAACTGCCCAAGAAGAGTTTGGCCTCCACTGGAAAGCTGAGATGAATTCTGATATGCTGCAGCTGGAGGCTCTTAGCTAATTGTACCCTTTGCACGTGAATGCAAGTTCTTTTTTGAAGGGAGAGGCAAGTGAATGCTATAGTCCTTTTTTTATGCTGTATGGATCTATGTCTCTAAACATTTTCTGAGAGCAAGTCCTCCCTTTTCCATGGCCTTCTCTTCCTGATGGGAAAATTAGAAGAAGTAGGCTTCCAACAGTGAGACAGGCGTCAGCCTTCATCTCTGTAGCTAGTCTTAGGGTCACAGTGGTTCTCATTGTCTCCTCCACTATCCAGTCTGAATTCTTGCCATCAGCTATCACTTCTGAAGGTCTTGGTGGTTTATCTAGTGATACGACCCAAACCTTTTTGAGGGGTCTGAAAACCATACTCTTCTAAGGGTGAAGTGGTTGTGTTTTTCCATTCACAGTCACAATTGGGCAGGGGAGTATCAAGTGGTACCCATTCTTGCCTCTGAGCTGGTACATTGGCTGTGTCCTTAGTAGGTCATTTCAATAATCTGTAAGCCTGGCTGCCTTTTTGTGGTGCTGTTATGTGATAAGACCACTTGATCCCATGGATATGGGCCCACTGCCATATTTACTTCATGATGAAGTGGTTCCCTTGGTTGGATGCTCCCTTATGTGGGATTTCATGTTTGTGGGTCAAGTACTCTCTAAGCCCTTTCTTAGTCATGTGGCTGGAGCTCTATTGGCAGGAAACACAAACCCATACCTGGAATAAGTATCTTTTGAATACTCGTGAGGATCAGTCACTGGCCCTTTCAAGAGGAAGTAACACAAGTGGTCAGCTTGTCATCTAGAGCCAGTTGGTCAGCTTGAGGTATAGTGCTGTACTGGGGGCTCAGTGTTGGTCTCTGTTGCTCATAGGGTGAATATTCAGAGTTGGCAGTAGCCTGATTAAGCCTTGGTGAGTGGGAGTCCATGCCTCCTTCTTTGTGTCCATCTTCACTTCTGTTAGAGTGGCTTCTCTGTTCATGTCTCCATATGCCAGTTCTGGGGTGGCTAATGTCAGCTGTCTGAGTCATTTTGTCTACTTACTTGCCTCTTCTGCATTGGATGCTTTCTGGTGGACATTAACACCTGGAAAAGATTTTCACACTTTATGTTCACTCCTGTATGTTAATTCATTTGTCTCCACTCACATCTTTTTGCATCTATTGTACCGTCTTTTTCCTTAAAGACCCCTAACTAGGTACTCAATCCATTTGCATTGCCCATAAGTCTCTATATTCTCGTCTCAGGCCACTTTTCTTTCTGCACAAAGTGTATCAAAGCTCCATCTTAGGGAGACTTTCCCTTTCCACTGTCAAGGTCACCCCTAAGTGTAGCTGTAATAAAGCTGTTGGGTTTTTGTTTTTAAATTTTTATTTATTTATTTGGCTGCACGGGGTCTTATTTGTGGCATGTGATCTTTAGCTGTGGCATGTGGGATCTAACTGCCTGACCAGGAATCAGACCTTGAAGTCTTAGCCACTGGACCACCAGGGAAGTCCCTGAAGCCTTTTTTTTTTTTTTTCCCCAGTGTGCATTCACATACTGACCTGATTTCTTATAAGCTAAACTTTGGTTATGTCCTCCTTAAGTTGATTTCATGCTGCTGCTGCTTAGTCACTTCAGTCATGTCTGACTCTGTGCGACCCTCTGGACTGTAGCCCACCAGGTTTCTCTGTCCATGGAATTCTCCAGGTAAGAGTACTGGAGTGGGTTGCCATGCCCTCCTCCAGGGGATCTTCCTAACCCATGGATTGAACCGGGGTCTCCTGCATTGCAGTTAGATTCTTTACCACTGAGCCACCAGGGAAGCCCCAAGTTGGTTTCATAGGATCCCCAAACAGTTATAGATATGAGCTGAGTAAGGGTGCTGGCACAGCTGTGGTAGATGTCAGGGAAGTCTTCCCTGCCTACTTACAGAGCTTACTTGTGCCCTGTGGTTCTACTTGGGTTTGATTTTTGTTATACTATTTCTGTCTCGTAATGGATTGGTGCTGAGCTCACTTGACTTTATGACTTGGAGAGCTTCCTGTTGAACCCTGCTTATGGGCAGTTCTGGACATACGGTGCCCAACAGTCAAGTGTTCTATCTCTTCCAGAGCCCAGTAGCACACCAGGAACTGTTTTACTAATAGCATGACTTTTCTGCAGAACTCCAGGGGCCTGTATTGTAACTCTCCTACTGGGGCTTGCTATAAATGCTGTACTGCAACTTTTCCCACCATTTATACCTCGAGTGGCATAGGAACTGCTTGCTGTACAACCTGGATCTACTGCAGAGTTGTTTATGCCACTCAAAGCTGACAGCCTTTCATACTACTCAGTACATGGGCCAGAGCAGTGTATAGAATGTGTTATATCTAGAATCTGAAGAAATCTACCAGACCTTGTGCTTCCCTTTTTTTTTTTTTAAAGTAGTGGAGATACAAGGTGCAGCTGTTGGTCTTTTGCTTTGGGGAACGGGGTGTTGGCATAACCTTAACCACTGGATCCCCAAAACTTCATTGAAATGGCAGACCCCTGAATAGTTGTAGTTTTTCTCACATCCCTTTGGATATATATCCTTTGACATGCTAGCCATCTCTTGTTCATTTTGCATGAACAACATCATGTCGTTGATTTAAAAGGTTAGTGTTCTGAGTTCAGGTCTCTTCAGACTGTATTATGACAAGGTATGACAGTTAATGAAGCCCTGAGGCAAAACTGAGTGTATACTGTTGTTCACTCCACATGAAAGGAACTGTTTCTAATTGGGATAGAAAAGAGCTCATTACTCATTAGCCAGATCAGTGGCTGCATGCCATGTTGTTGTTGTTCGGTCACTAAGTCGTATCCAACTCTTTTGTGACCCCATGGACTATTGTCTGCCAGGTTCCTCTGTCCATGGGCTTTCCCAGGCAAGAATACTGGAGTGGGTTGCCATTTCCTTCTCCAGGGGATTTTCCCAACCCAGGGATGGAACCTCCGTCTCCTGCATTGGCAGGTGGATTCTTTACCACAGAACCATGAGGGAAGCCCATGTGCCATGTACCTGAGGCTTATATCTGCTGTAGCAAACATATTACCTCCAGCATGGTGGCTATGGGCTTCCCCAGTGGCTCAGTGGTACAGAATCCACCTGCAATGCAGGAGATGCAGGAGACCCAGGTTCGATCCCTGGGTCGGGAAAATTCCCTGGAGTAGGATGGCAACCCACTCCAGTATTCTTGCCTGGAAAATCCCATGGACAGAGGAACCTGGGGCGCTACAGTCCATGGGGTTGCAGAGAGCTGGACACAGCTGAGCACAGCAACATGATAGCCATGGCCATGGCTACTGCTTGGCTGAACGTGTGTTAGTCTCTAATTCTCTAGGATCCAGCTAGTTTCTACACAGAACAGACTGGTGAATTAAACGTATGGAACGGACCACTACCCCTGTGTCTTTGAGACCCTTAAGGGTGGCATTAATATCTGCCATTCCTCTTACCTCCACCCCAACACAATATTTTTTTGATTTACTCTTTTGGCCAAGAAGTGGGCAGACATTTTTAAGTCTCATTTGGCTTTAAACTGCTAAGTATGGCAATCCCATTTATATATTCAGGGCCTGGGAAAATAATTGCTGGGTGGGTCAGTGGACAGTGGACCCACTGTAAAATAGACTTTGGCCAGGATTCTATTTATTACTTAGTTCCTAAATTCCTTCCCCTGTAGTAGAGCCATAATGATGTTCCAGGTTTCTAGATATCAACACTAACTTAGACTCTGTGGCCTGTAGTTCTTCAAATGCCTAGGTATTTTCCTTTCCCCACTATACCTGTATCAATTCAGTTCAGTTCAGTTCAGTCGCTCAGTTGTGTCTGACTCTTTGCGACTCCATGAACCGCAGCACGCCAGGCCTCCCTGTCCATCACCAACTCCCGGAGTCCACCTAAACCCATGTCCATCGAGTTGGTGATGCCATCCAACCATCTCATCCTCTGTCGTCCCCTTCTCCTCCTGCCCTCAATCTTTCCCAGCATCAGGGTCTTTTTAAATGAGTCAGCTCTTCGCATCAAGTGGCCAAAATATTGGAGTTTCAGCTTCAACATCAGTCCTTCCAGTGAACACCCAGGACTGATCTCCTTTAGGATGGACTGGTTGGATCTCCGTTGCAGTCCAAGCAACTCTCAAGAGTCTTACACCACAGTTCAAAAACATCAATCCTTGGGTGCTCAGCATTCTTTATAGTCCAACTCTCACATCCATACATGACCACTGGAAAAACCATAGCCTTGACTAGACAGACCTTTGTTGACAAAGTAATGTCTCTGCTTTTTAATATGCTGTCTAGGTTGGTCATAACTTTCCTTCCAAGGAGTAAGCGTCTTTTAATTTCATGGCTTCAATCACCATCTGCAGTGATTTTGGAGCCCAGAAAAATAAAATCATCCATTGTTTCCACTGTTTCCCCATCTATTTCCCATGAAGTGATGGGACCAGATGCCATGATCTTAGTTTTCTGGATGTTGAGCTTTCACTTTCATCAAGAGGCTCTTTAGTCCTTCTTACCTTTCTGCCATAAGGGTGGTATCATCTCCATGTCTGAGGTTATTGATATTTCTCCTGGCAATCGTGATTCCAGCTTGTGCTTCCTCCAGCCTAGCATTTCTCATGATGTACTCTGCATATAAATTAAATAAGCAGGGTGACAGTATACAGCCTTGACGTACTCCTTTTCCTATTTGGAACCAGTCTGTTGTTCCATGTCCAGTTCTAACTGTTGCTTCCTGACCTGCATATAGGTTTCTCAAGAGGCAGGTTAGGTGGTCTGGTATTCCCATCTCTTTTCAGACTTTTCCACAGTTTATTGTGATCCACACAGTCAAAGGCTTTGGCATAGTCAATAAAGCAGAAATAGATGTTTTTCTGGAACTCTCTTGCTTTTTCGATGATCCAGCAGATGTTGGCAATTTGATCTCTGGTTCCTCTGCCTTTTCTAATTGAACATCTGGAAATTCACAGTTCACATATTGCTGAAGCTCACCTGAAGAAATAGTCCTAAATCCCTTTGGGGAAATATATGTATAATATTTGCTTCAAGGTCTTATTCCTGGGGACCCAGCCATCTTTTTAAATCCGTGGGTCTGGATCAGAAAACTGACTCAGGTCCAGGAATTAGGCAAGGAATAGTAACTATTTATTGAGGCAGGCACTCTCAGTTTTGTTCTTATCTGTTCTTGCTTGCTTTGATTGCGAATGTAGTAATAAGCAGAACTGTTGTTGATTGCCTATTTTGCTTTTATGACACCAAGTTCTTTAACTATCTCCACAGCTCCCTTTGGGTCAGGCTTTATTGGCTATCTCCTACCTTGCAAGTTATCATGATAGTGTGGTCCACTGGCTTCTGGTTTTTAGTGCCACCACCTGGCTGCTGTTGCTTCCAGGCCCCATCATTGCCTTCATCAATGAACCAATTTCTATGACAGCCTCTGCTGTAGAGCCCCTTCTTAGTTATGCTAATGCCTGTCTCACTGTGTATTCTAGTGGCCTTGGTGAGTGGTGTGTCTAATGGACCGTCTTATGGAACATAACTATCTGGTGATTCTTCTGACCTCACATAATATATCCACTCCAGCATTTCCCCCTTTCTGGAGCCTTTTAATCCCATCATCCATTCTCTGCCATGTTAATTCAGGCATCTGAACTTCATTTGGTGTGGGCTATTTTTTCCAGGCTTTTAGGAGTCACTGGCAGTGAGTTGCTGCTGCTGCTGCTGCTAAGTCACTTCAGTCATGTCCGACTCTGGGCGACCCCATAGACGGCAGCCCACCAGGCTCCCCCGTCCCTGGGATTCTCCAGGCAAGAACACTGGAGTGGGTTGCCATTTCCTTCTCCAATGCATGAAAGTGAAAAGTGAAAGTGAAGTGGCTTAGTCATGTCTGACTCTTAGCGACCCCATGGATTGCAGCCTACCAGCCCCCTCTGCCCATGGGATTTTCCAGGCAAGAGTACTGGAGTGGGTTGCCATTGCCTTGAGTTACCACATGCTAAATCCTTGTCGCAGTGGTAATCCCCATATTCTGCGACAGTGGCCCTCCTCCTAACCAGCCTTTATCTTATTCAGTCATGTTTGACTTCCTTGATTAAACACTCTCAAAATCCATCACCGTGGGTATCCGCATTGATCCACCTGGTATATGTTGGCTAATTCTTGGAGCACCTTTGAGGTGTTGTCTCTTCTCTCTCTTATCAAGCCCAAGATGTCCTTAACAGGATTCACATTAATTATTATCATGGCAACCAGGAATGGAGGTTGGCGGCAGATTTTGAGGGGAGCTCTGGTTGCCTTGCAGGAGAGAGACCTCTGAAGTGTATTCCTGTAGAGGAGGAAGTGCCAAAGTTTGGAGGCAACCATCTTGTTTATCCCTTCACCGTCTATCAGGCCTCCATGTTTTCCAAACCAGGACCCTGACCTTAAGCATAGCAAACTTGCCCTGACTGAGGATTCAGTCATCTTTGAAGGCTTGCAGCCTTTAATTATCTCTTTCTGTTCTTTCACTATAAATGATAAGGACTTCTTTGTGAGCTACCAGAGAGCCACACTTAATTTCCAATAGTCAGTTGCCCCTGCTAGCGAGTCAGTGCCACATAACAGCCAGCCAATTCAGTTTTTCTTATTTGTACTGTGCCCCTTACACTTTTCAGTCATCACAGTTATTACACCAGATGGAATATTCCTCTTTGGAAACATTTTCCCAAGAAAGTTTTATCATTTTCCCAGGAAGGTTTTAGCATTTGGGCCACCAGCTTGTTCCAGGGACTGTCCATGCCTCGCACATCAACTGGATGAGATCCTTATTTCCAGCAGGACAGTAAGTGATCTAGTTTCCAAACCCCATTTCTTACCTTCTGCTTTCTCAGTCCGTTTCTTGTACCAGCTGTGCCAGCTGGAGTTCTGGAAGTGAACGTCAAGACAGAGTTAGGAATACAAGAGGTAAAAGGGAGAGTGGGTTCCCTGGTGGCTCAGTTGGTAAAGAATCCGCCTGCAATGCAGGGGACCTGGGTTCGATCCCTGGGTTGGGAAGATCCCCTGGAAGAGGGAATGGCTACCCACTCCAGTATTATGGCCTGAAGAATTCCACGGACCGTATAGTCCATGTGGTTGCAAAGAGTCGGACACGATTGAGCTACTTTCACAAGGGACTGGGGGAGGACTCATATGAAAGGAAAGAGGGAGGAAACAGAATCGGCAGGAAGAGCCTTAGTGTGATTCTGATCTGACAGTCTCAGACCCAGTGAGGGCTCCATCAAATATTCTTCATTAGAGTGTCCTGTATTAGACAGAAATGTCCAGGCTTTAGTGCTGTGCTATGATCAGCTATCCTGGAAGAGAGTGGGCTTAGCTTGAAAGCTAGGGATCCTCAAGGGACTGTAGCTGGAAACTGCCATCTGACTTCTAGGCTATGCTATCAGTTACTGGAGGGCTGGAAGCATATCTTGTAGTATTTATATCTCCTCTGAATCTCCTTCTGCTATTCACACTCTTTGTTATTCCCTCTTTTTTTTTTTAATTCCCTCTTTTCTTTGAAGTATGTTCAATGGAAAAAGGGGCTGGCTGAGTTTGCATGTCAAATGATTGTGCAGATGCTTTCATAAGACACCATTACACTTTGGTATGCAGCACAAGTGCCTTATTCATACTTACCATTTTTTCACACAGAACATTAAAAAGACATTTACTCAAGAGTTGATTTAACAAAATTAATAGTTTTATTGCTTCATCCATCATGTGAAACTGGCATTTTAATTTTTTTTTTAAATTGAGAGTACATGGCAGTGAAGAATATGACTACTAATACAATTTGGTGTTGCCGCCTTGATTCGCACCCAAGTGTAGACAGCTCTTCCCACTTCTGCTTTTGCTCCTCACAAATATGTCCACCAGTGCAAAGGTCAATACAGTGAAAAGGCATACTAAGCTGTTATATCTTAGTGTTATTATGAAAAAATGTGTGTGCTTAGTCGCTCAGTTGTGTCCAACTCTTTGCCACCCCATGGACTATAGCCCTCCAGGCTCTTCTGTTCATGAAATTCTTTAGGCAAGAATACTGGAGCAGGTAGCCATTCACTTCTCCAGGGGATCTTCCCGAGCCAGGGATTGAACCTGGGTCTCATGTATTGCATGCAAATTATTTACCGGCTGAGCACAAGGGAAGCCCATTATGAATTTTTTTTTTTAATTGAGAGATGTAGCTCACGTTTAACATTATATTAGTTTCAGGTGTACAATAGAATGATCAGTATATGTATGAAAATAGTTTTGACCTCATATACTTTCTGGAAGATCTCCTGGAGTCTGTGGACCGTGCTTTAAGAGCTTACTCAACTCATCCCATATTGTGCTTAGATGCCTTCAGGCAGCCTGAACTTTGCTTATAAGATTTCCTAGCTTGTTTTTAAACTTCCATAAATTCAACAGCATTGTTAGATAAACTCCATTGAGTGTTTGACTTAATCAGTCTAGTCAATTTTAGAAGTCAGAGAGTACTTAAGAGATTTTCTAGGCTAGTTTCTTCTTTGGATAGATGAGTGAACTGAGATCTAGGTTAGTACTTTTGTCTTTTAAGCTATTAATTTTATTTATCTAAATTGATTAAATTAAGAAACTTATGTTCTTGAATATCCTTTTTCAGGACCAATTTTGTTACACATGTTTGTCTAGATAAAGTACTTTCAGTTTTTAAGATATTCTAATTACACATGAAACTTTAAAAAATAACAAAAAAAAGACCATCCTAGACAAGTCAATATGCATACCTTGAAAAGAATAATTTATGCAGCATACTCGTTCCTCAGATTCCACATTTATCTCAAATATCTCTTTCGATCTTTCTTACTTTCTCTCTGGTGAACTAAGTGCTGTGTCTCTGTATACTCATCTCTCATGGAAAATATTGTTAGTCCCCTGACCCCCATTGGACTGGAAATTTCTTATTTTCAGAGCTCTTAAAATAACTCTTGAGCATACATAAGTGATTTGTAAATGTTTTTTTTATTTTGCTGCACCATGTCGCTTGTGTGATCTTAGTTCCCTGACCAAGGATTGAACCTGGCACTTGGCAGTGAAAACATGGACTCCTAACCACTGGAGGAGAATTCCTAAATATATTAATAAAAAAAAAAAATTTACTTGGCTGTGCTGGGTCTTCATTGCTGTGCGTGGGCTTTCTCTAGTTGGGGAAAGCAGGGGCTACTACTCTTTAGTTGCAGAACACGGGCTTCTCATTGCAGTGGCTTCTCTCGATGTAGAACACAGGCTCTGAAGTAGTTGCAGCTTGCGGACTCTAGAGTGCAGGCTCAATAGTTGGGGCATACAGGCTTAGTTACTCTGCAGCATGTGAAATCTTCCCGAATCAGGAATCAAACCCATGTCCCCTGCACTGGCATGGAGATTCTTAACGACTGGACCACCAGGGAAGTCCTAAATATATTCTTGAATAGATAGATACTTAGATGAATTCACAGACTGGCCAAAAGATAGATTTTCCTTTTTGTTCATGCATAAATTTACCAGTGTCCAAGGGACCTGTATGCAGATCAGGAAGCAACAGTTAGAACTGGACATGAAACAACAGACTGGTTCCAAATAGGAAAAGGAGTACGTCAAAGCTGTATATTGTCACCCTGCTTATTTAACGTATATGCAGAGTACATCATGAGAAATGCTGGGCTGGAAGAAGCACAAGCTGGAATCAAGATTGCTGGGAGAAATATCAATAACCTCAGATATGCAGATGACCCCACCCTTATGGCAGAAAGTGAAGAGGAACTAAAAAGCCTCTTGATGAAAGTGAAAGAGGAGAGTGAAAAAGTTAGCTTAAAGCTCAACATCCAGAAAACGAAGATCATGCCATCTGGTCCCATCACTTCATGGCAAATAGAGGGGGAAACAGTGGCTGATTTTATTTTTCTGGGCTCCAAAATCACTGCAGATGGTGATTGCAGCCATGAAATTAAAAGATGCTTATTCCTTGGAAGGAAAGTTATGACCAACCTAGATAGCATATTGAAAAGCAGAGACATTACTTTGCCAACAAAGTTCCTTCTAGTCAAGGCTATGGTTTTTCCAGTGGTCATGTATGGATGTGAGAGTTGGACTGTGAAGAAAGCTGAGCGCCAAAGAATTGATGCTTTTAAACTGTGGTGTTGGAGAAGACTCTTGAGAGTCCCTTGGACTGCCAGGGGATCCAACCAGTCCATTCGAAAGGAGATCAGTCCTGGGTGTTCTTTGGAAGGACTGATGCTAAAGCTGAAACTCCAATACTTTGGCCAACTCATGTGAAGAGTTGACTCATTGGAAAAGACTCTGATGCTGGGAGGGATTGGGGGCAGGAGGAGAAGGGGATGACAGAGGATTAGATGGCTGGATGGCATCACCGACTCAATGGACATGAGTTTGAGTGAACTCTGGGAGTTGGTGATGGACAGGGAGGCCTGGAGTGCTGCAGTTCATGGGGTCGCAAAGAGTCGGACATGACTGAGCGACTGGACTGAACTGAACTGAACTGAAGGGAAAGAAATACCTTAAACCTGCAGATATACCACTCTTACTGTGGATGAGTTTCAGCAATCCTTAAATTTATGAGCTTTATTTTCAGTGTTTAGGTGGAGTAGTAGTCCTGCCCCCCCACTTTGAAGCTTCATAATCACATGTATTTGTTGAGGTGTCTGCCCTCAACCTCCATATTTGTTATACTGGATGTTTCAAAGAGAGAATTGATGCACACCAGTGTCTTCCTTACCAGTTATGAGTTGTCTTTTATTGTGAAGGTTAACCAGAAGATGTGTTTTAAGTTTTTGAAAATTGTTAACATACTTTCAAAATTCCTTTATTGTTATGTGCTTTCCCTCTTCTGTTGCTCCTTGAGCCTTGTCTTTAATACAAGTTCATCAGAGCTTTTCCTTTTTAAACAATTCTTAAAAGACAGTTAAAGTATGGGTGGATGGGGCTGCAGATAGGAAGGACATCATGAAGTTTTATGAACTCATGTAACTGTTGGGTAATTTAATACAGTTTTTTTCCTTGGGAGAATACCTTTCTAGCTGCCAACTTTAAATTAGGTTATTTTCTTTTTCTGTTGTCCTTTTGGTGTTTCTTTAATGACAAGTGTGAATGCTTCCTGGCATGGGGTTCCTATTTTAGATTGCTTAGGATGGTGTTGGAGAGAGCGTTACTTTTGCTCAAATATTTTTTGTAGTATTTTAAAAGCAACATGTTAAACAGGTCAACATGACATTTGTGACTTGACTTTAAAAGCTTTAAGGAAAATACTTGTGAAGTCAGCTTTAAAAAACATTTCTTTCTGTCCTGCTCAAAAATAAATTCTTTCTTGACTATCTAGGAAGGTTATCACTGATAATGATCCTTTAGATTTAAGTAATTACTAATGCTCAGTATAAAATAATTGATAAAAAGCTTTATAAGTCAATTGATATACTATTTTTTTGTTTTGAGCAACTAGAAGCTTTTAGGTCTGTTTCCTTCTAGTATAGCACCACATGTCCGTCTGCAGATTTATGCTCCTCCTAAGAAGTGTTTGAAATTTTAATCATCTGCTTGTCCATTTAGGAGATAATAATTGTTCTTTACAGAATGCTTTCTTTTTTGATTTTCATAGCAATCAAATAAATGGTTAGGACAGATAATTTTATTATAAGGAATTAAAAAACAAGGTAAAAAGAGGTCAAGCAACTTTTGTAAGGTCACACCATGCTAAAAGATTGTAAACCAATGCATAGAGTTTTTGAAAATTGTGAACATACTTTCAGAATTGCTTTATTGTTAGTAGCTTTCCCTCTTCTGTTATTCTTTCAACTTTGTCTTCAATACAGGTTTATCAGAGTTTTTCCTTTTTAAGCAATTCTTAAGAGACAGTTAAAGTATGGGGCTGCAGATAGGACATCATGGAGTTTTATGAACTCATGCACTCAGAATAAGGTTGGAAACTTATTCTGACAGAATTATCAATGCTTAGTGGAAGTTGTTATTGTTGTTTAGTCGCTAAGTCGTGTCTGACTCTTTGTGACCCCATGGACTGCAGTCCACCAGACATCTCTGTCCATGGGATTTCCCAGGCAAGAATACTGGATTGGGTTCCTTTTCCAGGGGATCTTCTCAACCAGGGATTAAACCCACATCTCCTGTATGGCAGGCAGTTTCTTAACCACTGAGCCACCTGGGAAGCCCTTAGTGTAGTTACTTTTCATGAAATTACAAGTTGGGAAATGTTCAAGAATGTCTTAAATTCCTCTGCTCAGCGCTGTTAGACAATTAGTACTAGTCCTTGATAAATCAAACAAAATATGCTGTTTTTGAGTTGGAGATTTTAATATATTATAGAGCTTTGCTAAACACTTTAAAATCCTTTGTTAAAAATAAAATTGCTTAGTTTCTTCAGCATTTATCATAGTTGGCATTTGATGAACATTTCAAAGAATATCATTTCATTAAAAATAATAGTTTTATCTTAAAAAAATTGGCATAGAAGGAACCTACCTCAACATAATAAAAGCCATATATGATAAACCCACAATAAATATTATTCTCAATGGTGAAAAACTGAAAGCATTTCCTTGAAGATCAAGAACAAGACAAAGGTGCTCAGTCTCACCACTATTATTCAACATAGTTTTGGAAGTCCTAGCTATGGCAATCAGAGAAAAAAAGAAATAAATCCAGACTGAAAAAGAATAAGTAAAACTCTCACTGTTTGCAGGTGACATGGTACTATATACAGAAAACCCTAAAGATACTATCAGAAAATTACTAGAGCTAATCAGTCACAGAACAAAATCAATACACAGAAATCACTTGTATTCCTATGCACTAACAATGAAAAATCAGAAAGAAAAATTAAGGAATCAGTCTCATTTACCACTGCAACAAAAAGAATAAAATATGTAAGAATAAACCTACCTAAGGAGACAGAAGAGCTGCATACAGAAAACTATAAGACACTGATGAAAGAAATCAAAGACAGCATAAATAAACAGAGAGATAGTCCATGTTCCTGGGTTGGAAGAATCAAATATTGTGAAAATGACTATACTGCCAGAAGTAATCCACACATTGAGTGCAATCCCTATCAAATTACCAATGGCATTTTTCACAGAACTAGATATGCAGATGACACCACCCTTATGGCAGAAAGTGAAGAAGAACTAAAGAGCCTCTTGATGAAAGTGAAAGAGGAGAGTGAAAAAGTTGGCTTAAAGCTCAAAAGCAGACAACTAAGGTCATGGCATCTGGTCCCATCACTTCATACAAATAGATGGGAAAACAGTGGAAACAGTGGCTGACTTTATTTTTCTGGGCTCCAAAATCACTGCAAATGGTGATTGCAGCCATGAAATTAAAAGACGCTTACTCTTTGGAAGGAAGGTTATGACCAACCTAGACAGCATATTGAAAAGCAGAGACATTACTTTGCCAACAAAGGTCCGTCTAGTCAGGGCTATGGTTTGCCAGTGATCATGTATGGATGTGAGAGTTGGACTATAAAGAAAGCTGAGTGCTGAAGAATTGATGCTTTTGAACTGTGGTGTTGGAGAAGACTCTTGAGAGTCCCTTGGACTGCAAGGATATCCAACCAGTCCATTCTAAAGGATATCCGTCTTGAGTGTTCATTGGTAGGACTGATGTTGAAGCTGAAACTCCAATACTTTGGCCACCTGATGTGAAGAGCTGACTCACTGGAAAAGACCCTGATGCTGGGAAAGATTGAGGGCAGGAGGAGAAGGGGACAACAGAGGATGAGATGGTTGGATGGGATGACCTATTCGATGGACATGGGTTTGGATAGACTCTGGGAGTTGGTGATGGACAGGGAGGCCTGGCGTGCTGCGGTTCATGGGGTTGCAAAGAGTCGGCCATGACTGAGTGACTGAACTGAACTGAGAACAAAGAATTTCACAATTTGTATAGAAACACAAAAGACCCCAAATAGCCAAACAATCTTTAGAAAAAAGAATGGAGCTGGAGGAATCAACTTTTCTGACTTTAGACTATACTACAAAGCTACAGTCATCAAGACAATATGGTACTGGCACAAAAAGAGAAATAAAGACCAGTGGAACTAGATAGAAAACCCAGAGATAAACACACATCTTGTTTTTGTGTTTGACAAAAGAGGCAAGAATATACAGTAGAGAAAAGATAGTCTCTTCAATAAGTGATGCTGGGAAAACTGGACAGTTTAAAAGAATGAAAGTAGAGCACTTCCTAACACCATACACAAAGATAATCTCAAAATAGATTAAGGACCTAAATGTAAGATTGGAAACTATAAAGCTCTTAGAGGAAAACATAGGCAGAACACTCCATGACATAAATCACAGCAAGTTCCTCTGTGACCCACCTCCTCCTGCTGCTGCTGTTGCTGCTAAGTCGCTTCATTTGTGTCTGACTCTGTGTGACCCCATAGATGGCAGCCCACCAGGCTCTGCTGTCCCTGGGATTCTCCAGGCAAGAACACCAAAGTGGGTTGCCATTTCCTTGTCCAGTGCATGAAAGTGAAAAGTGAAAGTGAAGTCGCTCTGTTGTGTCCAATTCTTAGCAACCCCATGGACTGCAGCCCACCAGGCTCCTCCGTCCATGGGATTTTCCAGGCAAGAGTACTGGAGTGGGGTGTCATTACCTTCTCCAACCCACCTCCTAGAGTAATGGAAATAAAAATAAACAAATGGGACCAAATTAAACTTTTGGTTTAATTAATTAAATTTAATTAATTAAATTTAATTTAATTAAACCAAATTAAAAGCCTTTGCACAGCAAAGGAAACTGTAAACACCATGAAATAACCCTTAGAATGGGAGAAAGTAATAGCAAATGAAACAACTGATAAAGGATTAATCTCCAAAATATACAAGTAGCTGGTACAACTCAATACCAGAAAAGCAAACACCCGTCAAAAAGTGGGCCAAAGATCTAAACAGACATTTCTACAAAGAAGACATACAGATGGCTAATAGATGAAAAGATGGTCAACATTGCTCATTATTAGAGAAATGCAAATCAAAACTACAATGAGATAATTACCCCACATTGGTCAGAATGGCCATCATCAAAAAAATCTACAAACATAAACGCTGGAGTGTGGTGCTGGAGAAGACTCTTGAGAGTCTCTTGGACTACAAGGAGATCAAACCAGTCAATCGTAAAGGAAATTAGTCCTGAATATTCATTGGAAGGACTGATTCTGAAGCTAAAGCTCCAATACTTTGGCCACCTGATGTGAAGAGCCGACTCATTGGAAAAGACCCTGATGCTGGGAAAGATGCAGGAGGAGAAGAGGGAAACAGGATGAGATGGTTGGATGGTGTCATTGACTCAATGGACATGAGTTTGAGCAGGGTCTAGGAGATAGTGAAGTGAAGTCACTCAGTCGTGGGCAGAATGTGGTGGGAGGTGGGAGGGAGATTCAAGAGGGAAGGGACATATGTATACATATGGTTGATTCATGTTGGTATGTGGCAGAAACCAACACAATATTGTAAAGCAATTATCCTTCAACTAAAAATGAAAAAAGAGTTTTGGAGTTTTGAACAAAAATTTGACGGTCTTGTAGCTCTTATAATGAGAGTACTTTATTGAAAGAATACTGGTTGTTAATTTTCCCATCTTACAATTGAAGATTTTCCATCTTATAATTGAAGATTCACGGTGGCTTTTATGTGGTAGATTGATGGACTTGACAGAACGTGCATATTATGATCAGGCAGGTTAAAAATAATAGTTATTTCTAGTTTTGTTTAAAAAGTAGCTTTATTGAGAGACTTCCCCATGGTCCAGTGGCTAAGACTTTGCACTCCCAATGCATGGGGCCCAGGTTCAATCCCTGGTCAGGGAACTAGATCCCATATACCACAACCAAAGATCCTCTATGCTGCAGTGACGATCAAAGATCCCAGATCCCACTGCTAATACCCAGCACAGCCAAATAATAAATAAATATTTTTAAAATAGCTTTATTGATTTATAATGCACATAGCATAAAATTCACCTGTTTAAAATACACAATTCAGTGGTGAGAGTCATACAGCTATTACCATTGTTTAATTTTAGAACAATTTCATCACCTCCATAGGAACTCCTTTCCTATTAACACCCATTCTCTATTTCCTTTTATCACCCTTTTTCAGTCCCTGACAACCACTAATGTATTTTTTGTCTCTATGGATTCCTCTATTATGGATATTTCATGTAAGTGGCATCTGGCTTCTTTCACTTGGCAAAACATTTTCAAGGTTCATTCATTCATGTATCACTACTTCATTTCTTCTTATTACTGAATAATACTCTATTGCATATACCACATTTTATTATCCATTCATCAGTTAATAGATGTTTGAATTGTTAACACTTTTAGGTTATTGTACACAGAGCTGTTGTGAACATTTGTGTATAAATTTTTATGTAGGCATGTTCTCCTGAGTGTTTACCTAGGAGTGAAATTGTTGGGTTGTTTGGTTATCTCTATGTTCACCTTTTTGAGGAACTGCCAACTGGTTTACAAAGCTACTGCCCCACTTTACCTTCCTGTCAGCAATGTATCAGGGTTCCAGTTTTTTTGTTTTTTTTTTTTTTTCATTTTATCAACACTTGCTGTTGTTTTTTCTTTTTGATTACTTTGCCAACAAAGGTCTGTCTAGTCAAAGCTATGATTTTTCCAGTAGTCATGTATGGATGTGAGAAAGAAAATGAAGTCCGACTCTTGGCAACCTCATGGACTGTAGCCTACCAGGCTCCTCTGTCTATGGGATTTTCCAGGCAAGAGTACTGGAGTGGGTTGCCATTTCCTTCTCCAGGGGATCTTCTCAACCCAGGGATCGAACCCAGATCTCCCGCATTGCAGGCTGACGCTTTACCGTCTGAGCTACCAGGGAAGCCCAAAGTTGAGAGTTGGACTATAAAGAAACCTGAGTGCCGAAGAATTGATGCTCTTGAACTGTGGTGTTGGAGAAGACTCTTGAGAGTCCCTTGGACTGCACGGAGATCAAACCAGTCCATTCTAAAGGAAATCAGTCCTGAATATTCATTAGAAGGACTGAGGCTGAAGCTAAAGCTCCAATACTTTGGCCACCTGATGCAAAGAACTGACTCATTTGAAAGACCCTGATGCTGGGCAAGAGTGAAGGTAGGAGGAAAAGGGGATAGCAGAGGATGAGATGGTTGGATGGTATCAGCGACTCGATGGACATGAGTTTGAGCAAGGTCCAGGAGTTGGTGGTGGACAGGGAAGCCTGGCGTGCTACAGTCCGTCGGGTTGTAAAGAGTTGGACACGATTGAGGGACTGAACTGAACTTATCCTAATGGTTGTGAAGTGATATCTCATTATCATTTTGATTTGTATTTCCCTGGCAACTAATGACTTGAGCATCTTTTCATGTACTTATTGGCCATTTCTGTGTCTGCTTTGGAGAAATGTCTTGTCAAATTCTTTGCTGGTTTTTAATTGGGTTATTTGTTTATTTTTGGCTGTAAGAATTAAAGAAAATAACATACATGTCTTTATATATTCTGTAAGTCTATTATCAGATATGATTTACAAGTATTTTCTCCCATTTTGTGGGTTGTCTTTTTTACTTTCATGATGATATCCTTTGAGGCAGACAAGTTTTAAAATTTTGATGAAGATTAATTAATGTAGTTTTTTCTTTTGTTACTTGTTCTCTTGGTGTCATATCTAAGAAATTATTGCTGAATCCAAGGTCCTAAAGATTTGCTTTTGTATTTCTTTTGAGAGTTTTAGCTCTTAGTGTTTGTCATAGAGGACATTTATCAGGTTGAGTAAGTTCTCTTATATCTTAAGTTTGTTGGGTGTTCTGATAAGATTCAGTTCAGTTCAGTCGCTCAGTCATGTCCAACTCTTTGCCACCCCATGAATTGCAGCATGCCAGGCCTCCCTGTCCATCACTAACCTCCGGAGTTCACTCAAACTCATGTCCATCGAGTCGGTGATGCCATCCAGCCATCTCATCCTCTGTCCTACCCTTCTCCTCCTGCCTTCAATCTTTCCCAGCATCAGGGTCTTTTCCAATGAGTCAGTTCTTCGCATCAGGTGGCCAAAGTATTGGAGTTTCAACTTCAGCATCTGTCCTTCCAATGAATTTTCAGGACTGATTTCCTTTAGGATTGACTGGTTGTATCTCCTTGCAGTCCAAGGGACTCTCAAGAGTCTTCTCCAACACCATAGTTCAAAAGCATCAATTCTTTGGCACTCAGTTTACTTTATAGTCCAACTCTCACATCCATACATGACTATTGGAAAAACCATAGCTTTGAATAGACGGACCTTTGTTGACAAAGTAATGTCTCTGCTTTTCAATATGCTGTCTAGGTTGGTCATAACTTTCCTTCCAAGGAGTAAGCTTCTTTTAATTTCATGGCTGCAGTCACCATCTGCAGTGATTTTGGAGCCCAAGAAAATAAAGTCATTCACTGTTTCCATTGTTTCCCCATCTGTTTGCCATGAAGTGATGGGCCCAGATGCCATAATATTATTTTTCTTAATGTTGAATTTTAAGCCAGCTTTTTTACTCTCCTCTTTCACTTTCATCAAGAGGCTCTTTAGTTCTTCTTTGCTTTCTGCCATAAGGGTGGTGTCATCTACATTTCTGAGGTTATTGCTATTTCTCCCAGCAATCTTGATTCCAGCTTGTGCTTCACCCAGTCCAGCATTTCTCATGTTTACTCTGCATATAAGTTAAATAAACAGGGTGACAATATACAGCCTTGATGTACTCCTTTCCCGATTTTGAAGTAGTCTTTTGTTCCATGTCCAGTTCTAACTGTTGCTTCTTGACCTGCATACGTGTTTCTCAGGAGGCAGGTAAGGTGGTCTGGTAGTCCCATCTTTCTAAGAATTTTCCACAGTTTGTTGTGATCCACACAGTCAAAGGCTTTGGTGTAGTTAGTAAAGCAGAAGTAGATGTTTTTCTGGAACTCTCTTGCTGTTTCAGTGATCCAGTGGATGTTGGCAATTTGATCTCTGTTTCCTCTACCTTTTCTAAACCCAGCTTGAACATCTGAAAATTCATGGTTCACGTACTGTTGAAGCCTGACTTGGAGAATTTTGAACATTACTTTGCTAGTGTGTGAGATGAGTGCAATTGTGCATTAGTTTGAACATTCTTTGGCATTGCGTTTCTTTGGGGTTGGAATGAAAACTGACCTTTTCCAGTCCTGTGGCCACTGATGAGTTTTCCAAATTTGCTATCATTTTGAGTGTAGCACTTTCATAGCATCATCTTTTAGGATTCAAAATAGTTTAACTGGAGTTCCATCATCTCCACTAGCTTTGTTCATAGTGATGCTTCCTAAGGCCCACTTGACTTCGAATTCCAGAATGTCTGGCTCTAGGTGAATGATCACACCATCGTGGTTATCTGGGTCAGAAAGATCTTTTTTGTATAGTTCTTCTGTGTATTCTTGACACCTTTTCTTAGTATCTTCTGCTTCTGTTAGGTCCATACCATTTCTGCCTTTTATTGTGCCCATCTTTGCATGAAATGTTCCCTTGGTATCTCTGATTTTCTTGAAGAGATCTCTGGTCTTTCCTGTTCTATTATTTTCCTCTGTTTCTTTGCACTGATCATGGAGGAAGGCTTTCTTATCTCTCCTTGCTATTCTTTGGAACTCTGCATTCAAATGGGTATGTTTTTCCTTTTCTCCTTTGCCTTTAGCTTCTTATGTTCTTATGTTTTGAATTCACCAATAGAATGAGCCCCTGGGAAGCCCTAGCTATCCCATCTTCCCTTTGTTTGCCTGGACTACAAAACTGGAGTTCCAGTTTTGTAACTCCTACGGTTGCTACATTAGCAACAAATCATTAGAGAGAGGCAAGTATTTGTTTGAAAATATATGATTGCTTTATTCAGGAGGCTGACAACCGGGGGAGAAGGCAAACTCCAAAACCAACTCTGAAGATCCTGCTCAACCATGAAAGTTTTTAAAGGAAGAATCATTTGGGGAGGGGGTCAGAGACTTTATTATCTTCTACTGTGTACAGACTTACTTCTGATAGGTTGGTGGTGAGGTAACAGAGTGGTGTTCCAGGAATCTTGTGTTTAGCGTGAAGTTGCCATCCTCCACCTGTGTGGGGGCTTTAGTTTCTACAGAAGAACTCGAAGGCATTGTTCATATATGTTCCTTGAGGAGGAACCAGTACTGCGCCACAGCTGCACTATTGCTTCTTGACTGCTTCTTTTCCTTCTGCCCTTCCTTCCCGATAAGCATCTGTTTGAATCTGCCCTTTGGAACTCAGGGAAGACCAGGGAGGCTGAATGAAACCTCCTTACTACAAACAAGAGATGGGAGACACAGAAAAGATTTGTATCCGGGAGGGCCCCACAGAGTCATGCTCTGTTTCATAATCTTTATTATTTCCTTCCTTCTGCTTGCTTTGGGTTTAGTTTGCCTCCTGCCCCCCTCCTTGTTTTATTTTTAGTTTCTAAAGGTAGAAAGTTACTATTTGTAATTTTACTTTTTTTTTTTTAAAAAGTAGATGTTTATAACTATAAAATTTCCTCTAAGCATTTCTTTCACTGTAACCAATAAGTTTTGGTACGTTGCATTGGCATTCTTAAAGTATTTTCATTTCACCTCAAAGTATTTTGTAATATTCCTTGTGATTTATAATTTGACATGTTTATTTAGTGTGTTGCTTAGTTTTCATATCTTTTTGAATTTCCTTTGTTATTGATTTCTAATTTCATTCCATTGTGGTCAGAAAGCATACTTTGTATGATTTCAGTCCTTCATAATGTATTGAGGCTTGTTTTATGACTTAACATGGTCTGTCCTAATCATGTGCACTTGGGAAGAATGTATATCCTGCTGTTGTTGGATGGAGTGTTCTGTAGATGTCTTTAGGTCTAATTGGCATACAGTGTTCATGTTTTCTTTTTCTTTACTAATCTTCTCCCTAGTTGTTTTATCCACAGTTAAAAGTGTGGTAGTGAAACGTACAACTCTTACTATTGAATTGTCTATTTCTTACTTCAGTTCTGTCAGTTTATGCTTCATGTATTTTGGTGCTCTGTTGTTAGGTGCCCTAGCTTTAATTCTGCTGCGTAATGTGAATTGGATGCTATGTATGTGGGCTCTGTTGATAACTCAGTAAACATTATTCCCATTTTATGTACTGTGACCAATAAATGGAATTTGTTTTGATATGGCTTTGATGCTTAAATGATTTTGACTAGTAGTAAGTTATTTTGTCTTGGTTTCCCAGTTGGTGCAGTGGTAAAAAATATGCCTGCCAGTGTAGGGGACACAAGAGACGGGTTTGATCCCTGGGTTGGGAAGATCCCCTAGAGAAGGAAATGGCAACCCACTCCAGTATTCTTGCCTGGAAAATTCCATGGACGGAGGAGCCTGGTGGACTACAGTCCATAGGGTCACAGAATCAGACATGGCTGAGCATCAGAGGTTATTTTGTCTAGGTTACATAAAGATGCACTTGTGTCTGAGAGACTTAACTTTACTACAGCAGTGGTTCATTTTAAGGGTTTATGAATATGTGAGTCAGAGTGAACTGAAGCAGTTAAATGTGGCAGAGATAAAGTATTTAATAATGACTTTGCCAGTACTGATATTTTTTTCTAAACAACTTTTTAAGTATAGCTGATTTATAATGTTAATGTTAGTTCTACCTATACAGCATAGTGATGCAGTTTCAAAATGTGTGTGTGTGTATAAATATTTGTTTTTCAGATTCTCTCCATTACGGGTTATTATAAGATAGTAAGTTTATTTCCCTGTTCTATACAGTAGGTTCTTTTTGTTTATCTGTTTTATATATTGCAGTGTATATCTGTTAATCTCAAGCTTCTAATTTATCCCTCCTGCTCCTTACCACGTTGGTAACCATAAGTTTGTTTTCTATGTCTGTGAGTCTATTTCTGTTTTATAAATAAGTTCATTTGTATCATTTTTTGATTCCATATATGTGATTTCATATGATATTTATCTTTCTCTGTCTGATTAGCTAGTATTAATTTTTAGTGAGATTAGAGGGCAGATGATAGTATAATGTTCCTGACTATCTCTAGAATAATTTGAGTCAGTACCCATTATTATTAAACTACTAAGAGTATCTACTTTTTATACAACCAGGTCCTAAAGTATATCTGGCTTTGGAGGAAGAAGGAAATAGAAAAGTATCCTTTATGTTACATCTTTTGACATAAGTGGTATCGTTCTCACTTTACAAATGAGCAAATTGAAACTCAGAGCTTTATTAATTTGATGAAGGTCACTGGTAGGTGCTCTTTTCATTTTCTATTGTTCTTTTAGTCGTTCCTTCAACAAATATGCCAGGCTTTGGAGATGCAGCTGTGGCCCAGTCAGACATGATGCTTGCTCTTATGAATTGTCTGATGGAATTCTTTCAGTGTAGTCTTTGAGTCCTATTTCATATAGCAGTGACCCTGGTGGCTCAGACGGTAAAGTGTCTGTCTACAATGTAGGAGACCTGGGTTCGATCCCTGGGTTAGGAAGATCACTTGGAGAAGGAAATGGCAATCCACTCCAGTACTCTTGCCTGGAAAATCCCATGGACAGAGGAGCCTGGAAGGCTACAGTCCACGGGGTCGCAAGGAGTTGGACACGACTGAGCGACTTCACGTTATGTTCTCGTTGAGTCCTATTTCATATAGTAGTGACAGAGTTGTAGAATACTTTATAAAATATCTCTGCATTTTAATCTAATTTTATAACTCTTATTGCAGTCTTGTGATCCAGGTGGGTTAGATATAGTATTGCTGTTATTCCCATTTGAAAACTTAAGGAAACTGAGACTTAGGGATATTTAGGTGATGTAGTAAATGGCTGAGTTAATATGCAGACCCAGATCATCTGGCTCCAAGGATCTTGCACTTCTTCCATTATGCCACATTGTCTCACTGTTTCACATGAAACTGCAAGCCTAGATCACCAAGAGTGATATTCCGGAAAATAATCAGCCAAATAGCATTTAGCAAAGCAGAGAGCTCTGTCAGGCAGGGCGTGTGGGACGAGGAAAATCAGGAGACCCAAACAGCTGTGTCTAGGGCACTGGACTGGACTTATTTCTAAATAACACATTGAGAAAGAATAATTTGGAGAGAGACTAAAACTTGAGAAACATTGCACAGACATGGTCTCAGCAGCACCTGCATGGACTCATAGCATAGTAACTGCCAGGGGCATTTTTTTTTTTTTTTCTAGAACAAAGACTTGAAACAGACGGTGAATTCAAGAAGTGACCTAAACAACACCAGAGTCCTAAACAACAGCTCCACACAGAGCTATCTACAGCTGCAAATCAGAGTATAATCTTTATATGAGGAAGGGATTGTTTGTTTTTCATTGATTACCTCAGCTGCTTTCACACAGGTTCAGAGATAGCAGTCTTTTCAGTAAAAACATTTGAGTACTTCCTCTGTGTAAAAATGCTATTAGGCATTGTGGGAGTGATACCAACATAGGTATGATGCCATCCTTGCCCACAAGGAGCTTGTAACCTAGTAAGGAGATTTTGCATTCATTCAAACAATATGTGTTTATCCAGAGTTCATTATGTGTCAGGCCCTGTACCACATGTTAAGGAAACAAGAGTAGATAAGATAGAAACCATCCCTTTGGCTTTAGCTTTTACTTTCCATTGCCTGAAGAGTATTCCTTACCTCCTTCCCCTGAATCTAAGCACTCAGACATCTTTTTAAAGTAGAGAGCAGAACACTAAATTCTCTTAGCAGAATAGTAGTCAGCACTGCTATTCTTGTAACTTGGCCACAAATAGAACCTGATAGCTTATGGGTCAGAGCTTAGGTGTCATGCTATGAAATATTTGCATCACATTTAGTGTCACATTAAGAAAAGTACAAAACATCCCGATAGAAAAAATGGGTAAGAGATTTGAACAATCACAGAATAGAAAGTAAAAAAGATAAAATATATGTCAGTCTTATCAGTAATCAGAGAAATGGTGATTAAATAGTAAAATAATATTTTTGCTTCTCTCATTGGCAAAAAAGTAAAAGTTGGTTAGAGCAAATTCAAATAATAATTACAAGAGAACTTTATTGAGTAATTTCTCTGTGGCAGGAACAATAGTCTTTACAATAATCCTAGTGAGGTGGGTACTATTATTATTATTGTTTTATTGTTAAGGTACTTGAGGCACAAGGATAGAGAAACTTGTCCAAGGTCAGACAGTCAGTACTTACTAAGCCCAAATTTGAATTAACTCCAGTGTTCTTGCCTGGAGAATCCTAGGGAAGGCGGAGCCTGGTGGGCTGCCGTCTATGGGGTCGCACAGAGTCAGACACGACTGAAGCGACTTAGCAGCAGCAGCAGCAACCTATATCTAGAGCCTGTACTCTTTTTTTTTAATTTATTTTAATTGGAGGATAATTGTTTTACAATGTTGTATTGGCTTCTGCTGTAGAACAGTGTGAATCAGCCATAAGTATACATTTGAGCCCCTCCCTCTTTCTAGAGCCTGAATTCTTAATCACCAAAGTGGTGCCTTTGTCTGAATTGGTTACCATTATGCTGTATGCTCAGCCTCTAGAAGTGTCTGCCACATAAAAAAGCTCTTAACTATTTGTTGAATGAATTCTTAAAATGAAAATGTATTAGGCATATCATTTTGGAGGGTAGTTTATGAACAGCAAAGACACATGCTAATAACTCAATAATCCTATTTCTTAATGTATATCTTAAAAAAAAACATGTGTATAAGGAGGCACATACATGGTAGCATTCTTGGTACTTGTTGAAAAATAGGAGAAAATGTAAATGCTCATCAGTGCTAAATAACTAATAACATAACTAATGTATAGCTCTATATAATTATTAAACGTTTAAATAAGCTATGATATAGGAATATTTTAAAATTCTATATGCATAGATAAATAAATGAAGTATGATGTGGTAAGTTATCTAGGATATATTATGGAATGAGAAAAGCAAGTTACAGAACTTTTACTGCCAAAATAGATTCTAGACAATGAAAGAGTGAAACAAAAATAGCCATGAAAATAGCAGGGAAAACATATGTTAACATTTTTATAATATTGGAATGAGAAAGGCTTTTCTAAGCATGGTGTGAAATGTAAAAACCATAAAGGAAACTGATGAATTTGATTACAAAAAAATGGATGACTTCCAAGTAGAAAAAAAAGAATAAGCATTAAACTGGAATAGAGATGCTAATAAAGTGGATGAACAAGAGCCTATTATACAGAGTGAAATTTGTTAGAAAAAAAAACAAATAATCTCATGTTAATGCATCTAGAAATATGGTACTGAGGAACCTATCTGCAGGGCAATATTGGAGATGCAGACAGAGAACAGACTTGTGAGTGAGGGAAGAAGAGGGGGGGATGAATTGACAGAATAGCATTGAAATATACACATTACCATGTGTAAAACTAGAGAGCCAGTAGAAATTTGCTGTGTGACATAGGAAGCTCAAATCTGGTGCTCTGTGACAACCTCTAGGGGTGAGATGGGGTAGGAGCTGTGAGGGAGGTTCAAGAAGGAGAGGACATATGTGTACTTATGGCTGATTCGTGTTGCTATATAGCAGAAACCAACACAATGTTGTAAAGCAATATCCTCCAATTAAAGATAAATTTAAATAAGAAAAACTCCAAACCTTGTGTGTATCTGTGTATATAAATTGGAGAAGGCAATGGCAACCCACTCCAGTACTCTTGCCTGGAAAATCCCAAGGACGGAGAAGCCTGGTGGCTTAATATATATATATTATATATATATGTGTGTGTGTATATGTAGGTTTCCCTGGTGGCTCAGATGGTAAGGAATCTACCAGTAATGTGGGAGACCCAGGTTTGGTCCCTGGGTCAGGAAGATCTCCTGGAGAAGGAAATGCCTACCCACTCCAATATTCTTGCCTGGAGAATCCCATGGATAGAGGAGCCTGGCGGGCTGTAGTCCATGGGGTCGTGAGAAGTCGGACATGACTGAGTGACTAACCCAACATATGTATATATATATATATATATACACACACACATACACACACACACACACACGTATATATGCCTATATATAGACAAAAAGGCCAATAAGCATATGATAGATAAATAGATGTTCAGCTTTTACTCATAATTAAAAATACAAATTAGGAGGATGTCCCTGGTAGTCCAGTTGTTGAGAGTCTGCTTTCTCTGATCTGGGAAAATTTCACATGCCACACGGCAACTGAGCCTATAAGCTGCAACTGCTGAAACCCACATCCCTAGAGCCTGTGCTCTGCAACAAGAAAAGCCATCACAGTGAGAAGCCCATACTCGCACAACTAGAGAAAGCCCACAGGTAGCAAAAAAGACTCAGTGCAGCCAGAAATAAAAAATTAATAAAAAATACTAAGTGAACTATCAGGTCCCATTGCTTCTACCTGTGAAATTGGTAAAGATGGATAATAATAATGATGAACTTATAGAAAGAATTTTACATAGAAATAGAAATAAGCACAGCATGTTTGGTAATTTTGGCAACATATATTAAAATTTAGTCTGTGTAATACTTTTGTCTAAAATTCCACTTGTAGGGATTTATTGTATATTCAAGTATAAATGTATGTGTACAAAGATATTCATTATATTGTATATAGTTATAAAAATATGGAGACAATCTAGATGTATGTTGAAAGGGATGAGAGTTAAATTGTAATACATGTAATGGAGTGCTGTTCAGCTATTTTAAGACTGTGGCAAACCTAGGTGTATACACATGCCCCATTTTACACCGCTTTGTGTAGTGCTGATTGATTATAATGCTACATTAAATAACCTTTGTGTGAATATACTCTAACAGTAGGCATGTGTATATTTTAAAAGTCCATTATAGTAACCCATTGATGTATATCTCTTTTTCCTTGCTCTGCTCTCAGTACTCTTACCTGTAGTGGGAGCATTAAGTAATTCAGACATACTGTGGTCTAGTATTTAGATGTTATTAAACTAGAGTTTCTCTTTCTTTTATTAGCAAAAAGAATAAGGACAACTTATAGCTCATGAGAGCATGTTTATACTGCAAGTACTTCTAAATGCCAAAAAACAGAAGTGAAAGAGGAATGTTGTTTCCAAATATATACATAACTAGTGGCTAAGACTCTGAGATATGAAACCAGGATGCCTGGGTTCAAATCCTGGCTTTGTTACTGTGTATGACTTTGTGCAAGTTATTTAGCTTCTTTTTGCCTCCATTTCCTCATTATTCATCCAACAAATATTTGAGTGCTTTCCATATGCCAGACACTATTCTGGATGCCAATGATAAAGCAAGGAGGATTAAGACAAATTCTCTACCTTCTTGTGGTATATGTACACTCTGAAGGACTTAATTCTATACCTTACTATTTAGTGTTCATAAGAGGATTAAGGGTTTAATACCTCTAAATGACTTGCAATAATGTCTGGTACATAGTAAGTGGACAATAAATAATATTACTATTGTTCTTCCTTCCCAAATAAATAGGTACATGGAATGTAATTTATTAACCATTTTATGAAAATTTTTGTTAAAATGACATTCAAGGATATATAAAACACTATTTCAATATATCCTTAAATTTTCCACATGCTAGTTGCTCACATACATTTTTAGTCACTGAACTCTAGCCTGACAGATCATGCTGTCCACTACCAGCCACTGAACTTTACCATATACCATATTCCATGTTGCAAAAGCTCTTAGCCCAAGAGTGTTCTCCTACTCTATTTTGAGTGTACTCAATGTTGAAGTGCAAAATTTTCAGTAGTTCTTTTAAGGAATCTTGATGGAAATGTTATAAAATCTAGAGAGTAAAGATCAAAAAGCTGTTAACATTGGTAAATTGAAGGTCATCATAAATATCAATGAAGCTTGGGATGATTGACTGATAATTGTATAGCATCTACTAGGAGAAATTATATGCTGTATTTATTATGAATATACAAAATTTCAGCATATAATCTTTTTGTTGTTGTTCACTGGCTCAGTTGTGTCCGACTTTGCGACCTCATGGACTACAGCATGCCAGGCTTCCCTGTCCTTCCCTGTCTCCTGGATCTTGCTCAAACTCATGTCCTTTGAGTTGGTGATGCCATCTAGCCATCTCATCCTCTGTTGTCCCCTTCTCCTCCTACCCTTCAGTCTTTCACAGCATCAGGATCTTTTCTAATGAGTCAGCTCTTGGCATCAGGTGGCCAAAGTATTGGAGCTTCAGCCTCAGCATGAGTCCTTCCAGTGAGTATTCAGGGTTGATTTCCTTTAGGATTGACTGGTTTGATCTCCTTGCAGTCTAAGGGACTCTCAAGAGTCTTCTCGACACTACAGTTCAAGAGCATCGATTCTTCAGCGCTCAGCCTTCTTTATGATACAATTCTCACATCCATACAAGAGTACTGGAAAAACCATAGGTTTGACTATATGGACCTTTGTTGGCAAAGTAATGCCTCTGCTTTTTAATATGCTGTCTATTTAATATGCTGTCTAAGGTTTGTCATTGCTTTTCTTCCAAGGAGCAAGCATCTTTTAATTTCATGGCTGCAGTCACCATTTGCAGTGATTTTGGAGCCCAAGAAAATAAAGTCTGTCACTGTTCCCATTGTTTCCCCATCTGTTTGCCGTGAAGTGATGGGACTTAATGCCATGATCTTAGTTTTTTCAGTATTGAGTTTTAAGCCAGCTTTTTCACTCTCCTCTTTCACCTTCATCAAGAGGCTCTTTAGTTCTTCTTCACTTTCTGCCATAAAGGTGGTGTCATGTGCATATCTGAGGTTATTGATATTTCTCCTGGCAGTCTTGATTCCAGCTCATGCTTTATCCAGCCCAGCATTTTGCATGATGTACTCTGCATATAAGAGGCTTCCCTGGTGGCTCAGACGGTAAAGTGTCTGCCTACAATGCAGGAGACCCGGGTTCAATCCTTAGGTTGGGAAGATCCTCTGGAGAAGGAAATGGCAACCCACTCCAGTATTCTTGCCTGGAAAATCCCATGGATGGAGGAGCATGGTAGGCTACAGTACATGGGGTTGCAGAGAGTCGGACACGACTGAGCGACTTCAGTTTCAGTTTCACTCTGCATATAAGTTAAATAAGCAGGGTGACAACATACAGCCTTGACGTATTCCTTTCCTGATTTTGAACCAGCCGTCGTTCCCAGTGTGGTTCTAACTGTTGCTTCTTGACCTGCATACAGGTTTCTCAGGAGACAAGTAAGGTAGTCTGGTATTCCCATCTCTAAGAATTTTCCACAGTTTGTTGTGATCCACACAAAGGCTTCAACATAGTCAATGAAACAGAAGTAGATGTTTTTCTGGAACTCTACTGCTGTTTCTATGATCCAACTGATGTTGACAATTTGATCTCTGGTTCTTCTGCCTTTTCTAAATCCAGCTTGACCATCTGGAAGTTCTCAGTTCATGTACTGTTGAAGCCTAGCTTGGAGAATTTTGAGCATTACTTTGCTGACGTGTGAGATGAGTACAATTTTGCGGTAGTTTGAACATTCTTTGGCATTGCCTTTCTTTGGGATTGGAATGAACACTGACCTTTTCCAGTTCTGTGGCTGCTGCTGAGTTTTCCAAATTTGCTGGCATATTGAATGCAGCACTTTCACAGCATCATCTTTTAGGATTTGACATAGCTCAGCTGGAATTCCATCACCTCCACTAGCTTTGTTCGTAGTGATGCTTCCTAAGGCCAACTTGAGTTCGCTCTCCAAGATGTCTGGCTCTAGGTGAGTGATCACACCGTTATGGTTATCTAGGTCATTAAGATCTTTTTTGTATAGTTCTGTGTATTCTTGCCACCTCTTCTTAACATCTTCTGCTTCTGTTAGTCCATACTGTTTCTGTCCTTTATTGTGCCCATCTGTGCATGAAATGTTCCCTAGGTATCTCTAATTTTCTTGAAGAAATCTCTAGTCTTTCCTATTCTATTGTTTCCCTTTATTTCTTTGCATTGCTTACTTAGGAAGGCTTTCTTATCTCTCCTTGCTATTCTTTGGAACTCTACATTCAGATGGGTATATCTTTCCTTTTCTCCTTTGCCTTTTGCATCTCGTCTTTTCTCAGCTATTTGTAAGGCCTCCTCAGACAACCATTTTGCCTTTTTGCATTTCTTTTTCTTGAGATGGTTTTGATCACCACCTCCTGTACATTTTTACAAACCCCGTCCATAGTTCTTCATGTACTCTATCAGATCTAATCCCTTGAATCTATTTGTCATTTCCGCTGTATAATCGTAAGGGATTTGGTTGAGGTCATACCTGAATGGCCTGGTGAATCATACTTGGATCATTGAACAAATATTTATTTATTTATTGCCTTCTCTCTATTATGTTAAATCCTATCAGTTCTGTAGTGAACTACATAGTCATGGACCCTACCTTCATATAGCTGATATTTCACATTGTTACAGAAATAATTATAGGGTTATAAGAGAATAATGCAGGAGACTTAGTCAGAGGAGTCAAAGGAGATCTTCCTTGTGGAACTGAGATTTAATTAGAGACCTGAAGGTTGAGTGAGTTTTTATTAGCCAGGAGAGAGGTATAAGAAATGAGTGGGGAAAAAAAAAAAAGAAATGAGTGGGAAACAGTAATGCAAGGAGAAGGGATAGCAACAAAAAGAACCAGAGGGGAAAAGGACATAATACTCTTACAGAATAGGAAGTTGTCAATGTGGATGGAGAGAAGTAAATGGAAGGGGATGTGGCAAAAGAATAAGCTGCAGAGTTAGGCAAGGATTAAATTATGCCCACTGTATAAAGTCAGAGTAAGGAGTTTTGATATTATTGTAAGTGCAACAAGAAACAGTTGAAGAATTTCAAGTTGAAAAGTCACTTGGTTAAATTTTAAATTGAGGTATAATTAATGTATAACATTTTTTTAGTTTCAGTATACAGTATAATGATTGGATATTTGTATGTAGTAGTGTGAAATGATCACCACAATAAGCCAAGTTAACATGTAATTGAAAAAAAATTTTTCTTTGAATTAAGCACTTTTAAGATCTGCTGTCTTAACAGCTTTCAAATATGCAGTATAATATTAACTATAGTCACTATGGTGTACATTATGTCCCATGACATTTATTTTATAACTGGAAGTTTGTACCTTTTGATCCCTTCACCCATTTCACCACTCTCCATCCCCTTACCTCTGGCAACCACCAATTTTATATGAGTTTGATGTTTTGTTTTTTTAAATTCTGCATATAAGTGAAATCATATAGTGTTTATCTTTCTGACTTATTTCACTTAGCAAAATGCTCTCAAGGTCCATCCATGTTTTATGTCTGAATAATATGCCATTGTCTATACTACATTTTTTTAATCTGTTTATTCATTGGACACTTGGATTATTTCCCGGTAGTTCTGTTTTTAATTTTTTGAGCAACCTCCGTACTGTTTTCTGTGGTGGCTGCACGAATTTATGTCACCACCAGCAGTGCGCAGGGTTCACTTTTCTGCAAGTCCTTGCCAACAGTTATTATCTCTTGTCTTTTTGATAGTAGCCATTCTTACAGGTGTGAGGTGCTATCATTGTGGTTTTGATTTGTATTTCTTTGATAATTTGTCATATTAAACACTTTTCCATGTACTTGTTGGCTGTAAATATGTCATCTTTGGGAAAATATCTATTCAGACCTCTGTCCATTTTTAAATCAGATTTTTAGTTTTTTGCTATTGAGTTGTATGAATTCTTTATTTATTTTGGATGTGAAACCCCTATTAGATATATGGTTTATAGGTATTTTCTCCATTTTTTACAAGCATTTTCATTTTTTGATGATTCCCTTTGCTATGCAGAAACTTTGTGGTTTGATTTAGTCCCAGTTGTTTATTTTTGCCTTTGTTCCACTGTTTTGGAATCAGATCCAAAAAGTCATCATCAAGGCAAATGTCAAGAGGTCTGCTATTTATGTTTTCTTGTAGGAATTTTATGATTTCAGGTTTTATTATTCAAGTCTTCAATCCATTTTGAGTTAATTTTAGTATATACTGTAAGAATAGTTATATTCTTTTGCATGTAGCTGTCCAACTTTCCCTATATTATTTATAAGAGAGATTATCCTTTCCCTGTTGTATATTCTTGCATCCTTTGTTATATTAATTGACTATATATTATATGCATTTATATATATATGGATTTATTTCTGGGCACTATTTCTGTTCCATTGACCTATGTGTGTTTTTGTGCCAATACCATACTGCTTTGATTACTATCAGATCAGATCAGTCGCTCAGTCATGTCCGACTCTGCGACCCCATGAATCGCAGCACACCAGGCCTTCCTGTCCATCACCAACTCCCGGAGTTCACCCAGACTCACGTCCATCGAGTCAGTGATGCCATCCAGCCATCTCATCCTCTGCCGTCCCCTTCTCCTCCTGCCCCCAATCCCTCCCAGTATCAGAGTCTTTTCCACGGAGTCAACTCTTCGTATGAGGTGGCCAAAGTACTGGAGTTTCAGCTTTAGCATCATTCCTTCCAAAGAAATCCCAGGGCTGATCTCCTTCAGAATGGACTGGTTGGATCTCCTTGCAGTCCAAGGGACTCTCAAGAGTCTTTTCCAACACCACAGTTCAAAAGCATGAATTCTTTGGTGCTCAGCTTTCTTCACAGTCCAACTCTCACATCCATGCATGACCACAGGAAAAACCATAGCCTTGACTAGACGGAGTTTTGTTGGCCAAGTAATGTCTCTGCTTTTGAATATGCTATCTAGGTTGGTCATAACTTTCCTTCCAAGGAGTAAGCGTCTTTTAGTTTCATGGCTACAGTCACCATCTGTAGTGATTTTGGAGCCCCCAAAAATAAAGTCTGACACTGTTTCCACTGTTTCCCCATCTATTTCCCATGAAGTGATGGGACCAGATGCCATGATCTTCGTTTTCTGAATGTTGAGCTTTAAGCCAACTTTTTCACTCTCCACTTTCACTCTCATCAAGAGGCTTTTTAGTTCCTCTTCACTTTCTGCCATAAGGGTGGTGTCATCTGCATATCTGAGGTTATTGATATTTCTCCTGGCAATCTTGATTCCAGCTTGTGTTTCTTCCAGTCCAGCATTTCTCATGATGTACTCTGCATATAAGTTAAATAAACAGGGTGATCACCATCGTGATTATCTGGGTTGTGAAGATCTTTTTTGTACAGTTCTTCTGTGTATTCTTGCAATTTCCTCTTAATATCTTCTGCTTCTGTTAGGTCCATACCATTTCTGTCCTTTATTGAGCTCATCTTTGCATGAAATGTTCCTTTGGTATCTCTGATTTTCTTGAAGAGATCCCTAGTCTTTCCCATTCTGTTGTTTTCCTCTATTTCTTTGCATTGATCACTGAAGAAGGCTTTCTTATCTCTTCTTGCTATTCTTTGGAACTCTGCATTCAGATGTTTATATCTTTCCTTTTCTCCTTTGCTTTTCGCTTCTCCTCTTTTCACAGCTATTTGTAAGGCCTCCCCAGACAGCCATTTTGCTTTTTTGCCATTTCTTTTCTATGGGAATGGTCTTGATCCCTGTCTCCTGTACAGTGTCACAAACCTCATTCCATAGTTCATCAGGCACTCTATCTATCAGATCTAGGCCCTTAAATTTATTTCTCACTTCCACTGTATAATCATAAGGGATTTGATTACTATAGCTTTGTAATATAATTTGAGTGTGATGCCTCCAGCTTGTTTATTCTTTATCACAATTACTTTGGCTGTTTGGGATCTTTTGAGGTTTCATCCAGATTTTAGGATTGTTTGTTCTATTTCTGTGAAAAATGTTGTTGGAGTTTTGGTATTGATTGCTTTGGATCTGTAGAATGCTTTGAGTAGAATGTAAATTTAAACAATATTAATTCTTGTAATCCATGAACACAGAATATCTTTCTGCTTGTTTATGTCTTCCTTAACTTCTTTAACCAGTGTCTCAGAGTTCTCAGTTACAAATTTTTCACCTCCTTGGTTAAACTTATTCCTAGGTATTTTAATCTTTTTGATGCAATTGTGAGTGGAATTGTGTTCTTAATTTCTCTTTCTGATAGTTTATTAGTGTATAGAAATGCAACAAATTTTTGTATATTGATTTTGTATTTTTCAACTTTACTGAATTTATTAGTTCTAAGTTTTTTGGTGAAGTCTTTAGGATTTTCTATACTGTATATAATATAATGTCATCTGCAAATAGTGGCAGTTTTACTTTTTCCTTTCCAATTTTGATGCTTTTTATTTCTTTTTATTGCCTGATTGTTCTGGCTAGGCTTTCCAGTACTATGTTGAATAAAAGTGGTGAAAGTTAACATCTTTGTCTTGTTCCTGATCTTAAAGGAAAACTCTGTTTTTCACCACTAAGTATGATATTAGCTATGCACTTGTTATGTATATGGCCTTTAATTATGTTGAGGTACATTCCCTCTATTCCCACTTATTTGAGATTTTTTATTATGAATAGGTATTGAATTTTGTCAGATGGTTTTCTGCATCTATTGAGATGATCATATGATTTTTATCCTTCATTTTGCTGGCATGGTATATATCACCTTGATTTGCAGGTGTTGAACCATCCTTGCATCCCTGGAATAAATCCCACTTAATTGTAGTGTATGATCCTTTTAATATATCATTGAATTGGTTTGCTGATATTTTGTTGAGGATTTTTGCATCTGTGTTTATCAGGGATGTTTGTCTGTAATTTACTTTTCTTTTGATGTGTGGTCTGGTTTTGGTATCAGGGTAATTCTGGCCTTGTAAAAGACATTCCCTCCTTTTCTGTTTTTTCAAAGAACTTGAGAAGATTTGGTATTAATTAGTATTATTAATTAATAGGTGTTAATTCTTCTTTACATATGGCTGACATTGGACTTTGTTGTTGGGAGTATTGTTATTACTGATTTAATCTTCTTACTAGTAATTGCTGCATTTGGATTTTGTATTTCTTCATAATTTAGTCTCATAAAGTTGTATGATTCTAGTAATTTGTTCATTTTTTCCTAGGTTGTTTAATTTGCTGGTGTATAATTGTTTATAGTTGGCTGTTTTGATTCTTTTTATTTTTGTGATACGTTGTTATGTATCTTCTTTCATTTCTGATTTTATTTATTTGAGTCCACTTTTTTTCTTGGTGAGTCTAGCTTAAAGTTTGTGTTTTCAAAAACCTGGCTTTAGTTTCATTGATATTTTCTATTGTCTTGTAGTGTCTATTTCATTTATTTTCACTCTAATCTTTCTTATTTCCTTCCTTTTACTAACTGTGGGCTATTTCTGTTCTGCTTTTCCTAGTTTCCTAGGAAAGTGTAAAGTTAGGTGGTTTATTTGAGATTTTTCTTAGTTTTAGGTAGGCGTTTATGGTTATAAACTTCCCTCTTTGAAATATTTTTTCTGCATCCCATTAATTTTGGCATATTGTATTTCCATTTTCATTTGTCTTAGGTACTTTTAAAAGATATTTTTAAAGCTCTCTTTTGATCTCCTTGTTGGCCCCTAATTAGACCTTTTTAAAAGATTACTTTAGCTGCTGAGTGAAGGATGGATTGGGGGAAGTGACAAAGGTACAGTGAGATGATCATTGAAGAGATTGTTTCTGTAATTCAGATATGGCATAATAGTGGCTTGGACCAAAGTAGTGGTTGTTGACAGAGAAAGTGTATTTTTATCAATTTTAGAACATGACTGAATGTTGATGATGACCATCATAGAGAGGAAGAGATGGAGAATGACTATGTCCTGAGCATCTGGGTAATTGATAATATAGGGAACAGAGAAGAAAAAGCATTGATTATTATGAGAGTAGGTGTGCATATTAAGTTTCAGATGTCTGTGAGACACAAAGACTTAAATAGGCACTTGTATATATAGATTTAGAACCCAGAAAAGAAGTCTGAAGTAGATAAAAGGAAATTAGGACTTGTTAACAGACAGTGTCTGAGGCAATTGTAGTAGAATTCTCTTAGAAAAGAAGTACAAATCAGAAAGAAGAGGGCTAAGTATAGAACTTTGTGGAATTTCAGCATTTTGTTGTTATTTAGTTGCTAAGTCATGTCTGACTCATTTATGGCCCCATGGACTGTAGCTTGCCAGGCTCCTCTATCCTTGGGATTTTCCAGTCAAGAATACTGGAATGGGTTACTATTTCCTTCTCCATGGGATCTTCCTAACCCAAAGATCGAACCTGCCTCTCCTGCATTGGCAGGCAGATTCTTTACCACTGAGACACCAGGGAAAGCCCCATTTCAAGATTTAAGATTGAGTAAGGTGAAGGTGGCAAGAATACATGGAAAAACTGTACAAAAAAGATCTTCACGACCAGGATAATCACAATGATATGATCACTGACCTAGAGCCAGACATCCTGGAATGTGAAGTCAAGTGGGCCTTAGAAAGCATCACTATGAACAAAGCTAGTGGAGGTGATGGAATTCCAGTCGAACTATTCCAAATCCTGAAAGGTGATGCTGTGAAAGTGCTGCACTCAATATGCCAGCACATTTGGAAAACTCAGCAGTGGCCACAGGACTAGAAAAGGTCAGTTTTCATTCCAATCCCAAGGAAAGGCAATTCCAAAGAATGCTCAAACTACCGCACAATTGCACTCATCTCACACACTAGTTAAGTAATGCTCAAAATTCTCCAAGGTAGGCTTCAGCAATATGTGAACCGTGAACTTCCTGATGTTCAAGCTGGTTTTAGAAAAGGCAGAGGAACCAGAGATCAAATTGCCAACATCCGCTGGATCATCGAAAAAGCAAGAGAGTTCCAGAAAAACATCTATTTCTGCTTTATTGACTATGCCAAAGCCTTTGACTGTGTGGATCACATAAACTGTGGAAAATTCTTCAAGAGATGGGAATACCAGACCACCTGACCTGCCTCTTGAGAAACCTATATGCAGGTCAAGAAACAACAGTTAGAACTGGACATGGAACAACAGACTGGTTCCAAATAGGAAAAGGAGTTCGTCAAGGCTGTATACTGTCACCCTGCTTATTTAACTTATATGCAGAGTACATCATGAGAAACGCTGGACTGGAAGAAGCATAAGCTGGAATCAAGATTGCCGGGAGAAATATCAATAACCTCAGATATGCACATGACACCACCCTTATGGCAGAAAGTAAAGAGTAACTCAAAAGCCTCTTGATGAGAGTGAAAGTGGAGAGTGAAAAAGTTGGCTTAAAGCTCAACATTCAGAAAATGAAGATCATGGCATCTCGTCCCATCATTTCATGGGAAATAGATGGGGAAACAGTGGAAACAGTGTCAGACTTTATTTTTGGGGGCTCCAAAATCACTGCAGATGGTGACTGCAATGAAATTAAAAGACGCTTACTCCTTGGAAGGAAAGTTATGACCAACCTAGACAGCATATTGAAAAGCAGAGACATTACTTTGCCAACAAAGGTCCTTCTAGTCAAGGCTATGGTTTTTCTTATGGTCATTTATGGATATGAGAGTTGGACTGTGAAGAAAGGTGAGCGCCAAAGAATTGATGCTTTTGAACTGTGGTGCTGGAGAAGACTCTTGAGAGTCCCTTGGACTGCAAGGAGATCCAACCAGTCCATTTGAAAGGAGACCAGTCCTGGGTGTTCATTGGAAGGACTGATGCTGAGGTTTAAACTCCAATACTTTGGCCACCTCATGCGAAGAGCTGAGTCATTGGAAAAGACCCTGATGCTGGGAGGGACTGGGGACAGGAGGAGAAAAGGACGACAGAGGGTGAGATGGCTGGATGGCATCACCGATTCAATGGTCATGAGTCTGGGTGAACTCCGGGATTTGGTGATGGACAGGGAGGCCTGGCGTGCTGCAGTTCATGTGGTTGCAAAGAGTCAGACAGTACTGAGTGACTGACCTGAACTGAACTGAAGATGGAAAAAGAAGCTGGAAAAGAGTGAGGCATGCATGCCCGGTGAAGGGGAGACATTGAAAGTAGACAAATCTTTGAGAAAATAGCTCTCCTGGGACTTCCCTTGCAGTCCAATGGTTAAGATTCTGTGCTCCCAATGCAGGGGACATGGGTTTGATCCCTGGTCAGGGAACTAAGATCCTGTATGCCACATGGCAAGACCAAAAAAAAAAAAAATGATAAAAGGAAAATAGTCCTTTTGAATGTGAAGGGTTAACTATTTGAAATTCGAGGTATAGTGAAATATCTAAATGGAGAAGGATTGTATGTTGGGTAGATGAAGCCACTGTGGCCCTGGAATTCGAGTGAGAGGTGTGGGTTAGAGAAATCAGAGAGTCATTCACATGGGGATGGCAGTTGAAGGCTTTAGAAGAAAAGGGGGCCAGAGATAAAATTGGGAGGTCATCTGTAGTTAGAGATTTTCTTTGGATTGTTATTAAATAATGTTGTAGTGTTTCTAGTACAAGTAATTTGAGCATGGGTTTGTTTTTTCCAACTCAGTTATCCAAAGCTTTGGCTGATACAATTAGATTTTGCTCTTCTTAAATTTGACATTGTTAAAAGTAAGATACAGTGCTCTAAATTGCTCCCCTTCAAGGTTGTCAAGACAGGTACAGCATAGGATCTCATTTTACTGCAGTTGTTAGGGTACAAATTTTATGAACCTACCTGTTTGGCTAGGTTTTTAATAGTTGGTAGTTTGTACATAAAATATATAACTTGTTGTGACTAGATTAATGGTGAGTCATAACCGTTTTTTACACAAACTTTTGTTATTACTTTTGGTACATACAATTTGTGCTGTACAAATTATGTCTCCCTGTCAATCTTCTGCCTGAAGTGATCTAAAAAAATAAGACCCTTCCCCAGTGAATTTATCTCTTATTATCTACTGTACCTCATAGAATTTCTAAGCTAGTGTCTGATCTTTGAAATATTAAGTATGTGATTAAGGTTGAAACTCTGATTTTTTAAAGAATTTTTTCTTTTGATGTGGACCATTTAAAAAAGTCTTTTTTGAATTTGTTACAACTTTGCTTCTGTTTTATGTTTTGACTGTGAGGCATGTGGGGTTTTAGCTCCCTGGCCAGGGATCAGTCTGTACCCCTTGGATTGGGAGGTGAAGTCTTAACCACTGGGAAGTTTCAAAACTCTGATTTTTATGTCACTTGTCTCAGTTTATATCATTCTGTGCAGATGTATTTGTTAAGATATTTGTTGTAAGTTAAAGCAACCAATTAAAGCTTACTTCAGGAAAAGGAGAATTTTATAAGGGTACTAGCATTATCTCACAGAAAGGCAGGGATTGCAGTTGTCTCTTAGGAATAGCACAGGACAGTCTGTAATTCGGTAGTTTAGTCCAAGAGCCCACACCAGATTAATAAACTGGTTAAATTGATTAGTTTTCCCAGAATATGGCTTTTTATCTTGCAATAAAAATTTATGTGTGTGTATGGAATGAGAGGAAGGCAATCCTAGAGTTCTGTTGACAAAGATAATACAATAGATACCTACTACCTATTTAAAAATTAAAGATGTGGACTTGAACTACTGTAGTGTTCATTAGTGCTTCCAGTCATGGACCATCTGTTCGCTACTTAAAGGATGTTGTATATCTGAATAATATACTCTATATACACAAATTTGTTTTTATGTCTTGAGTCTTATTACTCTAGACTTGAGAATTATGCATGTTACTTGTTTCAGTGCCAGTCTCAGATCAGTTTTTGTTCTAGAGGTTTCAGTGGGTGTGTATATTTGATACATCTGTTACCATGTTTTCCAACATTTGTTCAACTCTGCTTTTTTTTTTCCCCCAGTGTGTACTAGATGAAAGCAACTACCTGGTCCTAATAGCTCTTGACCGAGAATTCAATGTTTGTGAAAGATGCCAGGTTGATAACCTGGAAATTGAAACCCTGTGTGAATTTGATATAGCAATAATGTCAACTTCCCACATCTTCCTCTCTTAATGTACTTTGGTCTTGATCTTGCTGGAATAAAGCTCTTCTCAAAGATTATCTCATTCCTTTTTCTGCCACTGTGAGTGAGATTGTTTGTATTTAAAGCATGTTTTTATAGGATCAGATATACTTAGCCTCTTAGTCGAATAGTCAAGTTACTTTTTGTTCCTGTGTTTCTTTTCATTGTTCAAACTTGAATCGATCACGTAAGACCAGTGGCACTGATGGATTACTAATTGTATAAACAGACTAGTCCACTGTTGGCGTTATGGTTCAGATCACATTCTGGTTTTCTGTTGTACTTCTTTCACACAGATTGCATTTTGATGATGAATAGTAATAGCAACCACTCATTGAACACAACATATGAGACCTAAGGAAGGCACTTTATATATAAATACTTTCTTCATTATTAAAACTGCCCTGGCAAGGTTAGTGTTCATACAAAATAAAAGAAACTAAGACTCAGAAAGTTTAGGTAACTTGCTCTAAGCAACAACAAAGATGCTGCTGCTGCTGCTAAATCACTTCAGTCGTGTCCGGCTCTGTGTGACCCCATAGACGGCAGCCTACCAGGCTCCTCTGTCCCTGGGATTCTCCAGGCAAGAATACTGGAGTGGGTTGCCATTTCCTTCTCCAGTGCATGCATACATGCATGCTAAGTCACTTCAGTCGTGTCTGACTCTATGCAACCCCATGAACAGCAGCCCACCAGGCTCCTCCATTCACAGGATTCTCCAGGCAAGAATACTGGAGTGGGTTGCTATTTCCTTCTCCTTGTTAGATGCTAGAGCATGAATTCAGACTTGAATTTGCCAGAGTCTTGTGCTAGTGTTCTTTCACCAAACTCCACTGATGCTCATAAAAATGTTCATTTGATTAAACATCAGAAAAGCAAGTCTATTGCTTATTGGTAATCATTGATTTGAAATTCCAGTCCCAGTTTTCTAGATATTCCATTGCTGTATTTATGGATACCCTTGAATCACACCTTTTTCTTTTTTCTTTAAAGGTGAGTCATCAAACTAATAGAAGCTGCTTGAAGTTGTGACTAGGATAGAAAGCCCTGATAAAACATAGTTTAAGTTTGAACTTCATTATGCAAACTAATAATTTTATGTTGGCGTTAGTGAACTTTAAAATGGTAATTACATTAGAGCCTTATCAGTCTTAGCACAACTCTTGGGATCCTTTGTGGGTGGAAGTACTTTAAAAGTTTGCTTTTTGGTTATTTTACTTTGGATCACTAGTAAGTTAGTGAGCACTTATTCTGTGCCAAACACTGTCTCACACACACACACGTGGAATATAGTGATCAATGAGTCAGAAGCAGTCACTTTTCTGGAAAACCTCTGTAGCCTGGAAAGAGGAGTTAACAGTTATGAGATTGGATTGGATTGAAGAGTGTCAAATTACTAACCTACTATTGTTTATATAAGTGGTGTTCATATATAAGTGTTCATATAAGTGGTGTGATAGAGGAAATGAAGATATATGGAAAGAAGGAGCTCTTGTCCTAGACCTAGATCAGAAGGGCTTCATGGAAGATAGGATGTTTAGGGTAGGAAAATGAGGATAAGCAAGAATTAGTTGAGTAATAATGGTGGGTGCAGAGTATTCCAGGCCTAAATAATAATATGTGAAGATCCGTTTTTTTCCTCAATAGTTTTGAGATATAATTCACATATCATAAAATTCTCTCTTTTAAAGTTCACATTCGGTGGTTTTCAGTTATATTCACAGAGTTTTCCAACCACCACCTAATTCCAGAACATTTTCATCACCCCCAAAGAAACACCATACCCATTAACATTCACTCCCTATTCCCTCTTCTCCCTGGCCCCTGGCAACTACTAATCTACTTTCTGTCTCTAAAGAGTTGCCTGTTCTTGACATTTCGTATAAATAGAACCATACAGTATGTGGTCTTTTGTGACTGGTTTCACTTAGCATAAGGTTTTCAAGGTTCATCCATATTGTAGCATGTATCAGTATGAAGGCCTGTTTTGAGAAATGGAGATGAGCAGTATCTAGAATCTAAAGTTCAATTGATCAGGATGTATAGCACAAGGATTTGAAACTACAGAGAATGTTTCATACTAGAGAGGTAAGCAGAAACCAAATCAACAAAGGTGTGTTACAGAGGTATGGGCTTTATCCTCAGGGCAACAGGATACCATTGAATGGTGTTAAGTATGAAAATAATACCATCAAATTGTGTTTTTTATTTGTGTAGAGGATAGGCTAGATGGACGCAAAATGGGGGCCAGGGAGATAGATTTCTTGCAGAAATCTGAGCAACAGAAAGATGTTGATGGTGTGGGATATGGCCTGGGAATGGAGAGCAGTGGATAGATATGAGAGGTTTAAAAGGCAGGATTGGCAATACTTGGTGTTAGAGTGAATGTAAAGGCGAGGGAGAAGGAGAGGTGGAATTAGAATGGCACTGAAGTTTTAGGGTTGGTGGGCCAGGTGGATTATGATGCATAGATTAATTAAGGAACTGGCTAGGTAGATGAATTCCCAGGGTGCCAATCTATAAGGAGTACTAACGTAACACTGGAAAGTTAAAGAGATGAAAAAATGCATTTACGAGAACTCTTGTAGAGGAAAACTTTGGTAAGCTTCTAGAGAAGGAGATAAGACCCCCTTCTCTCACCTACCTTCTTGTTTGAGTAATGAATATGTTTTCTAAACTACTCTGAGAAGCCCAAAGGCTTTTTTATTGAGTGGCATATGTAAATTTGGAACTAGAGCTAAAAATAAGCCAGTACTGGAGAGGCTGCCATCAGGGATCTTTTTTTTTGCCTGTTCTTCTTATGGTTCTTACCCTTTTTTCGTGGAATTTTCATATGAGATTGGATTGAAGAGTGTCAAATTACTAACTTACTATTGTTTATATCTATTGGTATATAATAATTTGCACAAAAACATAATGTCTCACCACAATAATATAATTCTCTCTTGTGATTCTAGGGATTGATTGAACTAGCTAAGTGGTTCTCTTTTAAGGGTCTTCATGAAAGTGTAGCCAGACAGTGTCTGGGGCTAGGGTCATCTTGAGGTTTGCTCACTCACATTTGGGAAGGTTCATGGGCCAAATCACCTACAAGTAGCCTTTCCCTGTGGTCTCTCTGGCAGGATAATTGGATTCAAAGACTGAGTGTCCCAAGAACAGGCAGGAACTCTATTACTTTTTTTTTTTTCCCCCCAGTTCTGATTTATTTAAAGGAATAGCAGTTTTTAAAACTTTTTGGAGTATAGCCAGTTAACAACGTTGTAACAGTTTTAGGTGGAGAGCAAAGGAACTCAGCCATATCTATTATATATATATATATATTTTTTTTTCTCGATGCACTCCTGCGTGGAGCACTGGTGCAGGCGCAGCTCCTCCTCCAGCCTCTGCAGGGAGGAGGCGGCGCCTGGTGTTACCGGAGCTCCTCACCGGCCCCATTTCCATGTCTATTATATTTTATGACCTACGTTTAGAAGTTGTCTCCCTCCTGTTTTACTCTGTTATTTGAAGTAGTCATAAAGCTTTGCCTATGTTTAGAGGAAGGGGATATAGATTTTACTGTTCTTGAAAGAAGATTATGTGGGATGAAATGGCTACTGCAGCAGCCATCTTGGTAATTTTTGTTTTTTGAGCTGTACTGTGGGACTTGTAGGATCTTAGTTCCTGATCCGGGGATTGAACCGGGCCCTCAGTAGTGAAAGCGTGGAATTCTAACACTGGACTGCCAGGGAATTCCCCATCTTTGGAAATATAATATGTCATACCTACGATGTGGACCTAACAGAAGCAGAAGATATTAAGAAAAGGTGACAAGAATACACAGAAGAACTATACAAAAAAGATATAATGACCTGGATAACCATAATGGTGTGATCACTCACCTAGAGCCAGACATCCTGGAATGTGAAGTCAGTGGGTGGGCCTTAGGAAACTTCACTATGAACATAGCTAGTGGAGGTGATGGAATTCCAGCTGAGCTATGTCAAACCCTAAAAGATGATGCTGTGAAAGTGCTGCATCCAATATGTCAGCAAATTTGGAAAACTCAGCAGTGGCCACAGACTGGAAAAGGCCAGTTTTCACTCCAATCCCAAAGAAGGGGAATGCGAAAGAATGTTCAAACTACTGTACAATTGCACTCATTTCACATGCTAGCAAAGTAATGCTCAAAATCCTTCAAGCTAGGCTTCAGCAGTACATGAACTGAGAATTTCCAGATGTTCAAGCTGGATTTAGAAAAGGCAGACGAACCAGAGATCAAATTGCCAACATGCGTTGGATCATAGAAAAAGCAAGAGAATTCAAGAAAAGTACCTACTTCAGCTTTATTGACTATGCCAAAGCCTTTGACTGTGTGGATCACAATAAACTGTGGACAATTCTTAAAGAGGTGGGAATACCAGACCAATTTACCTGCCTCCAGAGAAACCTGTATGCAGGTGAAGAAGCATCAGTTAGAACTGGACAGGGCACAACAGACTGGTTCAAAACTGGGAAAGGAGTACATCGGGGCTGTATATTGTCACCCTGCTTCCCTGGTGGCTCAGACAGTAAAGTGTCTGTCTACAATGCGGGAGACCTGGGTTCAATCCCTGGTTTGGGAGGACCCTCTGGAGAAGGAAATGGCAATCCACTCCAGTACTATTGCCTGGAAAATCCCATGGACAGAGGAGCCTGGTAGGCTACAGTCTATGGAGTCGCAAAGAGTCAGACAAGACTGAGCAAGTTCACTTTCACCGACTTCACTTTCGTTTAACTTATATGCAGATTATATCACGTGAAATGCTGGGCTGGATGAAGCACATGCTGAAATCAAGATTGTGGGGAGAAATATCAATAACCTCAGATATGCAGATGACACCACCCTTATGGCAGAAAGCAAAGAGGAATTAAAGAGTCTCTTGATGAAGGTGGAAGAGGAGACTGAAAAAACTGGCTTAAAACTCAACATTCAAAAACCTAAGATCATGACATTCAGTCCCTTCATGGCAAATAGATGGGAAACAATAGAAACAGTGAATGACTTTGTTTTCTTGGGCTCCAAAATCACTGTGGACAGTGACTGCAGCCATGAAATTAAAAGACGCTTACTCCTTGGAAGAAAAGCAAAGACAAACCTAGACAGCATATTAAAAAGCAGAGGCATCACTTTGCCTACAAAGGTCCATATAGTCAAAGCTATGGTTTTTCCAGTAGTCATGTATGGAAGAGCTGGACAGTATAAAAGGCTGAACGCCAAAGAAATGATGCCTTTGAACTGTGGTGCCGGAGAAGGCACTTGAGAGTCCCTTGGACAGCACGGAGATCAAACTAGCCAGTTTGCTCAGTCGTGTCCAACTCTTTGTGATCCCATGGACCATACAGTCCATGGAATTCTCCAGGCCAGAATACTGGAGTGGGTAGACTTTCCCTTCTCCAGGGGAATCTTCCCAACCCAGGGATCGAACCCAGGTCTCTCACATCGCAGGCACATTCTTTACCAGCTGAGCCACAAGGGAAGCCCCCTAAAGGAGATGAAACCTGAATATTCATTGGAAGGACTAATGCTGAAGCTGAAGCTCCAATACTTTGGCCACCTGATGTGAAGAGCCCATTCATTGGAAAAGACCCTAACGCTGGAAAAGATTGAAGGCAGGAAGAGAAGGGGAAGACAGAGGATAAGATGGTTGGATGCCATCACTGATTCAATGGATAGGAGTTTGAGCAAACTCTGGGACATAGTGAAGGACAGGGAAGCCTGGCATGCAGCAGTTCATGGGGTCACGGGGTTGGACACAACTGAGCAACTGAACACCACCACCACCTACCTTGAGATCCCTGCCCAGACTGAGATAGGAAAACAAGAATCAGGACTTTGGGATGGTAAACGTAATTTTGTATATATTGAGTTAGACTGTTTGTCAGACTTCTTGGTGGAAATACTATTAAGAAGTTTGGATGTTAAGCAGATACTGAATTTGTTCTGAGGTGAATAGTATTAACCAGAGACAAGACAGGAAACAATATTTAACTGAGAATATCTTCTAATTTATTCTTTTTCTTTTTTTAAATGTGCAGCCAGGATTTTGGAAATTATTACCTTAATCTCGTATGTTGTAAACAATCCCACATCATAGTGTCCTATAAGTTGCTTGTATTTTATATTTTAAACATCATTTTTATTCTTGTCATTTTTCCTTATAGGTTTTTTTTTTTTAATCTTGGTTTCTTAATTTTAGATGATTCTTCTTTCACTTCCCCTGTATTATAATTAAAATTTTAATCACCTGTTGTACATCCCAGGGAGATAATCTTTTAAAATACTTGTCTTTCCTGCTTCCTTCCTTTTTCAGTTTTCATATTTGAAAGTAAGAATTGAAGTACTTTGGTTTTTATTCATTGAAATTCATGGATGCTCCATTCTCTTCCCTTTTATGAATAAATAGTACATATTCATCCTAAGAAAAATTTGGGCTATAGATAAGTTTGAAGAAAATGTTAATCACCCAAACACTATTGAGACTATTATATTTTAGTGTATATAGTTTTAAAGGCTTTTATGTTTTTCCCCAAATGTGGAGTCTTACCATTTGTACCATTTTGTAAATTGATACTTCCATTTGACATTTAGATTTTTCTTACTATACACCGTGTTAAAACATCAATCTCACAGTTAACGTGTTTTACATCCTTTCTGTTTTTTTCCGTAAGATAAATGTCAAAGGGCCTATGTTTGTATACTAACAATAACATTTCCCAATTATTTAAATCCTTGACACTTTTTCTCTCTCCTACTAGAAAAGTTTTTTTGTTTGTTTGTTTCTTGCTTGTATTTGCTTACTGGCCCTCTCTCTTTGAACACACACATATTCATAAATATTTATTTCTTAGGAAGAAATCTTCATCATGAAGTTGATTGCTCAAGTATGAACATTATTAGTTTCATTTGATTTACTTCTTCATGAGACATTTATTGAACACTATGGGCTTCTCAAGTCGCTCAGTGGTAAAGAATCTGCCTGCTAGTGCAAGAGATGCAGGTTCGATCCCTGGGTCTGGAAGATGTCCTGGAGAAGGAAATGGCAACCCACTCCAGTATTCTTGCCTGGGAAATCTCATGAACAGAGGTGGGCTGCTGTCCCTGAGGTCACAAAGAGCCAGACAGGACTGAGCAACAGAACATGCATGCATGCATATGTGTCATGCCCTGGCTTAAAGAGAATGAAGACATAGTTGTTTTCTCAGTGAATTCACAGTCCAATGGGGAAGACAGACAGGATTACTCACAATGTAAATTAATTTGGTCTGTGCTGCCATTAGTAAAGAGATGAATGAAAAGAACATAGGGTAACTCTTCTAAAACAGGTTGTAGAGAATGGAGGAAGGCTTCCCAGGTTGAGCTGAAGTGAACCGAACCTTGGTAATGCAAGTTAGGCAAATCAAAAGTAGTTCAACATAGGTATAGAACATGCAATGATAGAGAAGCTTGGTAGAGCGTCTCACAAGAAATATTGGTAGTTTGGTATGATTGGAGCTTTGGAAAGTAGTGAAAGACCAAGTTCTGAAGGGATCTGTATACCATGCTGAAAAACTACACTTCATTCTTGGGGGAAAGGAGGAAGAGGATCCATTCAGTTAGCTAGGAAAGTACAATCAATCAGGCTAGTATATATGGTAGCAAATGAAGACCCATCATTGTGACATCCAGAGATATGTCCATTAAATAGGTGAGGTGGAGAGCTATTTAAATATTTTTAAGCAGAAAAATAACATGACCTGATTTTCTTTTAAAAAGTTACTTTGGTAAGACTATGAGAGGATATATTTTTTAGACAAAAGGAGATAGTGACATTAGTATGGAAACTATACTGAACCAATCTGGATGAGAACTAATGAGGGCCTAAACTAAGGCAGTTGTAGAAATAGAAGGAGGGGATACAGTTAGGAGCCACTGATTTGGAATCCTTGCCATGCTATACTTAATTAATTATGCTATGTATTTTTAATACCTACTTTATGACAAGCACTGTGCTGAAGTATTGGTATAAAGAGATGAATAAAAAGGGCTTCCTTTCTTGAGTGGCTTCCTTTCTTGAGTGGCTTATTGTTCAGTGGGGTGTAACAGGTTTATAAAGAGAGAAATTACTGTGTAATGTGAAAAGTGTTATTGATATAAATGTATTTTGAGAATGTAGAGAATTAAGTGACTGTTAATGTCACATTGGGAGGTGACATTGAACAGAATATTGAAGGATACTTTTTTTATCCAGAATAAAAAAGATACTTTTTTCTGTGTATATTAAACTGTATTTAAGGCACTTTATACTGTATTTTGGCGAAGGCAATGGCACCCCACTCCAGTACTCTTGCCTGGAAAATCCCATGAATGGAGGAGCCTGGTAGGCTGTAGTCCATGGGGTCGCTAAGAGTCGGACATGACTGAGCGACTTCCCTTTCACTTTTCACTTTCATGCATTGGAGAAGGAAATGGCAACTCACTCCAGTGTTCTTGCCTGGAGAATCCCAGGGACAGGGGAGCCTGGTGGGCTTCCATCTATGGGGTTGCATGGAGTCGGACATGACTGAAGCAACTTAGCAGCAGCAGCAGCATACTGTATTTTATAGTGTATGTCTGTGCATTTACTGAATTTCTTTCGTTCCTTCCAAAAAGCCGTTCTGTGATGCCATAAATCAGTGCACTAATATTTGCATTATAGGGGTCCTAGAAGGAGAACAGAGAGAGAAAGGGCCTGAAAGATAGTAGCTGAAAACTTCCCAAACTTGGGAAAGAAAACAGTCACATAAGTATATATAGAATCTCATATTCGGTGAATCCAAAGAGGAACACACCAAGACATATTGTATTAAAATGACAAAAAATAAAGAGAGAATATTAAAAGCAGCAAGGGAAAAGCAAAAAGTAACATACAAGGAAACTCCTAATAAGGCTATCAGTTTCAGCAGAAACTGTAGGCTAGAAGGGAGTGACAGGATATATTCAAAGTGATGAAAGGGAAAAGCTTAAAATCAATAATAATACCTTACCGGCAGAGATCAAAAACTTTATGGACAAGAAAAAGTTAAAAGAGTTCAGCACCACCAAACCAGCTTTGCAACAGATGTTAAAACAACTTCTCTAGGCAAAAAAGAAAAGGCCACAACTAGAAACAAGAGAGTTATGAAATGAAAAGACTCAAAAAAAAAAAAGAAAAAAGAAAAGACTCACCGTCAAAGGCAGACATACAGTAAAAATAGTGTATCATCCACACACGAAACTAGTAGGGAGGTTAAACGACAAACGTGGTAAAATCATCTGTATCCACAATAAGCCGTTGTGGATATCAAATACAGTAATTGTGAAGGGAAGAGAATACAAATGCATGGTATTTTTTTCCCCACAATAATAAAGATGTTTATCAGTTTTCACAGTCAATAACCAGACAAGAAATAGAAGATAATTACAGTTGCAAGCCATAATGGGAACATGATTAACCTAACAGTATAAAATAATTACATACAATTTGGGAGGAGGGTCAAGCAGTGTGATGTGATAAGTAGAAGTGCATACATGCACATGTTTTCATCTGCCCAGCCAGTCTGTGTCTTTAGGTTGGTGCATTTAATCCATTTACATTTAAGCTAATTGATATGTATAATCAAATAAGCAACCTAACCATACATCTAAAGAAACTATAGAAAGAACAAACAAAACCAAAGTTAGTAAAGGGAAAGAAAATAAAGTTCAGAGCAGAAGTAAATGAAATAGAAATGAAGAAAACAGAAAAGATCAAGGAAAGTAAAAGTTGGTTCTTTGAAAAGATAAACAAAATTGATAAAGCTTTAGCTAGACTTCATCAAGAAAAAAAGGGAAAGAGCTCAAATCAATAAAATTAGAAATTAAAAAGGAGAAGCCACAGCAGACACACAAAAAAATACAAAGGATCATAAGAGACTATTATAAGTATCTATATGCCAATAAAATGGGCAACCTGAAAGAAATGGACAAATTCGTAGGAAGATACCATCTCCCAATACTGAACCAAAAAGAACTAGAAAATATGAACAGACTAGTCACAAGTCCTGAAATTGAAACTGTGATGTAAAAACTCCCAACAAACGAAAGTACAGGACAAGATGGCTTCACAGATGAATTCTATCAAACATTTAGAGAAAAGCTAATACCTGTCCTTCTGAAATTGTTCCAGAAAATTGCAGAGGAATGAACACTTGCAAACTCATTCTATAAGGCCACCATCACCCTAGTACCAAAACCAGACAAGGATATCATAAAAAAGGAAAATTACAGACCAATACCACTATGGTGAACATAACTGCAAAAATCCTCAACAAAATACTGGCAAACTAAAATCCAATAATGCATTAGAATGATAATATACCATGGTCAAGTGGGATTTATCCCAATGACGTAGGGATTTTTCCATATTTGCAGATCAGTCAGTGTAATACACCACATTAAACTGAAGAGTAAAAAGCTTATGCTCATCTCAATAGATGCAGAAAAAGCTTCAGATGAAATCCAGCATTCATTTATGTTAAAAAAAAAAAAACAGCTCTCCAAAAACAGGCATTGAGGAACATATCTCAACATGAATCAGGCCATATCTGACAAATCCACAGTTAACATTATACTTAATGGTAAAAAGCTGAAACCATTTCCTCTAAGATCAGGAACATTTGAAACTGAGGATGCCCAGTCTCACCATTCTTATCCAACATAGTTTGAAGTCCTACCCATAGCAGTCAGAAGAAAAAGAAAAGGAATAGAAAGTGGAAAGGAAGAAGTGAAACTGTCACTGTTTTCAAGTGACATAATACTATACACAGAATATCCTAAAAAACACCACCAGAAAATTACTAGAGTTTATCAACGAATTCAGTAAAGTTGTAAGATATAAAATTAATACATAGAAATCTGTTGCATTTCTGTACACTAACAATGAAATAGCAGAAAGAAAAATTCAGGAAATGATCCCATACCCACTCCAGTATTCTTGGGCTTCCCTTGTAACTTGGTAAAGAGTCTGCCTGCAATGTGGGAGACCTGGGTTCAATCCTTGGGTTGGGGAGATCCCCTGGAGAAGGAAAACACTACCCACTCCAGTATTCTGGCCTGGAGAATTCCATGGACTGTATAGTCCATGGGCTTGCAAAGAGTCAGACATGACTGAGCGACTTTCACTTTCAGCATTGTATCAAAGAGAATAAAATACCTAGGTATAAACCTCCTTGAGGAGGCAGAAGACCTGCACTTGGAAAACTGTGAGATATTGGTGAAAGAAATTGAAGACAACATAAAGAGATGGAAACATATATTGTATTCTGGAATTGGAATGACTGATATTGTTAAAATGATCATACCACCCAAGGCAATCTATAGTTACAATGCAATCCGTATCAAAATACTGATGGTGTTTTTCACAGAACTAAAACAAATAATTTTAAAAATTGTATGGAAACACAAAAGAACCTAACTAGCCAAAACAATCTTGAGAAAGACGAATGGAGCCAGTGGAATCAGTCTCCCTGACTTCAGACTATACTACAAAGCTATGGTAACCAAAACAATAGGAACTGGCACAAAAACAGACTTATAGATCAATGAAACAAGATGGAAAGCCCAGAAATAAACCCATGCACATATGGTCAAAGGAGGCGAGAATATACAGTGGAGAAGACAGTCTCTTCAGTAAATGATGCTGGGAATATTGGACAGCTACATGTAGAAGAATGAAATTAGAACATTCTTTAATATCATATACAAAAATAAACTTAAAATAGATTAATGACTTAAATGCAAGGCTGGATGTTATTAAATTTCTAGAGGAAAGCATAGGCAGAACATTCTTTGACATAAATTGCAACAATATTTTTTTGGATTCATCTCCTAAAGTAAAGGAAACAAAAGTAAGTAAATAGGATCTAATTAAGATTAAAAGCTTTTGCACAGCAAGGGAAACCATCAACAAAATGAAAAGACAACCTACTGAATGGGCGAAAGTATAAACAGCTCATAAAATTTAACATCATAAAGGCAACCTGTTTTAAAAATGGGCAGAAGAATTAAATAGCCAAAGTGGAAATACAGATGGCCAACAGGCACATGAAAAGATGCTCAACATCATTAATCATCAGGAAATGCAAATAAAAACCATAATGTGATATCAGGACACATTCTGAGTATGCGTGTCTTTTTACTGTGATGCAAGTCCAATGATATTATGTAACTCTCAAAAATCATAGGTTTGTCAGAATGACTGTTATTGAAAAGACACAAATAATATGTGTTGGGGAGGGTGTGGAGGAGAAGGAACCCTTCTACACTGTTGGTGGGAATGTTAATTGGTACAGCCACTGTGAAAACAGTATGGAGTTTTCTCAAAGAACTAAAGATAGAATTTCCATATGACTCAGCAGTTCCACTCTTAAGTTATATATATGAAAAAGACAAAAACACTATTTCAAAAAGATACATGCATCTCAATGTTCATAGCAGTGTTATTTATAATTACCAAGATGTAAAACAACCTAAGTGTACATCAGTAGATAAATGCATAAAGAACATGTGGTATAGATGTATATTGGAATACTGCTGCTGCTAAGTCACTTCAGTCGTGTGCGACCCCATGGACTGCAACCTACCAGGCTCCTCCGTCCATGGGATTTTCCAGGCAAGAGTACTGGAGTGGGGTGCCATTGCCTTCTCAGCCATAAAAGAGAATGAAATATTGCCATTTACAGCAACAAGGATGGACTTGGAGGATGTTATGCTAAATGAAATAAGTCGGAGAAAGATACTATAGGTTACCACTTATATGTAGAATCTAAGAAATATAGCAAATTAGCAAATATAACAAAAAAAGAAACACAGAATAAACTTGTGGTTCCCAGGGGGAGAGAGATGGGGCAATGTAGAGGTCACGAAGTGGAAGGTATTAATACATACTATTGAGTGTAAGATAGGCTCAAGGATGTATTGTACAACATGGAGAATATAGCAGATATTTTGTAATAACTATAAATGGAAAGTAGGCTTTTAAAATTATCTAAACTAAATAACAAAATAAATGTAAAAATAAGCTATAAAAAAGAGAAAAAGTAAAGAAAGGATTTAAAACAAAGACTATAAATTACCTGCAGAGGGAGCTGTGATCAGAAGCAAGTGAGTACCACCATAGATGTGGAGGCTTTAGGGATCTCTAAAGGCTTAGGTGAGGTGTGGTGTTGAAAACAGGATTGGTTGGAAGTCTGTGCTACAAGTGGTTAATTTTGCAGGTATTCCACCTTATCTTTTGTAGTCAAGTAACTTTCCTTCTTGTCCTGCAGGAGACTAGAGGTTTATCTTCTGGTAGAATTGAATTGTGAAAGCTTTCAACTGAAGGATGTGGGGCATATCAGAAAGGTGAAGATGAGATATAGGGTTGAAAGTAGACTAACTAAGGAAAATGTAGTGTGAAGTTATAAATGTGAAGTTGAGAGGTGTCACCATCTCATGTGGGTTTTCCTTTAGCCTTGTTTAAACTGCTTAGGAGAATGTATAGAGTAGGTAGATGGTTGAATTTAACCAGGCTTGAGATTTTGCCAGCTGAGGCTAGAAGATCAGAGGGATCCGGAAGGAAAACCTATGATATTTACGACAGTTACATCATATTATTGGACTTGCCTCACACGTTAAAATAGACACACATACTCAGAATTTGACTTTGAATTTAGATATATATATATATTTTTTTTTTTTAATTTTAGCTAGTTATTAAAATTATTACTTTGGCCTCATTCTCATTTTGACTTTGGAACTTCTATCCTATACAGCCCTTACATACTTCTGGTATGATTTTATCCCTTATTTGATAGATGGAAGTTGTTTCTTAGCATCAGTAGCTCTTCTCATTTAGAGTATATAGCATGTATATATTTTTCCAAGTTCTTAGCATCAGTAGCTCTTCTCATTTAGAGTATATAGCATGTATATATTTTTCCAAGTTCTCAAGACAGGAAAATCTTTCATCAGTGATTTTCTTTCCACTTTTTAAAATTGTTCTCTGGAACCTTGAATTCCTGGCCTTTTAGAATCAGTTCAGTTCAGTCGCTCAGTCGTGTCCGACTCTTTGCAACCCCACGAATCGCAGCACGCCAGGCTTCCCTGTCTATCACCAACTCCTGGAGCTTACTTAAACTCATGTCTATCGAGTCGGTGGTGCCATTCAACCATCTCATCCTCCGTCATCCCCTTTTCCTTCCGCCTTCAATCTTCCCCAGCATCAGGGTCTTTTCCAATGAGTCAACTCTTTGCATTAGGTGGCCAAAGTATTGGAGTTGCAGCTTCAGCATCATTCCTTCCATGAATATTTAGAACTGGTTTCCTTTAGGATGAACTGGTTGGATCTCCTTGCAGTCCAAGGGACTCCTCCAAGAGTCTTCTCCAATACCACAATTCAAAAGCATCAATTCTTCAGCGCTCAGCTTTCTTAATAGTCCAACTCTCACATCCATACATGACTATTGGAAAAACCATAGCCCTGACTAGACTTTGTTGGCTAGGATCTTTGTTGGCAAAGTGATGTCTCTGCTTTTTAATATGCTGTCCAGGTTGGACATAGCTTTCCTTCCAAGGAGCAAGCGTCTTTTAATTTCATGGCTGCAGTCACCATCTGCAGTGATTTTGGAGCCCAAAAAAGTAAAATCTCTCACTGTTTCCATGTTTTCCCATCTATTTGCCATGGAGTGATCAGACCGGATGCCATGATCTTAGTTTTCTGAAAGTTGAGTTTTAAGCCAACCTTTTCACTCTCCTCTTTCACTTCCATCAAGAGGCTCTTTAGTTCTTCTTCATTTTCTGCCTTCAGGGTGGTGTTGTCATCTGCGTATTATTGATCTGAGGTTATTGATATTTCTCCTAGCAATCTTGATTCCAGCTTATGCTTCATCCAGTCCAACATTTCTCATGATGTACTCTGCATATAAGTTAAATAAGCAGGGTGACAATATACAGCCTTTATGCACTCCTTTCCCAATTTGGAACCAGTCTGTTCTAACTGTTGCTTCTTGACCTGAATATAGATTTCTCAGGAAGCAGGTCAGGTGGTCTGGTATTCCCATCTCTTTCAGAATTTTCCACAGTTTGTTGTGATCCACAAAGTCAAAGAATTATGCTTTGGCCTTTTTGAATACTTATCATTTTAGTAAGCACATCATTTTCACATCAGATAGTAGAATTACATTTGAAATAATGTCAGAAAAATTTCTTTTATTGCCAGATAACTTTAAAATTAAGTGCTGTTTACTAGGTCATGTCTAGGATACTCTTCTATTTTGAAACTGTTTTGATCATAGGTTAGATATTTTATACAGATAATATGAGATACTTAGTTTTATTCTGATTAGTTTCAACTGCTAATCCGTTGCTTCTAAGCAGCGGAGAGAGGCTGAAATCATAAGGGACTCCATTTGGAGGAGAAACAGTTGTTTGGCATTAAAAAATCTTAACAGAAATCTTTTGATCTCAGTTTAAAAATTCTGTATATACAGGAAAAAAATCACTAACAGAGGACTTTCTTGTGAAGCAGCAGTTTTGTTAGCTTTGGATTCGTGGAAGGCCTGTTGAAATATAAATAAATAGTGTTTTTATGAATTACCATAGTCATTGGATAGAAAGTACCTGCCTTTGATCTTTCACTTTGTATTACTCATTGAAAATAAGAAGAGTGTGGAAATTCTTAACTATTCTTTGAAACATTTAACTTTGGGCCCTTTTAGACAATATAATGTGTCTGCTGCTGCATTCCATGCTGGCCAGGTCTTTGAATCTGAAGATATAATTGCAATAGCTTTTATTTGTCTAGCTATGATAGATTGATATGAAGAAAAATGGGGCTTATTGCTTTAGCAGGTATAATGAGCAATGTGTTCTTTCTTTAGGATCAGACAGAGCACACTGAAGCAGCAGGACTGGCTGGTAGTACAGCAAGCACCATGAGTGAACACACAGAAGCCCGCTCCTTACCACGTGTGTAAAGGAAAAAGGTAAGAAATCCAGTGACCTTATTTCTCTTGAGAGCTTGAACTTGAGAAAACAAATAGCTTTATAGAAGCTAATGCTCATGAATATATATTCTAATTGCTTCATTTATGAAACTGTCTCTTATTAAATCAGGAATATTGCTTTTTTTACAAAAAAGATTTGGCTTAAGTCCAGGGAAAAAGGATGTTTTAAAATTCCTATTGAATTACATCAAAATGCTAATTTCTCTACCAGTGCTTGGCTTCTTCCTTTCAGAGTCAACTTCTACCTTGGGCATAGACAGGTAATTTCAGCATGACAAAGAGCATGGACTTGAGCAATATTATTAAGAGAAAATCTACCCAATTAATTGGTGTATCTACCCGATTAATGTTATGAATATTTCTTAGTCAATCGCACAAGTGTTAAATAGTTAAATCTTACTTTAGGATAAGGAAACAGAAATACAGATTTAATTACACTTTTTTATTTTGTATGTTTAGACGAGTTCTGAAGAGCAATCATTTCCAGCAGAAAATTGGAAGTATTTTATTAATTCTGATAGAGCAAGACTTCTTAATCATTGACATTTTTCTGACTAGGAATCTTTGTTTTCTTTCAAGTCTTATGATTATTTAATGCGTAGAACATGGTGGTGGGAAGGGAAGGTATGTGGGTGAGATTGGTTTCAGAGACTGATTATGCCATTCACTGTTGGACTGTTGTGTGCTCTGGCTGAGTGCTCTGATTTTCCATGTAAGCTTCAAGGATAGAGGCATGGGTCTGGCAGACTGAGTTCTTAAGGCACCTAGCAGTAGTACTTTCCTCACCAAAACTTCTGGACTTGGAGTTGGCTAGGTATTTCTTGTCCCCTAGCTTTCTCACATGAGTGTGAGAGAAGAGTGCTTCTGTCTGCCTTCATCTGGCAAAATCTTCTTTTTAAGGCATCTCCTCTTTAGGAGGTTTTCAACCCACTGCAAAGACCATCAATAATAATAAATAATAATTAGTCAGCAATAATAAATTATTGGAGTATTTCTTACAGTAGCCCATCCTACCCCAAATAATATACCCCTGCTCTAGTCTGATTTGGATTCCCATCTTCTTTGGCTCCATAGTACCCAGTGCATATATTAATATCAATTAGTATATATCACAGTATTTCATATTTTAAGTCTACTTATCCATCTTCTATAAAACATTGGGTACGGTTAGGTCAAGGACATTGTCTTACTGTCATTGTAACCTAATGATTAAAACAGTGTCTGATACGTAGTAGATGCTCAGGAATATTTTATGCATGAATGCACACATGTTCATTGTAATTAGTATATAGCATAGAGGAAGTAACAGTGAAGGAGACACCCGAAGAGCAATCAGATAAGTGCTGTAAAAGTTAGACCCTTAAGACAGATTCAAGACAGTGTCTAAAAGATCTCTGGTCAATAGAATAAAAAAGAAGAGATCCTCAGGAAGAAACTGTACTGAATTAAATAATCATATTCATCTTTGAGATGTACTGTTACCCTTAAACAACATGTGGGTGAGGGGGTGCTGACTCTCCGTGCATTGGAAAGTCTGCATATAACCTATAATCAACTCTATATACATTCAGTTCAGTTCAGTTCAGTCGCTCACTTGTGTCCGACTCTTTGCGACCCCATGAATTGCAGCACACCAGGCCTCCCTGTCCATCACCATCTCCCAGAGTTTACTCAAACTCATATCCAAGGAATCGGTGATGCCATCCAGCCATCTCATCCTCTGTTGTCCCCTTCTCCTCCTGCCTCTAATCCCTCCCAACATCAGAGTCTTTTCCAATGAGTCAACTCTTCGCATGAGGTGGCCAAAGTACTGGAGTTTCAGCTTTAGCATCAGTCCTTCCAAAGAACACCCAGGACTGATCTCCTTTCGAATGGACTGGTTGGATCTCCTTGCAGTCCAAGGGACTCTCAAGAGTCTTCTCCAGCACCACAGTTCAAAAGCATCAATTCTTCAGCACTCAGCTTTCTTCACAGTCCAACTCTCACATCCATACATGACCACTGGAAAAACCATAGCCTTGACTAGACGGACCTTTGTTGGCAAAGTAATGTCTCTGCTTTTCAATATGCTATCTAGGTTGGTCATAACTTTCCTTCCAAGGAGTAAGTGTCTTAATTTCCTGTCTGCAGTCATCATCTGCAGTGATTTTGGAGCCCCCAAAAATAAAGTCTGACACTGTTTCCATTGTTTCGCCATCTATTTGCCAGGAAGTGATGGGACCAGATGCCGTGATCTTAGTTTTCTGAATGTTGAGCTTTAAGCCCACTTTTTCACTCTCTTCTTTCACTTTCATCAAGAGGCTCTTTAGTTCCTCTTCACTTTCTGCCATAAGGGTGGGGTCATCTGCATATCTGAGGTTATTGATCTTTCTCCCAGCAATCTTGATTCCACCTCGTGCTTCTTCCAGTCCAGCGTTTCTCATGATGTACTCTGCATATAAGTTAAATAAGCAGAGTGACAATATATAGCCTTGACGTACTCCTTTTCCTATTTGAAACCAGTCTGTTGTTCCACGTTCAGTTCTAACTGTTGCTTCCTGACCTGGATATAGGTTTCTCAAGAGGCATGTCTAGTGGTCTGGTATTCCCATCTCTTTCAGAACTTTCCACAGTTTATTGTGATCCACACAGTCAAAGGCTTTGGCATAGTCAATAAAGCAGAAATAGATGTTTTTCTGGAACTCTCTTGCTTTTTCCATGATCCAGCGGATGTTGGCAATTAGATCTCTGGTTCATCTGCCTTTTCTAAAACCAGCTTGAACATCTGGAAGTTCACAGTTCACGTATTGCTGAAGTCTGGCTTGGAGAATTTTGAGCATTACTTAACTAGCGTGTGAAATGAGTGCAATTGTGTGGTAGTTTGAGCATTCTTTGGCATTGCCTTTCTTTGGGATTGGAATGAAAACTGACCTTTTCTAGTCCTGTGGCCACTGCTGAGTTTTCCAGATTTGCTGGCATATTGAGTGCAGCACTTTCACAGCATCATCTTTCAGGATTTGAAATAGCTCCACTGGAATTCCATCACCTCCACTAGCTTTGTTCGTAGTGATGCTTTCTAAGGCCCACTTGACTTCACATTCCAGGATGTCTGGCTCTAGATGAGTCATCACACCATCGTGATTATCTTGGTCATGAAGATCTTTTTTGTACAGTTCTTCTGTGTATTCTTGCAATCTCTTCTTAATATCTTCTGCTTCTGTTAGGTCCATACCATTTCTGTCCTTTATTGAGCCCATCTTTGCATGAAATGTTCCCTTGGTATCTCTAATTTTCTTGAAGAGATCTCTAGTCTTTCCCATTCTGTTGTTTTCTTCTATTTCTTTGCATTGATCACTGAGGAAGGCTTTCTTATCTCTCCTTGCTTTTCTTTGGAACTTTGCATTCAGATGCTTATATCTTTTCTTTTCTCCTTTGCTTTTCACTTCTCTTCTTTTCACAACTATTTGTAAGGCCTCCCCCAACAGCCATTTTTCTTTTTTGCATTTCTTTTCCATGGAGATGGTCTTGATCCCTGTCTCCTGTACAATGTCGCGAACCTCCTTCCATAGTTCATCAGGCACTCTATCTATCAGATCTAGTCCCTTAAATCTATTTCTCACTTCCACAGTATAATCATAAGGAATTTGATTTAGGTCATACCTGAATGGTCTAGTGGTTTTCCCTACTTTCTTCAATTTCAGTCTGAATTTGGCAATAAGGAGTTCATGATCTGAGCCACAGTCAGCTCCTGGTCTTGTTTTTGCTGACTGTATAGAGCTTCTCCATCTTTGGCTGCAAAGAATATAATCAATCTGATTTCGGTGTTGACCATCTGGTGATGTTCACGTGTAGAGTCTTCTCTTGTGTTGTTGGAAGAGGGTGTTTGCTATGACCATTGTGTTCTCCTGGCAAACAAAACCCTATTAGTCTTTGCCCTGCTTCATTCCGTATTCCATGGCTAAATGTGCCTGTTACTCCAGGTGTTTCTTGACTTCCCACTTTTGCATTCCAGTCCCCTATAGTGAAAAGGATATGTTTTTTGGGTGTTAGTTCTAAAAGGTCTTAGAGATCTTCATAGAACCGTTCAGCTTCAGCTTCTTCAGCATTACTGGTTGGGGCATAGACTTGGATTACTGTGATATTGAATGGTTTGCCTTGGAAACGAACAGAGATCACTTCTGTCATTTTTGAGATTGCATCCAAGTACTGCATTTCTAACTCTTTTGTTGACCATGATGGCTACTCCATTTCTTCTAAGGGATTCCTGCCCACAGTAGTAGATATAATGGTCATCTGAGTTAAATTCACCCATTCCAGTCCATTTTAGTGCACTGATTCCTAGATGTTCACTCTTGCCATCTCCTGTTTGACTACTTCCAATTTGCCTTGATTCATGGACCTAACATTCCAGGTTCGTATGCAATATTGCTGTTTACAGCATCAGACCTTGCTTCTATCACCAGTCACATCCACAGCTGGGTATTGTTTTTGCTTTGGCTCCATCCCTTCATTCTTTCTGAAGTTATTTCTCCACTGATCTCCAGTAGCATATTGGGCACCTACTGACCTGGGGAGTTCCTCTTTCAGTATTCTATCATTTTGCCTTTTCATACTGTTCTTGGAGTTCTCAAGGCGAGAATACTGAAGTGATTTGCCATTCCCTTCTCCAGTGGACCACATTCTGTCAGACCTCTCCACCATGACCTGCCCGTCTTGGGTGGCCCCAAAGGGCATGGCTTAGTTTCATTGAGTTAGACAAGGCTGTGGTCCTAGTGTGATTAGATTGACTAGTTTTCTGTGATTATGGTTTCAGTGTGTCTGCCCTCTGATGGCCTCTTGCAGCACCTACCGTCTTACTTGGGTTTCTCTTACCTTGGACATGGGGTATCTCTTCAGGGCTGCTCCAGCAAAGGACGGCCGCTGCTCCTTATCTTGGAGGAGGGGTGTCTCCTCACAGCCACCTCCTCTTGGCCCTCCTGCGCCCACACAGCCACCGCTCCTTGCTGCTGCTGCTGCTGCTGCTAAGTCACTTCAGTCGTGTCCGACTCTGTGTGACCCCATAGACGGCAGCCACCAGGCTCCCCTATCCCTGGGACTCTCCAGGCAAGAACACTGGAGTGGGTTGCCATTTCCTTCTCCAATGCAGGAAAGTGAAAAGTGAAAGTGAAGTCGCTCAGTCGTGTCCGACTCTTCGAGACCCCATGGACTGCAGCCTACCAGGCTCCTCTGTCCATGGGATTTTCCAGGCAAGAGTACTGGAGTGGGGTGCCATTGCGTTCTCCATGGACCCCTCTAAATCCTGGTAAACAGACAGTTTGGAGAATACCAAGTGGAAACTTGGAGAATTGTTGTCTGAGGCAATTCAGGTTCTCCAGAGAAGACTATGACCCAAAAGCAGTTATAAATGGCTCCGGCTGGAGTCTAACCAGACAGCAGAAGCCAGGGAGGGTAGCTTGGCCCATACCGCCCTCCCTCCTATATACATAATTCTTCCATATCTGAGGTTCCGCATCCGTGGATTCTACCAACAGTGGATCATGTATTACTATAATATTTACTATTCAAAGAATCCATATATAGATAGACCCACATGGTTCAAACCCATGTTGTTCAACAATTATTTGTACATATATGATATTTAGTGACTTTCATTTTGAATAAGAGGTGGACATAAAGGGAGATAAGATTTGAACTCTCTGAAAGGTCCATCTTATACAATGAAAAGTCTGCTCCAAGATCGCAGGTTTTCCTTGGAAAATGAAACTAAAGAGGGTTAAGACTTGGGGATGTGAGACATAAGAGAGACCAAAGGATGAAGATCCAAAGTAAAAGCAGGAGGATAAAGGGAAATCCTATATATTAAAGAGAGACCCTTCCCATCTTCTTTTCTTCTTTCAGACAGTGACTACCTGGTATTACATCTTTATACCCCCTTATAGGAGATTATATGACTCTTCTCAGGAGTCCAAAGAAAAGACCTAGTTATACTGACATTTGGAGGTCTCCCAATGAAATAGCTTTGTTCTCCCCCAGTCACCATGCAGTGGAAGCCTTCCAGCTGAGAAGCCACACATGCAGAGCTTCCAATTGGCTTTTGGTACTTCATTTGTTCAATGTGAGGCATTTTAAGGAAAGCATCCAATGTGAAAGACAGAGATCAAAACACAAAACAGGAACTTTAGAGGAAATAGTATTGGAAACAGAAGGCTTAGGAAAAAGAAAAAAGGTCAGACCAAATTGTAGGTAATTACATTAAAGAAGTAAGAAAAGAATTATATCCATGAAGTAAGATCAAGATGTCATAAAAAGCATCAGAAAAAGAAAGTACCCTGGAAATTTAAAATATAATAGTTTTAGGGCATTTAAACTAAAAAAAACAAAAACAAAAAACTATCTCAGGTTTATAGAAAATTTGCAAGTATAGTACAGAGAATTTTTTTCTTTGAACCATTTGAGAGTAAGTTGCTACCTGCATCCCCTGCCATGTTTGAAACTGTTCCTTTCAAAAAAGTATTTTGTACATAACTACAACACAGCCATCAAATTAGGGAATGAACTTTGATGCATTACCACCATCCAGTTGTCAGACCTTTCTCGTTTTGCCAGATGTGCAAATAATGTCCTTTTTGGTCAAGAGTACTGAGTTTGGGATCACATGTTTCATTTAGTTGGGAAAGCAGCCAGTGTTTCATGCAGTTTCAGTCTGGCCTCCCCACCCTGTTTTGGGAGTAAGCAAGAGTATGTGTGCTCCCCGTGTGCTTCCCACAGCCCTTCTGTTAGTACCACCAGCCCTTCCACCAGCCAAGGGGCTTGTCTTCCTGGCATCGAACCCCTGGGCTGTGGCTCCCAGTATGTGCCTTCAGTAGCTCACTGCCCAGGGAGGTTCTCCACCCGTGAAATCCCCTTCCTCTTCTGAGTCCCCTCCCAAGCACACAGTCCCCGACCTGATCACTTTTGTTCCTTTCCTACCTGATTCCACGTGGATGTTTCCTATAGCCTTGGTTGTAGAAGAGTCTTTCTGCCAGTCTCCAGTTAGTGTTCAATGAGGTGATTCCACATGGAGATGTATTTTTGATGTGTTTTTGGAGGGAGGTGAATTCCACTGTTCTCCTGCTTCACTACCTTGATCTCTCTTCAGTAAACTTTATTTTTTTAAGAGCAGTTTTAGGTTCAGAGAAAAATTGAGCAAAGTACAGGGAGTTCCCATATACCTCATGTCACCCTACCCCACCCCCCAAATCCTCTCCCAACCTCCCCTAGTGAGGACATTGCTGTGTCCTTTTTATTGCGATCTGTCAGGGAGCATGAAGTTTGTTTGTCCCATTACTGATGATGTTCATTCACTCTGATCACTCATGAAAGGTGACATCTGCCAAGATTTGCTTCAGAAGTGACTCCTTTTTTTTTGTAATTAGTATTTTTGTGGAGAGGAATTTTGAAACTATATAAACACCCCATTCCTCATTATATTTGGAATTCATTCACTTATGTTGTAAAGACTCATGGCTTTCTTTTTTTATCCAATGGTTATAATCTGTTGCTACCGTTGTTTACATTGATGTTTAGAATGTCTCTGGTTAGGTCAGTGAAATCTCCTTCAAGCTGATTTCTGTGTCCTTTGATATGTCCCCATCATTTTTGGACACTTCTGTTTTCTTTTTTGTTTAATTGAAATGTAATTCACATACCATACCATAAATTCACCCTTTTAAAATATATAGTTCAGTGGTTTCTATATATTTGCAGAGTCTTGGAGTCATCACCACTATCTAATTCCAGAACATTTTCATCACTCCAAAAAGAAATCTTGTATCTGTTAGCAGTTACTCCCATTTCCCTCCAATTCCTCCCAGCTGCTGGCAACCCACTAATTTACTTTTTGTTTCTGTGCCTATTTTGGACATTTCATATAAATGGAATCATGTAATCTGTAGGTTTTTGTGTCTGCTTCTTTCAGTTACCATGATATTTTCAAGTTTCATCTATGTTATAGCATATAGCAATACTTTATCCATTTAAATTATCATACACTATTATATTCGGTTAATATATCATACCATGTTTTATTTATCCATTTATCAATTAATAGATCTTTGGATCATATTCAACTCTTGGTGTTATGAATAATGTTGTTCTGAGCATTCACAGATAAGTTTTTGTGTGAATGCATGCCAAAGCCTTTGACTGTGTGGATCACAATAAACTGTGGAAAGTTCTGAAAGTGATGGGAATACCAGACCACCTGACCTGCCTCTTGAGAAATCTGTATGCAGGTCAGGAAGCAACAGTTAGAACTGGACATGGAACAACAGACTGGTTCCAAATAGGAAAGGAAGTACGTCAAGGCTGTATATTGTCACCCTGCTTATTTAACTCATATGAAGAGTACATCATGAGAAACGCTGGACTGAAAGAAACACAAGCTGGAATCAAGATTGCCAGGAGAAATATCAATAACCTCAGATATGCAGATGACACCACCCCTATGGCAGAAAGTGAAGAGGAACTAAAGAGCCTCTTGATGAAAGTGAAAGAAGAGAGTGAAAAAGTGGGCTTAAAGCTCAACATTCAGAAAACGAAGATCATGGCATCCGGTCCCATCACTTCATGGGAAATAGATGGGGAAACAGTGGAAACAGTGTCAGACTTTATTTTGGGGGGCTCCAAAATCACTGCAGATGGTGATTGCAGCCAGGAAATTAAGACACTTACTCCTTGGAAGGAAAGTTATGACCAACCTAGGTAGCATATTGAAAAGCAGAGACGTTACTTTGCCAACAAAGGTCCGTCTAGTCAAGGCTATGGTTTTTCCAGTGGTCATGTATGGATGTGAGAGTTGGACTGTGAAGAAAGCTGAGCGCCGAAGAATTGATGCTTTTGAACTGTGGTGCTGGAGAAGACTCTTGAGAGTCCCTTGGACTGCAAGGAGATCCAACCAGTCCATTCGAAAGGAGATCAGTCCTGAGTGTTCATTGGAAGGACTGATGCTAAAGCTGGAACTCCAATACTTTGGCCACCTCATATGAAGAGTTGACTCATTGGAAAAGACTGATGCTGGGAGGTATTGGGGGCAGGAGGAGAAGGGGACAACAGAGGATGAGATGGCTGGATGGCATCACCGACTCGATGGACATGAGTCTGAGTGAACTCCGGGAATTGGTGATGGACAGGGAGGCCTGGGGTGCTGCGATTCGCGGGGTCACAAAGAGTTGGACATGACTGAGCGACTGAACTGAACTGATGTTTTCATTTCTCTTGGAAATAAGCCTAGGAGTGGAATAGCTATGCCATGTGGTTAATTCTTTTTTACTTTTTGAGGAACTGCCAAACTGTTTTCCAAAGTTGCCACACCATTTTACTTTCTTCCCAGCTGTGTGTGAGGGTTTATGTTTCTCTCCATCCTCATCAAAGTTCTTATATTTTTTCTACTTTAGCTTAGAATCAGACATTTTCCTGTGGAGCCCTTGCTTCTTTTAGTGAATAACAATATTTATAAATCAAATCTGGTGCTAGGTATGCTCATTGCTACATGGAGTGGAGGTGGGGATCTTCTGCTTCAAGGTTCTTTGAATATATGTGTACACACACACACACTTAGATCTGTGTTTATTGCCAGAAATATGTTTATTGAATACAAAAACTGTGTTTACTTACTACTATAAGTATGCTTATTGAAATCCATGAGCTCAAACTGACAACTCGGATTCCAAACCAACACTGCAGGGTTCTTTGTATTTTTCTCTTTTTCCACATGTACATTGCAGTGTACTTTCTAGTTCTCAGTTTTCCCCTGTTTTAACCCCTTCTCCACCAGTGAGAAACCTTCTTCCTATTACCCTTTATGTCATCGCTTATCCGATGCATCCCTCTGCATGTAATCTGTGCCCTATCACTGTCTTCTCCCTTGGTCCTTCCAGTTCTGCTCAGGCTGTGACCTGCCACCCTGGACTGCCCTCTTATATCTCCTCCTCACCCTTCCTGCATGTGAAGCCATTTTACCCACTATGCTGTCTCTCTGCCAGACCATCCCCTTCATGTGGATGCCTTCCTCACCTCTCTGGGACTCTTAACAACCCACGCTGGGCTGTGCTGCACAGGCAGTTTCCTTCCTTCTTGGGGCTGTGACACATTATGCTGGGCCACCCCTACGTAAGGACATCTGCTTGCCATCTTGGGCTCTGACTCCCCCCATACACAGATGCCCTCTTCATCTGCTCCCTATTTATTGAACTGTTAATAATTTTTCCCTTTTATTTTTATTTTTTCAACCTTTTATTTTAAAGTAACTATAAATTCACAGGACATTGCAAAAATAATATAGTTTTTATGTATCCTTCATTTACAGTTTTTTTCATTTGTTACATCTTATGCAACTAGAGAAAATATAAAATCCAGGAAATTAGTATTTTATTTGTCCATTCATCGGTTGATAGATATTTTGGTTGTTTCTACCCTTTTGCTCTTATGAAAAGTGCTGCTGTGTGCATATTCATGAATGTATATAGTTCTGTCCCGTTTATCACAGGCAGATTTGTGTAACCACCATTGCAATTAAAGATACAGCATGTTTCTGTCACCACAGATATCTCCCTTGTGCTTCTCCTTTATTGTCATGTGAATTCTTCTCTCTCCACTGTCACATATTTAATGACTTCTTAAAATTAAAAACATTATTACAAGTCACAGGAAGAGAAGAGCTGAGCAAGGATAGAGATAAACCATGTTATGTTCATGAATGGGAAAACTTAGTATCATTATCAATCCTGAGGGAGGGGCAGGCTATGAATTCTAATTTCTGAAGGTTGATTTTATTGGCACTTTTTTCCATCGGGCACCATTGCTGAGTCTTGGGGCCACTTGGGGCAGTTTTTCCTTCAGCTCCTGGCTTTATGCAGAGAGCCCAGTCTGGCCCTCTGTAATGCAGAAACCTCTAGAAGTTTACAGCCAATGGTTCCCATCGTACTTTCTAGCTTTCAGATCCTGGGTCTGAAGGTTGATGTCTAGTTTTGTAACCTCCGTGACTGCTACCCTTCAGTTCTCACTCATTGCTGTGGCTTGATCGCTTATTTGTTAATGGCATATTTCTTTCTTGGTTTTGAATTTCACTGTATGAACTCTTTAAAAATAATGTGTTTTATCTAGAATTTCTGTACTCTAAGTAGAAAGGAATGTTTTCCACCACAAGCTCAGTACACTTTTTTTCCTTTTCTTTTGAAAAATTTCAAGCCTGTAGAAAAGTTGAAGGAATAGTATAATGAAGAATATACAATGAAGAACAGTACAGAAATATCCATCACCAGGTTCATTAATTTCTACCGTTTTGCCTCTTTCTTGAGCACTTTTCTCCTCTCCCCCTCACCCTTGCCACTCACTCACACTGACATTCACATATTTTTTTCCTGAATTATTTGAAAGTTAGTTGCAAATAACGTAACTTCCCCAAATAGATACAGTAGGTGTCTCCTAAGAGTAAAGACATTCTCCTACAAAATTTAAATACTTATCACATCCAGGAAAATGATTATTTATTCATTGTATCACTAATGTATAGTCCAAATTCCCCTGATTATCCCTTAAATGTCATTTTTTTGCTGTGTATTTTATATGTATATTTCCTTGATCCAGTTACTATTCATGCATAACATTTGGTTATTTCATTTCTTTAGTCTGTCTCAACTCAGAATTGAATACACTGAATTTTTTGAAGAATTCAGGACCGTTGTCTTAGAATGCCTCACATTCTACATTTGTCTAATTTTGCATGATTCAATTCATATTGAACAATTTGAGAAAGAATACCTTGTAGGTAAATGTTTTAAATTTATCGTATCACATCAGGAGATGCATATTGTCAGCTTGTTAAACTGTTGGTGATGCTAAACTTTTTCATTTGGTTAAGGGAGTGATTACTGCATCTTTTCACTGTAAATGTCCATTTTCTCCCTTGGGACTAATAAATCATCTATAGAATGGTATTTTGAGGCATTGTGAAAATTTTCTTCCCCACTGTTTACCTAAAGGTTTTAGGTATCCATTTTTGATGCTTGCCTGAATCAGTAGTTATAATTGGAGTTCAATACAATTTCTTGAATGGCTGTTTATACTGTTTGTTTATTTCACAGGTGTTTATGAAATAGGTGCCACATTAGGTTCTGTGACAGTTACGTGGTGAACACTGTCTAGGGGGTGTCTTGGGATTACAGCTCAGGGATGGAGCATTTGACTGCAGTTTAGTGGGTGCCTTGTGGTGTCTATGGTGTGGTGGGAGAGACTGACATTAATCAAATAATCACACCAATGTATATTTATAATAAGACTGTGATAATTATTATAAAGGGAAAGGTAAGGGTGCTTTGAGAGATTATAAGGAGATATCACCTTTTCTAGGGATTCAGGGAAGACTTCTTGTGAAAGTAGTATTTGAGTTAAGAACTAAAGATGTAGAGTTGGCCAAAAAGTTCCTTCAGGCTTTAAGTAAAAATAGAAGACACATTTTACATTTTCACCAGGAAATTTATTGAGTAACATATTTACTGTTTAGTTCTACTCCCCTTTGCCATTTTTTCTGGCAACTTGATAATTCCATCTTCTCAAAACTTTATCTCTTTGAGTAAAGAACTGTTGCAGGTGCCTTTTACAGTTTTCTGGGGAATTAAAATTTTTTCCATTAAGAAAGTTTTGTAAAGACTGAAATAAATAGAAATTCAAAGGTGCACTATCTGGTGAATATGGCAGGTGAATCAGGACTTCCCAGCCAAGCTGTAACAGTTTTTGCCTTGTTGTTCAGTTGCTCAGTCGTGTCCAACTCTTTGTGACCCCATGGACTGCAGCATGCCAGGATTCCCTGTCCTTCACCATCTCCCAGAGCTTGCTCAAACTCCTGCCCATTGGGTTGATGATGCCATCCAACCATCTCATCCTCTGTCATCCCCTTCTCCTCCTGCCTTCATTCTTTCCCAGCATCAGGTTCTTTTCTAATGAGTCGGCTCTTCACATCAGGTGGCCAAAGTATTGGAGCTTTAGCTTCAGCATCAGTCCTTCCAGTAAATATTTGGGATTGGTTTTCTTTAGGATTGACTGGATTGACTGGTTTGCAGTCCAAGGGACTTTCAAGAGTCTTCTCCAACACCACACTTCAAAAGCATCAGTTCTTCAGCATTCAGCCTTCTTTATGGTTCAACTTTCACATCCATACGTGACTACTGGAAAAACCATGACTCGGACTATACAGACCTTTGTTGACAAAGTGAGGTCTCTGCTTTTTAGTAATGGCTTTCTAGGTTTGTCATAGCTTTTCTCCCAAGGAACAAGTGTCCTTGCTCCTAGTTTTTGCCTAGTCATCAAAGAAACATTCACTCTTATGTTGTCCTGATGGAAGATTATGTGCTTTCTGTTGACTAATTCTGGATGTTTTTCATTGAGTGCCACTTTCATTTGGTCCAAATGGGAACAGTACTTGTTGGTTCATTGTTTGGTTTTCCAGAAGGAGTAGAAGATTCCCTTCCAATCCTACTATATACACGATATCACTTTCTATGGATGAAAACCATCTTTGGTGTGGTTAGTGGTCCCTTTCTCTTGCCCCACGATCTCTTCCATTCCATATTATTGTACGGTATTCACTTTTCATCACCCATCACAATTTGTTTTAAAACCATAACGTTTTATCTTTTAAGTAGAGAATCACACACAGAAGTACAGTCAGGAAAGTTTTCATTTACCTTATGTGGAACCCAAACATTAAAGTGATTAACATTACCAAGCTGGTGCAAATGATTTTCAAGGCTTTATTTGGATATTTTGAATATGCTGGTTTATCTCCTGTGTGGTATTAACATTTATTGTTCTCAGTTAATGCCTCATTTTGATTGACATCAACTTCAACTGATCTACCCAACCGTGGAGCACCATCCAGCGAGAAAGCTCCAGCCCGGAACTTCACCGACCACTTCTGATATGATTGATCAGTCATAGAGCCTTCTCCGTATACTGCACAAATCTTTTTTTGCATTTCAGTTGTGTTTTTATCTTTCTTGAAATAATAAAGCGTAGTATGCCAAAAATGTTACTTTTTCCCTTCCATCTTCAATGTTATAATGTTTTCCCCAAAATTCACCAATTTTGATGTGTTTTTTTTTTTAAAGTGCACTTTGATATGACAGCTGTCACAATACAATTTAACAAAATTGTTTTAAATGAAGTTTACTGGAGTGGGTTGCCATTTCCTTCTCCACGGGATCTTCCCGACTCAGGGATCGAACCCAGGTCTCCCACATTAAAGGCAGATTCTTTAACCTCTGAGCCACCAGGGAAGCTAAATGAAGTTAAAGACAAAACTGATAAAACTTTTTGGCCCACTATTTTGGCAAGGAGTGTGTGTATTGGAGACAGATAAAAGGTCTCAAAGAGAAAAGGAGCATGAGACATTGAAGAAGTGTATATTCAAGTAGGGTTCCAGCACAAAGCATAGTGTCTGCATATAATAGGTGCTCAGTAAATATTAGTGGAAGGGAGGATAGGACTGAAAATTAGCCTGTGTAATCACTGTTGCTAGATTATTTATTTTATAATCAAAGGATCAACTCCAAGGCTTAAAAACTTAAATAATTACTGATGAAGCATTTATCATGCATGAGACAGTATTTTAAATGTGTTATCTATGTTAATTTATTTAATCTTTAGGTATGTACTGTTATTACTCAGTTTTGCAGATGAAAATTAAGTCACAGGTAATTTGAATACTAGACTTCCCAGGTGGCTCAGTGGTAAAGAATCGGCCTGCTGCTGCAGGAGACACAAGAGATGTGGTTTCAATCCTTGGGTCGGACAGATCCCCTGGAGAAGGAAATGGCAACCCATTCCAGTATTCTTGCCTTGGAAATTCCATGGATAGTGGAGACTGGCAGGCTACAGTCTACAGGATCAAAAAGATTCGGACACAACTGAACAACTGAGCATGCACGTAGGCACAAATTGAGTAAGTTCCCTAAGGTCAAGTAGTAAGTGAATTAGAAACTAGGATTAGAAGTTGGACGGTCTAGTCCTAGAGTTTATGTTCTTGTCCATTATGCTGTAATTCTTACTGTTGCTTAAAGTATAAACAATACCTTTCTCAAATTTACATTCCAGGGCTTCCATAATATAATGCCTGTCACTACAGCTGTGTCCTGCTGTTACCCATGTAAATAAATCCTTGTTCCAATTTCACTGATTCCTCAATAGTTGCCCATTCCTAGTATGTCTCTCCCTGTTTGAAATTTCACTTGTGCATCTTCCCATGTAGAAGACTATTACAATTTTATCCATCCTTCCAGACCCAGCTCAGATCCATAAATAATGCCTTCCTTGACCATCCAGACTGATGAGCTGGTCCATTCTTGAACTTGTGTAGTACTTTCTCTGTAATACTAATGTGTTAATTTTGACAGATTAATCATTTAGTTTCTTGCATTGTGTTGTTATGAAAATCATTTTGATTACTGTTTAAATTTTCTCATTTAGTATTGTTTATCATTAAGTAAATGATAAGATTCTTGATGTTAGGGATCCTATCTGAGACTTCAGTTGATCCCGGTACCCTGCATACAGTAGATGCACTGCAAATATGTTGATCTGATTGTTTCTGTGGCTTAGCTATTGTAAATAATGCTGCAGTGAACATGGAGGTGCAGACTCTCTTCCAGCTAGCAATTTTATTTTCTTTGGATGTATACCCAGCAATGAAATTACTGGATTATATGGTGGTTATACTTTTAATTTCTTAAGGAGCTTCCATGCTTTCTGTAGTGTCTCTATCAGTTTGCATTTCCACCAATAGTACACAAGGATTCTCTCTTCTCCACATTCTCACCAACATTTATTATTTGTTTTCTTTTTTGATGATAGCCATTCTGACAGGTGTGATGATATCTTTGTGGTTTTGATTTGCATTTCCGTGATGATTGGTGATGTTGAGCATTTTTTCATGTACCTGTTGGCCATCTTATGTCTTCTTTGGAAAAATATCTTTTCAGGTCCTCTACCCACTTTTAAATGTGGTTGTTTATTTTTTGATGTTGAGCTATATGAGTTCTTTGTATATTTTGTATATTTACCCCTTGGTGGATATATCATTTGCAAGATCTTCTCCCAGTAGGCAGCCTTTTTGTTTTGTTGATAGTTTCTTTTGCTGGGCAAAGTCTTTTTAGTTTGATGTAGTTCTATTTGTTTATTTTCACTTTTGTTTCTCTTGGCTAAAGAGCCGTATCCAAAGGAATATTGTTAAGGCTGATGTCAAAGAGTATATTACCTATGTTTTCTTTTAGTTTTATGGCTTTAGATCTTATATTCAAGTATTTTTATCTATTTTGAGTTTTTGTATATGGTATAAGAAAGTAGTCCAGTTTGATTCTTTTGCATGTAGCTGTCCAGTTTTCCCAACACCATTTATTGGAGAGCTGTCTTTTCCCCATTCCCTTTGCTATAGGTTAATTGTCCATACAAGTGTGGGTTTTTTTCTGAGTTCTGCGTTCTGTTCCATTGATCTATGTGTCTGTTTTTGTATGAGTGCTATACTGTTATAATTACGGTAGCTTTGTAGTATAATTTGGCATCACAGAGTATATTATGGGGTAGTTTTTAAATAGTGATCTAATCAATCACCTTATTAGTAATCAGTTTGTTCATATTTTCTATTTTTTATGATTTAGTGTTGGTAGGATGTATGTGGCTAGGACTTTATTCATTTATTCTGAGTTGTCCAATTTATTAGAATATACTTATTCATAGTAGTCTGTTATGCTCCTTTGTATTTCTGTTTTATCAGTTGTAATATCTATAAATTATATTTTAATAATTGGGAGTATAATAAAGTTTGATCTTTTTTCTAGATTTAAATAAGTCTCTTGAGTGGTGTTTTCTCACCGATGGAGAATTACTTTCAAGCAGAAGCTTACAACCTGGACAAGGTGTTAGATGAATTTGAACAAAACGAAGGTGAGGATTTAGTTTGGTGACACTATTTGAATGTATTTATGATACAGAAAATGTGGGATTATAAGAGGATGCAGTACTAAAACAGAGAAGGTTGGGTCCAATGCCTTATTGATGATAGTATTATATATTAATATTCAGAGGAAGAACTAACATTCTTTTAGCCCTATGTGCCAGATACTACGGAGAAGGCAATGGCACCCAACTCCAGTATTCTTGCCTGGAAAGTTCCATGGATGGAGAAGCCTGGTAGGCTGCAGTCCATGGAGTCACTCAAGTCGGACACGACTGAGTGACTTCACTTTTGCTTTTCACTTTTCACAATGCTTTTCATGCATTGGAGAAGGAAATGGCAACCCACTCCAATGTTCTTGCCTGGAGAATCCCAGGGACGGGGGAGCCTGGTGGGCTGCCATCTATGGGGTCGCACAGAGTCGGACACAACTGAAGTGACTTAGCAGCAGCCAGATACTAAGCTAACCCATAACCCTAGGCTAACTCCTGATTCATGTAAATTTGAAACTTATTATTTTGGGATTTTATTAGATGTATGTAGATGGGCTTTATAAATATAAAGTGGAAAGTGTATTATCCTTTCAGTTTGGATCATTTATACAAGTATCTTCTCACTCTCTTCTCTGGTTTCTTCCCTGCTTGTATCACAGTTTTTTGTCATCTACACAAATGTTACACTTAATCATGTGAATACTGTCTCTAGAACACCACTGACTCTCATTAATAAAATTATAGTTCTTTACCTCGGTCTCTTTGCAACTTTTGTAGGTTCTAGTAGAATATTTTCTATATAGTTGATTTGCAAAATATTTCTGTTGAGTCAGTAAAAATTGTTGCTTTAGTTGAAATATTATGTTTGCTTACCAAAAATAACTCCTTTAAAAGGAGAATGATTTCAGAAGCCACATTTTTTGCAACTGTGCTGATCATTTGTTTTGAACTTTTTCTTTTTTTTAATTTGTGGTTGCTCTGGGTCTTCATTGCTGTGTGTGGGCCTTCTTTAGTTGTGGCGAACAGAAGCTACTCTTCACTGCAGTGGCTTCTCTTGTTGAGGAGCACAGGCTCTATGCACGTGAGCTTCAGTAGTTTTCGCATGCAGGCTCTGTACTTATGGCTCATGGGCCCAGTCTCTCTGCAGCATGTGGAATGCTCCTGGACCAAGAATTGAATTCATGCTCCCTACATTGGCAAGCAGACTCCCGTCTACTGTACCATGAGGGAAGTCCTGTTTTGAACTGTTTTTTAAAAATCTCTGTTGTTGCTGTTTAGTCATTCAGTCGTGTCTGACTCTTTGTGACCCCATGGACTGTAGCATGCCTGGCTTCACTTGTCTCCTGGAGTTTCCTCAAATTCATGTCCATTATGTTGGTGATGCCATCCAACCATCTCATCCTCTGTCACCCCATTCTCCACCTGTCCTCAGTCTTTCCCAGCATCAGGGTCTTTTCCAATGAGTTGTCTCTTTGCATCAGGTAGCCAAAGTATTGGAGCTTCAGCTTTGGTGTCAGTGAGTATTCAAGGTTGATTTCCTTTAGGATTGACTGGTTTTATTTATCTCCTTGCTGTCCAAGGGACTTTCAAGAGTCTTTTCCAGCATCACAATTCAAAAGCATCAATTCTTCAGTGATCAGCCTTCTTTATGATCTAACTTTCACATCCATACATGACTACTGGAAAAACCATAGCTCTGAGTATCTGTACCTTTGTCGGCAAAGTTATATCTCTGCTTTTTAAGTTTTAAATGCTGTCTAGGTTTGTCACAGCTTTTCTCCCAAGGAACAAGTGTCTTTTTTATGGCTGCACTGAACTGTGGCTGCAGTGATTTTAGAACCCAAGAAAATAAAATCTGCCCCTGTTTCTATTTTTTCCCCATCTATTTGCCATAAAATGATGGGACTAGATGCCGTGATCTTAGTTTTTTGAATGTTGAGTTTTAAGGCAGCTTTTTCAGTCCTCTCTTTCACCCTTATCGAGAGGCTCTTTAGTTCCTCTTAACTTTCTTGTCATTAGAGTGATATCATCTGCATATCTGAGGTTATTGATATTTCTCCTAGGAATCTTGATTCCAGCTTGTGATTCATTCAGCCTGGCATTTTGCATGATGCGCTCTGTATAGACGTTAACTAAGCAGGGTGATAATGTACAGACTTGACGTACTCCTTTCCCGATTTTGAACCAGTCCATTGTTCTGTATCTGAATTAACTGCTGCTTCTTGACCCGCATCCAGGTATCTCAGGAGGCAGGTAAGGTGGTCGGTCTGGTATTCTCATCTCTTTAAGAATTTTCTACAGTTTGTTGTAATCCACACAGTCAAAGACTTATGTGTAGTCAATGAAGCAGAAGTAGATGTTTCTTTGGAATTCCCTTGCTTTCTCTGTGATCCAGTGGATGTTGGCAATTTAAACTCTGGTACAGCTGTGCATCTGGAATTTCTTGATTCACGTACTGCTGAAGCCTACCTTAAAGGATTTTGAGCATTATCTTTCTATTTCTAGTATGTGAAATGAGTGCAATTGTACAGTAGTTTGAACATTCTTTGGAATTGCTATTCTTTGGGATTGGAATGAAAACTGACCTTTTCCAGTCCTGTGACCACTGCTGAGTTTTCCAGGCAGTTTGCTGACATATTGAGTGCAGCACTTTCATAGCATCATCTTTTAGGATTTTAAATAGCTCTGTTGAATTCCATCACCTCACTAGCTTTGCTCATAGTTACACTTCCTAAGACCCATTTGACTTCACACTCCATGATGTCTGGCTCTAGATGAGTGACCTCCACCATCATGATTATTCTGATCATTATGATCTTTTTTGTATAGTTTTTCTGTGTATTCTTGCCATCTCTTAATCTCTTAAAGGAAGTACATGTTACCAAATCTCAAGTCTCTGCTAGCCCAAATTTGGGGAACTCAGGATTTAACATCTAGCAGTCAGAGTATATTAATCCCATTCTCCATGCAACCTGAATTTTTTTTATGGCTTTTGCAATCTGACCTTTCTAGCTTCTTTTCACTACCTTCTTACAGTAATTCTTTTTTCACCTCAAGCTGATTTACTTAATTGCTCTTTCAGATTCTTATGCTTAGGGCTGTACTTTTCCTTTTTTCTCTTTTATATATGTCCTGTTTCCAAGTTTATGTAAAATTGTCTTTGAAGCCCAGCACATATCCTCCTGCTTCCATGAATTCAAGTTTGCTGCATCAGCCTGTGAAATATCTTTGTACTAAATTTATTTTCTACTACTACATAGTAGTTTTCAAATACTTAATCTATCATATACTGCTAGTTAGATATTCATGTTTGCTGTATCTATTTCTTATTTTTCCAGCTAGATTATGTACTTTTTGGAAGCCAGAGCTATCATTTAATCTCATATTCCTCAACCTCAATGCTCTTACTGTGGTATCACTTAGCATGTTTTTATTGTGTACCTACTGCATATTTATCAGCATGTTTTTATCATGTTCCTATTACATATCAAGTGCTCTGCAAAGCTAGCACTAACACTGATGGGAAGAAATGGTTTCTGCCTGAAAATGTTAGGTAAATCATTGCATTTCAGTGTAATAAATGCTTTGATAGAGATATGAACAAAGTGCTAAGGAAACCTTAAAGATTAATGTTGCTACTAGAGGAAGGGGCTTCCCTGAGAGCAAATCGTATCTATGTAATTTCAGGGCTATGATTATCAGATTTACTCTAGGAAGAAAGCAGGAAAGGCAATAGTTGCAAAGTGCTTTGTTTCTTACTTCTCTAATTAGACATACACATAGCACTATAACTTGGGAAAGTAGCTATCATAGTTATGATCTATTAAAAAATAAACTTTAAATGAAATTTTGATTATTGATAGAGTATAAAAACGTTGATTTTATATGGCAAATGCAGAATTTCTGCCAAATTTCCTCAGTATAATTATGAACCTAAGAAATAATGTATTGTCACATGGTTATAAGCAGAATTTCACATACTGTAGGAAACTTTTAAACTTGTTATAGACAAATTTCAAATATATACAAAAGTAAATAGAATAATAGAATAGTATAATAAATTCCTGTGTACTCATTATACAACTTCAGTAGTGATTGACGTACTGCCATTTTTCATTTATATATCTTCATTTATTCCTTTCTCCCTGCTTCATTGTTTTTTTTTTTTTTTTTAACAGATTTTTAAAGGTAAAATTTATACATTAATTGTATAGATCTTAAATGTACACTTTTGGCCAAGAGATATATCCATATAACCCACATCTTAGTCATAATGTAGATTATAGAACTTTCTGTCTCCACAGAAAATTCCTTTGTTTCTTTTCCACTCTATTACTATATCCTTATCACTGTTCGATTTGTTTTTCACTTTAGATTAGCCACTACCCCATACTGTGCTTAGCCTATCCAAGGCCTACCCGATTACTGCACTCCCCTGCTCAGCTCAAAGGACAGCCTGCCAATCACTTTAATTATGTTAACTAGATTGAGGTAGAATTCTTCCGTTGTTTGAAATGTTCTGAGATATTACCATTTCGTGATATATAATTCAGGGAACTGTCTTAAATGTTTTCTCTTATCCTTAGCTAAAAATCAGAAACTTCATATCCTAGGAATATTCTGTTTTCACATATCCTAGGTAGATTTTACTTTCAGAGAATATTTGCAAGTGTATTTCAATAACTTAGTCCTAGCCTTATCAGTGTTACCAACAAACTTACTGTAATTATTTATTTTTTCAGATGAAACCGTTTCTCCTATTTTATTGGATACAAAGTGGAATAAGATTCTAGATCCCTCTTCTCGTCAGCTGTCATTCAACTCTGCATTGACCAGTGTGAATGAACCTACAGTTTCTGAGTCACAGCCACAACTGAAAGTCTTCTCTCTGGCTCATTCAGCTCCTCCTGACTCAGAGGGAGAGGACCACTGTGCTAATGGACAAGACTGTAGTCTGAATCCAGAGATCAACACAATGTGGATTGATGAAAATGCGGTTACAGAAGACCAGTTAATTAAGAGGAACTGTAGTCGAGATGATCAATGCAGTACTGTTGAAGTGGGAGAGAAGAAATGTGGAAACCTAGCTTGTCTGCCAGATGAGAAGAACGTTCTTGTTGTAGCTGTCATGCATAACTGTGATAAAAGGACATTTCAAAGTGATTTGCAGGATTGTAATAATTATAATAGTCAGTCCCTCAAGACTGCTTTTAGCTGTTCACTGGATAATGAAAACAGACAAACTGATCAGTTTAGTTTTAGTATAAATGGGTCCACTGAAAAAGATATGAACTCAGAGAAACAAATGGATCCATTGAATAGACCAAATGCAGAGGGGGATTCTGATAAGTATATATGTACTACTTCTGATAATCTAGCCAGTGTTTGTTCCCCTTCGCAGTTACAGGATGATGAAAATATAGATAGAGACCCCTCCATGTCTGTGATTACAAGCTTAACACTAGATTCAGTAATCTCATCCCAGCGAACAGAGGAAGGTCCTGATGTAAAGCAAGAGGACTCAACCCCAGATGAGGTTCTCACTGGCAAAACCAGCTCTCCTAGGACAGACCTGGGGAGTCCAAACTCCTTTTCTCACTTGAGTGAGGAGATTTTGATGAAAAAAGAGCCATCAGAGGAGAGGACAACTGAAGAATCCACCCAGTCTGCTTTACCTTTACTTCTCAAAACTGACATGCCTAATGGGTCTGGCAGGGATGATAACTCTGAACAGGTTTCAGATTGTCTTGTGCCCAGTGAGGGTAAAGCTGATGACAAGGAAGGTTGTAAACATGAAGAAATTCTTGGCACTAAAGAATTTCTTAATATGACAGAGCATTTCTCTGAATCTCAGGAGATGACTAACTGGAAATTGACTAAACCAAACAAGATGAATGACAGCCAAGTAAAAAAAGATAATGAGAAGTTCCTGCAGATGAATCAGCCTGAAGACACCTGTGATGATAGTGGAGAGTGTGATAGAATGGCAGAAGCAGGTCTAGATTTAAAAGGAACTTGCATGAATGAAAGTGAAGGATGTGATTTCTCCACTGTTATGGATACACCAGCAGCAAATTCACTATCTAATTGTTGTGATTCCTATGGAATGCAGAGCCCAGTTGTTTGTTTTGTTCCAAAGACTTTACCCTCCAAAGAAGATTCAGTAACAGAAGAAAAGGAAATAGAGGAGAGCAAGTCAGAATGCTACTCAAATATTTATGAACAGAGAGGAAATGAAGCCACAGAAGGGAGTGGACTACTTTTAAACAGTACTGGTGACCTAACGAAGAAAAACTATTTACACAATTTCTGTAGCCAGGTTCCATCAGTGCTTGGGCAATCTTCCCCCAAGATAGTAGCAAACCTGCAATCTATCAGTGTTCCTTTTGGTGGTGCAAGACCCAAGCAACCTTCTAATCTTAAACTTCAAATTCCAAAGCCATTATCAGACCATTTACAAAATGACCTTCCTGCGAACAGTGGAAATACCGCTAAAAACAAAAATGATGTTCTTGGGAAAGCAAAATTAGGGGAAAACTCAGCAACCAATGTATGCAATGCCTCTTCGGGAAACATCTCTATTGCTGATACAAATGGGGACCATTTAGAAAGTTATGAATCTGGGATATCCAGTAGACCGTGCCTTGCATTAGCTCCAGAAAGCCCAGATAATGATCTCAGAGCTGGTCAGTTTGGAATTTCTGCTAGAAAGCCATTTACCACTCTGGGTGAAGTGGCTCCAGTGTGGGTACCAGATTCTCAGGCTCCAAACTGCATGAAATGTGAAGCCAGGTTTACATTCACCAAAAGGAGGCATCATTGCAGAGCATGTGGGAAGGTAAGTTGTGTGTGTCAGGAATCTGGCACGTGCATTTTACAACGCTCAATTAAAACTTAATAAAGGTAATATAAGGGAGCATGCTTAAGGCTGAGGTGAAATTACAAATAGCTTTTGAATATACAGTTCTAGTAAATTTCCAAATGAAAAATGGCCTCACTGATTCTTAGTGTTTATATAATTTTCTTGTTGTTGTGAAGATTTAAGCCGAATCAGTTTTCATGAAGAGATGGGAACTGCAGAAGTGGTAACTTTGAGTTCTATATTGATACTTGCTTAATGGAATAGCTTGAAATGAGGAAGTTATTCTTTTGAATAAGATTTTAAGAATTTAAGAAATGTTTATAATTGATTTTATATTTTTTAATTCTTGAGTAAATTGAATGTTATACTTGGAATCCATCCCAGTTTTTACTATAGAAATTTTGCCATTGTACTAGACATTCTGGAACTTTCTGTACACATATTTTTGTTTTTTCCCCCCATATAACTTTGACTCAAAAGACTTGGAAGCTGCAGATCCTTGTGACAGTGTAATGAGGATAATGATATTCCTTAGTTCTCCCAAAATTCTGTTAGCTAGTGACGCTAGTGACAATATACTAGTATTTCCTTAAGCAAGAACTATAAACAAGGAGGAAATAGGATTTTGTATTTTTTAAAGGAATGTAAGGTTTGGTGTCAGGTCTGGATTTGAACTTCAGCTTTATTACTGTTAACTATATAACTTTGTTAAGCTTTGCGTGCATGCTAAGCTACTTTCGTTGTGTCTGACTCTGTGTGAGCCTGTGGACTGTAGCCTGCCAAGTCTCCTCTATCCATAGGATTCTCCAGGCAAGAATACTGGAGTGCGTTGCCATTTCCTTCTCCAGGGGATCTTCCCAACCCACGGATCAAACCCATGTCTCTTACATCTCCTGTATTGGCAGCAGGTTCTTTACCACTAGTGCCATGTGCCAAGTTTATCATAAGAAAACAAACCAAAAGATAACTTTCACTGGGCTGCTCTGAAGATTAAATGAAATTACATGTAGTAGTAAGTGCTCAGTAAATGACCTCTGTTTCTCTTCTTGCCTGATTTACTGGTCTGTCTGAATTAATTAGATTGCCATCAACTTCAAGGGACAGACTATCTGGCTCTCAGTGACTCAAACAAAAATAACATTTATTTCACATAACAAGAAGTCTGAAAATAGAGACTCTGCTGTATCTGGGTGTAGTCAGGGTTACTGAAGTTCTCTTGGTCTTCCCTTCATGGTCTCAATATAATGTGGCACAGCTTTAAGCATCAAGTCCAACCTGACGACTTCCTAAGTACAGAGAAGCTGTTCAGTGGCAAAAAAGCCTATTTCTCTTGCCACCCTCTCATCAGGAAGGAAAGAAACCCCAGCAACTTCTTTCAATTTATTGGCCACTTCTAGACCACAGGCCCAATTTAGACCAATGACTGACAACAGGGAACAGAATTGCCAGGATTGGCAAAGATCAATCGTGATTCACCTCCTGGGGCTGAGCCAGTATGGCAGCATTAGTTCCAGAAAGCTCAGATAATGAAAAGAATATTAAAAAATACAAAATCCCATTTCCTCCTTGTTTATAGTTCTCACTTAAAAAAAACCTAGTATATAATATATATTACTAGCTAACAGAATTTTGAGAGAACTAAGGAATATCAATTTTCCTTATAATGTCACAAGGATCAATAGCCTTCAACTCTTTTTTGAGTCATAGTTATATAGGGGGGAAAGACAAAAATATGTGTACAGAAGGTTCCAGAATATCTAGTACAATGGCAAAGGAAAAGGGGAAGAATGGTTCTTGGGTGGACATTCAACAAGGGCTACTATAAAGTCATAGAACAAATGAACCAAATAATGGGGAGCAGAAAGTTGTTAAAATTGTGACTGGTCTGTTAGTATCTGATTATTAAAATTTGAAGAAAATAATGTGTCTGATTCCTAAATATTTCGCAATCTGAAGTAAACCTGTGGTCAGTAGCCTAAACAGTTAGTTTTCTGTTAGGGGATTAGAGGCATCATTTTTTTTGTTTCTGTTCTGTGTTTTGCTTACTGTGTATAACACTTTGTGAAAATTTTGCTTTCTTAAGCAAATAATAAAAATGCTTTTGTTCCAGGCTAGCATATTCAGATGTAATGACTAAATAGGTAACTTAGGTGGATTCAGAAAGAAAATGGTGGCGTAAAAATGCACATAAGCTGAAAAATTACGTGGAATTTTTGCTGAGTGGAATTTGTAGAATTTATAAATTTATCATTCATATGGATTATGGATTCATATTCCATCTTTTTTTCTTTCCATCTTCATTTTCCTCAGGGATATTCTGAGGATTATTGAGATAATGTCTGTAAAAATCCTTGAGCGTCTCAGAAGAAAGGGGCTTATAAATGTGGGTATAGTTTTTCTAGACAGTAAATTAATCAAATGATACTTGGAAGATAGCTGGAAAAATACCCTAAGCAATGTGATTTTGTAAAATAGTGTTTACTGTCGAAAAAAGAAGTTTAGTTTGTACCATTCTAATATTTCTACTATCTAGTAATTTCCAATACTTTTTTAAACTTAATATCTATAGGCAATAAGTTTTCCTTACTGTAACAAGCATATATTAAGCATCTACTGTATGAAAGTTTATGGGCTAAGTGCTGGAGATTCGGAGATAGAATGTGTGACCCCATAGAGTTTATAATCAAAAGGATTGATTTCAGTGAGTGAGGAGTATCTGGATTTCCTGTAGTTTTGCAAAAATCCTAAAAAAAAATAGTGAACTGCTGATCTGAGTAGAAAATTGGACCATCACATACAATTTATAATACAGTATTTTAAGAGGCAGTTTTGTGTGTTTTATATTCATTCTCGTCTTGTAGAATGGGTGGTTAATTTTTTCCTCCTTAACAGATCAAGTATTAGAGGCTCAGAGAGGTCAAGGAATATATCCAAGGTCACACAGCTTGAAAGTGGTAGAGCCACCTTTGGAGGAAAAGCTAGGACTCTTTCCTTCCATCATAACTGCTTCTCCTAACATGTCTCCTCATTTATAATAGCAGTATGAACAAAATGCTTTAGAAACAGTACGATAGGGGAGCTTAATTTTTCCAAGAATGGAAGGAGGAGTCAGGAAAATTGTAATACAAAAAGCAACCATTTGGGCCTTCTCTGGTGGTCCAGTGGTTAAGACTCCTCTGTGTTTCTGCTGCAGGGGTCTTAGGCTCCACCCCTGGTGGAGGAACTAAGATCCCTCGTGCTAATCCCGCATGCTGCCCTGTGAGCATACCATACCCCCCACTTCTGCCCCCTGCTAAAAGATAAAATGACTATTTGGAGGAGATAAGAAAGTGGATATAATTTATGGATCAAAATTCTAAAGTATGTGAAGAGAATGGGATCACAGCAGAGCACAGGTGGAGAATTAGCAATAGGAAAAGGGAAATCATTTTACAGACAAATAGGCTGTGATAAAAATACACTTGAATATAGAAGGAGTTAATAGAAAATTGTGGGAAATTGTTTAGCAAAGCTTAGGGCATATATTCAGCTCTTGATGAGTAGTATTACAGATATTGTTACATTTATCTTGATATATTGTCATTAAGAAGAATATAATTATATTGAATTTAGGAAGGTATTAAAATATTGCAGTTTATTTCTATATTGTTACAGTGGACATCAAAACACCTGGATTCCATTCTTGTCTTCATTGTTAATTGGAAAACTATGTCATGCTCTAAAATGCTTAGCAAATGGGTTTTGTTTTATGATTTCATGCAATATTAATTCATATAATTGTTCCATATAGCAGCGTAATCTTTACTTTTCCTGTATGATAAGTGATAAATTACAGAATAGAAAGTATACAGAAGAGAGTTTCTTGCTGGTCCAGTGGTTAGGACTTGGGGCTTTCACTGCTGTGGCCCCAGGTTCAATCTCTGGTTGGGAAACTGAGATCCTGAGAGCTGTGCAGCAAGACCAAAAAAAAAAAAAGAGTACAGAGAGTTTCTTCCTTGAAAAGTTCTAATGATCACTGTTAATCTAATGAACTTAGCCCTTTAAGTTCAAATGATCATTGTTATTATATACCTATGTTTATTTCCTATGGAAAACACTGAATCTAGTAGATCATGGTTATTCATCCTCTGTCATGTTTCCATTTGCCATAAATATTTTGACCCCTTTTATTTGATTATTTGACTTGAAAGGCCTAAAGGAAACTATTGAGTTTAAGAGTACAGGAAAGAGTTTTTTGAAAGTGGAAAAGAATTTCTAAAAGAAAAAAAAGTTTTTTCTTTTATTTGGTCATTCACAAGGTTTTATCACACTTTATCCATTACCATCAGTGATGTGGCTCGTTGTTATTTACGAGATGCTAGCTGCCTGGAGAATCCCATGGATGGAGGAGCCTGGTAGGCTGCAGTCCATGGGGTCTCTAGGAGTCGGACATGACTGAGAGACTTTATTTTCACTTTTCACTTTCATGCACTGGAGAAGGAAATGGCCATCCACTCCAGTATTGTTGCCTGGAGAATGCCAGGGACGGGGAAGCCTGGTGGGCTGACGTCTATGGGGTCGCACAGAGTCGGACACTACTGAAGTGACTTAGCAGCAGCAGCAGCTGGTTAATGACTGTTCTATCTACTAAAATAGACATGAAAATAGCCTTTAAAAGTTCTTGAACTGATACTCACAATGTAGATACTGTGTATTTGTTTAGAACAGTGTGCAAGTTGAGAATAGCATTTTTTTTTTAACACTTCTACTATATACTAGGCTTATCTGGTCTAAACTAAGCATAGTTCTCTGAGATACAGTTAAAGAGGAGAAAAGTGCCTCAGAAAGTAAAGTTTATAAGCAAGAGTGCATGGATTTCAACACAGATTTTTTCAGTTCCAAAGCCCCTTGCTCTTTTTACCACACAGGACATAGTAGCAAAATTTATCAGTATTTGGATTGCTTACTAGAAAGTAAGTGATTGTGATTGTCCTTGGGTGAACATCAGTTTTGGATAGTGGTAAAGGACTGGTGGAAACAGTGTCAGACTTTATTTTTTGGGGCTCCAAAATCACTGCAGATGGTGACTGCAGCCATGAAATTAAAAGACGCTTACTCCTTGGAAGGAAAGTTATGACCAACCTAGATAGCATATTCAAAAGCAGAGACTTTACTTTGCCAACAAAGGTCCGTCTAGTCAAGGCTATGGTTTTTCCTGTGGTCATGCGTGGATGTGAGAGTTGGACTGTGAAGAAGGCTGAGCGCCAAAGCATTGATGCTTTTGAACTGTGGTGTTGGAGAAGACTCTTGAGAGTCCCTTGGACTGCAAGGAGATCCAACCAGTCCATTGTGAAGGAGATCAGCCCTGGGATTTCTTTGGAAGGAATGATGCTACAACTGAAACTCCAATACTTTGGCCACCTCATGCGAAGAGTTGACTCATTGGAAAAGCCTGTGATGCTGGGAGGGATTGGGGGCAGGAGGAGAAGGGGATTACAGAGGATGAGATGGCTGGATGGCATCACTGACTCGATGGACGTGAGTCTGGGTGAACTCCAGGAGTTGGTGATGGACAGGGAGGCCTGGCGTGCTGCGATTCATGGGTTCGCAAAGAGTCGGACACGACTGAGAGACTGAACTGAACTGAAAGGACTGGGAATTTGAAAGGAAGACAAAAATGCTAAGTGATTGGTGCTATCAGTGGATGGGAGAGTATAGCAAAGATAGCAGGATTTTAGGTTTTACTTCACTATTAGGTCTTGGACTACAAATTAAGAAAAGAATAATGTGGGTGCCAGGTCATAGTATGAGGAGAGATATACCACTCCAGTTTACTCACTACTTTTTCCACATTAATTGACTTTAACAGTATAACTCAAAATTGATGGATTTTTACTATGTTTGGATAGATGGTGATTTGAATAGACAGACCACAGAAGAGGAATGTAGGAGAGGCAGAATGGAAAGAACACTGGAATGGGTATGAAATAGCTCTAGACTTCAGTTTCCTCTGCTGTAAAAGGAAGGGATTGCATAGATTTTATTTCCTTGCAGCTCTGAAATCTTGTGTGAACTTCTGTATTTAAAAAAGAAAGAAAAGGAAATGATAAGGTTTGTGCTAGCACTGATTTATCTCTGTAAAGTTATTATTAAACATACTTGATTAGCCAAGGTCACTTTGTGGGAAAAATATGCCATTAAGCATTTTGTAATGTGCTGTGCTGGAAGTGTGTTTTCTGGAAGTCATCTTAGTTTGATTGGAATGCTGCTTATTACAGTACCACTTAATGTGCTATACTAGGGATTGTATTTTGCAATTACTGTTCCTTTTTTTTCATTTCCAATAGTACTAATACTTTGACACGCATATGATCATCACATATAGTTTAAAGCAGATAGGTTGATGACATGTATAACATCAAAATGGCATATTGAAAACTGATCTAGATTATTTTTAATATAGTTCTAGAAAGGTACCTCCCTCTACACAATGGGGATTATAGGTATTTAATGTATACAGAACATTTCTAAATGTAATTACAAAATTTTATGTTTTACATAAATTTATATTTATGAAAGTGATCCATGTATAATGAACATTTCTAAATGTAATTACAAATTTTATGTTTTACATAAATTTATATTTATGAAAGTGATCCATGTATAATGAACATTTCTAAATGTAATTACAAATTTTATGTTTTACATAAATTTATATTTATGAAAGTGATCCATGTATAATGAACATTTCTAAATGTAATCACAAAATTTTATGTTTTACATAAATTTATATTTATATAACAAATATAAGTTTATATAATTTATGTGTTTATGTATAAAATGGCAAACTACAGTTAGTATTTAACACCGTACTTTTAATTTGAATTACTGTTCCACAGTAGTCATGAGTAATTTTGTCTATAAAGATATATAAAAGAACTATATAATAATATTTTGATATCTTTGTCTTTATAGCATATTTTTAAATGAAAAATATTTTGAAAAATTAAAATAATTTTTCAAATTTGATTTCTTTTTTTTTTTATGTTTTTTTGTCCCCCCCCCCCCCCCGCCAAGCCCTATTCCCATTCCTCAAAGGTAATCACACTTCCTGTGTTTTGTTTCAGAAATGTTTTGGGCTTATAAAAACATAATATCTCTCCCACTCTCCCCATTAAAAGCCCAAGTGGGATACATTCAAGTCTCTCTGCAACTTGGACCTTTTCTATTTAACAGTATCCTTTTTTTTTTAATTAGCTTATTTAGAACTCTCTAATTGTTTTTTTCTTTTTTTTTTTTTAATTTTTATTTAATTAGTATACATGTGTTCCCCATCCTGAACCCTCCTCCCTTCTCCCTCCCCATACCATCCCTCTGGGTCGTCCCAGTGCACCAGCCCCAAGCATCCAGCATCGTGCATTGAACCTGGACTGGCATCTCGTTTCATACATGACATTTCACATGTTTCAATGTCACTCTCCCAAATCTTCCCACCCTCTCCCTCTCCCACAGAGTCCATAAGACTGTTCTATAGATCAGTGTCTCTTTTGCTGTCTCGTATACAGGGTTATCGTTACCGTCTTTCTAAATTCCATATATATGCGTTAGTATACTGTATTGGTGTTTTTCCTTCTGGCTTACTTCACTCTGTATAATAGGCTCCAGTTTTTGAAAATAAAACACATTTTTAGTTGAGAAGAAGAGGCTTGGTACTATTTTTGTTTTAAACAGAGTAATATTTGTATGTTTAAAGATGGCAATCTTCTACCTACTTTTACAAATCCCGAGTCCCTAATTCAGCTCCCTGGATATACCCACTTTAAGAAATTAATAGCCTGTTTCTTAAGTTAAAGTATAGTTGGTTTACAATATTACATTAGTTTCAAATGTACAACATAGTGATTCAGTATTTTAATAGATTATACTCTTTTTTTGTTTTCTGACTGTGGGATCTTAGTTCTCGAACATGGATTGAAACCACACCCTTGACAGTGAAAGTGTAGAGTCCTAACCACTGGACTGCCGGGGAATTCCCTATATTCTGTTTAAAATTATTAAAATAATGACTGTGTTTCTCTGTACTGTATAATGCATCCTTGTACCTTATTTATTTTATGCATAGTGGTTTGTATTGCCACCTCTCAATCCTCTATTCCCATCTTGCCCTCCACTTCCCTCTCCTCAGTGCTAACCACTAGTTTGTTCTCCTTATCTGTGAGTCTGTTTGTTTTGTCATATTCATTTGTTTTATATTTTAGATTTCATATATAGAGTTTTGTCTTTCTCTAACTCTTTTCACTAAGCATAATACTCTCTAAGGTCCATCCATGTTGTTGTAAATGGCAGAATTTCATTCTTCTTAGTGGCTGAGTGATATTCTAGTGTGTGTGTGTCGGGGGCGGGGCGTGTGCATCACATGTGTCCATCCGTGCATGCACGTGCCCTACATATTCTTTGTCCATTCTTCTGTTGATGAACATTTAGGTTGTTTCCATATCTTGGCTCTTGTAAATAATGTCATGATGAACATAGGAGTCCATATCTTTTTCAGTTAACTATTTTCATATTCTTTGGCTGAATAACCAGAATTGGGATAGCTGGATAATATGTTAGTTCTGTGCTTAACTTTTGGAGAGATTTCCATACTGTCTTCCACAGTGGCTATACCAGCTTACATTCCCACCAGTAGTTTATGAGGGTTCCCTTCCATGTCCTTGCCGACATTATTTGTAGACTTCTTGATGATAGCCATCATGAAAGGTGTGAAGGTGATATCCCATTATGGTTTTGCTTTGCATTTTCCTGATGATCAGTGATGTTGAGCATCTTTTCACGTGGCTCTTGGCCATCTGTGTATCTTCTTTAGAAGCATGTTCATGTGTTCTGCCCATTTTTAAATTCGGTTTTTTTTTTGATACTGAATTGTTTGAGCTCTTTAGATATTTTGAATATTAATCCCTTACTGATCATATAATTTGCAAATGTCTTCTCCCATTTTGTAGGTTGCTTTTTTGCTTTGTTGATGGTTTTCTTTGCTGTACATAATCTTTTAGATTTAATTATATGCCATTTATATATTTTTGATTTTTTTTTCTTTGGCTTAGAAGACAAATCCAAAAAAATATTGATACAGTTTGTGTTAAAGAGTGTTCTCTATGTTTTCTTGAAGTCTTATACTTTCCAGTTTAACATTTAGGTCTTTAATCCATTTTCTTTTTGTAAGTAATATGAAAAAATATTCTAATTTTATTTTGTAAAATAAATGTAGCTGTCCAGTTATCCAGCACCACTTATTGAAGAGACTATCTTTTCTCCTTTGTATATTCTTACTTCCTTTGTCATAGGTTAATTGATATAAGTGTATGGGTTTATTTCTGGGTTCTCTATTCTGTGTTGATCTGTGTGTCTTTTTTTTGTGCCAGTACTGTGCTATTTTTTTAAACTTTTAATTTTGTATTGGGGTATACCAATTAACAATGTCGTGATAGTTTCAGGTGAACAGCAAAGGGATTCAGCCATACATATACATGTGTCCATTCTCCTGCAAACTTTCCTTCCATCCAGGATGCCACATAACATTGAGCAGAGTTCCATGTGCTGTGCAATAGGTCCTTGTTGGCTATCCATTTTAAACACAGCAGTGTAGTACTATGCTGTTTTTATGACTGTAACTTTGTAGTATAGTCTGAAGCTAGCACCCCAACTTTGTTCATTTTTCTTAAGATTGATTTGGCAAGTCAGTTTTTTGTGGTTCCATATAAGTTTTAGGGTTGTTCTAATTTGGTGAAAAATATGGTTATTTTGATAGGGATGGCATTAAATCTATAGATTGCTTTGGGTAGTACAGTATTTATCAATATTACTTCTTCTGATTCATTTCTTCAGTTTCTTCAATTCATTTCTTCAATATCATCTTCAATTTCCTTCATCAGTGTTTCATTTTTAGAGTCTTTTACCTCCTTGGTAAGTTAATCCTAGATATTTTTTGTTTTTGATGCTGTTTTAAACAAGATTGTTTTATTGCTTTTTCTCTGTGGTAGTTCATTATTAGTTTATAGAAAAGCAACAGATTTCTGTACATTAACCTCATATCCTCTAACTTTACTAAACTTATTTATTCTAATAACTTTTTAGTGGTGACTTTAGGGTTTTTCTATATGTAGAGTCATGTCATCTCAGAGAAGGCAATGGCACCCCACTCCAGTACTCTTGCCTGGAAAATCCCATGGATGGAGGATCCTGGTAGGCTGCAGTCCATGAGGTCGCTAAGAGTCAAACATGGCTGAGCGCCTTCACTTTCACTTTTCACTTTCATGCATTGGAGAAGGAAATGGCAACTCACTCCAGTGTTCTTGCCTGGAGAATCCCAGGGATGGGGGAGCCTGGTGGGCTGCCGTCTATGGGCTCGCACAGAGTCGAACACGACTGAAGTGCAGCAGCAGCAGCAGCAGCAGCAGCAGCAAAGTCATGTCATCTACTAATAATGACAGTTTTGTTTCTTCCTTTTCAGTGTGGATGCATCTTATTTCTTTTTCTTGTCTGAATGCTGTGGCTAGGACTTCCAATACTATGTTAAATAGAAGTGATTGAGAGTGGGCATCCTTTGTCTTGTTCCTGATTTTAGAAGAAAAGCTTTTAGCTTTTCACCATTGAATATGATGTTAGTTATGGTCATGGGCTTCCCTGGTGGCTCAGTGGTAAAGAACCCACCTTTAGTGCAGGATACTTTGGGATTTGTTTGTTCTTCTTTTTCTAATTGTTTTAGGTTATAGTTTGTTTGAGGTTTTTCTTACTTCTTGAGGTAGGCCTGTATCACCATAAACTTGCTTCCTAGAACGGCTGTTGCTACATCTCAAAGATTTTGGAATGTTGTGTTTCCACTTCATTTGTCTAGGGTATTTCCTGATTTTCTCTGTGATTTCTTCATTGATTCATTGGTTTTTATAGTAATGTGCTGTTTAGTCTCTACATGTTTATGTTTTTCCCATTTTTCTTTCTGTAGCTGATTTCTAGTTTCATACCATTATGATTGGAAAAATGCTTGAAGTAATTTCTATCTTACATTTGTTGAGACTTGTTTTGTGACCTGGAATATAATCTGTCCTGGAGAACCTTCCATATGCACTTGAAAATAATGTGTTTCTGCTTTTATGGATTGGATGTCCTGTAGATGTTTGTTAAGTTCAAATAGTCTAATGCATCCTTTAAGACTGATGCTTGCTTGTTGAATAGACTTTTCTTTTTTTATAGCAGAAAAATTGGGCAGAAGGCACACCTCCCCTCAAGTGGACCTCATTATTGATATCTTGTACCAGAGTAGTACATTTGTTGCAATTAATGAACCAATATTGATACATTATTTTATTAACAATAATCATATAAAAGAAATACATACTACAGTTTTTGTTAGTGTTTGCTCCTTGAATTTTACAGTTCTATTGGTTTGATAAATGCAAGTTATCTGCCTTATTATTATCATATAGAATGGTTATATCACCCTGAAAGTCCCTTGTGCCCCACTTATGTATCCCTCCCTTACTTTATTTGAACCCTGGCAACTACTGATCTTGGCTCCGTAGTTTTTGGTTTTCCAGAATGTCTTTTATCAATAGTTGCTGCTGCTGCTGCTAAGTCGCTTCAGTTGTGTCTGACTCTGTGCGACCCCATAGACGGCAGCCCATCAGGCTCCCCCGTCCCTGGGGTTCTCCAGGCAAGAACACTGGAGTGGGTTGCCATTCATATATTATGTTGGCTTTCAAACTGGCATCTTTGACTTAGAAATATACATTTAGGATTCTTCCCTAACTTTTTAAAAAATTGAGTATAATTGACATATAAGGAGGATGTATTACTTTCAGGTATACAATATAATGATTAGGTATTTGTATGTATTGTGAAATCACCATAATAAGTCCAGTTAACATCTGTACCATACATAGTTACAAAATTTTCTTATGAGAACTTTTAAGATTACACTCATAGCAACTTTCAAATTTGCAATATAGTATTATTAACAATAGATAAGATGACAGGCACTACACTCTATGTTTTATGTAGTTTATAACTTCAAATTTGTTTCTTTTGAGCATCTTCATCTCTTTCACATATATTGCCACCTTGGCAACTACCACCAGACTCTTCTCTGATTTAATGAGCTCATTATTTGTTGTTTTGTTTTGATAGTTTTTAGATTCCACATATAAGTAAGCTCATCCAGTATCTGTGTACCTCTGACTTATTTCACTAGCATAATTCCCTCAAGTTGCATCCATGTTGTTGCAGATGTAAAGATTTTATTCTTTTTTGTGCTGAGTAATAGTCCATCATGTGTGTGTGTGTGTACACATATACATAGAAAAATACATACCAAAGTTTCTTTATTCATTTATTAATGGACACCTAGGTTGTTTCCATATATTGACTATTGGAAATAATGTTGCAGTGAGCATGGTGGTGCAGGCATCTATTTGAGTTATTGATATTGTTTTCTTTGGATAAATACCTACATGTGGAATTGCTGGGTCATACGATAGTTGTATTTTTAATTTTTTGAGCATCCTCTATACTGGCTGCACCAATTTTCTATAGTGGCTGCACCAATTTTCATTCCCACCAACAGTGCACAGGGCTCTCTTCACATCCTTCCCAACGTTTGTTAACTTTTTGATAATAACCATTCTGACAGGTATGAGTTGATATCTCATTGTGGTTTGATTTGCATTTTCCTGATAATTAGGGGGCATCTTTTCACATACATGTTGACCCTTCTTTTGTCTTCTTTGGAGAAATGTCTGTTCATGTCTTTTACCTATTTTGAATTGGATTGTGTATTTTCCTCCTGTTGAACTATATGAGTTCTTTATACATTTGCAATATTAACCCCTTATCAGATACATGACTTGAAAATATTTTCTCATTTTCCATATTGTCTTTTCATTTTGTTGATGGTTTCCTTTACTGTGTAGAAGCTTTCTAGCTTGATGTAGTCCCACTTGTTTATTTTTACTTTTTTGGTCATTGCAAAGACCAGAGTCAAGGAACCTCTATGTCTTTTTCTGACATGATAACTCCTTTCTTTTTATTGCTGTGTAGTGGTCTGTTGTATGGGTACACCACAAGTTTGTTTATTCATTCAGCTGTTGAAAGACATCTTGGTTGATCTAGTTTTTGGCAATTATAAGTACAGATATTATAAATATTTGTGCGCAGGTTTTGACTAGATGTAAGTTTTTCATTTGTATAAATATATAGGAGCATGATTACTGGAGGGTATGGTAAGCCTATGTTTCTCTTCATGAGTGTTAGTAGCTCAGACATGTTTGACTCTTTGCGACCTCATGGACTGTAGCCCACCAGGCTCCTCTGTCCATGGAATTCTTCAGGCAAGAATACTGGAGTCGGTAGCCATTCCCTTTTCCAGGGGATGTTTCTGACCCAGGAGTCAAACCCAGATCTCCGACATTGCAGGCAGATTCCTTACTGTCTGAGCCACCAGAGAAGCGCTTCTCTTCATAAAAAACTGCCAAATTGTCTTCCAAAGTGGCTGTACCATTTTCACATTCCCATCAGCAGTGAATGAAAATTCTTGTTGCTCCACATCCTCACCAGCATTTGGTCTTGTCAGTTTTGGATTTTTAGACATTTTAATTAATTAATTTATTTGGCCACGATGTGTGGCTTGTGGGATGTTAGTTCCCCAACCAGGGATTGAATCTGGGCCCTTGGCAATGAGAGCTTGGAGTCCTAACTGCCAGACAGGCAGGGAAATCCCAAATTTTAGATGTTTTAATAGGTGTAGTATCTCATTTTTGTTTTAATTTGCAACTCTAATGACATGATACTGAACATCTTTTCTTACACCTATTTCCCATCTGTGTATCTTCTTTGGTAAAGTGTCTATTTAAATCTTTTGCCTATCTTTTAATTGGGTTGTTTGTTTTCTTTTTAAAAATAATTTTATTTATTTATTTTTTGCTCTGCTAAGTCTTTGTTGCTATGAGAGCTTCTTCCTAGTTGTGGTGAGTGGGGGCTACTCTTTAGTTGTGATGCATGGGCTTCTCCTTGTGGTGGCTTCTCTTATTGCAGAGCCCAGGCTCTAGGCACGTGGACTTTAGTAGTTGTGGCACGTGGGCTCAGTAGTAGAGCTCCTGGGCACTGGAGCACAGACTTAGCAGTTGTGGCACACGGGTTTAGTTGCTCTGCAGCACGTGGCATCTTCCTGGACCAGGGATCAAACCTGTGTGCCTTCATTGGCAGGCAGATCCTTTACCACTGAGCCATCAGGGCAATCCCATTTTCTATTTGCTTATGTTAATGGGAAACAATAGATATAAGAGTAAGAAATAGATGCTTTAAATAGAATATTGCATAGTAAGTTAGTTTCCCTCATACTCTGCCTGAAAACCTGCCTGTCCTATCTTTTCACTGACATGAGTTTAACCATTCTGGCGTGGTGAAACAGGATCAAGCACGCTGGTTTCATCTTGAGTTCTAATGAAGCTAGGAAATGTTTTCCATTGAAAAGACTGAGGGCTAAAAATCAGCCTCACCCATGTCATAGCACTTATCATACAGTATTATCTTTGTCCTTCTCCCTCATTGGTCTGTAAGGATCTTGTGATTATGATTCTTTTTATATCCCCAGCATTTGGTGTAGTACCTGCTACCTACAAAGCACTCAGTGAATGTTTGTTAATGAATAAATGAATCCCAGACAATTACTTTATTCAGTAAACACCGAGTGTCTGTCACTGTGCTGGGTGCTGGTTTATGCTAAGATCCATATTCTCATGTAAAGATTAGTGGGAATAACCAAAAGCAAACAAATAGAATTGCAAATTGTGATGAGGCCTATTTAGGAAATTAACAAGGAGGGATACTGTATAAGAGGGACAGGGGGAGTAAGGTCTGGGCAGTCCTCTGAAAAGTGGCATTTTAGGTGATATATGAAATTTGTGGAGTCAGTCATCAAAACAGGGAGCAGAATGCTTTAGGAAGAGTGAACATTATAGACACAGTCTCTAAGGCAGGAAAGCACCTCTTCAGGAAACTGAAAGGAATACAGTGTGGTTAAAGTACAACAAGTAAAAGAAACCTCATAAAAAGAGCTTAGAGAGGGACTCAGGGAATAGATCATTGGGCTTTGCAGGTTATGTAGGGAATTCAGTGAGAAGCCATGGGGATGCATGAGCTCACCTAGGGAAGAATGGATAGACGGAAGAGAAAGGGCCCAGGCCTGAGCCACTGAGGTCAAATGGAGAAGAAAGACTCAGTACAGTGACTGAGAAAGAGTGGCAGAGAGACAGGTAGAAAACAAAGAAAATGTGTTGTCTTGGAAGTCAAAAGAAGAATGTAGTTTGTCAAAGGATGGGGACTATCACCTATGTAAAATGCTGATCAGGGTCAATAAGATGGGACAGGGAAAGGACCATTATACTTGACTACAGTAGGGTCACTTATAAAAGCTGTCTTGATAGAGAATGCTTTTTTCTATTCTATGAATACAGAAGCAGGATGGGTCAAAAATGGGGAATTGGTTGAAAATGGAATAAGAAGTGAAGGGACTGAGAGATACTTTTCAGATTTTACTGTTAAGGGAGAACAGAAAAAATTGGAGCAATTATTAAATGAAGGTGGTGATTATGGGTGAATTTTTTTAAGGATGGAAGATACTACTGTATTTATATAACATCATGAATGATCTTCTAGACAAGTTGTTTTAGAAGAAAAAGGGGATTAATCAAAGGAAGAGAAAAAATTTTGAGAAAGCCAGAGAGATGACATTTGTGCATTTATTGAGTGTTAGGTTTTCAACAAGGGTAAGAAAGAGAAGGTAGGGAATTTTTTTTTGTATTTAGGTAAATTTTTGTATTTAGTGGTGAAAGCAGTAAGAAATTTCTAAATCCTTGGCTCATATTTCATATCAAAAATATAGAGAGAAGGTGAAATAGGGATAGATGATGAAGGTTTCAGAAAATTGTTAGTTATTTTGGAGTGGGAAAGTAAATCCTAGGAGAAAATTGAAATTTTCATAGCCCTGTAAAACTTTGTATTAAACTTTCAGCCAAATGGTACTAGTCCAGTCCATTCTTGGGATAGGGTCAGTATTTGTCTTTGGAGACATTTTTAACTTGTTACATTGTCTTTGCAATAAAAGTACTTTCTACTGGAAAAGCAAGGAAAGTCGAAAAGGGCCCATCTATGTTGCCATCTGTTCATCTATTTCCATTTATTTGTTTACTCATTGATTCATTCAGTGAACATTATGTATTGCTTACTGTTCTGTTTTTAATTAAAGAGAGGCAAAAACAGTATAGGAATGGTCACTGTATGAAAACATACTGCTCATATTTCTGTAGATGACAAAGCTTTAGTATATGAAATATAATAAGTAACAAAACAATAACAAAGTTGCAGATGCTTTACAGTTGGAGGCAGATTGATGATGATGGTGGTAGTGATGGTGAGGAGAATGAGATAATGTTCTCATTTAATATTTATTCAATGTTTACCACGTGCCAGACACTTCTAAATGCTGATTATATTATCTTATTTAGTATATGTTAACTCTTTAGGAGATAGCTAGTGTTATAATCCATATTTTGCAAAAGGTTTAAAATGATTAAGTAACTTGTTCAAAATCACACAGCAACTAACTGTTTGAGTTAGGATTCTAACTCAGACTCTTTGACTTGCAGAGTCCACACTCCAAAGCAATTTGCAATTATTTTAGGAAAAAACAGAATAAGAGAATGGTGAAATTGAAGTCCATAGTACTAGGGCCACTTCTCTATCAACACCTGGAACTATGACCACACAGTTCCTAGGCAGCCAGCTAAGAGGGAATCAGAAAGGAGCTAACATTTATTTAGTACATGCTCAGTATTTTGTTTATTATCTAATTTAATCTTTCTAGTAAACCCGTGTAAACGGTGATATTATCCCTACTTTACAGTTGAAGAAACTAAGTGGAACTAGAAACCAACCAAGGCTTTTTTTGGCTGTATAACTCATGCTTTTTCCCCATAAATGTGATGGAGAGGGTACAAATTAAAAACCTAATAGGTTTATTGCATAGACATCACCTGGACCTTTGAGCATTTAAAGGTAGTAATTTTTGTCCATTGTTATTCCTTTTTTCTCTGTTTTTCCCTGCAGAGTTGAGTGACAGTAGTATCAATACAAAAATAAAATACTTCCCCTCAAAAAAAAAACCTATTAAACTTAATGCTATACTTTTATACACTTTTATACTTAATTCAAAAAGAAAGGTGAAGAAACCCTGATTTGTATTTTGCTAGATGGCAATTTGTTATTTTAAATAAAATTATACATTAAGTTGCAAATTACTTTTGAATAACTTGACTTACAGTCAGTTTTGTTTACCGCTGAGGATTTTGGTGGTGAATATGGCATAACCTTTATAAGACCCTGAATTAAAAGAACTTTAAAATAATCTGTTGGCTTACAATCTCAGAGATCAATTTCTCAAGTTTTTTTGTCCTCTGGTCTTAAAACATAGCCACTTGGTTATGCTTCTTGGTAAGCAGCTGCTGCTGCTAAGTTGCTTCAGTCGTGTCCAGCTCTGTGCCACCCCATAGACGGCAGCCCACCAGTCTCCCCCGTTCCCAGGATTCTCCAGGCAAGAACACTGGAGTGGCTTGCCATTTCCTTCTCCAATGCATGAAAGTGAAAAGTGAAAGTGAAGTCGCTCAGTCATGTCCAACTCTTCGCGACCCCATGGATTGCAGCCTACCAGGCTCCTCCGTCCATGGGATTTGCCAGGCAAGAGTACTGGAGTGGGGTGCCATTCCCTGCTCGGTAGTTAATTTCTCAAACTACAGTTGTGTTGAATTGTGGTGTTAAGAGCATTGTAATGAGCTGTTGTTTTTCAGTCATTAAGTTGTGTCTGACTTTGCGACCCCATGGATTGCAGCATGTCAGGTTTCCCTGTCCTTCACTATCTCCGGGGGCTTGCTCAAACTCACGTCTGTTGAATCAGTGATGCCATCCAACCATCTCATCCTCTGTCACCCCGTTCTCCACCTGCCCTCAGTCTTTCCCAGCATCAGGGTCTTTTCCAGTGAGTCAGCTCTCTGCATCATCTGGCCAAAGTATTAGAGCTTTAGCATTAGTTCTTCCAATGGATATTCAGGATTAATTTCCTTTAGGATTGACTGGTTGGATCTCCTTGCAGTCCAAGGGACTCTCAAGAGTCTTCTCCATCACCACAATTCAAAAGCATCAATTCTTTGGTGCTCAGTCTTTTTTATGGTCCAACTCTCACATCTCTACATGACTACTGGAAAAATCATAGCTTTGACTATATGGATGGCAAAGTGATGTCTCTGCTTTTTAATACGCTGTCTAGGTTTGTCATAGCTTTTCTTCCAAAGAGCAAGCGTCTTTTAATTTATAGCCACAGTCACTATCCACAGTGGTTTTGGAGCCCAAGAAAATAAAATCTGTCACTGTTTCTACTTTTTCCCCATCTATTTGCCATAAAGTGATGGGACCGGATGCCATGATCTTAGTTGTTTGAACTTTGAGTTTTAAGCAAGCTTTTTCACTCTCCACTATTCACCCTCATCAAGAGGTTCTTTAGTTCCTCTTTGCTTTCTGCCATTAAAGTGGTATCATCTGCATATCTGAGGTTGTTGATATTTCTCCTGGCAGTCTTGATTGTCTGGCTAGTGATTCGTCCAGCCTGGCCTTTCCTATGATGTACTCTGCATAAAGAAGTTAAATAAGCAGGTTGACAACAGGCAGCCTTTATGTACTCCTTTCCCAATTTTGAACCAGTCTGTTGTTCCATGCCCAGTTCTAACTGTTGCTTCTTGACCCGCGTACAGGTTTCTCGGGAGACAGGTTAAGCGGTCTGGTTTTCTGTTTAAGAATTTTTCACAGTTGGTTCTGATCCTCAGAGTCAGAGGCTTTAGCTTACTTAGTCAATGAAGCAGAAGATGCTTTTCTGGAATTCTCTTGCTTTGTCTATGATCCAAAAGATGTTGGCAATTTGTACTCTGATTCCTTTACCTGTTCTAAATCCAGCTTGTAGATCTGGAAGTTCTTGGTTCACGTACTGTTGAAGCCGAGCTTAAAGGATTTTGAACATTACCTTGCTAGCATGTGAAATGAGTGCAGTTGTACAGTACTTTGAACATTCTTTGGCATTGCCTTTCTTTTGGATTGAAATGGAAACTGACCTTTTCCAGTTCTGTGGCAACTGCTGAGTTTTCCAATTTTGCTGGCATATTGAGTGCAGCACCTTAAAAGCATCATCTTTTAGAATTTTAAATAGCTCTGCTGGAATTCCAGCACCTCCACTAGCTTTGTTTGTAGTAATGCTTCCTAAGGCCTATTTGACTTCACACTCCATGTCTGGCTATAGAATAGTAACCACATCATTGTGGTTATCTGGGTCATTAAGACCTTTTTGTATAGTTTTTCTGTGTATCCTTGCCACCTCTTCTTAATCTCTTCTGCTTCTGTTAGGTCCTTGCCATCTGTGTTCTTTATTGTGCCCATCTTTGCATGAATTATTCCCTTGGTATCTCTTAAGTTTCTTGAAGAAATCTCTTGTCTTTCCCCTTCTGTTGTTTTCCCCTATTTCTTTACATTGCTCACTTAAGAAGACTTTCTTATCTGTCCTTGCTGTTCTCTGGAACTCCGCATTAAGTTGGGTATATCGTTCCCTTTCTTCGTCTTTCACATCTCTTCTTTTCTCAGCAGTTTGTAAGGCCTCCTCAGAGAACCACTTTGAGTTCTTGCATTTCTTTCTCTTTGGGATGGTTTTGGTAACTGCCTCCAATACAGTGTTTCGAACCTTTTATGTAGCTTCCTAGCTATATGACAGAGTAGTTTTACTTCACATTTATTTAACTCTGTTAATTATGAATGAATGCTTTCATAGAATTTATGAGTTTAGATGAGATAATACATGTATGTTAAGTGCCTAGAATTCATATAGTTTCCTGTGAACTTGAGCAAGTCATTTAACGATCCAAATTCAGTTTCCTCTGATAGAAAATAAGGTAATATAGCCCAGTTCTCCCTATACCACAGAGTTGTTTTGATAATGGGAAGCCTCTGAAAATGTAAATTGGTAGTCATGGTAACTAGGTAGATTAATTATACCTAGTAGAAGGAGAGGTGATTGCTCTCACTTTGTCTTTAATAGGACCTCATCCCTTGTTTCAGTTATGTAAGATACAGGATACTTATTGGCCATAAAAACTGGATTAGTAAAATTTGCACTGCTGGGAACACCTTTCTACCTGTATGAAGTTTTCTCTGATAGGGATTAATGAGTTCTCAAGAAAATAAATCTTAACAGGGAGCTAAGGAGATTCTTGTTGCCTGGTATGAAAGGGAAAATAAAGTAAGATTGTCGGGAACCAACCCTGGAAAGTGGAAATAAGGTGCTGGAAATTGGCATGGCCAATTTTTGGTGGCCTGGTTTGATTCCCTGGAGCTGGGGCTGTGCTTACTTTTATGGTTAAATTGTGTATTTTGATCTTTCCTGGCTTGCATAGCAAACCAATGAAAGCAGCTGGTATGATTATTATTCCACACATAAGGGTAGTAAAAAAACAGAAGTGAAAGCCCAGAATTCCCAGTCTTTGTTTATTTCACCTGCTATATTGCCTCTTCAAACAGAAATAGCAGATGTTACTAATCTAAACACCCAAGTTATATGTTTGTAGATAGGAATTTTGCCTAAGAACAGCTTAGGTTTTTTTTTTTTTCCTCCTATATATTTGCTTCCCTGGTGGCTCAGCAGTAAAGAATCTGCCTGCAGTGCAGGAGACGGACATGTGGGTTTGATCCCTGGGTCAGGAAGATCCTCTGGAGAAGGGTATGGCAACCCACTCCAGTATTTTTGCCAGGAAAATCCCATGGACAGAGGAGCCTGGCAGGCTACGTCCATGGAGTCACACAGAGGTAATGCACTGGTCATAGTAAACACCCTTTTTCAACAATACAAGAGATGACTTTACACATGGATATCACCAAATGGTCAGTACTGAAATCAGATTGATTACATTCTTTGTAGCTAAAGATGGAAAAGCTGTATACAGTCAGCAAAAACAAGATCTGAAGATGACTTTTGGCTCAAATCATCAGCTCCTTATAGCAAAATTCAGGTTTAAAATTAAGAAATTAGGGAAAACCACTAGGCCATTCATGTATGACCTAAATCAAATCCCTGATGATAATATGGTAGAGATGACGAATAGATTCAAAGGATTAGATCTGGTAGACAGAGTGCCTTAAGAACTGTAGACAGAGGTTCATAACACTGTACAGGAGGTGGTGACCAAAACCATCCCAAAGAAAAAGAAATGCAAGAAGGCAAAATGGTTGTCTGAGGAGGCTTTACAAACAGCTGAGGAAAGAAAAGATGTGAAAAGCAAGGGAGAAAGGAAAATGTATAACCAACTGAATGCAGAGTTCCAGATAATAGCAAGGAGAGACAAGAAGGCCTTCTTCAATGAACAATGCAAGGAAATAGAGGAAGACAACAGAAGGGGATAGACTAGAGATCTCTTCAGGAAAATTGGAAATATCAAAGGAACATTTCGTCCAAAGATGGGCACAATCAAAGACTGAAATGAGAGAAGCAGAAGAGATATTAAGACGAGGTGGCAAGAATACATGAAGAACTATACCAAAAAAATATTTTAATGACCTGGATAATCACGATGGTGTGGTCACTCACCCAGAGCTAGACATTCTGGAGTGTGAAGTCAAGTGGGCCTTAGGAAGCACTGCTGCCAATAAAGCTAGTGGCAGTGCTGGAATTCCAGCAGAGCTATTTAGAATCCTAAAAGATGATGCTATTAAAGTGCTACACTCATTATGCCAGCAAATTTGGAAAACTCAGCAGTGGCCACAAGACTGGAAAAGATCAATCTTCAATATTAAACAATGTTCAGACTACTGGCCAATTTCACTCATTTCCTATGCTAGTAAGGTTATGCTCAAAATCCTTCAAGTTAGGCTTCAGTGGTACGTGAACCAAGAACTACCAGATATTCAAGCTAGACTTAGAAAAGACAGAGGAACTAGAGATCAAATTGCCAACGTTTGCTGCATCATAGACAAAGCAAGAGAATTCCAGAAAAGCATCTACTTCTGTTTCATTGACTATGCTAAAGCCTTCAGTTGTGGATCATAACAAGCTGTGGAAAACTCTTCAAGAGATGGAAATACCAGACCATCTTACCTGTCTCCTGAGAAACATGTATGTGAGTCAAGAAGCAACAGTTAGAACATTATGTGGAAGACTGACTGTTTCAAAATTAAGAAAGGAGTATGACAAGGCTATTTATTGTCACCCCATTTATTTAACTTGTTTGCATAGCACATTATGTGAAGTGCTGGGTTGGATGAGTTATAAGCTGGAATCAAGATTGCTTGGAAAAATATCAATAATCTCAGATATGCAGATAATATGACTTTAATGGCTGAAAGAGAAGAGGAACTAAAGAGTCTCTTGATGAGGGTGAAAGAGGAGAGTGAAAAAGCCAGCTTAAAACTCAATAGTAAAAAAGCTAAGATCATGGCACCTGGTCCAATTACTTCTTGGCAAATAGAAGGGGAAAAGGTGGAGTAATGACAGATTTCCTCTTCTTGGGCTCTAAAATCACTACAGATGGTGACTGCAAGCATGAAATTAGAAGACGATTGCTTCTTGGCAGGAAAGCTAAGGGCTTCCCAGGTGGCACTAGTGGTAAAGAACCCGTCTCCCATTGCAGGAGACTAAGAGATTTGGGTTCGATCCCTGGATTGGGAAGATCCCCAGAGAAGGGCATGGCAACCCACTCCAGTACCCTGGAGAAGGGCATGGCAATGCACTCCAGTATTCTTGCCCGGAGAATCCTATGGACAAAAGGAGCCTGGTCGGACACCACTTGGTGACTGAACGACAACAATATTGACTCTTTAAACAGAAATAGCAGATGTTACTGGTCTAAACACCCATGTCATATGATATTTTGAAGAGAAATTTTGCCTAAAAACAGCTTAGATTTTTTCCCCTGCTATGTATTTGCTTCCCCGGTGTCTCAGCGGTAAAGAATCCTCTTGCAGTGCAGGAGACACGGGACATGTGGGTTCTCTCCCTGGGTCAGACTTGACTAAAGAGACTGGGCATGTATATATTTGCTATATAGTCTTGGCTAAAAATGTTTGTTCTCAGTCAGCAATTTAACTTTCCTTATTTTTGACAGATATGTTCATCTCTTTCTTGCTTTTGAATAGGGGTCTCCACACCCAGCTTTCTCAATTGCATTTTCCTTTGAAGTTTTTAGGACTTCCCTGGTGGCTCAGACAGTAAAGTGTCTACCTACAATGCGAGAGACCTGGGTTCAATCCCTGGGTTAGGAAGATCCTCTGGAGAAGGAAATGGTAACCCACTCCAGTACTCTTGCCTGGAAAATCCCATGGACAGAGGAATCTCATAGACTACAGTCCACAGGGGTCCATGGGGTCACAAAGAGTCGGACACGACTGAGTGACTTCACTTTGAAGTTTTTAGTGTTGTATTAATATGGTTTCCTGACCACAGTGTTGATCAGTATTGGTTTACTTCCTTTATACTCTGATCCTAAGTAATTTAGTATGTTCTTTTTCCTGCAGGTCTTTTGTGCTTCCTGCTGTAGCCTGAAATGTAAACTGTTATACATGGATAGAAAGGAAGCTAGAGTATGTGTAATCTGCCATTCAGTGCTAATGAATGGTAAGTATTAAAACAGGTTGAATTCACAGTTACTGAGACAGAACAAGAGAATGCCAGTGAAAAAACTCCTGATTTTTCCTGCCTTGCTCTTCAAGTTGCTCACCTTCTCAGATGTTGTAACTTTAACAGAAAAATTTGAAAATATCTTAGTATTTCAGAATTCCTGTGCCTAGTTTAATGAATAATTGCTAAATTCAGGTAAGTTTTGCAGGAAGAATGGAAATTTTTGTGGAAATCTGGTGCTACATGGCTGTTAATGTTCCTGTGAAGTAACTGGAGTGGGAGGGGGAGGGGGCTGTTGACCACTAAGTTGATGAAATATTTAAACTGGGCTGAGGTTTTCCTTTCGAGGGAAGAATTCTCTTTCTAGGGAATATCTTAATGACTGAATATATTCTTATTAACACCTTGGTTCACTCATCTTGTGAAAAATAAATATGTTTAGCATCTAGGATCAAAGAAAATTGCATTTTTCTATCATTTATCACCTTAGTACCACTTAGATTTGTTATGAGGATAATGATTTTGAATTTACTTATATGGTCAAAGAATATGGCCAGGAAAAGGTAAATATAGCTTATCCTGTGTTCACCTTTTGCAGGACTGGAAATAAATCCAAGGGCATTTTAGTTAAAACCAAACAAACCAACCAACCCCAGAGTATTCTTGTAAAAAGATGAAATAAAATTGATTAGACTATTTGGTGTTTTCTTTTTGAGTGCATCTTTGTAGAGTTGCCAGAATAGTTACTAATAGACATGAAATGTTGGCGTTAGATACCAGTGCTGCTTACGCCAGGATAGTGTGTCTCCTGGAGGCTGAAACTTATCTGCTCAAAGCCCCTCCTGCTCTTTGTGTCTGCGTTGCTCATAGTGATGTTTTCCTGTTGCTGGCTTATTAACCTATTGCATGTTATTTAATCTGATCTTTTCTGATTTCCTATGATCCACCCAGTTTCCTCCCATTTCTGAATTCTTATAATTTTGATCAAATATGAATTCATTCTCTTTACTCTTAAGGGTCATTTTTCAGATGGTGGTTATTTCACTCAGTGATCATTTCATTTTCAGATATTTATTCACAGATAATAGCATGCTGCTTAATTACAGTACCCAATACCTCTTTTATTTGATGAGGTCTTCCAACTTGATAGCTTGTTTTTTTAACTTGGCATAGCTAAAGATGAAGGAAATGGCAGAGGATTCATATGGAATACTTACTTTTTTTATTAAGCCAAGGATGCCCTTAACAGGGGATCCTAAATTCTTCTTTTCCTGGTTTTTCCAGCATCTTTCCTTTCGCATGGCTTAGCCTGGTCTTTTACTGAATATTTAATTTGATGCTTTTCAGTGTTCCCTGTCCCTTTTTCCCTTTCTCCTTTTCTCTTCCTTCCCTCTTCCTGCCAGTGCTTTCAAAGGAACATAACTGTTGTTTTCTAGCTTTGTCCTGCAGTTTGGAGGCAACAAGTATTCAAAATCTTATGGATCATTCTTTGATGCAGAATGAGATTTTTTAAAAAATGCTCCAAAAATTGGGTGATTTTATTCCTGAGCGTGTGATATTACCTGAGCCTAGATAATAAAATTTATATATTTCATTTCTGTAGCATCTTTCATCCTATTTACTTTGAAGACAATAGTTGATATGTCAGTAATTAGTAAAATTATGGAGTATGCAGAACCTTAACACATTTGTGATCATTCATACTGGTTGATGGCACTTATATGATATTGGCACATTTTCATGTTCAAATGGGTCCTGTGCTTTTGAGACACACCAGAGATGTGAAATGGTTGTTCTTGCTGTATACGTTTACACAGGGTAATGATTGCACGAAAGCAAACTTCATAGAAATGTTAAGATGTTTTCTTCTGAGCTTTAGGCTTCAGAATTTTTCAAATGAGATTTTACTTCAGCTGAGAAGAGCCTAAAAATGTAGAAATGAAACAAAAAATATCATACAACAGAGTTTTGCTCTTTTAGCCCCTGAGGTTTTTTTTTTTAATGCATTAAATATTAAACCTGCCCCACCACCAGAAAAGTCTAAATGCTATCCCAACTGTAAATCTTTAATAAGTTTAAACTTATTTTACTCCCTCTTAAGAGAATGTGTGGTCCTCTTTAAAGGAGCCAGGAGCCTATCATTAACCTCAAGACTAGTCTGCCGTCAGTCTGTATCAGAAGTATCCTGTAATTCTTATTTGTTGCTTCCAAATAGTTTACTTAACTACATGGTCTCCTTTACTGAATAAAATCACCTGTCTCCTTAATACCTTTATTAGCTGGAAGAGAGACATACTATGAGTGTTAATGAGGAGGAACTACATTATTTATCCAATATTGTGGAGGTCTTGATGTCCATATTTTGCAATCCATTCACATTGATTGTGTCTGTATTTGCTTTAGCTCAAGCCTGGGAGAACATGATGAGTGCCTCAAGCCAGAGCCCTAACCCTAACAATCCTGCTGAATACTGTTCTACTATCCCTCCCTTGCAGCAAGCTCAGGCCTCAGGAGCCCTGAGCTCTCCACCTCCCACTGTGATGGTACCTGTGGGAGTTTTAAAGCACCCTGGAGCAGAAGGTAGGGGATCATGTGCTATTCTTTCTCTTTTTCCTCACCAAGTTCCTCTGAAAAGGTGCTGATGTGATTTTACATCACAAGTCTTTAACACGCTGCAGATAAGTCCCTTTGGGTGGTTATTAAAGTGGAAGAACAGGTGAGAAATGTCTTGAGACTATTTCTGGGCAAATTAAGAATAATATTGTATTGCCTGATAATTTGGAGGCACCTCTAAAAATATGCCAATACCCTCTCCCACTTAAGAATGGAGTAATTACTTTGTTTTTACTTGAAAAGAGTTGAAGAATTTGAAGTCAGCCTGAAAAATCCTAGCCTCATGCCTACCTTAGTGTTCTTTGTAGGACTTTAAGAAGTGATAAAAATGAGAATTCTTTTTTCTGAACAGCCCATTCTAGTATCAATTTTTGGAATATATATTGCCATTTAAAAAAAATCTATCCATATAAAAATATGAAAATACTGTGTTAGGTGCACAGATCTTTATAAAATCAAACTTTAATTCTGATATCATATGATAGATGGAAAATTATAGACTCAACTTATTTTAGTTTATTATATCTTTATGATAATAGTATTGTTAGATGAAAGGCACTTTGTTAAGTTCAGGGGATTATGAATAGCAAAAGTAGCAATTATTTATTTCTTTAAAATGATCTTGTCAATAAGTCTCCCTTGATAATTAAACTCTGTATTCTTTCATTAATTTTATAACTTTTTTGTCTAGCAGTATTCCCTTCCCCTTGCTAAATAGCCCTCCTCCCCTTTTGAAGATCAAAAACTTCTATTGACATTATCATACTTTTCCCCATTTCCTCTTCTTTTCAGATCATCCCTTAGTCATTCTCGTGTTTTTATGAGCTCAGGTTTTCTTTCTTAAAATCTTTATCCTCTTTACATCTTTTGTTGTTTTTCCCTAGTCTCTCTTTGTTTTCACTGTTTGAATTGATTTTCAAAACTGGATTTGAAGAGATCATTTTTCCGGACTCAGTTTTCCAGCTTTTCCCCATCCTTTTACTAAAATGCAGACTTCTTTCACACTGCCAGATCAGTCTTTTTCTTTCTCAGCTACGCTTCAGCCAAAGATCTGGTCAGTTTGCTTCCCAGTTCTTTCATATCTGTGCCAGCTCTTCTTTAATTAGTTAATGATTCTTCAACATTCTTCAGGGCATCTTTTGCCCTTTCAAAATGCTGTATCACTTTTCCAGATAGATACTTCATTCCTACAGAAACTTCATACTTTCTGGAGATTTGGACGTCTATTTCTAGATATTTTTTCCCTGATGTTTATTTCCTATGCACTTCAAACATTTTTCTTAGTTTATCTGTTTGTGTTAACAGGACAGAGTATGTGACAATCATAGGCGTATTTAATATTTTAAAGCAAAGTGTTTTAAATCTTTAAAACTGTGTTTAAAGATTATAGAATTAAGGGATTATAGAAGTAAGGAATATATTTAATTATAGAAGTAAGGAATATATTTAAATGTGTATTTTATTAACTGATAACCACTTTTATGCACACAATTATGTTTATAATTATAAAATGCTAAATAGTGGTTTCTTTGTACATCTGAAATTGGTGACCTTCTCTTCTTGGTGTTAGAAACCCTACCAATGTCACAGTGATGCCTGTTTTATTTTTCTGGCTCCTCAAGTGGCTCAGCCCAGAGAGCAGAGGCGAGTTTGGTTTGCTGATGGGATCTTGCCTAATGGAGAAGTTGCTGATGCAGCCAAATTAACCATGAATGGAACTTCCTCTGCAGGAACCCTGGCTGTGGCACACGACCCAGTCAAGCCAGCAGCTACCAGTCCTCTACCAGCAGAGGTAAGAAAATAAAACAACAACTAAAAGTGAGTACTTTCTTTTCTCAGCATTGTGCTGCCTCTGTCTTGCCTTTTTCTGGATTGAGTGACCTTTCTGTGGAACCCTATAGACTTTTGATACAGTTTCGTGTGTGTGCGCGTGAATGTGCCTGCTTGTGTGTGCATTTAGGGCTAAAATAAATGTGGCAAAATCAGTTGTTCTTGTTGCTCTATATTTGGAAATTTTTTCAGGAGAAAGAATCTTATAAAGGGCGTTCTTGGGTGAGCTCAGCCTACCACTGTAGCTAGAGGTTGTGCTGGAGAGAATCTTGGTCCCCTGATACAGATATACATGTGTGTTCAGTCGCTCAGCCATGTCTGACACTGTGACCCCATGGACTGGAGCCTGCCAGGGTCCTCTGTCCATGGAATTCTCCAGGTAAGAATACTGGAGGTGGTTGCCATGCCCTCCTCCAGGGAATCTTCTCTATGCAGGGATTGCACCTACTTCTCCTGCATCTCTTGCATTGCAGGCAGATTCTTTTGCTGTCAAGGCACCAGGGAAACCCTGGTCCCATGATACACAAGCTTTTTAAAAGCATATTCCCCAGGTTCTGTGATAGCCTCCAAGAAGTTGTCGTGGTGAGGAAGGGCCAGGAAATAGGAAGATGGCTGAGGAATTAATCTGTCCCTTTGTCTTCAGTCTGAGTATCTCTACTTTTTTATGGTTTACCTGTAGTGTTTCCATGTAAGATTTTTTTTTTTTCCCATGTAAGATTTTTAAAAAGGGATTCTAAAGCTTAAAAATAAGTTGAAAATCTACGGACTTAATGGGTAAAAGATTAGTTTATCTGAGGAAACGAGCTCATACTGTGTGGTCACATTTACTTTGTCTCTATAGGATATACTGGTCACATTTGGAGGTTTATTTTCAGAAGGGGACAAATATTATCTTCATTTTTTTTTGAGTCCGTGAAAGAATAGAGCCACCTAGGACCATAATTAGAAAGTATACACATAGGATTGTTTATACAGTGGGTCCCTATCTTATTCCTATTTGCCCATTTAATATGGTGGTCAAGATTATAATAAGGTGATTAATTCCAGCTATGTGTGTTTGTCTTTTTTTTTTTTTTTAAGTAAAGTAAGAGGATCAGAATTAGGATAATGTTGCTACTTTTCAAGTTTTTATGGTTACTATTTATATTTATGTTCAGTAATATTTTTCTAGAAATTTACATGATTTTTGGATTTGGTTGCGGTTGAAATTACATGTTATTAAGATTAAATTTATTGACATACAGAGCTAAATTTCCTTTTTGGTGAAAGTACAGTAAACCATGTCACTGTCTTTGAGTATTTCTAAGTCTGTTTTAGGGGATTTTTCTATGGCTGCAGAGGACAATAGCAAGAACTATGACTGATTCTTCTTTGTATCTATAGAATGACTTTGTCAAGAAAATTTATTTTTTCTACGGTTGTTTATGTGGAAAAACTTCAAACCCACAGAAGAGCTGCAAGAATAGTACAGTGGACGCTTATATATCTTCATCCATATCCACCTGCTGTTGCCATTTTGCCACATTTTTACTTTACCCCCCCCACACATACCTTTTTTTTTGAGGAACCATTTGAGGATTAGTTGCAGTTTGTCACTTCAATACTTCAGCTTATGTTTCCTGAGAACAAGTCTTTTTTTTTTTTTACTTAAGTACAATTACATGATAAAACAAATTTAACATATAATTCTATTATCAAGCATATCATTCATATTCAGATTTCTTCAGTTGTTCCATGATGTTCTTATTCTTTCATTTACACATATGTATGTGTATATATATTTTATATATATAATTTTTTATTAAAATATTTTTTAAAAATTAGGATTCCATCAAGGATCACGGTTCTATTTAGTTCTTATGTTTCTTTGATTTTCTTTCATTGAGAACAGTTTTCCCACTTTTTTTTTTGTCTTTCACATCATTAATATTTTGAAGCATTTAGGCCATATTTGGCATAAAATCCTTAATTTGTGTTTGTTTTTGTCCTCATAAATAGTTTCAGATTAAATATTTTCAGCAAGAATGATACTATCATAAATGATGGTCATTTTTTACTGGAACACATTGATAAGTATCAATTTATAGTTGGTTAAATTGATGTCTTTTGTGTATGACCACTGCAAAAGTAGCTTTTCCTCTTTGCAATTAAAAAGTAAAATGAGGGTGATACTTTGAGACTCTGGGTGTCCTGTTCTATAGTCTTTCAGCCAATGATCTTACTGCCCTTGGAGACAATCTTACCTGAATCAGTGATAACCATAGTGATTATACAGTAAAGATTATAGTGTTTTTCTTTCTGTGAAACTTATATGATAGGTTCTTAAAACATAAATTTTGTGAATGAATGAGCTAGCTCTAGTGAATGACTGTTTTAGTGAAACAGTTCAGGTCATTAAGAGAAACTAAAACAAGTTAGCTTTTCTGTGCTCTCACATTGTTCAATACTCTATTTTAATGTTTGTCTGATAAAATGAAGGGAAACAAATACTTTAAGGCCAGAGTTGAATATATTTTTTTCATTTTTATGATCTTGTAGAGTGCCTGGCACTTATTTAAAAGATGCTCAGTAAATGAAACAAATTTCTTTTCATAGATATTTAAGTAGAGGCCAGATGACTACTTCTTATAATACTGAAAGGTGGATTTATCCATCATTAAATAACAAGTTGAATTAGGTTACTTTATTTCCTGTATTAGCCCTTTAGATCAATAATGTTTAGCCAATAAAATTTTCCAAATTTCATTATAGGGTGGTGTACTAAGAACACTGCAAAATTTTTAGCAAAAACCCACTAAAAACTTATAGTCCTAAATTATAGTTAATATAGACAAAAATATGTTAATGCCTGGGTGTTTTTTTTTAATAATTTTAATCTTTATTCAAGTATTTTATATATATATAGTGACGTACTTAAGGAGCATTAATCTTTAGGATAATATTGATGAACATACATATATGTGTGTGTCTCTCTATATATACATATGAACACACACACACACGTAACCACCACCCAGGTAAAGATACACATATTTCCGTCGCCATAGAAGTTTCCTTCATGCCCTTTTTCTGTCAATACCTTCCCCCTTCCCCGTGCCCCCACCCTGGAAAATAAACATTATTCTGACATGTATCACCACAGATTTGTTTTGCCTGTTTTTGAATTTCATATAAATGGAAAAACATAGTATATGATGTTTTGTGTCTAGCTTCTTAAACTGTAATTAATGAGATTTATCCATGGTGTGTGCATCAAGAGTAAATATTTTTTTATTGCTGAGTAATGTTCCATCATATGGCTATGCCACAATTTACCTGTTTTCCTATTAATAGGCATTTGGATTGTTTCCATATTTGGGCTATTTGAGTAAAGCTGGTATAAACATTTTTAAACATGTTAAACAGTTTTTATGTGCTTTTCCTTTAACTCTTCTAAAGCTTTCTTTTTCAACAGTTGAAGGATTATTGATTCAGTGTTGTATTATATATAGCAAAGTGTACAACAAAGTGATTCATTTATGCATATTATATATTTATGTATTCTTTTTCATATTCTTTTCCATATTCTTTTCCATTATAGATTATTACAAGATACTGACTATACAGTAGGAACTTGCTGTTTATCTATTTTATATAAACTAGTGTGTATATGTTAATCCCAAACTCCTAATTTATCACCTCCCCTTTTCCCCTTTAGGGAAAGTTTGTTTTCTAAGTCTGTGACTCTATTTCTGGTTTATAAATAAGTTTATTTGTATTACTGTTTTTAGATTCCATATATAAATACGTGACATTTGTCTTTCTCACTTACTTCGTTTAGTGTGATAATGTCTAGGTCTATCCAAGTTGCTACACATGGCATTATTTCATTCTTTTTTATGGCTGAGTAATATTCCTGTGTGTGTGTGTGTGTGTGTGTGTGTGTGTGTGTGTGTGTGTGTGTGTACACATACACACGTGCGCATGTGTGCATGATTCTTTGATACCCCATGGACTATGGCCCACCAGACTCCTCTGTCCATGGGATTTTCCAGGCAAGAATACTGAAGTGGGTTGCCATTTCCTCCTCTAGGGATCTCCCTGACCCAGGGATCGAACCCATGCCTCTTATGTCTCTTGCGTTGGCAGGCGGGTTCACCTGGGAAGCCCTATGTGTGTGTGTATGTGTGTATATGTGTGTATCTTCTTTACCCATTCATCTGTTAGTGGATGCTTAGGTTGCTTCTGTGTCATGTCTTGGCTGCTGTAAATAGTGCTTAAAGCTTCTGTTTCTTGCTTAAGTTGTGAAGAATAGAGTAGAGCATCATTTTAATAGCTCTCTGAGCATATTCTATTAAATTGTTAATTAAGTAGATTTAAACCCACTCAAGATGTATTCTGCAATATTATACTTTATTAAGTTTAGTTAATGTGATCTTCATGTTGATGCAAAGAAAAAGAACTTGAAATTTAATTTCATTACAAAGTAAATGAAAACTGTAGGTTATCAAAGTTAATTTTTTAAATTATAGTATAATATATATAACCTAAAATTTGCCTTTTTAATCATTTTAAATTACATTTACATTGTTGTATAACCATCACCCCAATTCTCAAAGTTACTTTGAAAAAGCCTATCACTAAGACTTTTAAGTAGATCCAAATGTGTAAATGTTCAGAAAGTATGAGATAATATTGAAATTTTGTTTCTGTTGCCACTGCTGGTTTAAAAAATATTTTTCTTTTATGGTAAAAGAAACCTTGGTAAAGGAACCTTTCTTTCATTACTATGATTTGATGATGCCAAAAGGAGAAACTATACAACTGTAAACATTTGCACATTTTCATTCATAGTTTAAGCCCAACCCTTGAGACTCACAGGTTAATGAGTATCTTATGCTATGTTTCAAAAAGTATGAATTTGAAGTTTTCACTTAAATTCCCATTTGTAGTCTTGACTATATCCTGCCAAATTCTTGAACTCTCTGTAATACGGTCTATGCCAATTTACTTTTCCTAGACGAATATTTCTCTATTCTCTGGAAGTATAACTCAGGTCGGAAGTCCTGTTGGCAGTGCAATGAACCTTATTCCTGAAGATGGCCTTCCTCCCATTCTCATCTCCACTGGGGTAAAAGGAGGTATGTAGACTTAGATGTTTAAACAGGGATAGTTATACATGCAAAATGTTGCCTTCCAATTAAGGGAATGAGAGTGAATTCAAGTAATAACCTCCTTTCTCTTTTCTAGCAACAAAAAAGTGATTATTCAGTGCCATGAAAAGCACTGTTGCTGTTAGTGATTGTTTTAGAGAATATATTTATGTTTTTATATTATAATTGCATTTGTTGAAAGGCTGTATTATTTTTAATTGTAATATAAATGTAGCTTATTGGCAGTTCTTTCTTTATATTCCAAAGCATATAATACTCTGTGAAGAGTTGCTCATAGTTCTAGGATTGACCCATGTTATACAGTCAGTATATTCATTTAACTTTTTGTTTTGAGTAGAATACACATTCAGAAATGTATATATAATAAGTGGAGAGCACAGAACATAAGTACCAGTTTTCTGTTAAAAAATATTTTTAGTGAGCCCTGGTAAGAAGCTAAGTTACTACTCAGTCAAAAGAATGCTTATCTCTATGTGAAATTTTCTTGTTGATAGATCCAGATCAGCACCCAGTCAGTACATTTTCAGGAGCTGGTTTTTTCCAATAATCTTTCCTCACTTTTGTCCTAGGCTTTTACCTTGTCTCCTTGCCTTCAGTTTTTCTCACCTTTATTTAATCTTGCACATTGGTGCCAGTTATCTTTTATTTTTTTTAAGTACAGTTATTTACAGTGTGTTAATTTCTGGTGTACAGCAAAGTAATTCAGTTATACATGTGTTTGTGTGTATATATATGTATGTGTGTGTGAGCGTGTGTATGTATATATATACTTTCTGATGTATTTTCCATTATGATTTGTAACAGGACATTGAATATAGTACCCTGTGCTGTGCAGTAGGACCCTGTTTTATATCCATTCCATATATAATAGTTTGCATCTGCTAGTCCCAAACTCCCAATCCAACCCTCCCCCACACGCCCATTTCCCTCGGCAGTGACAAATCTATTTTCTATGTCAGTGAGTCTGTTTCTGTTTTGTAGAGAATCTACATATAAGTGATATCAATTCTCTTTCTGACTTGCTTCGCTTAGTATAGTAATCTCTATGTCCATTCATGTAACTGCAAATGGCATTATTTCGCTTTTAATAGCTTAGTAATATTTCATTGTGTGTATATACACCATATCTTCTTTATCTGTTCCTTTGTCAGTGGACATTTAGGTTGTTTCCATGTCTTGGCTATTTTAAATGTTGCTACTCTGAACATAGGGAGGGGTGCGTGCATGTTTTCAAATTATAGTTTTGTCCAGGTATATGCCCAGAAGTTGAATTGCTGGATTATATGGCAAATCTATTTTTAGTTTTTTGAGGAATCCCCGTAGTGTTCTACATAATAGCTTCACCAATTTACATTCCCACCAGCAGTGTAGGAGGGTTCCCTTTTCCCCACAGCCTCTCCAGGATGTTATAGGTAGACTTTTTAGTGATAGCAATTCTGACTGGTATGAGGTGGTACTTCATTGTAGTTTTGATTTACATTTTTCTATGAGTGATGTTGAGCATCTTTTCTTTCATGTGCCTGTTGGCCATCTGTATGTCTTCTTTGGAGAAATGTCTCTTTAGGTTTTCTGCTCATTTTTGATTGGATTATTATTTGTTACTGAGATGTGTGAGCTGTTTGTATATTTTGGAAATTAAGCTCTTGTTGGTTGCATCATTTGCAAATATTTTCTCCTAGTCTGTAGATTTCCTTTTCATTTTGTTTATGATTTTCTTTGTGATGCAAAAGCTTATAATCTTGCTTAGGTCCAGTTATCTTTTTAAACATAGATATTATCATATACTGTTCTTGCTTAGAAAATTCAATGGGTTCCCAGTGCCTTCAGGATAAATTACTTCCTTTGACGTGTAGTATTCCTGGTAACTTTATTTCAATTTATTTAATTTTATTTTCAGCCACCACCCTAGTACTTTACAGGCATACTACAGATTATTTGCTGTTTTCTGAATGTTCACATTTCATACTTCCATGCTTTTTTTTATGGTGTGGAATAGTGGGAAGAACATGGACTTAATTAAGAGCTGGAAAAGCCTGAGTTTTAATTCCAGTACCAGTCCATTTTAGCTCTATGATCCAGTGAAAGACTCTCAGACCTGTCTTACTCTTTGCAACCCCATGGACTATACAGTCCATGGCATTCTCCAGACCAGAATTCTCCAGGCCAGAATACTGGAGTGGGTAGCCATTCCCTTCTCCAGGGGGATCTTCCCAACCCAACGATCAAACCCAGGTCTCCTGCTTTGCAGGCTGATTCTTTACCAACTGAGCCACCAGGGAAGCCCAAGAATACTGGAGTGGGTAGCCTATCCCTTCTCTAGCAGATCTTCCTGACCCAGGAATCGAACCAGGTCTCCTACATTGCAGGTGGATCGTTTATCAGCTGAGCTACCAGGGAAGCCCTTATGATCCAGTGGGCAAGTCATTTATCTCTCTGAATCCTTTTCCTATTTTTTTGTTTTCTTTTAAATTATGTAACTATACCTACTTAAGTATCATTATGAATATTAAATTAAATTTCATACCTGAAAATACATAATAAAATTCATACAAAGCAGGCATGTAATAAATATTTTTATTATTTTCCTTTCTTCTCTCTAGAATAGAATACCCTGCTATATGCCAGTCTCCTTGAATAACTCTTCAATCTTTCAAAATCCATATTAATGGAAAACTTCTCTGAATCCTACCTTGGATGTCTTTGTAGTAGTGTTTTACATCCTCATCTCTGTTTAAAGAGAAATTCTTATAGACTATTACTACATTAACACATTTTTCACTGTAATTTACGTACTGTAGCGGTCTGATTCTTTCACCTAAACCATGAATTCCTTCAGTCTGAATTCATGTTTGTGTCTTCTGTTCCTGTCATGGTGCTGGGCTGAATGTATCATACTGTCAAGTCCAGCTTGTGTCTCAGGTGCTGCAACAATGAACTTTCACATAAAGTTAAGTGTTCTTTTGATTGGATAATACTTCTTTACTAGAACTGTCTAAAAATATTCTTTTGTAATAAGTAAATTTGCCACTTAGGTTTCAAATTTGGGTTATTTTAATAAATCTTAAATTAATAAGAAATTAACTTGGCCTCTGTTGTTAAATTTAAGATTGTGTTTTCATTTCACATGTTATATGTGAAATTCTTATTATGATAGTTGGAGGATTTTTGTTAAATCAAAGTGTTGTTTTTAGACTGTGATATAAACCATTGTGTGGAGAAGTCTAAGCATAGGATAACTGTGTTACCATCCAAACTGGACTGGTTCACTTTTGAGAATGAAAGGGGCACTATTAACATGACACTAGGGTAGCAGATATAAACCTGTATTTGCCTATCTATAAATCAGTTGCTTTTTCCTATGAACAATGAGGCTGTTCCTCTATCAGATTTCTTTCTTGATTTGTCTCTTTAATCAGTCTCTTACACTGTTTTCTCCCTTTACAGACTATGCTGTGGAAGAGAAACCATCACAGATTTCAGTAATGCAGCAGTTGGAGGATGGTGGCCCTGACCCACTTGTATTTGTTTTAAATGCAAATTTGTTGTCAATGGTTAAAATTGTAAATTGTAAGTTGAAAATTTGTTTTTTTTTTTTAATGAGGTACTGAGTCATAGATAATAAAGCTTTTAGATTCATTACACACAAGTATTTTTAATGAAATAAATCCTTAATGAAAACTGGTTGCTGAAGAAGTACATCTTAATGAAAACTGGGTACCAAAGAAGTTGGTTTGTATAAAATTATATATCCTTGAGGACAACTGTGGGACTGAGACTCTTGTTTTTAGTCAAAGGAGTGAGATAAGTGAATTCTCCATGGAGGAAAGCCAAACGGAACTTCTGAGTTAAGTTCTTCTTGAGATGAGTATGCCAAGTCACAACTCACCACTTGGATAACTAGAGGTGGATAAATTATCCAGGGGGATCAATTTATACATGCTAGGTTTAAATCTCAGAAACATTTAATCATGGTGCAAAACCTTATTTGGGAGTAGTGTTAACTAACACATAGTAAAACTTCAATGTATCACAAGTTAGAACTCAGAAGAAACTTCTCAATTCTTGGTGCTAGCTTCTTAGGCAACAGAATGAGAGAGAGGACAGTAACTTCAAATCTTGGTTCCAGTATCATACTGGAAAATGGAGAATGCATTTATCCTGGATGAATGTTAATAGGCAGAGTTTTGGAGAGACAAAGAAAGCACTGGGGAATAGTCCTCCAGTCTCACTGTGTATTTGCTTGCCCCCTTTCCTTCTAGGATCAAATTTTTAAATAATTCGCTTGCAATTTCAATTTACCATATCTAGTTTATATACTTAGAAAATAGCTAGTCTAGATTTCCTTAAGTGTGTACCATCTTAATATAGTTGGATTGGGCACCTTTTGTTTGGTATATAAAGAAACAATTCCCAGAGGGAAAGAAAGATCTTGTATTAGTGTTGATTTATATCATGTATCCATAATTTTATTTGAACCCTCTTTCAATTCCATTGAGAATCTTGTGTTGAAGTACAAATAATAAAAGTATCATGGACTGACATTGTTTTGAACTACATATAGCTTGTGTTGTTGTGGCTCTGCGTAGCCTTAAAGTGAAGAAGTGGAAGTAATTAGTCCAGAAAAGCCATGCATTTCACCACTTTTTACAGGATGAAGCCAGTTAAAGTTCTCTTGCTGGCTATCTGGAACTTTCTACCAGGAAAGACTATAAATAGCTAGACTCTTTCAATCACAGTTTAAATTTAGTAAGTGTACATCAAAATATATTTTCTGTAGGCCACAGCCTGAATCCAATCTAAGTGTTTGCTCCAAGCCAGAGGCATTGGTATGTTTTATTTTCTGCAATAGTCCTTTGGCTCAGTAGTGACAGTTCACAATTGAATTATACAAAGTCAGTGGGATCTATTTTATTCTTCAGTGTGTTAAAACAGAGAGTTCTGTGCATTTCTTAAGGGTAAGGATTGAGAAGAAGGTCTTCATTCATATATTTTTATTTCATCTTTAGATGTGAACAGGAAGTGCTGGTGTTTCACAACAAAGGGAATGCATGCAGTTGGCCAGTCTGAGATAGTCATTCTTCTGCAATGTCTACCAGATGAAAAGTGTTTGCCAAAGGATATCTTCAATCATTTTGTTCAGCTTTATCGGGATGCTCTGGCAGGTGGGGATACTTTATGAGTTTGTCCGCACCCTTTATAGTTGATAAAAAATTTTGGACTCAGATGGAAAATAATAGTCTTTAATTTGGAAGCCTGGCATTGGACTTTGGAATTATTGGCAAGTTAGAACTTGGCATAGTTTGAGGAAGTTATAAATTTTAATACTTTATCTAGTGTAGTTGTTATTATTTTACAAAGACTGTAATCAGAGTTGTAAGATAATCCACTGACCACAATGTAAGAATCTTTTCTTTTGATTGGTTTAGGACATGGTATTATTAACTGGTAGAAGGAAGGATAATGATAACTTGCTAACTTGTTTAATAATATTCATATAATCATAATGTAGATATTCATTTAATTTTCAAGTTTCAAAAACCACTAGCATGGGTGACTTTATTATGATTTCAAAGTAAATTATAAATATTATTAACTGTAACAATATGAAAGTAAATGCATAGCTATTAGAAGTTACTAAACACTCTATCCCTAGCTTAGTGGTTTCTCTGCTATATGTCACTCAGAAGACTGCAGAAGCCCTTATATGAACTGTCTTTATAATTCTTTTATGAATTTTTAATCTAAACTACATGTATTAATAATAATGTATATATGTGTTTATATATGTTTCTTTTTTAGCGTATATAAAATTTTTGGTCACACATCACCGTTTATCCTTTTCACAGTAAGGGGGAAAATGGTGGTTTGTGAGAAGTGACATTCTGAGAGTTTCAGGATGCCTACTGGTTATTGCAGGGCATGGGAAAGGTATTTCTCCCCATTTCCCCTCTCTTCCTGCATGTCTTATACTTATGTTTTGCAAACAGACACTCAGAACATGAATTTGAATGAAACAGGAATTGTATGTACCAGATTATTTTTTCTGGAGTTAGTCTTCAGTTATTTCCCTCTTTTACTTAAAAACCTTTCTTGGCTTCATGTTACCTTTAGAATAAACTGTGTACTCTGACATTCAGTGCTGTATATATCTGATCCTCTATTTTCAATCTCATTTCCCACTAGTAATCTTCTAATAGTACCATTGAAGCCAAGCTAAACATTTCTTGGTTTGTTACACATTGGGTTAGCCAAAAAATTTGTTTGGGTTTTACAGAAAACTGGCTTAAAACTCAGCATTCAAAAAACTAAGATCATGACATCTGGTCCCATCACTTCATGGCAATTAGATGGGGGAAAAAGTGGAAACAGTAACAGATTTTATTTTCTTAGGCTCTAAAATCACTGTGGACAGTGATTGTAGCCACAAAATTAAAAGATGCTTTTTCCTAGGGAAAAAATCTATGACAAACCTAGACAGTGTATCAAAAAGCAGAGATATCAGTGTTGGACAATGTGGTCTGTATGGTCAAAGCTGTGGTTTTTCCAGTAGTCATGTTCAGATGTGAAAGTTGGACCATAAAGAAGACTGAGCATTGAAGAATTGATGCTTTTGAAGTGTGTTGCTGGAGAAGACTTTTGAGAGTCCCTTGGACAGCAAGGACATCCAACTAGTCAGTCCTAAAGGAAATCAACCCTGAATATTTGTTGGAAGGACTGATGCTGAAGCTGAAGCTGCAATACTTTGGTGAAGAGCTGACTCAATGGAAAAGACCCTGATGCTGGGAAAGATTGAGGGCAGGTGGAGATGGGGGTGACAGAGGATGAGATGGTTGGGTGGCACACCGACTCAATGGACATGAGTTTGAACAATGGAAGATGGTGAAGGACAGGGAAGCCTGGCGTACTGCAATTCATAGGGTTGCAAAGAGTCAGACACAACTTAGCGACTGTAAAACACCAACCAGTATTCTTGCTGTGAAATCCCATGGACTGAGGAACCTGGCAGGCTATAGTCCATGGGGTTGCAAAAGAGTCAGACACAACTTAGTGACTAAACAACAACAATGCTTAGGAGAAGAATTGCTTTTTTATAGGGTATGGATATCTTCAACATTATTCCTTCCTTAGTCACTCAGTCGTGTCCGACTCTTTGCGACCCCACGGACTGTAGCCCACCAGGCTCCTCTGTCCATGAGTATTCTCGAGGCCAGAATACTGGGGTGGGTTGCCATGCATGCTGCTGCCGCTGCTGCTAAGTCGCTCCAGTCGTGTCCGACTCTGTGCGACCCCATAGACAGCAGCCTACCAGGCTCCCCCGTCCCTGGGATTCTCAAGGCAAGAACACTGGAGTGGGTTGCCATTTCCTTCTCCAATGCATGAAAGTGAAAAGTGAAAGTGAAGTCGCTCAGTCGTGTATGACCCTCAGCGACCGCATGGACTGCAGCCTTCCAGGCTCCTCCTTCCATGGGATTTTCCAGGCAAGAGTACTGGAGTGGGTTAAACTGTTTCCCAGAGAGGTTTACCAGTTTATATCTATCTGTGCCCATCTCCAGTGTATAAAAGTTGTCAGCACTTGATATTATCAGAGTTTTAATTTTTGCCATACTGGTGGATATAAAACGATATCTCACTCTGAATTGCATTTTACTGACTATTAATGAGACTGAGCATATTTTCATGTATTTATTGGCCATGTATAGTTTTTTTCTGTGATGGATACATCCTGTTTATGTCTTTCACCCCTGTTTCTATTGCATTAGCATTTTCTTTGGGATTCCTTTAATTTTTTCAACATATGTGTTAACTATGACCATTTTCTGACAGTTAAATTCAGTATGTAGTAGTTTTTTATTTACTGTATTCCTAAGCCACAAACTTACTGGCTTAAAGCAACATACATTTATTCTCTCAGTTTCCATAGGTTAGGAGTCCAGGCACAGCTTAGGTGAATCTTCATCGCAGGGTGCCTTAAGGTGTTAGCTATGCTGGGCTTCTCATTTGGAGCGCAAGGTCCTCAGGTTGTTGGCAGAATTCACTTTCTTACAAATACCCATTTTCTTATTACAACTGATTGGGACGTACTCTTGGCTCCTAGAGGCTGCCTGCAGTTCTTGCCTCATAGATAGTTTACCACGTGGGTGTTTTCCTTTCCTTCAGGTCAGCGGGACTGTGTCTCTGCTTTGAATCTCTGACCTCTAGACCTAGATTTAAAGAGCTTATGTCAGGCCAACTCTGATAATCTCCCTGTTGATTAACTCAAAGTTTATTGATTAGTAACCTAATCATGGGAGTGACACCCAATATATTAATAGGTATTTGCGCCACAGAAAGGTAGGGAATTAAACAAGGTGTGAACAAGAGGAAGCTGACAGTTCTGCCTCAGAGCATTTCAGTCCTTCCAAACATGACACAGACCTCAGCATGCTTCACTCATTTAATATCCTTGCCATTCTTATATTTGTTGTAATTTGTTTTACCTTTTGTAATAGAAAAAATATTAATTATATTCAATTATATTCAGTTTTTAATTCCAGTATTAAAAATCAATACTGATTTTCAGTTCAACCAAAATTATTAAATTTACCACTATATTTTCTTGTTATCTGCTATTTTAGTATCCCATGTTTCCATTAGGACTTGCTTTTCTTGCTGAAATACATCTTTTAATTCGTTCTCTTGATGAGGTTGTATGGTTATTAAACTCCATTAGTCTTTGTATGTCTGAAATGTTTTTATTTTTCTGTTATTCTTGAGTAATTAGTTGGCTACAGAATTCTAGGTTAACAGATTTTTTCCCTCTCTTTCTTCCTTCTTTTGTTGATTGCTTCATTTCACCTTCCCTTAGCAAGTACTTTGAAGGTATTACTTCATTGTCTTTTGGCATTTTCTGCAATCTGAAAGAAAGTGAAAATGTTAGTCTCTCAGTCTTCTCCTACTCTTTGCGACCCCATGGACGAGAGCCTGCCAGGCTCCTCTGTTACTGGAATTCTCCAGGTGAGACTACTGGAGTGGGATGCCATTTCCTACTCTAGAGGATCTTCCTGACCCAGAGATTGAATCTGGGTCTACTGCATTGCAGGCAGAGTTTTTGCATCTGAACTACCAGGGAAGCCCTGCAATCTAGCTGCTTTTTTTGAGCTGCATGTGTTATGGATTCTTAGTCCCCTACCAGGGGCCAAGCCCGTATAAGGGCAGCATCCTAATCAGTGGACTGCCAAAGAATCCCCCTTTTTTCCTTTTTTAATAAATAGTTATTTGTCTTTCCTCTTTGGCTTCTAGAACTGTCTCTTTCTCTTTGGTTTTCTGTAAGTTCACTACTAAAGTTCTCTGAGTTTTTTAGTCTAGTATATGAGGTATAATTTATATACAGTAATGTACCTTTTTAGACATATATTACTATATATAAATACACATATATTCAGTTCAGTGAATCTAGACAAACCAATAAAGTCCAGTAACAGTGTCAAATATATAATATTTTCATTATCTTTAAACCCTACCTCATGTCCCTTTGTATTTAATCCCCTCACTTTACCCTCTGCTCCTGGTAATTTGTAACTAGTAATCTGCAACTAGTAATTTGATTTCTGTCCCTGTAGTTTTGCATTTTTGAGAAAGTTATATAAATGGAACTCACTGTTGTATTTGACTAATTTTTTTAGTGCAGTGCTTTTGAGATTTGTCTGTATGGTTGAATGGATGTTGTTGTTCAGTGGTTCAGTCATGTTCAACTCTTTGCGACTCCATGGACTGCAGCACTACAGCCTTCCCTATCCTTTACCATCTCTCAGAGCTTGCTCAAACTCATGTTCATTGAGTCGGTGATGCCATCCAACCATCTTGTCCTTTGTCATCCCCTTTTCTTCCTGCCTTCAATCTTTGCCAGCATTAGGGTCTTTTTTTAATGAGTCAGCTCTTCATATCAGGTGGCCAAAGTATTGGAGCTTCAGCTTCAGCATCAGTCCTTCCAATTAATATTCAGGACTGATTTCCTTTAGGATTGACTGGTTTGATCTTGCAGTCCAAGGGACTCTCAAGAGTCTTCCAGCACCACAGTTCAAAAGCATCAATTCTTCAGCACTCAGCCTTCTTTATGGTCCAACTCACATCCATACGTGATTCCTGGAAAAACCATAGCTTTGACTATATAGACCTTTGTAGGCAAAGACATGTCTCTGCTTTTTGATATTGTGTCTAGGTTTGTCATTGCCTTTCTTTCAAGGAGCAGGCGTCTTTTAATTTCATGGCTGTAGTCATCATCCATAGTGATTTTGAAGCCCAAGAAAATAAAGTATGTCACTCTTTCCCCATCTAGTTAACATTTTTTGAGAACACACTGTGTGAAAGATGCTATTTGGCATTTTACAGATATATATTCTATCATTTATTCACATCAAGTCTGAAATTTAGTGTAAGCTTCCCTATTGTCACAGATGTTGAGGCTCACAGAAATTAGGTAACTTGTCCCCAATCTCTTAATAGTAAATGCTCAAACTAGTGTTCAAACCCATGTCTCTGTGATTTCAAATACTGTGATTTTTTTTTTTCCAAAATAACATTTTCCTTCCTTGATATGGGGATTATTCTGTTCTTATAGATCTGGACCAGCAGTTTAAATGTGCAGCCAGATTTGGTTAATTCTGGGGCAAAGATTGTTGTTGTTCAGTCGCTTACTCATGTCTGACTCTTTGTGACCCAGTGGACTGCAGCATGCCAGGCTTCCCTGTCCTTCACCATCTCCTGGAATTTGCTCAAACTGATGTCTGTTGATTTGATGATGCCATCCAACCATCTCCTCCTCTGTCGCCCTCTTCTCCTTCTGCCCTCAATCTTTCCCAGCTTCAGGGTCTTTTCCAATGAGGCAGAGGTACTACCCCAAAGGTATTTTTAAGATGATGATGTGCAGTGAACGTGGCTTTCAGCCATAAAGCTTCTCTGGATTCTTTGGGGTGGTATTCTCTCCACTTGTGGTCCCTGCTGTTAGTATAGCTTCCACTTCTCTCAAGGGTTCTATGTTCCATCACTGAACTGTTCTGCAAATAGACTCTAGTTTCCAAGGAAAGTAAGCATTAACTTCTCTGATGGTGATTTCTCTACTTGCTATTATTTCAGAGGTGTCAAAGGAAGTTTGCACATGTCTCTGAATAAAATCTGTTACATTATTGGACAGCTCTTATCAGGAAGTTCTTTTGTAATTCTAAACTGAGAAAACTGTCTCCTTAATGAAGAGACTATTAACTAGTAATAGTAACTATTGTTACTATTTCATTCAAAAAATACTTGAATTAGAAAGTACTTGGTTAAGAGCATTTGCAAGTAAAAGAAAAAAACCTGCCTGATATGAGATTAAATAAGCCCTAGGTTGTTTCTGTTTCATATTTACCTCAACTATTAATAAAATTAGAATAAATCCAATCTGTGGCTCTACTTTCTCCATGAATTTTTTTCCCTTGTCTCTTATGTATCTGTACTTAATGTCTTCATTAATTATATTTGTGAATTGAATTTATTTACTCAGTGGGACTGTAAACTGTGTGAGAGCAGGTACCTAATCCTAATATTTTTTCATGACCTTTGAGGTAATAATTCTGATCCTGACACTTCTAAAGTAATTCATACAGTAAGTTGTATAATCTAAAGGAAGGTATCGATATTTTTTGATATCTTTTAGCCAGACAAACTAGAGTGTACTAATAATGCAAGGTATTTTATGCTCACCAGAAGCCCTCATCAAATTGGAAAACAAATTTTCATTTAATAAATGCCATTTATTTAAAAAACAACTTTATAAATGTGTGTCTTTCATAGTGAACGGTTGGGAATTAATGTTTGGTAATGTCTGGCCCAGTGCTGATAATAATTATTATTAAAAATATGATTGTTTTATTGATAGTAATTAATGTACTTTTTTGTTTTAGGGAATGTTGTAGGCAACTTGGGACATTCCTTCTTCAGTCAAAGTTTCCTTGGCAGTAAAGAACATGGTGGATTCTTATATGTGACATCTACCTACCAGTCACTGCAAGACCTAGTACTCCCAACCCCACCTTACTTGTTTGGGATTCTCATTCAGAAATGGGAAACTCCTTGGGCTAAAGTGTTTCCCATCCGACTAATGTTGAGACTTGGAGCTGAATATCGACGTAAGTAAAAAATACCCTCTTCTAAACCATATGACCAAGACCAAGACATAAAAACTAAGCAAAGACTTGAGATATGCAGAGCCTCATGGTGATACAATTAAACAGAAGTAGTCTTTTAAAATAACTAAGCTAAATTAGGTCAGTATCTCTACTTTCTCTTTGTGGCCTCCTCCAGGGATCTTCTGGACCCATGTCTCTTGCATTGCTTTGGCTGTAATGGGAAGGACTCAAAATAACAAGTGAGGATGTTAGTGATTATTGCCTTATAACTTACTGGTTTTATAGGTTAATTTATAGGTTTTATACATGACCATCTTCAGAAAAAATGAATATCAGCGTAACAAGTATTTTTTATAATATCCATATATGGTGAGCATATTTTTTGTCACTTGCTTGGAAAATAGTTATGACAAATTATATTTTATATAATGTAACAGACTGGAAGCTAGTGAGAGATAACTCTCAGCTGGTAAAGTAAGCAATAAAAGAGCCTCTGTGTCCATGGTTGTAGCAGTGCAACTAAGCTGTGATTGTTTTTAAAGACATTAAGGCCTGAATGCAAGCCTTATTTTAAACTTCATATCAAAGTTGCCCTGGTCTAGGAATCAGACCACTGGAATAGGTTTTTAACTTTGCCACTTACTAGCTCTCTTACTGTGAGTGAAGTCATATAAGTTGCTGACTGTCAGTTTCTTTGCCTTTTCTGTTGCATGGTATTATTAAGAGGATGGTATTATGAATCAGCAAAATAAAGTAAGGAAAGGAAAGGATTAAAATAAGAGGAAACATTTGTATCTCCCTGGTTTGCACAGGCAGTTGAAACCATAAAGTTCAAGGAGCCAGTTAGGATCACCTGGTGTTTGGCTTATCTAAGGAGTGTCCTGATTCAGACATGTATAACAGTGAACTCTTTTAAAAAAGACTTCCTAACCACAGAGGAGGGAATTCAGTGCTGTAATGAGTAATTACAGTTATATTTTGAGAACTTTATAAAGCTTGATATCTCTTTTACCAAAATTATAAGCTGCCAAACTTAGTCTGTTCATTTCTCATTTGCATAGTTTATCCATGCCCACTGTTCAGCGTCAGATTTCGGAAGCCATTGTTTGGAGAGACTGGGCATACCATCATGAATCTTCTTGCAGTAAGTTGAGAATTATTATTTTCTTGTTCCTTACTGGGATTTGTATGGGAGAAGGAAGCAGATTTTATTATTTTGTTCATACCTTGCTGCTTCAGGGAAGTAAATATTTATGCTAAAAGAAAAGAACAGAACATGTATATTCTTTGGAAAGTACTTGGAGCTTTGGAATGAAATAGTACTGGATTCTGGCTCTTGGTTGTACACTTACTAAGTGACCTTGCAGGAGGTCACTTAGTGAGGAGTAGTGCATACTTAAAGCCCCCAGCATTATGTCTTGTTTTAATTTTAAGCCTAGCATCCTAGCGATTTCCCCTGTGTCCATGTAGCTTATAGTTTAGCCAAAGATTGATCAGAGATTGTATTCACATACCTCAAGGCAATAATGCATCTATACTTTCTTGATGTGTGGACTGGGATTCAAATGTTATTCCTTTATTTTCCACTGGACTCTCTCATGTCTCCTTGGCACATGCATAGGCTCTGACCCTGTTGACCAAGGATTAGTTGGCTTGGGCCCACTAAGGTCTCTGCTGCACATGTGCATAGACTAAGGTCAGTCCTGGGTGTGTACGTGGAGAATTTATGAAATTCCCTGTGGCTGTCTCATTCCCAGAACTCCTTGTTAAATTTCTGGCCAGTCTGCCTGCTTACTACTTACTCCAAATAGACTAGCAGCCTCTGGGTAACAGAGCCACTGGTCTTCTTTCACTAGTCACTGAGATTACCACTTTGGCTGAGACACTCCAAATCAAGCAAGATTCTACAAGAAGCAAAACTTACTGTTTTCACAAACTACTACCTTGCCTTGGTTGAACTACCGGACAAACTTAAGGGCAGCTCCAGGCAAGAAGATCACAGACTCAACTCTATTCTTCTTACTTGAAATTCAGTAATTTTCCTCAATGAGCACATCTCAGTGTATTGTGTGCTTTTAGCCTGAGTCAAGGGCACTGAAATGGTTAGGTTTTTGTTTTCTTTTTTAGATAAATTATCTAACTTTATTGCTTTTGGGGAACTTGATTTATTACTCTGTCATGGAATTGTAGTTGTAGTTCCAGTTATCTTTTAAAGAGATTTAAACAATGAGAAAAGTTCTTATAGGTCTACTCATGTAGCTGCCATTTGCAGTGCTCTCCATTCCTTTGTGGAAATCTGTATTTCCATCTGGTGTCCTCCCGCCTGAAAGATTTCCTGTAATGTTTCTTATAGTGTGGGTTGACTGGTAATGAATTCTTTTAGCATCTGTGTTTCTTACAAAGTCCTTTGTATTTGAAAGAAGACACTTTTGCCGGATGTAGAATTCTAGGCTGACAGTTCTATTCTTTGAGAATTTTAAAGATTTACTCTATTGCCTTCTGGTTTGCATTTTTTTCTGATGAGAAATATATTTTCCATCTTGCCTTTCTTTGTTCCTCTCTACAGCAATTTGTATGATATTTGGAATGAGAATGTAAGAAGCATTTTTTTCCCCCCACAAATTGAGTAGAAATTTTGAGAAACAAGAGCAGATATTGACATCAATAGACAAATACTTTAAATGTACAGCCATTTTTCTAATATACTATATAATTATGCTCAGATACTTTCTGTCCTTCAGCCACGACAAAGAAACTTTTAAGCTATCACCAGTAGGACACTTAGCTGTTATTTCACTATTTATGATGAAATTTTTATGATTCTTTGTAACTCAAAATGCTTTATATTATTTTGCCACCACAGTAGTTCTCTACAAGTTAGTAGGGATGCATATTATTTACATTTTAAAGATTCAGCAACCTAAGCTTAGAAATTGTATAGCAAATTGTAAAGCCAGGGTTTGCATCTTCCTGCTCCATCCTCCTTGCTCTTTCTACTGCATACTCCTTGTATTCTCAGTCAGTGCTCTTAGATGCAAACACTTGTGAGAACAAGCTTCTAGATTTAAAGCAAACTTGCTTTATAGAATTTATTGAATTTAGGGTGGATCGGATCATTACATTTTTCTCAATATTCTAGCAAATAAAGCATTAATTATCATATGTTGAAAGTAGTACTATTAAATTTGTTTTGAAATGTAGTTATTAGCTTCTCTAAACACTCAACAAAGTAGTCTATCAATTCAGTTTTGAATTATGTTAAAATTAACTGGCTCAGAGTACAGAAAAAACAGTTGTAATGTAAATTACCTATTCAAACTGTAGGGTTGAGAATAAAATAGTGGAAAATATATGGTGGCCATCATAAGTGGAAGAGGGCTTCCCTGGTGGCTCAGTAGTGAAGGGTCCTCTTACCAGTGCAAGAGACACAGGTTCAAACCTGGGTCAGGAAGATCCCCTGGAGAAGAAAACGACAACCTACTCCAGTGTTCTTGCCTGGGAAATCGCATGGACAGAGGAGCCTAGTGGGCTACAGTCCATCAGGTCTCAAGGGTCAGACATTACTTAGCGACAGAAACAATAACCACAGTGATTTTTAGTGACTTTGAACATTATTTGGAATTAAGCTAAACTTCACAGATTAAGGACACAGTCCTTCATAAGACTGCCATTACTTCAGATGCTAGCTGTAAGTTCAAGGGTCCCCAGACCTCCTATAGTTGGCACTAACTAGATACAAATGTGGGAGATGCCACTAACCCGTCAGGTTTGATGATTCACTAGAATGATTCACAGAACTCAGCAAAGTATTATTCAGTTGACCTTTGAACAACATGGGCTTGAACTGCTCAGATCCACTTACGTGGATTTTTTTTCCAGTAAATTTGTACTACACAGTCCATGGTTACTAGAATCTGCAGATTGCAGAACTGCAGTTTAGAGAACTGAGTTTATACTCATGTTATACATGGATTTTTTACTGTGCAGGGGTTGACTCCCCTAACTCCCATGTTATTCAAGAGCCAACTGTACTTAAGATACAGTTTTATTATAACAGTGGAGATATAAATCAGGAGCAGCCAATAGAAGAGACACAGAGTGCAGGGTCTGGGGAGAGTTCCAAACAAGTAACTTTTGTGTCTTGAGTTTTTATTGGAGATTCCTTACTATTACTGATTGATTGAATCATTAGCTATGTTATTGAACTCAATCTTCAGCCCCACTTCAGCATTCCCCAAAAGTCAGGCTGGTATCGTGCACCTCAAAGCCCCAACCTCTCATCATGTGGTTGATGTTTCTGAAATGGCCAGCTACCACCCTGAGTCATCTTGTTAGCCTGAATATCATCAAGTTGACACAGACTGTCAAATGACATAGACATAGGGCCAACCAGGAATAACAAGGGCACTCATATCACTCAGGAAATTCCAAGGGTTTAGAAGCTATGTCCCAGGAACCAGGGGCAAAGGTCAGCCAAATTCTTTATTATACAGTAAGATCTACTCAATGCCCATGAATGCCCAAGAGGTCTTTCTATCTGGATTTTGGGAATAGGCATTATTCCCAGACCTGTGTATCAGATAATGCTCCCAATAATCACTTCAGGCATTTCTTTCACTGGCCTCAGGTTTCCTCACACTTATTAGCTAATGAGAGCACTGCTAAACACTGGATGTGACCTTCTGCAAACCTTTGGAGTCCTGTCTGCAGTTTTCTCCTCTCTGTCCTGTCAACTCTAACTACCTTAATTTTCTCGTTTTTCAGTTTTCTCCTCAGGAAATCTGCCAGCCTCTGCTGGGGTTCCCCTTTCCTGCATCTGAGCTTGGAAGCTCTCCTGGTGCATACCCTGGGCAGTCACAGAGCTCATCTTGTTTGTTTCCAGTCTCTCAAGGATCACTGTCCTTGTTACCTGAAATTCACTCTCTTGAAAATCATTGTTCCATGTGTTTTGTGCGGTCTTTTGTTGTTTAAGACATGAGGCTAATCCAGTCTCCTTTCCTCCACCTTGGGCAGAAATGAAAATTTCTAAGTTTTATTTTAATATATAGTATCTCTCTATATTCTTCTACTCCAGCCCCCACCCCTTTGTCCTTCCTTGGTAATTTTAGTTTTTAGTCTCATTTTTCTGCAAGACAATTTTTCTTTCAGGTTGTAATCTAATTTGGAATGTAAAGGAGATATTTGTCCCGTAATCTAGCAACAGCAGCCTAAGGTTTCTACGGTCACTGTCATTTCATTTATACAAACATCTGTTGAATTATCTCCTGAAGCATCTCACTCTACATTATCACTTTCTCTCTAGATTATCAGGATCCTGCAGTCTATTGATTTCAAGAAACCTTTTCACTGTTTCTCATTCCTGTTGCTTTTCTGTTTTTGTATATTTTGATTCCATAGTTTCATCATCAAATCACTTTTTACATAATTCTAGTTCCTTTTTCTCTTTTACTAAGTGTGTTGTGGTAGCCTGGCAAAATGTAAACCCTGCTTAAATCTACCTCTTTCTTTAAAACTTAAAACAATTTTTTGTATGGTAAAAGCCACCTTTTTTTGAGTACATTTCCAAGACTTTTCACACATGTAACAGTTACATTACAACCACTCTTACAATTGAAATACAGAACAGTTCTGTCACTCCAGAATATTTGCTGGTGCACTTCTAATGTCTGGTAATCATTGATTCTTTGTCTCTGTAGTTTTAGTTTTTTCAGACTGTCCTGTAAGGGAAATTATACAGAACGTAGCCTTCTCAGTCTGACTTCTTTTACTTATCTTAATGCATTTGAGATTAATCTATGTTATATATATTGTTGGGAAGGAAATAAAATCATTCTCTTCCACTCATCTCAGGTTCTTTGGCTGAGGTCCTCTAAATTAAACTGGCCAAAGACTGATTAACAAGAGGCATATTTAGCTGTGGCATACTCTGGTAACCTTCAATTATCAATAGATGATTGATTTCTATTGCTGAGTAGGGTTGTGTTGTATGTGTGAACTACAGTTTATTCATTCACCTGTTGATGGATATCTAGGTTTCTAGTTTCTTGCAACTGAATAAAACTGCTATAAACATTCATGTATTAAATTCTGTGTGAATGTTTAGTTTTCATTTATCTAGGAGTGGGAGAGTTGAGCCATATTGTATGTTTAACATTATGAAAGTGAAAGTCGGTCAGTCGTGTTCGACTCTTTGCAACTCCATGGACTATACAGTCCATGGAATTTTCTAGGCCAGAATACTGGAGTGGGTAGCCTTTCCCTCCTCCAGGGAATCTTCCCAACCCAGGGATTGAACCCAGGTCTCCTGCATTGCAGGCGGATTTTTTACCAGCTGAGCCACAAGAGAAGCACAGGAATACTGGAGTGGGTAGCCTATCCCTTCTCCAGGGTTCTTCCCAACCCAGAGATCGAACCGGGGTCTCCTGCATTTCAGGTGGATTCTTTACCAACTGAGCTATCAGGATTTAACATTATAAGGAACTGTAAAATTGTTTTCCAAAATGCCTGCAATGTTTTGCATTCATCAGGTATAAGAGTCTTTTTTTTTTTGGTCAACACTTGTTCCTCCTTTAGTTTTTAATTTTTGCCATTCTAATAGAAGTCTAATTGTTTTAATTTTGTGATTTTAATTTTTATGTTTCCAATGATGAGTGATTTAGAGCATCTTTTTATTTGCTTATTTTATCTTCTTTATGTCTCTAGTGAATGTTCAAATTTTTGCCTATTTAAAAGATACGGTTTTTGTTTTCTTATTGTTGAATTTTGAGAGTATTTCATGCATTCTGAATGTAAGTCCTTTGGTAGATTTGTATCAATTTAAAATATTTTGTCTCAAGTCTGTAGATCATCTTTTCATTTTTAAAAATAATGTCATTAATAGAACCAAATTTTTTAATTTTGTTGAAGTCCAGTTTGTTAATTTTTTATGGGGCATTCTGTTTATATCATATCTAAGAACTTATTGACTAAAACTTAAATCACAAACATTTCCCTGATGCTTTCTTCAAAAGTTGATGGTTTTATGTTTTACATATAGGTTTGTGATCCATTTTTAGTTAATTTTTGTTTGTGAGGCATTCCTTGAAGTTCTTTTTTTCCCCATTTGCATGTCCAGTAATTTCAGTATCACTTGTCATTTACTTGCCTTAGCACCTTTCAGTCAGTTCAGTCGCTCAGTCATGTCCAGTCGCTCAGTCATGTCCAACTCTGTGACCCCATGGACTGCAGCACGCCAGGCTTAACTCCCGGAGCTTGCTCAAACTCATGTCCATAGAGTTGGTGATACCATCCAACCATCTAATCCTCTGTCGTCCCCTTCTTCTCCTGCCTTCAGTCTTTCCCAGCATCAGGGTCTTTCCCAATGAGTCAGTTCTTCACATCAGATGGCCAGAGTATTAGAGTTTCAGCTTCGGCATCAGTCCTTCCAATGAATATTCAGGACTGATTTCCTTTAGGATTGACTGATTGAATCTCCTTGTAGTCCAAGGGACTCTCAAGAGTCTTGGGACTCTCAAGAGTCTTCTCCAACACCACAGTTCAAAGGCATCAGTGCTTCAGTGTTGAGCTTTCTTTATGGTCCAGCTCTCACATCCGTAATGACTACTGGAAAAAAACCATAATTTGACTAGATGGACATTTGTCAGCAAAGTAATGTCTCTGCTTTTTAATATGCTGTCTAGGTTGGTCATAGGTTTTCTTCCAAGGAGCGAGTATCTTTTAATTTCATGGCTGGAGTCACCATCTGAGTGATTTTGGAGCACCAAAAAATAGTCTGTCACTGTTTCCATTGTTTCCCCATCTACTTACCATGAAGTGATGGGACCAGATGACATGATCTTAGTTTTCTGAATGTTGAGTTTTAAGCCAGCTTTTTCACTCTCATCTTTCATTTTCATCAAGAGGCTCTTTAGTTCTTCTTTGCTTTCTGCCATGAAGGTGGTGTCACCTGCATTTCTGAGGTTATTGATATTTCTTCCTGCAGTCTTGATTCCTGCTTTTGCTTCATCCAGCCTGGCATTTCACCTGATGTACTCTACATATAAGTTAAATAAGCAAGGTGACAATACACAGCCTTGATGTACTCCTTTCCTGATTTGGAATCAGTCTGTTGTTCCACATTCAGTTCTAACTGTTGCTTCTTGACCTGCATACAGATTTCTCAGGAGGCAGGTCAGGTGGTCTGTATTCCCTTCTCTTTCAGAATTTTCCACAGTTTGTTGTGATCCACACAGTCACACAGTCCACACAGTCAATACTTTGGCATAATCAATAAAGCAGAAGTAGATGTTTTTCTGGAACTCTCTTGCTTTTTCGATGATCCAGCGGATGTTGGCAATTTGATCTCATGAAGGCAGAGGAACTGCCTTTTCTAAATCCAGCCTGAACATCTGGAAGTTCACGGTTCATGTACTGTTGAAGCCTGGCTTGGAGAATTTTGAGCATTACTTTGCTAGCGTGTGAGATGAGTGCAATTGTTCGGTGAGCATTCTTTGGCATTGCCTTTCTTTGGGATTGGAATGAAAACTGACCTTTCCAGTCCTGTGACCACTGCTGAGTTTTCCAAATTTGCTGGCATATTGAGTGCAACACTTTCACAGCATCATCTTTTAGAGTTTGAAATAGCTCAACTGGAATTCCATCACCTCCACTAGCTTTGTTCATAGTGATGCTTCCTTCCTAAGGTCCACTTGACTTCACACTCCAGGATGTCTGGCTCTAGGTGTGATCACACACCATCATGGTTGTCTGGGTCATGAAGATCTTTTTTGTATAGTTCTTCTATGTATTCTTGTCACCTCTTCTTAATATATTCTGCTTCCGTTTGGTCCATACTGTTTCTGCCCTTTATTGTGCCCATCTGTGCATGAAAAGTTCCCTTGGTATCTCTAATTTTCTTGAAGAGATCTCTAGTCTTTCCCATTCTATTATTTTCCTCTTTTTTTTTTTTTGCTTTGGTCACTGAGGAAGGCTTTCTTATCTCTCCTTGCTGTTCTTTGGAACTCTGCTTTCAGATGGTTATATTTTTCCTTTTCTCTTTTCCCTTTAGCTTCTCTTCTTTTCTCAGCTATTTGTAAGGGCTCCTCAAACAACCCTTTTGCCTTTTTGCATTTTTCTTGGGGATGGTCTTGGTCACTGCCTCCTGTACAATGTCATGAACCTCCATCCATAGTTCTTCAGGCACTCTGTCTATCAAATCTAATCCCTTGAATCTATTTGTCACTTCCATTCCATAATCGTAAGGGATTTGCTTTAGGTCATAGCTGAAAAGTCAATTGATTTTACCAGTGCAGATCTGACTCTTTCTTCGTTCTTAACTTCCATCCAAGTTAAATATGAGTGAAGACAGAAAGAGCAGCATACCCATGGGTCTCATTTTAGATTCATGACCAGTACCATTAAGGAAGCTCTTGAACCTACCCAGCAATCCTTCCTGGTCCCTAATACATTCCTAACTCCCCATATGACTTTTTGCATGTGATTTCTTCTCAAATTTCCTGTGCTGCCTCTCCTTTCCTCAGTTTCAGCTGATGACATAACCCCATCTTCCCTGAATGAATAGAAGCAATAAGAAGATAGTTTTCACACAGTTCCATCCAACAACTTACTAGCATCTACGCATTTTCTACTCTTAGTTTCCAGGACACCATTCTTTCTCAGTTCTTTTCCTGCAGTCTTCTGACCTGCCACCTTCCCCTTCCCATCATATTCTGTATCTCAGTTGGTGGCAGTTCCTATCTTCTACTTGCCCAAGCCATACAGTTCAGAATCATCAACTCTTTTTTTTTTTTTTTTTCACATTCCACATCCAACTTAAGGGCAAATATTGTCTGTTTTCCCTTTAAATATATCTAGAATCTGATAACTTCTGACTGCCTTTGGAACTGTTAAAATCTTGGTTCAAGTTATCACTGTCTCTTGCTCAGATTATTTTTATTGTGTTTATCTGATCTCCTTTCTTCTATTCTTGCTCCTTTTCCATCTGTTCTTTGCAGAGGAGAGAGTTAAAGAGATCCATTACAGTAGGTCGAAAGCCTTCTCAAAGTAAAGGTCAAGGTCCTTGTGACCTACAGGACCCTGTGAAATCTAGCTGTGTGCTGTCACTGTGACCTGAACTCCTGCCTTCTTGCTCACTTTGCTTCAGCCACACTGGATGTGGTATATGTGTGTGTTTTAGTGTATAAGTGTTCACTGAGTTCCCAGCACGTTCCAGGCATTTGGGATATAACAAGAACAAAACAAGTGATCATCTCTGCTGTCTTGGAGCTTACCTCATAGGGAAGAGACAGTTAACAAATAAATACAGAAAATGTCAGGTGCTGAGAAAGCAAGATAAACATTTAAATATTTGTTTAATATTGTATATAATGGTATATAAAACTTCTTAATCTGCTTCCTTGTGAGAGTTTACAGACTAACTGGAGAGCTAGAATACACACAGTGGGGCTTTCATCATGCATTTTCTTATTATTTAAATGAATGAATTCATTTATTTAATTCAAAAGTATTTAATTTTGGCATTCTTTTCCTTTGTGCTAATTTTATTGCTGTTAATCAGATCCTGCCATTGATGAATTCTTTATTCTACTTCAATCTGCTTTTGCCCAGGACTTTAGAAATTACCAGTATACATTGCCAGTAGTTCAAGGTTTGGTGGTTGATATGGAAGTTCGGAAAACCAGCATCAAAATTCCCAGCAACAGATACAATGAGGTAAGATTTACTGTGATGTTTTTCATAATTGAGCATTATAAATGAAGATGAAAAATACATGATTGCATGTAAAATTTTAATTTAGTGACAGTGAAATCAGTTCATAATATTATATGAATTAGATCAGTGATAGAGAATTTCATAACAGAAAGGAAGATGTTAAATTTGTCTTACTTAGTTTTTGGTTGCGTCATTTCTTGTTTTTTGACCTTTTGGTGCTGACGATAAGTAGCAGATTTGCATTTTGATTGAGGTATAAAATTAACTTTATAATATTAGTGGTGGGATCTTTTGATTTTTCCCTCTTTTGGTAAGTATATATTATTAACTACCCTTAATGTTTAAGAATAGCTCACCTGTGTAAGTCCCAAAATGATTTTTAAGTAAAATTTTGAAAGCAAATGATTACATCTTGAATTAAGCTGTATTTTGTAACTAAGATGAAATTGTGCATACTGTACATATATTAACAGAATTATGTAAGCACTGTTCTTGCCTATTTGCCAAGTGAAGTACTAATTGAATTTTAAAATTTCTTAAAATCAATTCTGAAGTGTAGAATAGTAATCACTGTGATTTAAAAGAGGAATTTTAAAACTTAGTTTGATGTGTTAAAATTTGTTGTTTTATTAGGCAGGGTAGTAACTCCCCTATTACTTCTTGTACTATTTTGGGTATAAAATAATTTCTTCCTTCCTTCTCTTACTTTCCCTTCTTCCTTTCTTTTTTCCTTTCCCATTCTGCCATTTATTCACTTGGTCGTTTGTACATTCGGTAAACATTATTTTTGTACTTGATATACACTTAAAATCACAGAAATGTCTTACTGGACTTATAAGCTCAGGGCTCAGTATTATTATGTGGGAAAGACATATTTGAAGAAAACTTTTACCCCGTGCTTTCTGTCTGATGGCTTTTTTCAGGGCACTAGAAAATAGTAGTGAGAAAGAGTGCTTAATTTTTTCTGGGTACAATTAGCTGTTGAATAGTCCTACTTTGAAACTATACCAAACTGCTGCTGCTGCTGCTACGTCACTTTAGTCGTGTCCGACTCTGCAACCCCATAGGTGGCAGCCCACCAGGCTTCCTGTCCCTGGGATTCTCCAGGCAAGAACACTGGAGTGGATTGCCATTTCCTTCTCTAATGCATGAAAGTGAAAAGTGAAAGTGAAGTCGCTCAGTCACATCCGACTCTATCGACCCCGTGAACTGCAGCCCACCGGGTTCCCCCATCCATGGGATTTTCCAGGCAAAAGTACTGGAGTGGGGTGCCACTGTCTTCTCTGATACCAAACTACGTAGAGTCAGATTTTTAAAGAGAACTATTTGTATGTAATTTGTACCCTAAATAGTTTTTTAAACTATGCTTTGAAAACTTGTTTTATTTCTCATCGAAGTGTTATTATCTATTTCATAGATATCTATTAAATATGTTCTGTGATATGAAATACTAAGATGAATTAGACATTATGAATGCTTCTGGGAGTTTATCGTCCAGAAATGAGATGATAACACACGTTGCTATCCCTGATGTTTGCACGATGATGCTTTGCGTTTGGTAATTGGAACTGTTTATACAAGTATATCTGTGAAAGCCATGTTGTTGTTGTTTAGTTGCTCAGTCGTGTCCGACTCTTTGCAACCTCATGGACTGTAGCCTGCCGGGCTCCTCTGTCCATGGGATTTCCCAGGCAGGGATACTAAAGTGGGTTGCCATTTCCTTCTCCAGAGGATCTTCCTGACCCAGGGATTGAACCTGCATCTCCTGCATTGACAGGAGGATTCTTGACCTCTGAGCAAACCAAGAAGCCCGTAAAAGCTATGAGGCCCCCATAATTATTTCAGTACTTGACTAAGGACATTCATGACAACGTCCATTCATATTATCTGTCTTTATTTGAATCCCGCCTCCTAACTTTATGGTTGTGAAGTTTCAAAAATTTTTGTTCAAAAGCAATAACTGTATTTCTTGTAATTTATTATATTTAATTTTCAGTAAAGTTTACCAATTGTATATCACTTCTTTTCCTTACTTGATTTAGCAGACTCACTTCTCTTCTAATTCAATTTTTGTTTTAACTCAGTGAAATTTTATTTCTTATGATCTTGGACAGTTGTGTCTATTAGTTGGAAAAGTAATTTCATACACAATATTTCATTGTATGTTGTTGTTGTTTAGCCATAAGTTGTATCCGACTCTTTTGTGACCCCATGGACTGTGGCCCATCAGGCTCCTGTGTTCAGCTTTTTCACTCTCCTCCTTCACCCTCAAGAAGGCTCTTAGTTCCTTTTCACTTTCTGCCATTAAAGTAGTATCATCTGCGTATGTACGGTTGTTGATATTTCTCCCAGCAGTCTTGATTCCAGCTGTGAGTCATCCATCCGGCATTTCCCATGGTGTACTCTGCATAGAAGTTAAATAAGCAGGGTGACAATATACAACCTTTCTCAATTTTGAAGCAGTCTGTTGTTCCGTGTCCAGTTCTAACTGTTGCTTCTTGACCTGCATACAGGTTTCTTGGGAGGCAGGTAAGGCAGTCTGGTATTCCCATCTCTTTTAAGAATTTTCCACATGTTGTTGTGATCCACACAGTCAAAGGCTTTCTTGTAGTCAATGAAGCAGAAGTAGATGTTTTTCTGGAATTCCCTTGCTTTCTCTATAATATAATGGATGTTGGCAATTTGATTTCTCGTTCCTCTGCCTTTTCTATATCTAGCTTGTATATCTGAAATTTCTTGGTTCACATACTGCTGAAGCCTAGCTTGAAGGATTTTGAGCATTATCTTGCTAGCATGTGAAGTGAGTACAATCATATGATAGTTTTTGAACATCCTTTGTCATTGCCCTTCTTTGGGATTGGAGTGAAAACTGACCTTTTCCAGTCTTGTGGCCACTGGTGAGTTTTCCAAATTTACTAACACACCGAGTATAGCACTTTCACAGCATCATCTTTTACTATTTGAAATAGCTCAGCTGAAATTCCATCACCTCCACTAGCTTTGTTCGTAATAATGTTTCCTAAGGCCCACTTGACTTTACACTCCAGGATGTATGGCTCTAGGTGAGTGACCACACCAGTATGATGATCTCATCATGAAGACCTTTTTTTATATAGTTCTTCTGTGTATTCTTGCCACCTTGTCTTCATCTCTTCTGCTTCTCTTAGGTCCTTAATGTTTCTGTCCTTTATTGTGCCCATCCTAGCATGAAATATTCCCTTGATATCTCCAGTTTTCTTAGGGAGATCTCTAGACTTTCCCATTCTAATGTTTTCCTCTGTTTTTTTGCATTGTTCACTTAAGAAGACCCCCCTTTTTTTTAATCCTAGCTATTCTCTGACATTCTGTATTCAGTTGGATATATCTTTCCCTTTCTACCTTGCCTTTTGCTTCTAATATGATAATTTGTAAAAGAGATTTTATAGGTTTTAAAGCAAAAACATGACTTAACCAAAGTAAAATTTTAGAAAACTGAGTTTTGGCAGCTTATATGTAAATTATGGAGAGAGGGGGACTGACAAAAACAAACACAACATAAAAGTTGAGAATTATGTTTTCTTAAGTGGCCTTATTGAGAATACAGCCCAGGAGACAGCCTCTCAGATACCTCTGAGGGACTGTTTCAAAGAGGTAAGGGAGGAGGAGCCAGGACATGTAGGAATTTTTGCTGGAAAAAAAACATGTAGTTGAACATCAAAAGATTACTGTAAAGTGTAAAAAAGTGTAAAAAATCCAGACATCTCAGGTTAATGATTTTAGTTCTTTCTAAGTATGGAAAATGCAAGAGTCAGAGTTCACTGAAATTATTCCTTAGATGTGCATCTGAGCCATCTAGGGCCAGCATCCTGTCTTTCTCCATCCTGATATCCCCTTATCATGGACTGTTGATGGCGGCTATAGTGGTGATGAATTGATGGCAGGCAGCATTCATTGTTTACCAGAATGACAGGCAGCATGCTTTTTTACTGAAATGTCAGACAACATTTTTTTCCATATAAGGAAAGACTTTAAGCTTAGAAAGCTAGAGGGTAGGATTTCTGAAGTGGTAATTTTAATAAATGAAGTAGTCACTGAATATAAATTTTCTAATCTCCTTCATCAAGGCTATTCAAGAACTCTGTTGGTCTAGGTAAAGTTACTCATGTTCTTATGAAACATTATTTTGATCATTGTGTTAAGTAATATCTATTGAGGGTATATTATGTATCAGGTATTATTCTAAACATATATGTATCTTCACGCTATCTCTATGAAATGAGTAGAGTAAGTCCCTTGTTACAGGTAAGGGAATTAAGGCACAGAGCTAGCAAGTGTTGGAAAGTGAAAGTGAAGTCGCTCAGTTGTGTCCGGCTCTTTGCGACACCATGGACTGTAGCCTACCAGGCTCCTCTGTCCATGGGATTTTCCAGGCAAGAGTACTGAAGTGGGTTGCCGTTTCCTTTCCAGGGATCTTCCCGACCCAGGGATCGAACTCAGGTCTCCCACATTGTAGGCAGACACTTTACCCTCTGAGCCACCAGGGAAGCAGCAAGTGTTGGAGCTAGAATCAAACCCATGCACTCTAATTTCAGTATCCCTGTTCTTAAACACTATCCTAAACTGATTTTCATAAACATCAGTTTAATTATTATGTCTGATCGTAGGGCTGGTTTTAGGGTCTTTACAGAGGTAAAGCCCTAATCCAGTATGACCTGTGTGTTTAGTCACTCAGTCATGTCCGACTCTTTGCGACCCCATGAACTGTAGCCTGCTTGGCTCCTCTGTCCATGGGGATTCTCCAGGCAAGAATACTGGAGTGGGTTGCCATGTCCTCCTCTAGGGGATCTTCCCAACCCAGACATCGAACCCAGGTCTCCCGCACTGCAGGTGGATTCTTTACCGTCTAAGAAGGGGAAATTTGGACCTAGACATGTATAAAGAGAAGATGACAGGAAGAGGCATAAGGAGAAGATGACTATCTACAAGTCAGGAGAGAGTTCTGAAACAAATCTTTCCTTTTGCAACCCTCAAATGGAACCAATGCTACTGACATCTTGATTTGGGATTTCTAGCCTCCAGCATTGTGAGACAATAAATTTCTATTGTTTAAGCCACCACTTAAAGCCATCACCACTTGTTTAAGCTGCTATTTTTTTATTGCAGCACTTGCACACACTAACATACCAGTCTACCTTAAATAGCTAAACATCATGACAAAATATGTGAGGGGAAAAAAGCAAAAACCTAAGAACAATGGGATAGAGAAGATGAGCCCCATGGTTACCCTACCTTACTGTCTGGAGTTAGTTTCCAGGCCATAGTGCAGTTAGAGGGAACTTAACCCGATCCTAGAGGTCTAGAGGCTCCCTGAGTTGAAGAGAATGTAGGGAGGCCATGATGGCTAGAATTTACAAGACAGATTATGGAAATAAAAGAACTCTGGACATCTGTAAGAGGTTCCTATTGGGTCTTCAGCTGACTACTAATCAATGCATGTATGTGAGAAAAACACTGAAGAGGAGCAGCTAGAACACTTCTTAAAGGTCCAGGAATAATTTATATTCTTACCATCTAGAGTAAGAAAGGGACAAATAATTTCTAGTGATCAAAGTTGTCCATAAATTTAGTCTGCTCTGATCCTACCTAACAAGCTTAAAATAAAACTTCAACAAGAGGAGGGCCTGTACATTTTAAGGCTAGACATGGAAAATATAAAAAACCCAAATCAAACTTTAAGAAACAAAAATGACAATGAGATGAAAAATACACTGGGTGAGATTAATGGCAGATCAGACACTGCTGGAAAAAATTAATAAAAACAGAACCATCCAAGATGAAACATAAAAGGCTGGAAACTGAAATGAATGGAGTATCATTGAGATGTGAGAAATGTTGGATGGCTTAACTCTGTAATTGAAGTCCCCCAAAGAGTGGAGAAGTGGGTTGACAGAAAAGATATTTGAAGAATCAGTGATGAAAAATTTTGTAAATCACCAACTCGATGGACATGAGTTTGGGTAGACTCCGGGAGTTGGTGATGGACAGGGAGGCCTGGCGTGCTGTGATTCATGGGGTCGCAGAGTCAGACATGACTGAGGCGACTGAACTGAACTGAGAATCATATAGATTCAAGAAGTTCAATGAACTCCAGCTGCAGGATGAAAAGTATTACATTAAGGAACATTATAATCATCATCATCAAATTGCTTAACACCAGAGGTAAAGAGAAGAATCTTAAAGGCAACTAGAGAAAAAAAATCCACTTTATATACTGAGCAGTGGGTATAAGAATGACTGTAGACTTCTCATTCAAACAGTTGAGTTCCCAAGACAGTACACAAAATCCTTAAGGTACTTAAAAAAAAAGATAACCTATCAACCTATAGATTAAAACACCTAAAATAAAATACCCAGGAATAAATTTAACCAAGGATATAAAGATCAGTACTCTTAAAATCATAAAACATTGATGATGAAAATTGAAGATGACACCAAGGAATAGAAAGATATTCCAGATTTATGGATTAGCAGAATTAATACTGTTAAAATCCATACTACCAAAAGCTATCTATAGATCTAATGCAATTCTTATCAAAATACTCATGACATTTTTCACAGAACTAGAAGAAATAATCCTAAATGTTATATGGAATCACAAAAGACCTTGAGATGTCATCCAATCTTGAGGGAAAAAAAAAGGACAAAGCTAGAGGTATAATACTTTTTGACTTCAGAGTATAGTACAAAGCTGCAGTCATCAAAATAGAATGGTACTGGCACAGAAAGAGATAAAAATCAATGGAATCACATAGGGAGCTCAGAAATAAACCCACATACTTAAGTTCAATTAACCTACAATGAAGGAGGCATGATATTCACCAGAGAAAAGAGAGTTTCTTCAATAAATAGTGCTCGGAAAACTGGACAGCTACTTGTAAAAGAGTGAAATTAGAACATTGTCTCACACCATATATAAAAATAAACTCAAAATGGATTAAAGACCTATATGTAAGACCTGAGACCATAAAACTGGACGAAAACATAGGCTGAACACTAATTTACAGAAAGTGTAGCAATATTTTCTTAGATCTATCTCCTAAGGCAAAAGAAGTAAAACTAAAAATAAATAAATGGGACCTAGTTAAATGTAAGAGGTTTTTTAATAGCAGAGAAAACTATCACCAAAATGAAAAAACAACCCCCTGAATAGGAAAAAATATTTGTTAATGATATTACTGATAAGGGGTTAGTATCCAAAATAGATACATGGCTCACAGAACTCAATATTAGGAAAAAAACTTGGGAGACTTCCCTGGTGGTCCAGTGTCTAAGACTCCATGCTCCCAATGCAGGAGATCTGGGTTCGATCCCTGGTCAGAGAATTAGGTCCCACATGCCACAACTGAAGGATCCCACATGCTACAACTAAGACCTGGTACAGCCAAATGAATAAAGTAATTAAAGAACAATAACAAGCAACTCGATTAAAAAATAGTCAGAAGAGAAAGCTCTGGAAGTCCAGTGGTTAGGACTCAGCACTCTCACTGCCTAGGCCTGGGTTTGATCCCTGGCCAGGAAACTAAGATCCTGCAAGCTGCATGATGTAGCAAAAAAAAAAAAAAAGGAAGAAGATATGAATAGATGTTCCAGAGAAAGTATACAAATGGCCAATAGGCACATGAAAAGTTTCTCAACATTTCTAATCATCACAGAAATGCAAATCAAAACCTCAGTGAAGAACCACCTCACACTTGTCAGAATGACTATCATCATAATGTCTATAAATAACAAATGTGGCAAAGCTGTGGAGAAAGGAGGATCCTAATACAGAGGGGATTCCTGTTAGGGGGCATGTACATTGGCACAGCTACTATGGAAGATATTATGGCGGTTCCTCAAAAAACTAAATATAGAACTATCATATGATACAGCAGTTCCGCTCTTGAGTATATATTTGAAGAAAAAAACAGTAATTTGAAAATGTACATGGACCCAAATGTTGATAGAAGCATAATTTACAATAGCCAAGATATAGAAGCAGCCTAAGTGTCCATCAACAGATGAATAGTATATGTATATGTATGTATACACACGCATGCTTGCACGTGCAATGGAGTGTTACTCAACCATAAAAAAGAATGAGATTCTGCCATTTACAACAAAATGAATGGACCTAGAGGATGTGAAGCTTACTGAAATAAGTCAAAGACAAATACTGTAATGTTAGCACTTACTTGTGGAATCGAAAAGAATAAAACAAGTGAACATAATGAAATAGACTCACAGATGTAGAAAATAAATTAGTGGTTACCAGTGGGAAGAGGGGAATGAAGAGCAGCAAGATATACATAGGGGAATGAGGAGGTACAAACCACTGTCTGTAAAATGAGTAAGCCAGAAGGGTATGTTATACAGCCCAGGGAAGTGTAGTTGTTGTTTTATAAACTGTAAATGCAGTATAATCTATAAAAATATTGAATCACTGTGTTGTGCATCTGAAATTAGTATTGTAAATCACCCATGTTTCACTTAAAAATAGTGAAAACACAAAGTCCCATTATGAGATATGAGAGAAGGGGCTATCATTACAGGCTCTATAAATAGTAAAAAAACAATAGAGCATAGTATGAATGCATTTATACTAATACATGTCCAACTTGGACAAAATGGACAAATTCTTCGAATGTTGACTTTGATACCTCTGTCAAGAAAAAATAGGTTAACTTGAATAGCCCTGCATACATTGAAAGAATTGAATTTATTATTGTAAACCTTTTTGCAAAGAAAAGCCCAGGTCTAGATATGTTCACTCGTGATTGTTACAAAAGGAAGGACAAAATAACACCAGTTCTATACAAACTCTTAGAAAATAGATGAGGAGGCTTTAATTCCACTAGTATCAAAATCAGAAAAAATTTTTAAGAAATGAAAACCTATATCCTTCATAGTTGGTTGCATAAATACATAACAAGTTTTTAGTATATCTAATTTAATAATACAGAAAAAATAAGATACTTCATAACTAAATGGGATATATTCCAAGAATGCTAAATTGGTTTAACATTAAAAAATCAATCTGTAACTCAGCATTTTAATAGGATAGAAAGGAAGAGCATATTAAAAGACAAAAACTACAGAACTCTCATCTATATATATATACATATGTATATATACATATATATATACATATGTATATATATGTATATATATACATATGTATATATATATATCAGCAGTTTAAAATAGAAGTTTTACAATTGAATAAAGAGAATTTATGAAAGACCTAAAATTAATATATCCAATGGTGACTGATTGATTGGTTCTTTAAAATGAGGAACAAGGAGATGATGTCTATTCTTGTTTTTATTAAACATTTCAGTGGATCTTCTAGCCAATGTAATAAGGGGGGGGGGGAACAAAATTAGAGGAATACAGTTGGAAAAAAAATGTCTTTATTCATGGATAACATGATTATCTATGTAGGAAATCCTGGAGTAGTGTGTGCATGCTCAGTCATGTTCAACTCGTTGCAGACCCATGGACTGTAGCCCCCCAGGCTCCTCTGTTCATGGGGTTTCCCAGGCAAGGATACCAGAGTGGATTTCCATTTCCTACTACAAGGGATCTTCCTGACCAAGGATCGAACCCCAGTCTCTTGTGTCTTCTGCATTGGCAGGTGGATTCTTTACCACTTCTTCACCTAAGGAGTTTACAAAATAGTACTAGATCTAATCAATCAGTTTATCAGAGTTATAAGATCATTGTGTAAAAATCAATTGTATTTCTGTATACTAACAATCAGAAGTTGGAATTTAAAAACAATACAATAGCATCATAAATATGACGTATTTAGGGGTGAATTTAACAGATTATTAGCAGTCCCTCTATGCTGAAAATTACAGAACATAGTTAAGAGAAACTGAAGACCCAAATAAATACTATGAGGTATACTACGTTTTTGAATCAGAAGACGCAATATTGTTAAGATGGCATTTGTCCCCAGATTGATTCATAGCTTCAGTACAATCCCAGTCAACATACCAGCAAGCTATTTTAAAGTACAAATCGAGACACTGATTTTAAAATGTATATGGAGATTTAAGAGACCCAGAATAGCTGAGACAACTTTGAAAAAGAACGTAATTCAAAGACTTACACTACCTGATGGTTAAGGCTTCTTTTAAAGATATGTTAATCAGGACAGTATTATTTTAGTGTAATATGTATGTCTAGATCGGTAGAACAGAGTTGAGTGATTTCAAGTGCTGTTTATAAGGGTATATACACATACCAAAATTTGTCAGATTACATACCTTAAATGTGTACATTTTGTCATTTATTTTAAATACAGCTAAAAAATATCACAAAATCTTTCAGGAAATGTAGTGGACATTCAAACTTTCATCACATCACTGGGGGAATAGAACCAAAGAGGTAGCCTCATGTCAGAGTTTCAAGCAAAAAGGAACAAAATTGTGTTGATTCTTTACTAAAAACCAGAGAGAAATAATGTTGGTTGTATAATACAAGAATCTATAAAACTGTATATCTATGCAGTCCCCAACTTGTATAATTTAGGCTGAATGGCCTCTTGAGATTCTTTTTCCCTGGACAGTTCTAAAATAGGAATTTCTGTTTATTTTAGTTCAGAGCTACATATATCCTTCAGAGAATTGTGAAGTTACAAAAGCATAATTTTAAAGGTTCATTGTAGCACAAGCAGGAACAGATGGTCCTAAAATCTGCTGGAGGAATGTTTTATTTTTTGGCCTTCAAGGAATACATTTCTTTTCTCTTAGGGAGGAGGAACTGATAATCTTCTTTTCAAAAGAATGAAGGGAGTTGGTGAAAGGTGCTCTGGAAAATGGGGCAGAGGAAAGAGGTGTTGTTCCATTGACTGTTAGCATAGCTGTTCCTCGTGTTATACATGGAAGACAGTGTTTAACCGCAGGTTGAATGAAAATATAAAGATCCCTCAGGAGCCCTGGCTGTTACCTCTCCAGTGACTGCAGCAGGAGCTGAACACTGCATGTTCACAGTAAGATTGTCTTTACCCCTCCTCTCTCGTGTCCCTGCGTGTCCACTGATAGCGGTGAGTAGTGGCTTCAGAATGCTGCTGCTGCTGCTGCTAAGTCGCTTCAATCGTGTCCGACTCTGTGCAACCCCATAGACGGCAGCCCACCAGGCTGCCCCGTCCCTGGGATTCTTTAGGCAAGAACACTGGAGTGGGTTGCCATTTCCTTCTCCAATGCATGAAAGTGTAAAGTGAAAATGAAGTTGCTCAGTCGTGTCTGACTCTTCACGACCCCATGGACTACAGCCTACCAGGCTCCTCTGCTCATGGGATTTTCCAGGCAAGAGTACTGGCGTGGGGTGCCATTGCCTTCTGGCTAAACCCCTAGCTTTCCCTGTCTCCTAGCTCTCACAAGCTTGCTGCTACTTTTAGCGTTGAGGCCACCAGCTCTAATCTCATTGTGTTCAAGTACCATAAGAAACCCTGGTCTCCCTCCATATCCCTCATCTCCCCAAATTTAATTTCTATCTCTGTACATCCACCTTTCTGACCCCATTTTTCACTCACCTTGAAAAACTCAAAGGCTCAGTCCCTGTAAGTTTTATTTGTCTCTGTCCACTTCTTTGTTGATCTAGCCAGTCCCTTAAATACAGTTTCCTGATGTCTTCCAGATATCTTCCTTCAACCTGACTCTTCTTGTTTTATAGGCTTGAGCGTCTTTTTAAAAAATTAATTAATTTTTTTATTTATTGATTTTGTTTGCCATGCCATATGGCTTGCAGGAGGATTTCAGTTCCCTGACCACAGATTGAACCCATGCCATGGCAGTGAAAGCCTGGAATCCTAACTACCAGGCCACCAGAGAAGCCCTCAACTTGAGTTTCTTGTTCCTTACTTGACATCTCCAGTTTTTTTAGGCATCTTAAGCTTAGCATGTTCAATTCTGAACTCCTGATCTTCCCTCAGAATTTCCTCTTGCAGTCTTCCCTAAATTAATGGCAGTGCCATCCTTCCATTTACTAGGCCCAAAACTTTGGAGTTGTCTTTAAGTCTTCTTTCATATCCTGAGTCGAACCTGTTGTTCTGTGTTCTGCTGGCTCTACCTATCTAGAACCCAGCCACCTCTCAACCCTTGGGCCAGTCTTGGTGTGAGGTAATCTTGGATTTGTGCGGTAGTCTCCTAACTGGTCTTTGTTGGCAGCCTTTCCCCCATCCATTTATTCTCAACACAGCAGCCCAAGTGATCCTGTTAAAACTAAGTAAAATCATGTCACTCTTCTGCTCAAAATTCTCCAAAGATCTTTCATCCCAATCAGAACGATACCTGAAGTCTTCTGTACCCTGTGTTCTCCTTAACCCACTCCCTGTTTTAACCTTTCTTCTTACACCTCTCCCTTTTCAGCCACACTGTCCTTAATTAATGTTCCTTGAAATTGTCTGGCTTGCTAACATGCTGCAACTACACAGTCATTGAACCAGCTGTTCTAAGTGCCTGTAGAGCTCTAGGCTCTTCCCTGGATAGTCCCATGGCTTTTCCCTCTCTTTTCAGTAAGAACTCTCCCAAGTATCCAGTATTAAGTGGCACTTGCCAGTACTCCTAGTCATCCTTCATGCCTTATTTTTCTGTATAGCACTTATCAGTGTCTAACATTTAATGTATTTTACTTTTTCCCCTCCCCCTCTGCACACAAGAATATGAGTTCTGTGGGGGAAGATTGTTCAGTACTGAATAAACCGAATACTAACACAAAGCCTGGTACACATTAGATGCTCATTGCTACACGAATGAGTGAAGGTTCATGGTTCATGATTTGTAGACCCATAGGCCTGGAAGGTGGATGCTAGCTTCTCCACACAAGGGAACTACAGCTAATTAGAAGGACAAATAGTTGTATCTTCCCTGCAGCCATGAAATTAAAAGATACCCTCTCCTTGGAGGAAAGTTATGACCAACCTAGATAGCATATTAATAAGCACAGATATTACTTTGTCAACTAAAGTCCATCTAGTCAAGGCTATGGTTTTTCCAGTAGTCATGTATGGATGTGAGAGTTGGACTATAAAGAAAGCTGAGTGCCAAAGAATTGATGCTTTTGAACTGTGGTGTTGGAGAAGACTCTTGAGAGCCCCTTGGACTGCAAGGAGATCCGACCAGTGAATCCTAAAGGAGATCAGTCCTGGGTGTTCATTGGAAGGACTGATGTTGAGGCTGTAACTCCAATATTTTTGCCACCTGATGTGAAGAGCTGACTCATTTGAAAAGACCCTGATGATGGGGAAGATTGAAGGCAGGAGGAGAAGGGGATGACAGAGGATGACATGGTTCGATGGCATCACCGACTCAATGGACATGAGTTTGGGTAAACTCCAGAAGTTGGTAATGGACAGGGAGGCCTTGCATGCTGTGGTTCATGGGGTCGAAAAGAGTCAGACACAACTGAGCGACTGAACAGAACTGAGTGACTAAAGATGTTAAGCATCTTTTCAAGTGCTTGTTGGCCATTTGTGAATCTTCTCTAGAGAAATGTCCAGAGCTGGATGTGGATGATGCCATATAAGAAATACAAAAAATGTGGTGTGGCAGTTCAAAAAAGGGAGTGGTCACATTAGTTCTGATGGGAAATTAAAGAAGGCTACTGGTAGGAACTGGTGTTTTTACTAAGTCTTGACTTAGGATCAGCTTTTTTCAGCTGCTTGGATATGGGAGAAGAAAAAGGAGGGTGGTGGTGGTGGTATAGTTGCTAAGTCATATCTGACTCTTGTAACTCCATGGACTGTAGCTTGCCAGGCTCCTCTGTCCATGGGATTCTCCAGGCAAGAATACTAGAGTGGGTTGCCATTTACTTCTCCAGGGGATCTTCCTGACCCAAGAATTGAACCCAGGTCTCCTGCATTGCAGGTGGATTCTTAACCAACTGAGCTACAAAGGAAGCCCAGAGGGAAGGTAAATAACAGCATATGCTACAGCTCAGAGATGGGAACTGGTAACAGATCAGGAGGTAGTCCTGCTTGCAAGGATACAGTAGGAAGCAAGGTAAAGCAAGAAAGCTGGTTTGGAGTTAGAGCATAGGACACTTATGATCTGAGTGGAGGACAAGGTGGGGAAAATGTGATCAGAGCTGTGCCTTTGGTAAATATGGAAACATTCAGTTGATCTAAGAAAGAAAAGAAAATTTTTATTTGAGGCAAATTGAGGATTATAGCCTGGAAAAGCATCTCAGAAAGCTCTGAGAACTGTTAACACCCCATTAGAAATCAATGCACAGTTATAAGTTTTTTGAGACAGAATGCTATACATTACATGACTTATAATTAACAGTTGACACAATCCAGATCTGCTAGAAATGACCCCCTTACAAGATCCAGAGGAAATGTTCTCTTTTAAGTGGTCTTGTTGGAGCTTGGAGAATGCTGCTTTCATGGTTGCCAATAGGGGAGGCCTGGTAGATGCATAGTGCAGCAGATACACAATGCACAGTAGAAGGGAGAGAGAAGGCCAACAGAGAAATTTTTTTATATTTAAAATTTTTCTTATCTTACCATTAAGTATGAATTTTATTTCACATGTAGAATGAATCAGTGCTGCTAGAGATTGACTGTAGGTAAAACAGTTATAAAGTTGTTAAATGTCCAGAAAAGAGGTAATTGGTCTTAAACAGTAGTAATGGATCAACAGATATTACAGAATTTGAATTGACAGAGCAGAGAAATGGCTCAACTAAAGTGGAAAACCAATTATTTATATCATTGTATGACAAGTGTAAGTTTGCCTTATGTTCAGTAAGATCCTTTGAATATTTGGGAAATTCTCTCTTTGGTATAAAATGAACATGGTTTTAAGAAACCAAACCAACCAACCCTGTTCATTCATTTCTAAAGAAATACGAAGTTTTAAGAAAATCTCATTAGCTTTGAAATTGATATCCAGGAAAATGATTTTGTAGAGGCTAGCTAATTTATTCAGAATATCCAAATTGAAAACTTTTTATATTTTTTGACAAGGCCATTCGGCTTGTGCAATCTCTGGTTCCCTGACCAGGGACTGAACCTGGACCCAGCAGTGAAAGCGCTGAGTCCTAACTACTGGATCACCAGGAAATTCTTGAAAATATGTTTAATCTGCTCAGTGTAAGCAGAATTAGAAATCACTTTAGCCTAATGATTTGAAAGAAATGGCAGATATAATATTTTTTAGAATTGCTGTATATGATTGTATCCATTTCTTTCATGCGACATAAATGTAAATTGTAATTGAGAGCCTAAATTAGTCTGTCTACTGACTTCTCCAAGAAGCAATCTTCTGACTTACTTTATTTGCAAAAACTTATTTTAAAGTATTTGTTGGAAAACCCTGATAGAACTGGTTTGTTTTATTGGGTTGATAAAAGTTAGTGTGAGATGAATTTTTAATTATTGTTTGGATGCCTCTGGCATTACAGCTATTTATTAAAATATTAACTTTGCAAGAGTTATAAACATAACAAAGTCAAACCAGAGGATGATGGTATCTTGGCATTGTATTGGTACAGTACCTAGAAATAAATTTACCAAGGATATAAAAGACTTGAAACCTTAAAACTATAAAATTTATTGAAAGAACTTGAAGACCTAAAAAATTTTGTTCTTTTACACAATTTTGGCTTCAGAGTCCCTTGCAATTTCAAATGAACTTGATTGAGTATTGGCTTTCCAGTTCTATAAAAGGCCATTGGAATTTAAAGAAAAAATTTATTATTCTTTATTTTGGTTGCGCTGGGTCTTCGCTGCTCTGTGCAGGGCTTTCTCTGGTTGTTGTGAGCAGGGGCTACTCTTCATTGTGGTGCACAGGCTTCTCGTTGCAGTGGCTTCTCTTATTGTGGAGCACAGGCTCTAGGTTCACAGGCTTCAGCAGTCGCAGCATGAGGGCTCATTAGTTGTGGCTCATGGGCTCATAAGCTCAGGCTCTGCAGGCTCCATAGTTATGGCTTAGGGGCTTACTTGCTTTGTGCTGTGTATGTGGAATCCTCCCAGACCAGGGACTGAACTGCCCCTGCACTGGCAGGTGGATTCTCATCCACTGGACCACCAGGGAAGTCCCCATTGGAATTCTGATAAGGCTTGTGCTGGATCTGTAGATCACTTTGAGTAGTAGTGATATGCTAACAGCTTTCAATCTTCCAATACATGAACATGAGATGTGGTCTCATGTTCAAAGAACAAAATTGGAGACTTCAAAACTTGTCAGTTTCAAAACTTACTTCAAGGCTATAGTAATCAACAGTGTGGTATTGGCATGAAATAAAATTCATACATTTAACGGCCAGTTGATTTTGACAAGGGTGCCAAGACTATTTAATGGTGAAAGAATAGTCTTCAACAGATGGTACTGGGACAACTGGATATCCACATGTAAAAAGAATTAAGTTGTCCCTTTACTTCAAATCATAAAGTTTAACTCAAAATAGATCAATGACCTGAATATAAGAGCTAAATTCATACAGCTCTTAGAGAAAAACATGAGGGTAAGTTTTCATCACCTTTGATTTAGCAGTGGGTTTTTAGATATGCATAAAAAAACAAAAGAAAAAATACATAAATTGGAATTAAGAAAAAGTAAAACCTTTTGTGCATCCAAGGATATTAACAGGAAAGTGGAAAGACAACCAGTACAATGGGAGAAAATACTTACAGTCCATTTATCTGATATAAGGATCTGTTCTCTAGGTCTAGAATAAAGAAATCTTACAATTCAACAACAAAAGACAAACAGTCCAATTTAAAAATGAGCAAAAGATATGAAGAGAAATTTCTCCAGAGAAGATACACAAATGGCCGACAAGCATTTGAAAAGATGCTTAACATCTTTAGTCACTCAGTTCAGTTGCTCAGTCGTGTCCGACTCTTTGTGACCCCATGAACCACAGCACGCCAGGACTCCCTGTCCATCACCAACTCCTGGAGTTTTACCCAAACTCATGTCCATTGAGTCGGTGATGCCATCCAACCGACTCATCTCATCCTCTGTCATCCCCTTCCCCTCCTGCCCTCAATCTTTCCCAGCTTCAAGATCTTTTCAAATGAGTCAGTTCTTCACATCAGGTGGCCAAACTATTGGAGTTTCAGCTTCAACATCAGTCCTTCCAATGAGCACCCAGAACTGATCTCCTTTAGAATGGACTGGTTGGATCTCCTTGCAGTCCAAGGGACTCTCAAGAGTCTTCTCCAACACCACAGTTCCAAAGCATCAGTTCTTCAGCGCTCAGCTTTCTTTATAGTCAAAGCCTTGACTAGATGGACCTTAGTTGACAAAGAATGTCTCTGCTTTTTTTTTTGTCTCTACTTTTTAATATGCTGTCTAGGTTGGTCATAACTTTCCTTCCAAGGAGTAAGCGTCTTTTAATTTCATGGCTGCAGTCACCATCTGCAGTGATTTTGGAGCCCCCAAAAGTAAAGTCAGTCACTGTTTCCACTGTTTCCCCATCTATTTGCCATGAAGTGATGGGACTGGATACCATGATCTTCGTTTTCTGAATGTTGAGCTTTAAGCCAACTTTTTCACTCTCCTCTTTCACTTTCATCAAGAGGCTCTTTAGGTCTTCTTACCTTTCTGCCATGAGGGTGGTATCATATCTGAGGTTATTGATATTTCTCCCAGCAATCTTGATTCCAGCTTGTGCTTCATCCAGCCCAGTGTTTCTCATGATGTACTTGGCGTATAAGTTAAATAAGCAGGGTGACAATATACAGCCTTAACGTACTCCTTTTCCTATTTGGAACCAGTCTGTTCCATGTCCAGTTCTAACTGTTGCTTCCTGATCTACATACAGGTTTCTCAAGAAGCAGGTCAGGTCTGGTATTCCCATCTCTTTCAGAATTTTCCACAGTTTATTGTGATCCACACAGTCAAAGGCTTTGGCATAGTCAACAAAGCAGAAATAGATGTTTTTCTGGAACTCTCTTGCTTTTTTGATGATCCAGTGGATGTAAGCAATTTGATCTCTGATTCCTCTGCCTTTTCTAAAACCAGCTTGAACATCTGGAAGTTCACGGTTCACATATTGCTGAAGCCTGGCTTGGAGAATTTTGAGCATTACTTTACTAGCATGTGAGATGAGTGCAATTGTGTGGCAGTTTGAGCATTCTTTGGCATTGCCTTTCTTTGGGATTGGAATGAAAACTGACCTTTTCCAGTCCTGTGGCCACTACTGAGTTTTCCAAATTTGCTGGCATATTGAGTGCAGCACTTTCACAGCATCATCTTTTAGTATTTGAAATAGCTCAACTGGAATGCCATCACCTCTATTAGGTTTGTTCGTAATGATGCTTCCTAAGGCCCACTTGACTTCACATTCCAGGATGTCTGGCTGTAGGTGAGTGATCACACCATTGTGATCAGTTGGTCATGAAGATCTTTTTTATACAGTTCTGTGTATTTTTGCCACCTCTTCTTAATATCTTCTGCTTCTGTTAAGTCCATACCACTTCTGTCCTTTATTGACTACATACAAAATGGTGGCTGATGAGTTTTTCCATGTGAGGTTCAGAATTATCACCTTAAAATCTCTTGATAAGAATAAAGCAAAATATTAGTTATTACATTGAAGATATCAAACATAAGTTAGTAAAACTAAGAAATAATGGAGTTCGTATATTTATAGAGGAAAGCACTCCTTTGTATGGATGTGGAAAAAGAAGGCATATACACTTAAATATAGGATATTCTTTTGACTTAGAATTTCAGTGTATATATACTCTCAGAGAATGCATTGGATAGAAGAAACTACTGTAATTAGGTAAACTAATTTTAGTTACTTGAGTTCAGTGCAGCAGTAAAAAAGACAAAATAAATGCAAAATGTGTCATATGCTTGGGTTATAACACAAATCACCTGTAAATTATAGAGAAAATTTTTGTGTATGTTGAACTTTTACTAATGGTGACTGATTTTTGACTTTGTCTTCATTCTTTAGTAGCTCCTTTGTCGCTTTAATAAATAATATTCTCTTTTGTCTTTGAGAAGGTGAATGAGCTGTGCTGTGTCACACACACCAAAAAGTGCCCGTTCTTGGCAGAATGAGAAAGATAGCCCTCTTTTTTGATTGCAGATGATAAAAGCCATGAACAAGTCCAATGAGCACGTCCTGGCAGGAGGTGCCTGTTTCAATGAGAAGGCAGACTCCCATCTCGTGTGTGTACAGAATGATGATGGCAACTATCAGACCCAGGCTATCAGTATTCATAATCAGCCCAGAAAGGGTGAGTGTTTGAGCTGATTGAGGTCATGGAATGGAAGATTGTACTGTAACTGGAGAGTGGATATCTCAACCCCATAAACACTCACTGTCAGAATAGGTGAAAACAATTGATTATATTAACCTTTCGAAGCTTGTTGTGCAAGTGTATGTTGACTACTCAGACTTAGAGTTGCAAATGGAACTCTGTTATTGAGGGGAGCATCTTGAAAATACTGCCTCAGGACACTGACCAGGCCAGCATAGGTGTTTGAGGCATCGCCCCCATAGTGAGAATATGTTTAGGTAGATATAGTGCTTTTTGAATGACCATACCCAAAGAGTGTTAATTAACAGATAGACAGGATTCTAAAGGAAGCCTTCCAGGTTCAGTGGTACTCAGAATGTGGTCTCATCACTTAGGAGATTGTTAGACATGAAGATTGTGTCCCGGATCGGCTAAATCAGAGTTTGCATTTTAACACAATTGCAGTGTGATTCAAACACACGTTAGAATTTAAGAAGTGCTGCTCAACATTAGAATTTAAGGCACTGCTTAACATGCCATTTCCTAAAATGTCTTACCAGTGTCTATGGTTTTTAAAATATTCACATAAATAAATAAAATTTTTGCTTATTATTTTAGACTGAGAAACCTTGTATTAAAAAAGTTTAAGCAGATTTCTTTGCTGCAGGACTTTTCGGAGCCTTTAGCATTTTTTTTTTTTTTAAAGGAAGATAGTGCCTAGACCTTCTAAAATTTATTTGACCATAAATCTTTTTCCTCTCAGAATATCTCCTAAAACTAGCTTTCTTTAGTATGCTTCATTAAGCACTTCTCTAGTAGACATATATTTCTGTCTTCGAAGTATATTTTTAAAATCAGTTGTTTAGTAAAGGCATAAAAGGTACTGAGCACATGTATATTCAAATATAATATCTAAAACAGGTAGGTGACAAGTCTACTATGCTCCCTATTAGTCAAATCATATCTATAATATTTTAATAAGTTCTGGGTATCATTAATGTAGTTGGTGATATCCACTGATAAAACTAGAAGGTCTTCAAAGGATGATTCAAGGCCTGTGAGAAGTTTGAAAACTAGGTCACAGGAAGATCTCTTGAATAAAATATAAATGTTTAACCTAAAAAAGTATAGATTGAAAGAGGGTGAAAAATAGGTATCTCTATTTTTAAGATTCTCTATTATGTGGAAATAATATTCAACTTACTCTCTATAGCTATAAAAGACCAAAACCAGCACCAGTGGGTGAAGGCTACAAGGATCTAGATATGGGCTCTGTTTGAGAGCACACTCTGTAACACTGAGAGCTATCCAGAAATAGAAATGGTTGCCTTGTGCTATTGTGGGCTCCCTGTCAGTAGGAGTCTTTGACAAAGGCTGGATGACCTACCCATTAGAGATGCTCTAGGGCCAGTGGGTAGGAAGTTGGAATATCTTAGTCCAATGTAAGATGTGGAGAAATAAAACAGTGTAGTGCAGTTTTATAAAGCAAAATGTAATTAAATGCCCTTTCTTTTACGAAGAGGTATTCATATTTTAAATAGGTGTTTGTTTTTCTAAAAGCTCCACTTTGTAAATAAAATAGTTGGCAATCATATCTCCATATTCAAAATATATTTGCTCTTAAAAAAAAGCATTGAATCAGATCTGGGGTCAGCAAACTTCTTCTGTGAATGGCTATATGATAAATATTTTAGGCTTTGCAAACCTGTGGTCTTTGTTGCCAGCACTTTGGCATCACACTTCAAAAACTGCCATAGACAATATATAAGTGAATGAATATGGCCGTGTTCCAATTAAATTTTATTTACAAAAACAAGCTGCAGACCAAACCTTAGTCTTGACTAGTAAGATTTCCTTGCTTCTTGACTGAAGGAAGCTCAAAACAAAATGGAAGCATGTATCTTAAAACCTCATTCTCTAAGCTCTCATTAGCATCTGAGTTATTGGTTACTTGTATATGGTAGTGTATAGAGTAAGTGTTTTTTATTTTCTGTATGATGGTTTGAGTTCCCAACTACCAACTATTTCATTATTATTTTCAGTCCCTCCATCTCAAAGTCTTTCTTCACTAACATATTTCTATTGCTATTTTAGTGACTGGTGCCAGTTTCTTTGTGTTCAGTGGCGCTCTGAAATCCTCTTCAGGATATCTTGCCAAGTCCAGTATTGTGGAAGGTAAAGAATGGGTTATTTACTGCATGAACAAGTTCAGTCTTAATTATACAACTGAAAAACAGGGGACATTAAAGGAAAACTTGACACTTTTGCCATAGACTTCAGACTCCACAGAAGTTATTTATTCAATAGCATCTCACTGTACAGCTAATTAAGACTGTCATAAGGGTGCTTAACTCTCCAAAGAAAGGAGTAAGTGGTAGAGATGCCATGGGACACTGACATAAAGTTAAGAGATGGCTTTTCAGAGCTCTGGAATAAGGTATCCAAGGGGCCGTAGACTGAGTTCAGAAACATCACTGGGTGCAAATCTATAAATAAGTAGATGACGTTCACGTATAAGTGAACTTATAAGTTTATTTTATTGAAGTATAGTTGATTTATTATGTTATGTTAATTTCTACTGTACAGCAATGTAATACATATATATATATGAGAAAGCAATGGCCACCTACTCCAGTACTCTTGCCTGGAAAATCCCATGGACGGAGGAGCCTGGAAGGCTGCAGTCCATGGCGTTGCTGAGGGTCGGACACGACTGAGCGACTTCACTTTCACTTTTCACTTTCATGCATTAGAGAAGGAAATAGCAACCCACTCCAGTGTTCTTGCCTGGAGAATCCCAGGGATGGGGGAGTCTGGTGGGCTGCTGTCTATGGGGTCGCACAGAGTCGGACACCACTGAAGTGACTTAGCAGCAGCATACACACACACACACACACACACACACACACACACACACATTCTTTTTCATATTCTTTTCCATTATGGTTTATCACTGGGTATTTTCTTCCTCAACTATTCTCACTGTATTTTGATCTAGTTACTCTTGTTGTGTAACAAGTTAACCAGAATTTAATGGCTTAAAGCAACTATTTTATCACCCTCACTGATTGCCCTTCATAGGGCAATGCAGGAATGGCTTGATCTTGCTCAGTGATGTCTGGGGCCTCAGTTGGGATGACTTGAAGGTTGGTGGTTACTTGATGGCCAGGAGCTAGAATTATCTGAAAGTTTGTTGACTCACATGTCTGGGGCCGGTCTTGGGATGATTTAAAGACTAGGAAAGATGACTGGAGTCCTTAACAATGGACTGTTTAGCATGTGGCCTTGGGCTAGTTGGGCTTCTTATATGGTGGCTTAGAACTCCAACCACAAGTGTTCCAGCACAAGGCCAAAGCCGCATTGGTTTTATGCGGCTTGAAAATCACACAGTCGCATCCATCATCCTCTGGTGGTGGAAGTGGTCATAAGTCTGCTGGGGGGAGAGGAGTTAGACTCCATTTCTTTAGGGGGAAAAGGAAAGGCAGCATTGTAGAAAAGCATGTGAGACAGGAGATGTTATGATTATCTTTGGAAAGTGCAGTCTGCATACGGAATGACAGATTTTCATTTCCACTCCAGTGCCCTAAAAGCAGTTCTTCCTGAGGGTGGATTCCTTTGTGTTAATTGAAATACATAGATAAACTTAATGTGTGTTAACAGAGATTGACTTTGATCTCCTTTATTGCCAAACTCAAAACAGCAAGTGAAGAGCAAAGTATGCTAATATTTCGCAACTTAATTTCACAACTCAAAGCAGAAATATTCTATTAAGAAATTAAGAAGTTAGTCATTCTGCTTCCTCATCAAGAAATCTAGGCGTTAAATGACTGATTAATGCCTTTGTAATCAAATATTGACTACCTTTAAAATGTGTCTTTACAAGATGCTTAAAAAGTACCCCTTAAATGTCAGAATGATAAACTGAACTGAAAGAAATCCTTACAAATGCAAAGCAATGTATTTAGAAAGTTACATTTATGCCTTTGGTGGGAATTTCTCAGGTCTTACATTTTGCCACATGTGTCAGTAGAGCAGTTAGCTACCTATTTATGAAAATTTTACTGATGCTCTTTAGAAATTATTTCAGTTGACAAAATTATGTGTCAGAGAAGCAGGATAATTGCTCAGCATGTGATAGCTTACTCCCTCAATTTCAGTATTTTCCTTTAACTTAGGTGGTAGCCCCCAAATAGTTATCATCTGTTGGCTCATGGTAGCCCATGTAAAACATACATGGTAGATTTGCTTTATTGCCAGTCAATAAATGGAATTACTCCCCAGTTCACTCCTGTTGTTTATTCAGTGATTTATTTAACAAGCACTGGCATTCACTGTATGCAGTCATAGTAAGGTGAGTGATACGAACAAATGAATATGATTAGAGCATGATGCAACAGTGGAAACACAAACAAAATGCTCTGTGTGTCCAAAAGAGGGATGTGACCATGTGTAAGTTTTCCTTTTGAGCAGTCTCAGGACAAACTTAGTTGTGCCTGAAGTGAAATCAACAGGCAGGTGTTTTAAGCAGAATCCATCTTGGCATTTGCTTCTCGTAACACTTTCAGTAAGTAAGAGGTTGAGCTCAAAGGACAAAACCTCTTTGTATCTGTCAGCTTTAGAGAACAGAAGTTTCACGTTTAATCCTAGAGGGATTTGCTAGATGCCAGGTACAGAGTTTCATCTGCCCCTCTCCCTGGCTTTGCATTGTTTCCATCTGTGTTGTCTTGGTGCTGATTCTCAGATGGCGTTATGGTCCAGATCACTGCAGAGAACATGGATGCCCTGAGGCAGGCGCTGCGGGAGATGAAGGACTTCACCATCACCTGTGGCAAGGCAGAGGCCGAGGACCCGCAGGAGCAAATCCACATCCAGTGGGTGGATGATGACAAGGACGTCAACAAGGGGTGAATGCAGCAAACGTTCCCTCAGTGGTGTTTCGTTATGGGCTGGCCTCTGGGTTTTGTCTAGACTGGCCTTTTATTACTCTCCTGAAACCCCTGCCTAAGAGAAAGGACTGCTTTGTATTATAACATGGACTTTTAAATTTCTGGTTTCTTGGCTTAATTTCTGAAAGAGTTTCTATGCATATTTTTGAAGGGAAGGGGAAGAAGGCAGCTGATGAAACACAACAGTCCCTCTAAAGTTACTGAGATAATAGTAAAACCTAAGCCTTTTTGGTTTACAAAACACTTTTGCTAATATTGTTTCATTTGATATAACAACTACAGATGAGCAAATAAACACCAAAAGGATAAATGACTCCACAAAGCTTGGAAGTGGCTGGGCTAGGACTTAAAGCCACCTCCTTGGGCTTCAAATCCTATGTTCATCTCTAGAATATGGCACCTATGTTCTGAGGGTTCAAGCCAAAACCTTGGAGTCCTCTTTGACACTTTGCTTCACACCCTACACCTTAATCCAGCAGTAGAGCCTGTTAGCTTTCTTTTTAAACATGTCCAGAAGTGTACTACTGCTCCCTGCTTCTCCTGCCATCGTTTGGTCTGCATTATTGCAGTAGGCTTCAGATTTGTTTTCTTGTTTCTAGTCTTGGCCTCCTCCCTCCTCCTAGCCTAGTCAGTTTCCAGTACAGCAGCCAGAGCAATGTCACTTCTTGCTCAAAACTCACCACTGACTTTCAGGGTCATTCAGGGTAAAAGCCAAAGTCTGTTACAACTTACAAGCCTTACACAATCCCCTGCCCACTCTCTTATTTCTCAGAAACAGTATCGGTTTCTTGTGTGAATATATCAGCCTTCTTCTGCCCTCAGACCTTTGTACCTTCACTTTCTCAACAAAGGCTTCCCTGGCCAGCCTACTACATTGTAAGCCTCTCATGCACATTTCTTCCATCCTCCACCAAATACTTCATACCCCCCTTCCCGGCATTATATTTAAGGGTACCTATAACTCACTAACATATATTTTTACTTATTTATTATATTGGCCCTGGAATGTAAGATTCACGAGGGCAGGAATTTTTGCTTGTTTGGTCACTGCTGTGTCATCAGCACCTAAAACGCTGTATGGCACCTAATAGGGTCTTTAAAAACTGATTAATTGAATAAATATGTCAGACTTCATTGTATTAAGCCTTCTCCCATTCATCCTTCAGGCAATAATTCTATACGTGGGCTTCGGAAAAGACAAAAATGAATTTATGGTCCTTAGTGACAGGTGACTCAGTCTAGTTTTGAAGATAGTTATAATAAGGGCACCAAAGTATGCAAGATGCTCATAGAACACTCTATAGGAGACAGTAAAGATAAAAGAGAAATGAGGAACTCGGTAGAGGTGGTAGGGCAGGATTCAGGAATGACTTCCTAGAGGAATGGCTGCCTCTGGAGCTGAGTCTGGTAAGATGGTAGACATCTGCCGCCCAGCTGTGGCAGAGTGGGCCTGCCAGTATGAGGGAACGGCAGGAGCGAAGGCAGATAGAGGGCGCTTCCAGCATGGCATACCAGATTTTTTTAAATGAATGTTTTAAAACTTTTGTTGTTGAACAAAGAGAAGCAATATCTAAATCAATGAGTATGTTTGTCTGCTTTATAAATAACACTTTATCTTCCCATACGTCCTGGAAAATTTAATTTCAAAATCAATTTGTGTTTAATTCTCTTATAGTCGGTTGTTAGGTTGATGGTGTGAACTGATATGAGCAAGCATCTGTATTATCACAACAAATTCTATGGTTATTAGGACAAAAAATTGGTAATCTGACAATCTGATGCCATATGGTATTGGTAGCTAACAACAAGTAGGTTGTCCCTTCCTACAACAGTGGCAGTGTCTTCGAAAAAAGAACAAGAGCTCATCAGGGAAAACTCTCAAACCCAGGAGTTTATTGTATAGTGTGTAGACAGAATGTTTTCTAGCTTGTCCCACAATGTCAGGGTATCCTTTCTCAAGAGAGTTCTTATCAACTAAGGCTGCTCTAGTTTTTATACTGTCTGATGAGTTAGAAATTAAACTTAACAGTGTTTAAATAATTTTAATTCAGTCAAATGTAGCATGTCCCCGATAGTCAACTTTAGGCTAAATCTGATCTTTTATACATAGAGATTCAAAAACAAAAACAGGTTTAAAAGTTGTTAGGAAAAGTTCACAACAATTACTTTGACTCCTCCTCAGAATGAGTGTGTTCATCCACATATTTATACTTGCTATATTTTGGAGAACACGACCATAAAATGTGGCCTTTCGATTCAGGAACCTAGGAGTACTATGCAGCACTGAAGGCAACTTGTTTCAATAGATAATATAGATGCACGTTCATCAGTTCATACCAGCACTGTCATAATTAACATACTTGGTCAAATAATTCCTTTAGTCTGTAAACACTAAACTCCTACGTTGTGTCAGACCGTGAATGTTGCACATGGAAATGAGTATATCATGTACCTGCCCCTTTGGAAGTTTGTGAGGCAGATACACGAACATATGGAGAGTATGATGTGATGGGTGTGGTGGTGGAGCAGGGGCGAGCAGGGCTGGGTGCGGGTCTGTGCAGTCACTGGAGGAACATGAGAGGAAGAGAGCAGACTTGGAAACATTTTTGTTAAATAACCAGCTTCTGCCATCAGGACTCCTTTTTCGTACGTGTGTCCTCAGAATTATTTCAGTGCACAGGCCCCTCCCTGAGAGCTCTGTTCGTGTACATTTTGGGGCAGTGGCTTCTTCTTTGTGATGTTTTGCATAGGTCTTTTCAGCAAGGCACCCAGTGTATGATAAGAGAGAAGTAGTTCTTCTAAGAGCTGCTTCCATCTCTCTCCTTTGTTTCTGTTTTAGTGTCCTAAGTCCCATAGATGGGAAGTCCATGGAGTCTATAACAAGTGTGAAGATATTCCACGGATCAGAGTATAAAGCGAATGGAAAGGTCATCAGATGGACTGAGGTAAGGAAATGGGAACTTGGCATCCTTGATCCCCACTTGGAAGACAACTTTTTACTTGGCCCAGAGACATTCTGGACTGATTCTGGGGCATAAAGGGGGAAATCTCTGTTACCTTCTATGCTCCAGTTCCCTCTGGTCTGTCTAAGCTCACTGGGAGGAAGTGCACCCAGTGTGGCCTGCAGCAGTCTGACAGCTCCGCCCCATGAACTAGCTTTTAGAGATTTGTTCACACTGGACCTCAAGAAGGGTGCATACTGTCTTTGCTGGATTCTTCAGAAAGCTAGGCTGGTTATGTTGCACTCAGTTATAACTTAGATAACACTGTCTTTTAAAAATAGACTTATCTCACAAATAAGAAAACGAAAGTTCAGAAACTAACTTGTCCAGGATTACATGGCAAATAAGCACTGGCAAAGTCCGGATTCAAAGCCAGATGTGGCCGACTCCTGTTTTCTACTATATTGTTTCTTAGAGCTGTGTTAGAGGCTTACCCAGGGATGAGAGGAGCCAGGCAGGGACCTTGTATATGTGTATGTGCGTGTGTGCTAATTTGCTTCAGTTGTGTCTGATTCTTTGCAACCCTCTGGACTGTAGCCCACCAGGCCCCTCTGTTCGTGAGATTCTCTAGAATCTCACGTGAGATTCTCCAAGAATACTGGAGTGGATTGCCATGCCCTCCTCTAGGGTATCTTCCCAACTCAAGGATTGAACCTTTGTCTCCTCTGTCTCCTGCATGGGCAGACAGGTTCTTTACCACTAGCGCCACCTGGGAAGCGCATCAAACAAATCAGAAAGTTTATTTTTTGAGAATAAACAGGTAGGTCCTGGATCTCTTGATTTCTTTTGAAACTCATTTATCAGTTCAGTTCAGTTCAGTTCAGTCGCTCAGTCATGTCCGACTCTTTGCGACCCCATGAATCGCAGCACACCAGGCCTCCCTGTCCATCACCAACTCCTGGAGTTCACTCAGACTATCGTCCATCGAGTCGGTAATGCCATCCAGCCATCTCATCCTCTGTCGTCCCCTTCTCCTCCTGCCCCCAATCCCTCCCAGCATCAGAGTCTTTTCCAATGAGTCAACTCTTCATATGAGGTGGCCAAAGTACTGGAGTTTCAGCTTTAGCATCATTCTGTTCAAATCTCCTTGCAATCCAAGAGACTCTCAAGAGTCTTCTCCAACACCACAGTTCAAAAGCATCAATTCTTCGGCGCTGAGCTTTCTTCACAGTCCAACTCTTACATCCGTACATGACCACTGGAGAAACCATAGCCTTGACTAGATGGACCTTTGTTGGCAAAATGTCTCTGCTTTTCAATATGCTATCTAGGTTGGTCATAACTTTCCTTCCAAGGAGTAAGCGTCTTTTAATTTTATGGCTGCAATCACCATCTGCAGTGATTTTGGAGCCCCCCAAAATAAAATCATCCATTGTTTCCACTGTTTCCCCATCTATTTGCCATGAAGTGATGGGACCAGATGCCATGATCTTAGTTTTCTGAATGTTGAGCTTTAAGCCAACTTTTTCACTCTCCTCTTTCACTTTCATCAAGACACTCTTTAGTCCTTCTTACCTTTCTGCAATAAGGGTGGTGTCCTCTACATATCTGAGGTTATTGATATTTCTCCTGGCAATCGTGATTCCAGCTTGTGCTTCCTCCAGCCCACCGTTTCTCATGATGTACTCTACATAGAAGTTAAATAAGCAGGGTGACGATATACAGCCTTGACGTACTCCTTTTCCTATTTGGAACCAGTCTGTTGTTCCATGTCCAGTTCTAACTGTTGCTTCCTGACCTGCATATAGGTTTCTCAAGAGGCAGGTCAGGTGGTCTGGTATCCCCATCTCTTTCAGAATTTTCCACAGTTTATTGTGATCCACACAGTCAAAGGCTTTTGCATAGTCAATAAAACAGAAATAGATGTTTTTCTGGAACTCTCTTGCTTTTTCCATGATCCAGCGGATGTTGGCAATTTGGTCTCTGGTTCCTCTGCCTTTTCTAAAACCAGCTTGAACATCTGGAAGTTCACGGTTCACATATTGCTGAAGCCTGGCTTGGAGAATTTTGAGCATTACTTTACTAGCGTTAAATGTCTTAATTTTTTTTTAACTTAAGAAGTTCTGTGACTTCTGCCTTTTCCATTTTACATACAAGGTAAACGAGCCAAGGGAGGATAAGTGCCTAGTAACCAGGGATCAGGGAGCCTGGTGGGCTGCCGTCTGTGGGGTCGCAGAGTCGGACACGACTGAAGCGACTTAGCAGCAGCAGCAGCAACCCAAGTTTTCTAGCTGGTTCCTGGCAACACAGAGGCTAGAAGTTCTTCAGCTGTTGTTCCAAGTGACATCTTTCATACCAGACTTGGTAATTTTATATGCAGCTGAGTGGTTTTATCTGCTTGCTTTGTAATAACCATCTATTTGACATATCTTGAGTAGTCGAGGTCTGAACATGTGAATGTCTTTATTGCTTACAGAGTAGTTTGACCTCTGTTCCCTCTTTTTTGCTCCCCACTAATGCCCTGAGATAGGGAGATGAGAAATGAGAAATTACGTAATGAGAAAACAGTCTGAGAGAGGCCAGGTGACTTTGTGACTTGTCTAATGCTGGTTGCTGGCAGAGCAGGGACCAGAGGTCTCCTGACTCCCACTTAAGAGTTCCATCTGTCACTTCACACTGCCATTTTCACTAATGCATCGGGCACCAGGCTTCAGAGCTACCCCTTTGCAGATTCTTAATATAAGCTGCTGCTTATATTAAGTCATAAGCCAAGTATTGGTATAGAGAAGCACTGTAGATTTACATGTCTATATCTTTTATGTTTTGCTTTTTTAAAAATTTTAAATGTATTTTTTATTTGAAGGATAATTGCTTTACAGAATTGTGTTGGTTTCTGCCAAACATCAACATGAATCAGCCTATGTTTTGCTTTTATATCATTTACACGATAACCAGAGAAGGTAGGTGCTTCCCATTTTACAGAGGCAAATCGGCATTAAGAAGCCAGAGGACTTGCTCATGACCCTCCTCTGTGTGATAGGACTCAGGTCTCAGTTCCAGATCTGCTGTGCTTCCGCCTGCACCAGCACGGTGTTCAGTTCACAGACAGTGACACAGCTCTGACCTCAGCAGTCGCAGAGCCATGTGGTAGGAAGAGCTCTGTGATGAGAAGCAAAAGACGCAGATTCTCACCTGTGCCCTGAGCAAGTGCCTGCCCTCCTATGAGTGAGCAGTAATATGCAGGTGTTGGGTAATGTGATCTATAAGGACTGTTCTCTTAGATTCTAAGATCATTTCCTTTAGAAAGTTGTCCACATATTAGGGAGTCCTTTTAGAAGTACACAGTGTAAAATGTAAGCCTCTCCCGGTTCTGAACAGAATGTACCATTACGACTGCGGCCGTGGCTTTTAGGGAGATCAGTAAGTGGTAGCTACCACCCTGTGGATGCAGAGACTGTGAGAGGCAGAGGCTGTTTCTTCGATGTGAGATGTCAGTGCCCTGCTTTTCTTGGTGTCCATGTGTCTGGTCTTCCCGCACGTCTCAGGGAGTCAGGGTACGCATACCCATGAGCTGGTGCACTCATTTCTTCCCACAGACCCTGGACACAAGCTTAAAAGTCTCTTTGGTTTGGGGAACAGGTGTTTTTCCTAGAAAATGATGACCAGCACAATTGCCTGAGTGATCCTGCAGATCACAGCCGACTAACGGAGCATGTTGCCAAGGCCTTTTGTCTTGCTCTGTGTCCCCACCTGAAGCTTCTGAAGGAAGATGGAATGACAAAACTGGGACTTCGTGTGACACTTGACTCAGATCAGGTAAGAATCTCAGCCTTTGAAGCAGGTCTTGGGCAGTGTCTGTTTTCTGACACATGAGTTTTCTTCCTGCAACCCAGAGTACAAGTCTCTGCACCTTGGGCCTGACCGGATGTAGTCTTTGGCCTTCCCTCTGTTGGTAATACAGCTGGATGTGCTGCTTGGTCTGTCTCTGAACCATGTGAACTCTGGCTTCCTCGCCTGAATGTCTTGCAGGGACCTTTCTTTCTGGTGTGGGGTAAGAAGTGTGAGGACCTGCTGCCCCTGTGTGAATGACGTAGGGGCCACCCTGCCTCCTTTAGAGAGCAGGTCCCAGGCTGTCCCGTCTCCTGTTGTTTTCTTGGCCCAACTACAGCAGGCTTCCGCTGGTCTCTGCAGTTCCACTTCTTGTGTTTTTTACTGCCGACATTGCCATGCTAGTTCTGGATGTGACTTGAACCATTTCCCCAGTAGTTTTCCTGTCAATGCGGCTCTCCTGTGGCCGGACTTCCCTCCCTGTCTTACTTATTAACCTTTTTGTGCGCTCTCTGTAGTCACAGTCCAGTCTAAGTGCAGCCTGCCCTCACTTCCTTGTCCCAGTGCCTCTTTCATATGGCCAAGCACTCTCATCTCTCTACATTTCTTTTGGATTTTATTTTTTATTGTTTTGGGGAGGCATGTGGGATCTTAGTTCCCTGGCCAGGGATCGACCTGGGGTTCTCTGCATTTGCAGTGCAGATCTGTAGCCACTGGACAGCCAGGGAAGTCGTTCTTTTGGATTTTAGATCCCTGTGACATGCGCCAGTGCTCCTGCTTTGATGCAGTTGTGTTATTATCAGGGAAAATGTGAAAGGTCGTATGTTTAGCTCCATTTCTTGACTAGTCATCAATCAACAGATAGTTATTTTCTACTTACGGTCTTGCCCAATGCTTTACTAAGCATGTCAGGGTAATACAAATGAGTATTACAGTCCTTTCCCAAATGGTACTGATAATCTTGACTGGAGAGAGAATTACTTCACATAAAATAAGACCAGCACTTTTTTTCTACTAAATATCTGGGGCCCTTGAGGGCAGGAGCCCTGTTTACATTCATGCTTGAATTCTTGTGTTTGTAGGTGTTTAAAAAATGGTATATGGAGAAATGGACGGAAGGACAGGTGTTCAGTTCCTGCTGTGTTAGGGAGTTTACCCAGTATATTTCTCATTTTAACTTCCACACCCAAAGGAAGTACTGTTGCTGACATTCCACACCTCTCTGTGCCCCAGCCTCCCTTCCTGGGAAACTGAGACCACAGCAGGTTAATGGTCTTGCCCAACATCTCACAGCTACCAGGTGCTAGGGGCAGGATGAACATATGATAGGACGACACGTGACAGTTCTAAGGAAGAGAAGTTTGTGTTTACTGCCAGCGTCTAGCCCCTGGCCAGAAAGGACATCTCCTTTCCTGCTCAGCCTCCTTGGCCCTCAGCCTTCTGGAGAGATCTTCTCTGTCCAGTAACCTGTCATCCCCTTCTTTCCACGGTGTAGGTTGGCTATCAAGCAGGGAGCAATGGCCAGCCCCTTCCCTCGCAGTACATGAACGATCTGGACAGCGCTCTGGTGCCGGTGATCCATGGAGGGGCCTGCCAGCTCAGTGAGGGCCCCATCGTCATGGAACTCATCTTTTATATTCTGGAAAACATCGCGTAGACAGAGAGGACTTCATTGTTTTCTGTTCAGACCTGTTGCAACAGCAGTCATACCCAAATCATTTGCACTTTAGAACTGGAAAATTAAGCTTTTGTTAACACTATTAATGGGGGGTGGGGTGGGAGTTGGGGTTTGGGGGACAGGGGTGGGAAGGGGTGGTGGAGGGACAGATGTTCCATAATTCTAAGTCTTCTATGCATTGTCCACCAAGAAGATCTGGGCAGCTTCTGTTACTGCACAACAGTTATGCTATCCTTGCAGCTAATCCCCTTCTGTTACTGTTTAGACAAGAATTCTGCTCCTCTGTTTTAAGACTTACTTTTGGTCTTGTGCTCAGAAATGCTCAAATGGGTACAGCCATCACCAAGGGTGGGTGGGAGGGCAGAAGGGAAATAAAAAAATGAAGCATCAGTCTTGAACTCTTTATACAGAATTGATGTAAAAAGGACAGTTTCACACTGATCTTGTCCCAGATACATTACAGCAACCTCACGAAGTCACATTTAGGTATTTTTCCCCCTAGATTATTCATGAAGTGAATCAAAGACCCAAAGGATTCTCTCTCTTCTATCCAAAGACGGGCGACTTGGTATAAATGAGGTCACTTGAATAGTAAAGCCAAGTTCAGGTTCTCTCAAGACCTGCCAGACTGAATGACAGACACCGAACTGGACCTTTCTGTGAAAGCTGACAGGTTATACCCAAGACGTTTCTAGTTAGAGTACACACTAGAGGCATTTTATTTATTTTTGGCGTCCCCACATGGCTTACAGGATCTTAGTTTCCTGACCAGGAACTGAATCCTGTGGCCTCGGCAGTGCAAGTGCCAGGTCCCTCCTAACCACTGGACCACCGGGGGCTCTCCACATTGGAGGTATTTTTAAAAATACTTTATTGAGAAATAATTTAAACTTCCAGGAAAGTGGCAAGTTACACACACACACACACAAAACACCTATGTATGCTTTACCCAGATTCACCTGTTATTTACAGATTAACTTGTTGGCTTTATCAGTGTTCCTTTCTCTCTCCATAAAAAACTGAGGCACTTAAGAAGTACATTGCACACATTAAAGTCCTTCACCCCTAAGTACGTTAATGCCGACTTCCTACAAATAAGGGTATCCTCATCACCACGGGACAGGCTCCACTTCAGGTTGACACTTTAACCCAGCGTCTGTCCAGTAACGTCCCTCACAGCGTCCAGTGAAGCTTCCAGCCTAGATCAGACATGGTAAGTTTCTGTCATGACTCACCTTTTTTTTTTTATGTCATTGATATTTTTGGTGAATATAGGTTCCTCCAACTCATTTAACATAAAATGTCCCATTTTTAATTTGGTTGGTATTTCCTCAGAATTAGATGAATTATGCATTCTTGGCCAGAATCCTACCCAAGTGATGTTGTGTCCTTCTTGGGACATCACATCATGGGTCGCTTAGGGATATGTCCTTGTGCCCCTCATTGATGATAAATTTTTACCTGGTCAGGGTGTTGTCTGGTTTCTCCACTGGATATTCCCCTCTTCGAACAAGTAACTGGTTTGTATAGAGATACTCTGATCATGTGGAGATCTTACTCATTGAAATGTCCCCTTAGATTTAGCATTCTGATGTTTCTTGCCTGAATAGATCTTTTACTATGATGGCTACAAGACTGTTCAGTTCCAGCACTTCTTGTTTATCAGTTGCACTTGATTTACCTGTAAGCAACACTCTTCTTTATGTGTGTGTGTGTGTGTGTGTGTGTGTGTGTGTGTGTGTGTGTGTGTGTGTGTGTGTGTGTGTGTATGAAAGTTTAATGGTGGTATAGAATCCTCCTGCAATGCGGGAGACCTGGGTTTGATCCCTGGGTTGGGAAGATCCCCTGGAGAAGGGAAAAGCTACCCACTCCAGTATTCTGGCCTGGAGAATTCCATGCACTATACAGTCCATGGGGTTGCAAAGAGTCAGACATGACTGAGTGACTCTCACTTCACTTTCACTTTAATGCCCCTATCTAATTTGTGTGTGTGTGGCTGGGGGAGAGGGGTGTGGCCGGGGGAGAGGGGTGTGGCCGAGGGAGTGCTGCACTGCACAGCATGTGGGATCTTAGTTCCCCAACCAGGGATTTGAAATCGCATCTCCTGCATTGGAAGTATGGAGTCTTAACCCCTGGACTGCCAAGAAAGTTCCCAAAGCCCTTCTTTCTTATTTATTCATTTAATTAACTTTCATTATGGACTTGGGATTACTCTCTGAATGGTTCTAATTCATTATTTAGGTAAGGTCCCACATCCTTGTAACATGCTCCTGTTTCTTAACACTTCCTTTTCTGGCCTAAGAAGATGCCCCAGCGCCATCTTGTGCTTACCCTGTCCCAGCCTTGGAATCAGCTGGGTGGTTTTTTTTTGTGGAAGTGGTATTAGAAGCCAAGATTTGGTTTTACCTATGACATAATGTGATGCATTCTGATCATTTTCTCCTTAATTAAAAATTTATTTTAGTCAGACCAAATAGATTTCACAACCCAGTTTGAAAAACACTGCTGTAAGGCAGCTCACTTCCTTGTCACTGGCATCGTCTAAAACCCCAGGCCAAGCGGGAGGCTGGTCCCTCTGCAGTGAAAGCACAGCTCCAAGAATCTCTGAGAAGGTAGTACAGGCCTGAGGCAGTGACAGGCTGCTCCCCAGTGGCTGGAGCCAGGCCTAGTACTTGGCAGTTACAGGCTGTGGAACTCCCTTTAGGTTAGCAGCTGTTTTCTGAGGCCCAAAGGTGTCTGTTGTTTTTGTTTAGTCGCTCAGTTCTGTCCAACTCTCGTGACCCCATGGACTATAGCCCGCCAGACTCCTCTATCCATGGGATTCTCCAGGCAGGAATACTCGAAGAGTGCCATGCCCTCCTCCAGGGGATCTTCCTGATCCAGGGTTGAACCTGCATTGGACTCTCTACTGCTGAGCCACTGGGGAAGCCCAGGGTTTATCCCTCTTCTGTTGGGGCAGAGGGGAAAATTCACACTCTACATCTGCCTCTTCATAGGCTTCACTGATGGTGGCTACAGAGGGCTGGGATTGTAACCTTTCCCATAGACAGGGAGCTTCCAAAGAAAGAACGGGTGCCCACTGAACACCAGCTTGTGAGGACCAAGCCCTGGACTGTCACCCCCTAAAGCTGACAGGCGCAGGATGCACTTGTTAACAGGCGTAGTAGGAACTTGGGGTCCAACATCCAGCTTGGTCTAAACTGGAGCTTCTACAGGGGCTGGCTCTCTTGGTTCTGTCCTATAGGCATGACCTTTCTTCCTTCTCAGCTAAACAGACCTTGCAGTTGTACACGTTTCTTCCAGATCAGTGCAAACCTTTATATTCTAAGAACAGACTCTGGCCTTGCAGAGTTGGGTCCATTCTCAATTGCATAAAATGTCCTTTATATTTAATGAAATCATCTTGTGGAATTGGACATAAGATAGCCAAGGCTAGTTTACTGTTTTCCCTTGTTTCACTTTTGTTTTTGTACACTGTATGCTGTATAGAACTGGAAACATCATGTTTCTAAATAAGGCAGATTCTTCTATAATGTAAACTCAGATTGAGATATAGAGATCCTATAATGAGGAACAGAACTGCCATTCTGATAATACATTTTAAAAAAATTACCAAATTCTCACCAAATGCTAGGCAATGTAGTTTCTCCAGTTTTTTTAAATCAACATGTATCTGAGCACCTACTGGACTCTTGTTGGTCAGTCGCTCGGTCATGTCTGACTCTGCAAGGCCATGAACTGCAGCATGTCAAGCTCCCCTGTCCTCTAGTATCTCCTGGAATTTGCTCAAATTCATGTCCATTGAGTCAGTGACACTGTTTAACTATCTACTCCTCTGTCACCACCTTCTCCTCCTGCCCTCAATCTTTCCCAGCATCGGGGTCTTTTCCAATGAATCATCTCTTCACATCAGGTGGCCAAAGTATTGGAGCTTCAGCATCAGTCCTTCCAGTAAATATTCAAAGTTCCTTTCCTTTACAGTTGGTCTCTAGGGCTATAGATAAACTGAACTTTGCCCTGTGTAAGTTCCCATCTAGTGTCTTCCCTCATCTACACTGGTTCCTGACTGCTGGTGAGCTCCTAATTTCCAACTAAATTTTCTTCTATCACAACTAGTCATTTGGGGAATAATTTATGCATTTAATGCACTTCAGACAGTAAGAAATCTGCTGAACACTGTTTCTAGAAAAAGTCTGTGATAGTTGTTTGTTTTAATAATAATGCTGAAATAATTTTAATGATGACGGTAATGGGACTTGGAGGACTGTAACGTAGCCAGAAGGGAAAAGGAGCATAAGAATGAGAATGTCCATTTTAGAGCTTGGGAAGCTGAGGCTGAGAGAAGGGAAGAATCCATCTGTGATGGAACTGAACCAGATGCGAGCTCCCTGGCGCTGCCTTCTGCCAGCCTCAGCCCCACAGTTTCATCTTCAAAGCAGCTGCCTCAAGGGGTAGAAGAGTGTTTAAAAACTGCCCACAAATATTTGGAAAACAAGCACTCAAAAACTGGGAAGCAACAATGTAGGTTTCAGAATAGAACCGTGAGAAAGGAAAGTAATAAAATGCAAACTAGTTTGCCCTTTAATTGTGAGCAAGACTTCCTGATTCTAAGATAAATTCCTTCCTATTGTATTCAGAAGAAAGTATGTCCTATACAATTGAAAAGAAATTTTAAAATTTAAAAATCATTTGGGCTGTGGCTGGTTCCCAACTGCCCACAAGTCACTAATCTGCACTGCTGAATTGCTGAATTTGGATAAATCTTAGCACAAGATGAGGCTGGGCAGGCTCCTCCCATGCCAGTGACCCCTGCATGCCTGGGCTACAACAAAGGCCTTTTAAGAACCTCAGTCTGTAAGTCCAGTGGGCGGCTTCGCCTTGCCTCTCTCAGCCTGGAGGTTCTGGTTTCCAAAAAGCAAAAGGCAGTGAAGCAGAATGAAACTGAACAGGCTATGATGGGAAATCTTTGAACCACAGAGAAAAACTTGTTATCCAATTTCTAACAGACAACTGAGTTTAGACATTCCTGGTACTGGTCGGAAACTTCAAGCACTTCTTAGCACTTACAAACCCTGAGAGGAAGACTAGGTTGAGTCAGGAACCTGCTTCGGCTTCCCTCTCTGCTCTAGGCCACCTTATGAGGGCTGACAGCCCTCCTTTTCATTCTAGATGGCTGCTCGTATGACACACAGATACAACTGCATTTAAGTGTTAAGTCTCACATCTATGGAATTTTTAGTAAGTTAAGATCAGCCTTAAGATTAACTAGACGCTTTCTAGTGCTCAGAAGTTATCGGTGCTGTCCCTGTTGTTACACTATAAGCTCTGCTCTTAAGGGCAGGGAAGTGTGGTCCAGCTGCATCCCAGAAAAAGACGCACACACAAAAGCTCAATCCCAAACTTGTATGTTTGCAGGACTACAATCATCAGTAAGTTGAATGTATCTGCTTCATGTAGAGCCTTAAAATACTATCTTCAGGAATGCTTTGTTCATGTTTCAAAGAGAAGGGGGGTAAAGATGGGGTGTTAAAGTTTATTTCTAAGAGATGTAGACTACTGCAGTTTTGAACATTAAATCTACTGCAAATATTGATATAAATCCCTCCTTGATCTCCATCTGTTCACAAAAATAAATCCAAAGAATTTCTTGGGAAGAAATTTAGGGATTTCCCTAGGTGATTAGATGAAGAGGCAAGGCTTCTCCTGCCCTGTCTCTGAAGAGGAAGCCATAGCTGCAGTTTCTGTCAGTTAACAAATGTTACTGCCACCCTGGCTTTTAAAAAGTGACAGGGGTGGGGGCCGGGGGCGGGCAGTGACATGGAGGAGCAGGGCTTTTGTTTAAGACTTTGATGGTTATTTTGTGAGAACGTAAATCCCCTACAATGAATTAGACCTAGTTTCTTAAATAAAATCAGTTACATTTTACTTATTTATATATATATATATATAAATTTTTTTTCTTTCTTCCTCAGTTAACAGTCTTTCAGCCTCAGGTACATGGACCTAACTCAAGATAACCTTACTCTCACTTCCCACCACACAGTCCTGAACAAAAGTCCACCAAGAGCACTGGGAAGCAGGGAGGCTGCAGCAGCAGCAGCTGTCAGGAGACGAGGCACAGGCAGGGCTGGGGTCAACTGAGTTGTGTGGGCCAGGCGGCTGCTGACCACCTGCAGTCACAGAACCCCGCCCCACCCTGTGGGGGAGGGGGGTCCAGAGCACACTCGAGCTTTCCTATCCCTTACAGTTTTATCTTTTAAAGGCACGTCTAGAAATGGTGCAATTGGGGGCTGGGGCAAGTTGCAAACAGTTGATTCGCAGGGGTTAAGGGGTTGGTTACAAGGCTCCATGGCAGAGCAGTGAGGCTGTCCTTGCCCTACTCAGAGAGGGAGGGGGAAATCCTGGAATCCAGCCTGCTTTGGTAGAGGCCTGGGGAGAGGCCAGCAGCAGGAAAGACCAGAGCCGCGGTCAGTAATGCACGTGCTTAACAGGTCTTTGGTGCTTGTGTAGCAGCGTCTCCTTTATGTACACAGACTTCTGTAGCCAGCAAAGCCCAGGGGAAAAAGCTGGAGAAGAGTCGCTGGCCTGACTCCACTCCACCGTTGACCCTCTGTTGCACAAAGCACAGGAAGTCTAAACTGCAGTGAGTGTACAAGTAGATTTTCGGAAGGGATTCCTGACAACAGACCTGGGGGGGTTAACTTCCTTCCCCAGTTCTACTGAAGATGATGAACCAGCCTGAGCCCAACCCAACAGTTTTGCCTCTTGGTCTTCCTCACAGATGAGAAATTCCTGGGTTTTCTCCTTAGATACGAGTACCGGAAGGGTTCCCATGGGGCTCAGGCAGAAGTTCTAAGGGCCCAGAGAGCTGCCCACCTCACAGGCCCCTGGGCTCCAGGACCAGCCAGTTCTCGGTGACCATCTGCACATCTTGGCCACTCAAAGGCTCCCGCAGCCTCACCTTCACCTCCAGCTTGCCCCCAGTGGGCTTCCTTCCATCCAGCACCTGTGAGGACCGCGGAGAGGGAGATGGTAACTGAGAGGTGGGGTGGGGGCAGGCAGCTCCCTGGGCTCACAAGGTGAGAGAGGAGCTCAAGTATCCTGCATGTCAACAGAAGAGTCTCCATTGCAGGACAACCCCAACCTCCTGCTGTTTGGGTTCTGTGGTTTTAGGTAAGTCTCAGAAAATACATCAGTCCAAATAAGCACCAGTGCTCTGAAGTGGAGGTGAGAAATCTAGAGCTGTGCTTATTCAGTTTCCCCCACAGTCCCCTGGCAACTCCTACATGGCAACTCCCAGAAGAAATGCTCTGGCTTTAAGGCACAGCCTGAGAGCCACTGAGCCCAAACCCTTGGTTCACAGATGGCTTGAGGGCTACAGTCACACGGTCCACTGTGCAGCAAGGTCAGGACACGCCTGCCTTTTCACCCACGGTGCTCCTTCCTCCTGTGCAGGAGAAGAGTCAGCTGGAGAAAGCAGTGTCTCAGGCTCTGAAGTCTGACCAACCTCACTGGGGCTGATACAAAGCAGGCCCCATATAAGAACAACTCTCCAAGCAGGCAGAGGCAATGCAGCAGGAAAAGCCTCAGCCTATGAAGGCACCAGCCAACGTCTGGGCCCAGCTCTGCCAGAGACCCTTCTCTGTGGATCTTAGTTGCTATCGTCAGGGGCACATCCCTCTGAAATTCAGTGAGTTCAGGGCAGCTTAAGGAGTTGTCTGGGGGTGATTCCTAAGCAGACTAGCTGTGTTCTGGTAGGTCCCTCCTTGGAAATACCTTATCAACTTTATGTCCAGAGTTTTTTCTGCTTCATCATGTTGCCACAACTGACTCAACCAAAACCTGCTCCCAGATACCTAGGAATTTGTGTGTGCCACACTGACAGCCACGACCAGGCCCCTCAAGGGAGCATGAACAGCTCGGAGTGTTATGGAAAGAATATAGCTACTTCCTTTCTGACACAATGAACTTTTCTCAGACCCTCTGTATTTCATCATTTGTGAAATGGGAATAGCACATACTCTACAGCACACTTAGGGATATTTTTACAGGCATCAAAAACCTACGACAGGGACTGATACTCAGAGAATGCTGCCCTTTGCTGGCCAAGTCCTCCGGTTTGCCCATCTTACCTCCACAATCTCTCTGATCTCACACTCATTCTCTAGCCGCTCCAGTTTCAGGTGGGCTGTGCCAACCAGCTTGTCACTTCTGAAGAAGGATCTGGAAAGCCAAGAGTCAGCAGAGGACTGGACTGGGCAAGGACAGCAGAAATGAGCTGGCTAAAACCAGCACAAGAAAACTGAAGCAGGGGCAGCGGCACCAAGAGAAGCCAATCCTTCCTCCCAGCCCCTTGGCCGTGTGAGCAATGGGCCCTCACCCTTTGTGGAAGATTTCAAACTTGATTCCTTTGTTTTGAATCACTCTCCTGAAGCCCCGGTGGTTTCGGTTGATATTTAGTTTGAAGAGTTGATCAAATTCTGCAAGAGGAAAAGAAGAAGGAGGGACTTGGCTCACAGGGATCTCCTGACCACGTGGAAACTGGCCCACTTGCCTCCACTCCGTCTTTCTGCCTGCAATTCACAGCCACTGCCACCAGAGGGAGGTAGAGCATCCAAATCCTGGCTTTGAAGTTCACCTGGACAGTTGTTAGATGCAGATCATATCAAAATGGGAGTCAGGATTCCTGGCCTCAAGTCCCATTTCCACCACCTCTTTGCTTTAAGGCCCTAGGCAAATCCCTTTACCTCTCTGAGCTTCAGCTTCCCCAACTACATTCGAGAAGTAGTAGTAATACCTGCCTTCATCTCCCAAGATAAGTAGACCAAGTAAGATAATAGATCTGAAAGTACTCTGGACACAAGTGCTGCACACAGGTATCAGAGGGGGAGGGGAGGAGGAAGCAGCCCTCCTGTAGGTCCTCACCTGGAGAGTTTGTGTTTTTCACCACAGCTGTTTTGTTTTTTTGAGCCTGGTCCTAAAGCAGTGAGAAGAGAGAAGTCAGGACAGCTTGAAAAAAACAGAGATACAGGCCCAGGAGCTCTGGTTTACATCAGTGCTGAGGGAAGGGACCCCTAAAGGGGATGAGACCAAGGGATGGGGAGAAAAAGAGCACAGGGCCTTGGAAGGGAAGATGGAGCTCACAGGACCCTACTGCTACTGGAACCTCACCGAATTAGGGTAGTGGAACTCAAACCGCACAAAAGCATCCAAGTCGTCAGGGGTCACCCCTAGGAAGGAGGAGGACGAGTCAGGGTCACAGGGAGTAGCCAGGAGCCCCAACACTTGACGCAGAGGGAGAGCCAGTGCCTCCTACTGGCCAGGGCTGGAGTGTCTGGACAAGAGAGCAGGGGTGGCCCCAGGGCTACCTGGAGGGGCTGGGAGGTTCATTCCCCGGACAACAATCAGATGCATTTCTGTGCTGTTGAGTTCTGCAAAGATCCTAGAGCCAGGAAGCAAGGAAAGCAAAGTGAAGGAGAGCAGTGGGAAAAGGTTCCCTCTTCCAATGCCTGCCTATCCAGCTGGGTGGCGGCCAAGAGGAGGGTGGGCTCAGGGAGGCAAAACCTGTCTGAGTCTGAGCAGCAGAGCTGGAGTGAAGGCTTCGGTCTGTGACCCTAGTACAGGGCTCCTGCCCCAGCGACCACACAGCTCCGAGCCCCTCCTCACGAGCAGGCACCACGTCCTGCCCCTCTCCAGCCCCAGGGCCTATGTCAGGGCCAAGCCTGAGCAGCCTCACTCAAGGGGCCCAAGTCTCCACCCCTGGCTCCCAGCCTCTTGCCCAGTCCTGCATGGAGCCACGGTCTCCCTCAGGCTTTGGCACCTCACAGTCTGGAATGTCTTCAGCTCAAAGTGGTGGCTGGGAGGGTCCAGGCCTTGAGCCTGGGCCAGCTGCAGGATCTCAAGCTGCTGCTTGCGGTCTTGAGCAAGCTTCTCAAACCTGACAGGAAAAGGTGTGCACGTAAGCACAGCAGCGCTCACTTCCTGCTTCCTACCACAGCTCTGGCCCAGCCCTGCACTTACCGTGTGGTCTCGGCCACGTTGCCCTGGTGCATGAACTGCTTGGAGAACAGCAGACACTTCTGAAAACGGGGGTTCAGAGTGACTCCGGGGTCCAGAACAGGACCCAGCTAAGTTGGCCTTCAAGGCCTGACTTCTGAAAGCCCCAACCTTCTGTAGCCTCCCCCTCTCCTTCTCCAACATAATAACCCAAGGTCACTGTTCCCAAGTCCCACTGCACTAAGTTTTTGCTGTTTCCTCGACTGGGGATAGCCATTCCCCCAAATTCCCTTAGCACATTCCTCTTCTTCCTCATCACTTTATTTTTTATTTTATTTTTTTTTAAATTTTTTATTCCTTTATTTCTCATGTGTTCCCCATCCTGAACCCTCCTCCCTCCTCCCTCCCCATACCATCCCTCTGGGTCGTCCCAGTGCACCAGCCCCAAGCATCCAGCATCGTGCATTGAACCTGGACTGGCATCTAGTTTCATACATGACATTTCACATGTTTTGATGCCATTCTCCCAAATCTTCCCACCCTCTCCCTCTCCCACAGAGTCCATAAGCCTGTTCTATACATCAGTGTCTCTTTTGCTGTCTCGTATACAGAGTTATCATTACCATCTTTCTAAATTCCATATATATGCGTTAGTATACTGTATTGGTGTTTTTCCTTCTGGCTTACTTCACTCTGTATAATAGGCTCCAGTTTCACCCACCTCATTAGAACTGATTCAAATGTATTCTTTTTAATGGCTGAGTAATACTCCATTGTGTATATGTACCACTGCTTTCTTATCCATTCATCTGCTGATGGACATCTAGGTTGCTTCCATGTCCTGGCTATTATAAACAGTGCTGCGATGAACATTGGGGTACACGTGTCTCTTTCCCTTCTGGTTTCCTCAGTGTGTATGCCCAGCAGTGGGATTGCTGGATCATAAGGCAGTTCTATTTCCAGTTTTTTAAGGAATCTCCACACTGTTCTCCATAGTGGCTGTACTAGTTTGCATTCCCACCAACAGTGTAAGAGGGTTCCCTTTTCTCCACACCCTCTCCAGCATTTATTATTTGTAGACTTTTGGATCGCAGCCATTCTGACTGGTGTGAAATGGTATCTCATAGTGGTTTTGATTTGCATTTCTCTGATAATGAGTGATGTTGAGCATCTTTTCATGTGTTTGTTAGCCATCTGTATGTCTTCTTTGGAGAAATGTCTGTTTAGATCTTTGGCCCATTTTGGGTCTAAATGTCTATTTAGATCTGTGGCCCATTGCTGGCCCACAGCAATCAGAGCAGAAAAAGAAATAAAAGGAATCCAAATTGGAAAAGAAGAAGTAAAACTCGCACTATTTGCAGATGACATGATCCTCTACATAGAAAACCCTAAAGACTCCACCAGAAAATTACTAGAACTAATCAATGAATATAGTAAAGTTGCAGGATATAAAATCAACACACAGAAATCCCTTGCATTCCTATACACTAATAATGAGAAAACAGAAAGAGAAATTAAGGAAACAATTCCATTCACCATTGCAACGAAAAGAATAAAATACTTAGGAATACATCTACCTAAAGAAACTAAAGACCTATATATAGAAAACTATAAAACACTGGTGAAAGAAATCAAAGAGGACACTAATAGATGGAGAAATATACCATGTTCATGGATTGGAAGAATCAATATAGTGAAAATGAGTATACTACCCAAAGCAATTTATAGATTCAATGCAATCCCTATCAAGCTACCAACAGTATTCTTCACAGAGCTAGAACAAATAATTTCACAATTTGTATGGAAATACAAAAAACCTCGAATAGCCAAAGCGATCTTGAGAAAGAAAAATGGAACTGGAGGAATCAACCTACCTGACTTCAGGCTCTACTACAAAGCCACAGTTATCAAGACAGTATGGTACTGGCACAAAGACAGAAATATAGATCAATGGAACAAAATAGAAAGCCCAGAGATAAATCCACGTACATATGGACACCTTATCTTTGACAAAGGAGGCAAGAATATACAATGGATTAAAGACAATCTCTTTAACAAGTGGTGCTGGGAAATCTGGTCAACCACTTGTAAAAGAATGAAACTAGAACACTTTCTAACACCATATACAAAAATAAACTCAAAATGGATTAAAGATCTCAACGTAAGACCAGAAACTATAAAACTCCTAGAGGAGAACATAGGCAAAACACTCTCTGACATACATCACAGCAGGATCCTCTATGACCCACCTCCCAGAATATTGGAAATAAAAGCAAAAATAAACAAATGGGACCTAATTAAACTTAAAAGCTTCTGCACATCAAAGGAAACTATTAGCAAGGTGAAAAGACAGCCTTCAGAATGGGAGAAAATAATAGCAAATGAAGCAACGGACAAACAACTAATCTCAAAAATATACAAGCAACTCCTACAGCTCAACTCCAGAAAAATAAATGACCCAATCCTCATCACTTTAGCAACCAGACTTGCAGGCAGCCATTCAGATAGATACACCGAAATATACAAATACTCCTCAAACACGTCTTTCTCCCATCTTCAAGGTAATTCCCCCTCCACTCTGTTGTTTGAAATTCATAGCCTGGCAAGAGGGGTAGTAATCATCCTATTTTACAGATAAGGAAAATGTGGTTTAGAGAAGAGAAATTCCTTACCCAAGATCTCACAAGCCAGTAAGGTGAAGAGCTAGAATCGGAACCCTATCTTGCCTTTCGCCAAGAAGAGGCTATGGGCACTGCAAGGGGAGGACTGACCTCATGTTGCTCCAGAAGCATTTTCTGTAGCTGGGCATACACCTCCTCAGCCTTCTGAGAGAGTCGCAGGTCCTCATGGTGGATCAGGATGAAGTCACCCTCCTCATCCGTTAAGGGTGAAGGTACCTGTCCAGGTCACAAGGCCCCTCAGGGGCCCTCAAGAGTCAAATTACTCCTCTACTGAGCCAAACAGACCAGAAATCTAAACTAAATGTTTCTCCAGCTTCCAGCAGCCTCAAGTGATGGGAACTCATTGCCTGCCATCCTATCCCAGTGCAATGCTCTGTTTTTCACTGGCCTTGCCCGGCCTGGTCACCTCTCACCACAGGCAGGCCCCCGGGGCTCTCTTGAGGTCATGTGACAGGGAGACACATAAGCAAAAGAGTTCTCAGCTGTCACCACATCCTATTCAAGTCCCCCCTCCTCCAAGCAACCTTGTTCACAGTCCTGCTCATCAAGACTGCCACCCACCTCTCTGCCCGAGAAGTCCTGCTGCTTAACCAGGCGACACTCACCTTGGAGAGGTCCACAGGGTGGCCAGCTCGCACCTGGGTGATCTGAGCCTCGAGGGATTTGGCCACCCGCAGATGGGCTTTGGCCTGCTCCAGGTCCCGGCCACGCTTGGCCTGTAGGGCTGCCCGCTGGTACTGCAGTTTCCGTGCCTCCAGCAGGGCCAGCTGCTCTCGTGCTGGAGGGAGGGGACACAGGTGAGAGCCACACCGCCTCTCACTACAGCCTTCCCTCCTCCATCCCTCTTCTCCCCAACTCACCAGATGGACTCAGCACCTCCTTAGAACTCGAGGTCTTGGGCTCAGGCAGGGACCGCGAAGAAGGGGCGAGAGGCTGTGCTGGCTTCTTGGCCACTGGGGCCTGGGCTGGGGGCTCATCCTGCAGGTGCCCAGGAGGCTGTCACAGGGGTTCTGTTCCCCACCCTGGCCATGGCAGCTCCCTGACTCAGGCTCTCTTTGTAACACTGTACTACTCTCTGTGTGACCTGAGATGAATGGCTTTCTCTCATGGACCCTAGAGAATCTTAGAACCAGAAGTCTCAAAAGTTCTCTGCACTAACCTCCCAATGTGAGAGAGGAGGGGAAAGGGGACTGAACTGGGCTCTGAAGTCAGAAAGACCTTGGTCTGAATCCAGCTCTGTTAATTCCTAGCTGGGTGCCCTGGCCCAAGTATTTTTCTCTATAAAATAAAAGCAAAAATATCTACCTTGCTGGGCTTGTTAGTACGGACACCAATGTCTGGGTTTACCCCTCATCGGCTGTTTCCCCTACCAGTCCCTGGAGTCGTGGGCCCTCAGCCAAACCTTGTTGTTATCCTCCTCTTCCTCTACTGGGGCTGTATCTTCTGCGGAGGCCAGTTTCTGGGCAGCTGCTAAAGTAGCTGCCATCATATCCTCCTCAGTAGCCACGGTGGGCTCCAGGCCAGGTATAGGGGGGAATCCTGCAGGAGAGAGACACTGGGAGAGGGTTCAGGGAGCCTTGAGGATGCATCAGGCTGCTGTGGGTCCTACTGGGGTCTTCCTGGGCATGGCTGGGATGGGTAGTTCCCCCAGGGTAGAGGCTGATGTGTGAGAAATCATTTCTCCCTCCCCTCCATCCTGCTCAGAGACCTCATGAGCCCCCAGGCCAAACCCCACTTACCTGGAGGAACAGGTAACTCGGCAAAGTCAACTTTCCGTCCCGCCCGGTGGGCTCGAATGGCATCTTGATATTGCTGCAAGAGAAGGGAGGGAGGGACCTATGGTGGGCAGCGGTCACAGGCTCCACTCAGGCAAGAGGCAGGAAGAGGAAGATGAAGACAGCAGCCCCAGGAGGAAGGAGAGCCCTGAGACAGCAAGAGCTCCAGAGACACACAGACAAGATGAAGACTCAAAGACCAGGGAGCAGACGGACAGCAGCTGGTCAAGGAGGCAGGCTGTAGCCCACCTTGGCAATGCGCTCGTGCATCCGGGCCTTGCGCTCATCCCCACTGCCCCGCGCTTGGGTGCCTGCCTCGCGGTACTTGTTCAGCCTCTGCTGCAGGGCATCCAGCACTGTCTGTGGCTCAGCAGGGGCCACTTGAAAGGAGAAAGGAGACAGTATTAGCTCTGCCTGCCTCCCCCCAGGTCCCCACTCCACAGTGTCTCCAGGCCTACCCGGGGCTGCTGGGATGTCAGAGGCCATCACTGGGTGCATTTGCTCCACTGCCGGGGGTGCATCGGAGGGCGCTGTCGGGGCTTGGGAAGCCTGTGGAAGGGGCTTCAGGTCTGGGGAATCCAGAGCACAGGTGTAGGTATGGGTAGGCGTGCTTGGCCAGCCCCAGCCCTAGCCTGAGCAGGCTGCCCCCACCACCCTGATACTGACCCTCTGGTGATGGGGGCATGGCACTCAGGTCCACAGGCTGCCCCTTCTCCAGGGCCTCCAGGACAGCAGCAAATCTCTGTGGTAGGAACAAGGCGGGAACATAAGCCAGGGAACCCCAAGGATCTGGGCTGAAAAGCCCCCGCAGACCAGTCTCACTGAAGCTTGGCCGGGTCACCGCTCACAGCTGTGAAATGAGGGGCTGGACACAGGGCCTCCGAACCAGATGCCATACCTTCCCAACCCTCATGAGCTCTCGGGCACGGTCTAGGTCTCCAGCCCGCTTGGCATTCAGAGCAGCCACTTTGTACTCTCTCTGCCGGGCCAACAGCAGGGCCCGTGGGTCCGGGTCTGAGTCGGGTGGGGCAGAAATACCAGGGCTGCCCAAGAGGCTTGTCTCAGGCTGGGAGGGGTTATCTATGGAGAAACAAAAGAAAATATCAAGGTCAAAGAAGGTTTCCAGTGCCTCCAGGTCTGGCCAGCCCGAGAATGTCTTACGGAAGTTGTGACTGATGGCCACAGACAACGGCAGGATGGGGAGGCAGGCCACGGGCCCTGACCTTGGGAACTAGGCCAGGACCTGACTGTCTCCAGATACCTGGCTCCACGGAGGGGGCAGCTGGGGGTTCTGCTTCAGGGCTCTTGTTAGTTGTTTCCTGGGGGACCAGGGGCCTCCTGCCCAAGGCCACTGGAGGCGGGATCTCATCCTCACTGATCTTTTTGCCTTTCCTCACAGCAGCCAGCTGGGACTCCAGTGTCTGAGAGAGAAAAGAACCAGAAACCTAGCCAGCCACCACGGACTGCAGCCTGCTCAGACAGGCCAGGGGTCCTTCACCTCCACATTCTGGTGGAGTGGCTTCCCCTCTGCTGGACCAAGCTCCTCTGGTGCTTCACCCTTCACTACCCTCAGCCTCACTCCTCCCAGCGCTGGTGCCCAGCCGAGCCCAACGCACCTTCAGGCCGCGCTCACAGCGCCTGGCTTTGGCCGCTTCACCTGCCTCCTTAGCACTGGCCGCGGCCTCCTGGTAGTTGCGGATCCGATCCTCCAGCAGGGCCTGCAGCCCCCGGGGCCCTCCAGCCTGTGAATACTTCAGTTCAGGGCCTGGCCACTCCAGGGCTAGGCCCCTGCCACTCCCTCCTTGCAAGGAAGCTGCCCCAGAACACGAAGCACCTGGATTCAAGGAGAAGGAGGGCCTAAAAGCCTCAAGGTGGGGGACAAAGACTCAATGGAGAGGTCAGAGGCCATGTCAGAGGCAGACACAGAGGTCCAGACAATCTGTGGAGGCCGGGAAATGGCTGTGGGGGGTGGTATGGGAGAACAGAGAGGCCTTTCAGGCCGGCAGCCACCAAGGAGTTTCTCGTGCTCAGTCTCGGCTTGGGGCAGCTGCTGGAGGAGGGTGCTGGAAAGGGTTATTACTGCAGCGTTCCTAGACAAGCTGTGCTCCATGTGTGTTCTACACGGGCATATAGGCACAGAGGACACAGCCAAAGGCACACTGGAGACCTCCAGAACCTACCTGAGCTGCTGGGACTGGAGCTGTCAAGAGAGCTGCTTGCACCAGGGGTTCAACGTTTTCCTGTTCCTTCTCCTCCTCAGGGCCACCCAGGCTGGCTGTCTCATCACCATCCAGGGCCCCAGCCTCCTCATCTGTACCCAGGACCTCCTGCAGCTCCGTCTGGGGAGACACAGATCCCAAGAGTTGGGAGCCTCATGATCATACCCACAACAGGACCTGAGAATAAAGGACACTCCTCCAGCTGTATTTCCAAGCATCACTCACTGTGCCTGAAAATCCCCTTTACCAGAACACTCCTACACCCTTCCAATCTGATCAGGGACAGCCCCCAAAACAGTGAAGCCTCTGGAGCTGAGAATCCCCAAGTACAGAGCTCAGATGTCAGGACAAGGGCCCAGGAAAGGCAAGGCACTGGCTCAACATCAGCACACAGAGGGACAGACCCAGGCCTCCTCCACAGCTTGACCACAGAGCCCCCGACACCAGCCTGGCAGACGCACCAGCAAGTCTGCATCCTCCTCCAGCCCTTCCTCCTCTTCCTCTTCTTCCACATCCTGCATGCAGTCTGCTGCCAACTTCTCGATGTGGGCCATAGGCAGGGGGGCTGGGGGAAGAGGGTCACAGAGGGTCAGAGCCACAGAAAAGGTTCCCGAGGAGTGGAGGATGGTCTTCAGTCCACTGCACTGGCAGATACACCTAGGTAGCTTCCTTCCACAGCCACAGTCCCACCTCCGCAGGGAAACGTTTCCAGGCCCTCCAACTGGCATCAGGCTACTGCCTTCTCAGCCCTTTTACTATGGCAGTTATTCACAGACATAGCCATCCGTTCCCCCTAGCCACCTTTCATACATGAAGATTTTTAACATCTGAGCTTCCCAATGATTCCACAAAATAGGGAATACTAGGAATTCCCTGGCAGTCCAGTGGTTAGAACTCTGCACTTTCACGTCTGAGGATCCAGCCAGGGAATTAAGATCAGATATGCCGTGCAGCACAGGTACCACTCCCCCCGCCCCAAAAGTAATATTATCCCCATTTTACATACGAATAAACTGAGAACTTTATTAATTTTCCTAACATTGCAATCTTGGTAAATAGCAGAGCCAAGATTCAAACCCAGGCTCATCAAACCCAAAGCAGGTTTGCACTGAGAGAGAAGTGATGGCTATGGTTCTCCCAGACCAGTCAGTCCCTTCAGGGTCCTCTCCTTGCCCTTGGCTCAGGGACATGTGGGATGGGAGACGGCTTTCTCTGAGGGCTCCTGGTTCCCTCTGGCCTCCCCCACAAGGCTTCAGGTCTCTGTCCTCTTCAAGCTGGGCAGGAAGATACCACTTATTTGTTCATTTGATACAATTTCTGTGCACTCATTGTGTGACCGATTCAGTCTGTGCTGAGTCCCTAGCCTATACCAGGCTCAGAGACTCCAACTGTCCAAAGGGAGAGGATGCAACCCAGGAAGGAGTGAGCTCCCCACATACAACACACAGGCAAGTGAGCAGAACAAGATGGCCTCTCAAAGGGAATGCTGCAGAAGGGACAGGAATACCAGAAGGACCAGGTGATCTGGGCGGCTCCCCGTAGCTGTGAACAAAGGCCCGTCCAACCACCTGCCTGAGCCCACCTGGTCCCAGCACCAACTGTGGCAAACTCACCCTGCCCCTTGGGTGCTGGTTTCCTGCCTGTGGTCCCTGCTTCCCCAGTGAGGGCCAGCAACTCTGCCTCCAAGTCCCCGTCGTCTTCAGCCTCCTCCACCCCCAGCAGCACGTCCTCGGGGCTGAACTCCACGAAGAGCCCGAGCTGAGAGCAGAGAAGGTTTCTATGAACCATACAATGAGGAGAGAGTGGAGACTGGCCCAGGAGTCAATCCACAGGAGCTAAGCGGCTCCCTGTGGGGCCTAATGTGCAGAAAGGGAAACCACAGCCTTCCCTGGGACACTTATCTCCCTGGTGACTCTACAAAGGACCCAGTAAGATGACACTGCCATTACTACTACTAACAATAACAGAACCAGCTGCCAGGCAGGGTACCTGGCAGCCTACGTGACTATCTTAGTTAATCTTCAAAATCCTGAGGTAGATCCTATTTCCTTTTAAATTGTGGTAAAACACATGTAACATGAAAATTACCATCTTAACCATTTTTAAGTGTAGAGTTCAGTGGCATTAAATACATTCACACTGTTGTATAACTATTATCACCATCTTGCAAAACTGAAACTCTACACCCATTAAACAATTCCCCCATTGCTCCTCCTCCCACCCCCAGGGTAACCACTACTCTACTCTCTGTCTATGAGTTTGACTTGGAGAAGGCAATGGCAACCCACGCCAGTACTCTTGCCTGGAAAATCCCATGGACAGAGGAGCCTGGTGGGCTGCAGTCCATGGGGTCGCGAAGAGTCGGGCACAACTGAGCAACTTTACTTTCACTTTTCACTTTCATGCACTGGAGAAGGAAATGGCAACCCACTCCAGTGTTCTTGCCTGGAGAATCCTAGGGATGGGGGAGCCTGGTGGGCTGCCGTCTATGGGGTCACACAGAGTTGGACACGACTGAAGTGACTTAGCAGCAGCATACTACCTAAAGTGGGTCCTATTTTTATCTCCATGTTCAGATGAAACTGAGACAGCCCTGTAAGTGTGGCAGGGCTAGAATTTAAAATAAGATCTTAGGGGATTTCCCTGGCTGTTCAATGATTAAGACTCCGTGCTTCTACTTCAAGGGGAGTAGGTGTGATCCCTGGTCAGGAAACTATAATAAGATCTCACATGCCACAAGGTGCAGCCAAAAAATTTTTTAAATAAATAAATGAGGTCTTGTGACTTGAGTCTATGCCCTTTATCCTACCACCACCCTTACCTGCTTCTTTTAAGACAGTAACAATAGGCTAAGAAGTCTCAAATTTGGGCCCGAAAGAAATAAAGGGAGAAAGTGAGCAGGCAGATCCAATGAAAACACCCCAAATTTTGGTGGTTCCTGAACTCTCTGGGTCGTTCACATGGAGATGGCCATTGTAGAAGGAAGCCTGGGTTGAAACACAAGAGGGTTCAGGCCTTAGCTTCCACATGTGTGTGGCAGGGGCTGGTCCAGAGGGTCTCCATGGGTTCTGCCAGCTTCAGGAGGCACGGCTCAAAGTCACTAGACTTAACAAGGAAACCACAAAGGTGACCCAGTTTGCCCAAATTGTCAGAGACCCTTATCCTCAGACTGACTCAAAAGTGAACGTGAAGGAGACTATATCCATACCTGCTTGGCAGCTGCCACACCCTGGCCACTGGCCTGAGGGCCCTTCCGAGGTCTTGGCCCTGGCATCTTGGCAGCCTGGATACCTGTCTAGTGGGGAGTGGAAGAAACTCAGACTGGAGTAGCTTACAAGCCCGGCCCTCCAACAGGTGTGGTTAGTAAACTCCCAATTCAGAGAAAGAAGGCAATGCTTAATACGCTTAACATCCAAGGCTGAAATACCTAAGCTGGAAGTACAACACTGAAGCAAGCAACAGAGAAGATGGAAGGGAGGGGACCACCTAGTAATACCGTTAAGAGGGGAGAGTGGACACAATCAAAAGTCACTGAACTGATTTAATCTGGATTAAACCCAAGAGGTTGAGTGGTGAGTGGCCTAAGAAGGCAGATCAGGGACATTAACTCCAGGTACAAGGAGGGTGTAAAGCTTGGCAGGATTCAGAAAGGCTCTAAAACTGTGCTGTTAAGCATGGTTGCCCTATGTGGCTGCTGATACTTAAATTTAATCAAGTTAAAGTTTCTGTCCCTCAGTTAGTGGCTACCATGGGCCAGCACAAATAATGAACATTTTCATTACTGCACCAAGTTCTACTGGACAGTTCTGCTCTGGAGAAATCTGACTTGGTATTCTAGTTCTCTCCGAGGTCTCACAACCATTCACTGGACCTACTATATGAGACCTTGTGCTAGGCACCCGGAGGGCAGGAGTGAATGTGACATACCCTCAGCTCTCAACGAACATTCACAAGGTGGAGAGCCCCTTACCACTGGACAAAACCCAAACAGGGATGTGCCAGGCGCCACGCCTGCCCAGGGCCGGCCCTTATCCAGCAGAGAGAGAAAAGGCTTCTTGGAGAAGGTGATGACTGTGCTGAGTCACGAACATGTTAAAGGGGAGGAAGGGGAATAGGATTCCAAACATAGGGAACAACCTGATAATGGTTCTGAGGTGACAATAGCTTGACTTGCACAGGGAAACTAAGCTGGGATTAGTGCGGCATACAGTGTGAGACAAGCGAAGCTGAAAATGTTAGCAAGGGGCAAATGAGAAAAACTCTGAAGCCTAAAGCAGTTTGGGCACGGTTCTGAAGGCAAAGGACTTGAGGGGATGAAGTCGGCGATTCAGAAACATGCCCCCTGGCTGCAGAAAGGACGGAAGGAGGGAGGACGCAGGCTGGAAGCCGTCTCGACACCGAGGATCGTGAATCGGTCCCGGCGAAAAGGGGAGAGGCTGAGGGACCGTGGGGGCCGTGTTGGGGAGGGAGAGAAGTGGACCGACTCCACAGTTAGAGGGGTACCACCAGCAGGACTCGGAGATTAACTGGCTGTGCGCGCACTGGAGGAGGCGCTCAGAGTGACTCCAAGGCATCAGATTTCAGTGGCTTGGGTGTACGGCGGGTGGTCAACTGAACGGGGGACACGAAGTGAGTGGGTCGGCGAGACCCGCCAAGTCTGCGGCTCCGGGGGCACCCGACTGGGAGCAGTGGTGCTGGACCCAGACGCAGGCTCTGGAGAGAGGAGGGCAGGGAGTGCGCAGGGGAGGCGAAGCCGGGAACCCCACTCCCGCGGCAGGACGCGCCGCCCTGCCCAGCCCTGCCCGGCCGCCTCCATCTCCCCCGCCGTCCCCTCCTCTTCCCTCGCCAGAGGGCGGGTTCGCGGCATACCTCGCGGCGGATCCGATACCGACCCGGGCCTTCTCCCTCCCGGTACCGCCCAGGCCTCCCGCGGCCCCCGGGCCGCCGAGGCAGCCGTGACAGGAAGCGCCCCGGCGGGAGACGCCTCGCGCCCTAACACGTGACTCCACGGCCGGTGCGGCGCGTATCACGCATGCGCAAGGCGAGGCGGGCGTGGCGCTCCTACAGGTGACTCCAAGGGTGGAGTTCTCAGCGCGCAGGCGCCTTCGGGCAGGTAACGCGAAGTTCTCTGGGAGGGTCTTTGGGCCGTTCCACGTTGTTCCTCATCTGGAGCAAATGCAGCAGCCTCGCCGTCTGTACTAGCCCATTTACAGGTTTCCCGCCAACCTTCCTCCGTCACTCCCATTCCAAGGTTGCTTGGGTGCTCTCTCACCTATCTAGCTTCAAGTCCACATCTCGCCCCTGTCGGCGAGGCGGGGAGAGTGGTTGCGGCCGCCGCCCTATAGGAGTGATTTCTCTGCCTTACCATCTCTTTCAGTGTCCTTTATAATTTGAGTCTCTAGGGACAGAAGCTCACAGATTCCTCTTAATCTTGCAGCATCTAAAGGTACCTTTTCTAATCAGAAGGCGGGTTTAATCTTTAATATATGAGAGGCAGTACTCATCGCACCTCTTTATAAAGTCACTTCAGACAGTTTAATACCAAGTTCTTACTCTCCTACCCTGCAAGCCAATGCAATGTATGGGTGGGTGGGGGAGAGAAATTACCACCTGGAACCTTGCAAATCGTTTCCTCTTGCCTGTTTCCTAAACTTCTGAATTATCTTCCCGTCCTTACTTCTTTTTGGTGGTTTCTCCGAGGAAGAGACAGTCTTTACTATTTTATATTTTTAAAAACCCAGCTTTAATTGGCATACCGTTTGGCATGCAGGATCTTAGTTTCTTGATCAGGGTACCGCTGCAATGGAAGTGCAGTCAGTCTTAAGCACTGAACCATCAGGGAATTCCCCATCTTTATTGTTTTAAAATGGAAATTTCAGGGAATCCCCCCTCGCAGTTCAGAGGTTAAGACTAACACTTTTTTTCTTGGCTACCCCGTGTGGCTTGTGGGATCTTGGTTGCTGCACCAAACCTGGGCCCTCCGCAGTGAGATCCCACAAGCCACACGGGGTAGCCAAGAAATAAAGTGTTAGAAGTAAATAAAGTGGAAATTTCACTCCCATATTTCATTAAATTTGAAAATATTTTACAATGAAATATTTAAGACATTAAAAAATGGACAATATTTAACATTCACTAGAATGCAAGCTACTTAAAAGAAGTTTTTGTGTTTTAAGTTATATCTAGAGCAGTGCATGGTACATAGTAGGTACTCAACGGTTTCTATTTCTAGTGTGAGTTAAATACATGGGCACTTAAGTTTGAGAAATATAGTTGAAGCCACCCGTCCACCTCTCATGTTGCAACCCTTTCCCAAACAGATATCCACTCTCCTAATTTTGGAGTTTATTATTCCTGAGCATTACTATTGCTAGTAGACACACTGTAATATGTTTTGCTAGCTTTAACATTGTATCCTTATCACTGCCTGCACATATTTTTCCTTAACTCCTTTTTATACTCAACCTTGGTTTTAAGCTTCATCCATTGATCTTACTTTTCATTTCTGTATGATATCTCATAGTATGAAAATAATTCACTTTTCTAATGGCTTGCCATTACAGTGCTATGGGTGTTCTTATACATTCCTTGTGTATGTTTCTCTAGGGTGTATTTCTAGCAGTGGAACTGCTGGCTAATAGGATTTTATAGACTAAATATTACCAAATCATCCCCAATGCGGTTGTCCTAGTTCACACTTGTATCAAAGAGGCATTTGGGTTCTGCTGCTGCTAAGTCACTTCAGTCATGTCCGACTCTGTGCGACCCCATAGACAGCAGCCCACCAGGGTCCCTCGTCCCTGGGATTCTCCAGGCAAGAACACTGGAGTGGGTTGCCATTTCCTTCTCCAATGCGTAAAAGTGAAAGTGAAGTCGCTCAGTCGTGTCCGACTCTTAGCGACCCCATGGACTGCAGCCTACCAGGTTCCTCCGTCCATGGGATTTTCTAGGCGAGAGTACTGGTGTGGGGTGCCATTGCCTTCTCCCATTTGGGTTCTAATTGTTCCATATCACCATGGAAAGATGTTTTAATAGATACGAACGTGTTTTGACTTGCAGGCATCTTTTACTACGTTTCTAATTTGTCGGCCATTCATATTTCTTATTCTGTGGATGCCTTATTTACCCATTTCCCCTTTTTCTTATTGTAAAATACTTTATTCTGATACTGACCCTTAGTCCATTACATGCAGTTTTAAATATATGCATGTCTATTAGTTGCAGATGTTATATTTCACTCAGTGCCTTATCATGATTCTCCTCAGAATGAGGACATTCTTCTACACAACCACAATAATTTGTCACACACATAAAACTTGACATTTACATAATCCTATTACCTAATATGAATATAGTCCATAATAATGCTTATAACTGTATTAATGTCTTAAATCCATGACCCAAAGTCCTTACATTTACTTAGCTGTTTAGCTCTTTTTATTAGGTAAGTTTTGATTTACCTGATAATTCTTTTTAGCAGTAGGTTCACAGCAAACATTTCTGGCAGGACTATGACACGGATGATGTGTTTTCCTCAGGACCTGACATGAGGCTTTTAGATGTCAGTTTGTTCAGTTGTTGGTTTATCAGAGTTAACTTGCAAAGTTATACAAAAAACCCTACCAAGATTTTAATTGGAATTTATTTATATTTAGATTATTTAATTGAGATTAATTATCTCTTTATTATTAATGATTTATTCCTAGGTTCCTTAATTTTTTAGGCCATCTAAGTAATTTTTAAAGATTTTTTTATGATAGATGGTACCTTTTTAAAAATTCCATTTTCTAGTTATTTGTTGCTAGAGATTATTTAGGGAGAGGGCAATGGCACCCCACTCCAGTACTGTTGCCTGGAAAATCCCATGGGCGGAGGAGCCTGGTAGGGTGCAGTCCATGGGGTCGCTAAGAGTCGGACATGACTGAGCGACTTCACTTTCACTTTCCACTTTCATACATTGGAGAAGGAAATGGCAACCCACTCCAGTGTTATTGCCTGGAGAATCCCATGGATGGAGAAGCCTGGTAGGCTGCAGTCCATGGGGTTGCACAGAGTCGGACATGACTGAAGCGACTTAGCAGCAGCAGCAGCAGGGATTATTTATTACTGATATTATTTCCAACAGTTCTTTTTTATACACTAAGTATGTTATGCTCACATTGTTCAAAAGTTAAAAGAAACATAATGACATACAGTGAAAGTCTTCCTCTAACCCTGAAGGTAGCCATCTCAGAGGCAACCAATATAGCTAATTCCTTACTCTCCTGGAACTATTTTATATAGATACAGTAATTATGTGCATGTATTTATATACATGGTATGTTACCATTAAATAAATGGCAGGGCTACCAACAGAAATAAAAGCCAGAGAGAGGGCCTACTGTAGGAAGGACAGTGTGTGGTTTTATAATTTGATATTTATGATGACTGTAAAACTTCCCAAACACCCCGGAAAAAGTAAATGATTTAATGGAAAATCCCAAAATACATGACAGCCATTTCCACACTTTGCTACAATGATTCCATGTGCTTAGAAAAAGGAAATAGGGCTTCTTAAAAACAGATCACAGTCCTTCCTTGTGAAGCCCTTCACTCCTCTTTCAGAGCATACAGCACATCATCCTGGCTGACGTTGAGCCGCACCCGACGGAGCACGTCATTCCTGCTAGGCTCCACGAGGAGGAGACGGCAGGCGCCCAGGCGAGAGCACACCGCCATTGTCTCCGACATGGTGGGGTACGGGAGGCCCTCCATCCTGCACAGCGCCACGTGCTGAATGTATACCTAGAAACAAAAAGCAAACTTGAGGTCAGCTAGTCATAAGGGTAGTCCTGTATCCAATCATTATTTCTTTGGGGAAACTGAGACACTTCTTTTCCAGGATACTCAGGACCCCAGAAGGGAACCAAGGGGTGGCCCACTGGGTTGAAAAGACAGGGACAGAATGTAGTACTGGCCTCAGGATCAGAAAATAGCAGGTCTGAACCCTGGTTCTACCAATTACCTAAATAAGCAAACTGGGCCAGTTATTTCACTTTTTAAGCTTCAGTTTTATCTATTAAATATATGACATTCCTCATGAGTTAATAGATATGAAATGCCTAGTAACTGTCACAGCTGTACAAACAGTCCTCATCTCCAGGGGCTGATGGTTCCAGTTGAGAGTGTCATAATTCAAGTCAAATTTTGCTATACGGGCATTTTTCCTTGGCAGAAACAGTGAGCAGGTGCCCAGGTATGACCCTTGGAAAAGTCAAAAGTCCAGAGAGAATACAGGACACTCTGCAGAAGAGCTGTCTCAGGCTTTAGAAAACCAGTAACAGGCAAAACATGATTAGTAACTAAATATTTAAAAACAGAATTCAGGACTTCCTGGTGGTCCAGAAAGAGCCCACCTGCCAACGCAGGGGACACGGGTTCAATCCCTGGTTCAGAAAGATTCCCCATGCCTCAGGGCAGCTAAGCCCAGGCACCACAACTGCTGAGCCTGCAGACCGAGAGCCTGTGCTCTGCAGCAGAAGAAGCTGCCACAATGAGGAGCCCGAGCCCCGCAACAAAGAGTAGCCCCTGCTCGTTGCAAGAGAAAACCCGAGAGTGGCAACGAAGACCCAGAGCAGCCAAACATAAATAAATGAAGAAAAGCTGGAAGGAAATGTTCTCCTGACTTCTCTATTTATCTAAAACATACTCATACACACAGACATACAAACTGCTGGGTATACACTCAAACATCTTTGGTAATTCATCTTCAAAGGCAGCCCAGTACCTATGCGCACCAGTTTCAAACATACCTTGCCTCCGCCAGTGCCCAGCAGCCAACTTAGAACTGGTGCAGACCAGGGGAATCAACTGTTTAATTAAAACAAAGCACAGCGAGGGCCTGAGGCAGGTGTTGACACGATGTCATTTCTGCCCAGTGCTCTGAATGTCAAACTGAAGAAATTCAATGAAGCACCGGTAAATGGCAGGAGTGACTGCCATTTACTCTCTTAAGATAGCCAAAATGCCTTGTCATCTAATTAGTGACTCACATGAATGGATGAAAGAGATTCTCACTGTCTCTACCTACTATCCATCGAAACCACAGCCAAGGGAATGGACTTGGCAGAATCAGCGGGGTATGAAGACCCTACTGAACTTGACTCTAGTGGGGCCAGGTGCAGAGACATGACAGGTGTAGCATAAGTAGGAGGCCCCCGGCTCATTAAGGCAGGAGCCCTGATGATTCCTTTACTTGAGATAATTGAAATTATGCTCAGAGCATTTGGACTGGTCTTTGTGATTTGTTTTTAAACAAGGCTTGTTCTAAGAGCCATGCCTCCCACCATACCATAAACTGTATCGGGGCAGTAACTTTTGTTCACCTGTGAATCTCCGATTTGCATAGAAGTATCTGGCACATAGTAAAGCTTCAATCTCATATGCAGAAATCATTTGCTGTAGGTCTCTTCTCAGGCAATTCAATATGGTTTTATTTTATTTTCAATATACCAGGCTCAATAAAAATGAGCTGGTTTGATATTCCCACATATTTTAAAGGCACCAGACCAAAATCTAGGGTTTTTGAAAAACAGATCAATCACCTGTTGAAATGTTGCTTCCTCCAGTCCTGATCGACGGAACTCTGCAAGGATGGCTCTCAGGAAGCTCTGTTCCAGAACGGAGGAATTTCTTAAAGAAAATGAGGAAATGTGAATTCTCCAAAGTGGCTGCACAGTAAGTCCCCTACATGTGAACCTTCAAAGATACGAACGTACATCTGGTTCCAGCAAGGAACCGGAACCTGTGCCGTCAACCTCAGGGTGAGTGAAGTGGCAGCGTGCCCTCCATCTCCTATTGCTGATGATCCTTCAGCTCTACCGTCTCCCACCGCCTCTCCCCGCTCCAGTCAGTAAGTCTTCCTGCCTGTTCCCTGGTTGCCAGCTCCCGTATGCCAGGTGTTGAGCTACACTGTATACTTTTATAAGATGAAAAAATGTTTTCCTTCTTTTGTGTTGTTGTTTTTTATGTATTACTTACATGAAAATATTATAAACCTATTACAGTACAGTACTATATAGCCAATTGTGTTAGTTGGGTACCTAGGCTAACTTCGTTGGACTTATGAACGCACTCTCAGAACGGAACTCATTTGTATGTAGGGGACTTCCTGTACCACCAACCTGGACAAAAGTCAAAGATATTCTGTGTCTTTAGAGAAGAGACAGGAAAAAACTTGGAACTGTCTCCTCCTGTGTTCCTAAATTATTTGGCAAGGATTCCCCTCCCCGCTCCCCCAAAGTCTCAAAATGATATGAAAAATACCACTTTGGAAGTGTGGGAACACAGCAAGTATATCTGGACATGTACCAGCACTCCCATTACATGGCTGAGTACATCATTCAAAGTCAGAGAATAGCTACTTGAATCATATTTCCACAGCACTTTACTTCATAAACACCTATAGTGTAACTCAATATATCATACTAGGATTACATTTCTGTCTCTCTGACTAGACTATGCCCCTTAAGAAAAAGAACAGCATTGTCAATAAATGTAGGTTGAATGAGTAAAAGCTCTGAAAGGAAAACATGCTTCCATGGCCCTCTTCAGTGGTCCTCCGAGGGAGGTTGAGAGTCGGGAGGCAGAAGGGTCTTACTTGATGGCAGTGATATATGATGATGAAAACATCTCATCTATGGCTTCTAGTAAATGGGCTGTAGTAACCAGGCCAGGGGAGTCGGGCTTCTGGCAGGAGAACTCACAGATCTCTGTCGCACGCCTACAAATGTCCAGGCAGCGTCGTGCATCTCCAGAGAGGGCTGCGACCTACAAGAGGCAATATTTTATTCCTTGAGATCCCCTTGTCATCTCAGTCCATGAGAAAAACCAACTGATTCTGTGTTCAGCTAAAAAGGAAGGTAGGGGGACTTTCCTGGTGGTTCAGTGGTTACGACGTCACCTTCTGATGCATGGGGTGAGTGTTTGATCCCTGGTCAGGGAGTTAAGATCCCACATACCTCTTGGGCATGGAACAGAAGCAAAACTGCAACAAATTCAATAAAGACAAATGGACTTAAGCCTGAAATTAAGTACTTAGCCCTTGCCGGGAACGTGGTAGGAGCCTAGTTACACTGTAAATTATCATACTGTATCTGGAACTCTTCCCTGAGTCCACACCTTTGTCTTGGCTTTACAGATAATTCCAGAATGGAAAAGGCAGAAATTCTCAGCTGTATTTAATAATAGAGAAATGAAGAAATCTATAAGAAGAGACCCTTGGCCCAAGATTACTATTGAACCATCTGGAAAAAGAAGGGTCTCTTCCTTGCATAAAGAGAAAAAGCCAAGAGACCAAAGTGGAGCCTATTTTGCCACAGCCTGAGGCTCATAGCACGTGGTCAGTTTTGGAAACCACCTGGCCAATGGCTAAATGAACCAGAATCAAGAGGGAATGAAGCCATGAAACTGGAGGACCCAGAGGAAGCCATGATTCGATGCATCAGACCAGCCCCCGTTCCAGCAGCTGTACTTCTGTGCCTGCCCTTCCATGTGCACTGGGGTTGAGGGGCTCCTGGGCCCCCTCCAGGGGAAGCCTTGCATTTTAAATTGCACTGAGGGAACTCTTGGACTCAGCACTGTCTGCAGGGACCTGTTTCTATATTCCCAGTGCTTTCCAGCAATGCTGTCATTTGCCTAACAACCACTGCAGGCGATGACATCCTGTCTGATGGTATCCCCAAAAAACTATTTTCTTCCAAAATTTATACAACATCAGGTCTCAAAAAGCAAACTGCAGGGATTTCTCTGGTGGTCCAGTGGCTAAAACTCTGTGGTCCCAATGCAGGGAGCCCGGGGTTCCACCTCTGGTTGCGGAACTAGATCCCACATGCCATAGCTAAGTGTTCACATGTTGCAAGTAAAGATCCTGTGCACTACAACGAAGAGGCAGCACAACCAAATAAACAAATAAATATTGAAACAAATCAAAAACAAAGTGATAAGATTAAAAAACAGAATCGCAAACTATATAGGTATACACACATACACCAAATTAGGACATTAAAAAGAGTTATTTCTGGGAAGTGGGATTATAGGAGTTTTTATATGTTTTCTATTTCTGTTTTCAAAATTCAACTATGAGACATTCAAAATACTTTGGGGTCACTCTTCCAGTGACCCCAGACAGAAATACGAACAGCAGTGTATATTATTCCCTCCTCCTACTTTTCCATATTCAGCTGGTGAGGATGTCCTATGGGTGTTTCCTCCCTATCTTTCCTCCTTCCCTCATGTGAAGTAGCTCCATACAGTGGATAAGAGCAGGGACTCAAGGGCTGCTGCAGAGGCCTAGAATCAGAGTGGGCAGGGGACCCTGGGAAGCAAGAAAACACCCAAAGCAGTCCCCCTCCAAGGGCATGAGCCTTGGTGGCCATAAGCACTCTTTTTGACTGCTGCTGGGGTGAGGGAGTCAAAAGAAAAAGCTGGGGCCACCAAACATGGAATCTGAGAAGACCTTGCATAAACTTGGGGTCCAGACACTACACCCCCAGTATGAGGGTGAGTGCCTCTTCATTCAGAAGGGATGGCAAGAAAAATGGCCTGTGTGACTTTGGTATTAGGGGGGAGTGTAAGGCAACTCTTTGCAACTACAAGCCCTCATGTGGATCTGCAGCCCGAATTTATGTTGTGTCTCCTAAAAACCCTCAGTGGAGAATTTTGTTTAAAAATGGCCCCAGTTGGCAGTGCCCCTTGGTAACTGACAGAAGCACAAAACGAACTAAATGAATTCAAGTTCAACCCAGGCCTCAGTCAACTTCCAGATAAAGCTCTAAGGAGCAAAACACAAAAAAACAAGGAAACAAGGCCATATAGACATGGCTTTGTTTATAGAAGTAATAGAAGTAAACTCACAAAGACATCAGATATCATAACTACAAGATAAACAATATAGGTATGTTTCTTTTTATGTTAAGGAACAAAAAAGAGGTTTGAAATTACAGGCAAGAGTTTTGGGTAAAAACAGCAGCCAAATTTGAAGCCTTCTGAAACAGTATTTAAAGACCAAGAACCCTAAATAAGCAAGCAACTGGAGAGCAGTAAACAATATAATTCTGAAAGTTAGAAAGAGGTGGCAGGGTAGTAGTGGTTGACTTAGCTGACTGTAGAAAGCCCTGTCCTAAATCAATAGTGAGGAATCCAAGAACAAACCTAAAGCTACACTAAAAATCTTCAAAACACACAAATTGTTAGTGGTACTGGAACCGGGGGTAAAGGGGGAACTTTGTCTAAAATGAGGAGGACTGGTTGAAAGTTAAGAAACTGATGCCCTAGATTAGGAGTCAAACTATGGCCTGCCACATGTTTTTGTAAATAAAGTTTTATTGGAACACAGCTTTGCACATTTGTTTACGTGGCTGCTTTCACAATATAAGGGCAGGACTGAATAGTGGTAACAGACCATTATGGCCCACAAAACCTAAAACATTTACTACTGGCCATTCACGAAGTCTGCTGACCCTTGCCTAGGCCTCCCCCCATTTCATGCTGTTGGGTGAACATGAGCGCAACTGAGGGCTCTGTGAGAAAATGTTATGCCTTGGTAGTTTGTGCTGTTTCCATAAAACTCTCTGCCCTGGAGATTATCCCACTTATACCACGGCAGGAAACCAGAAATTTATTCTCAAGGAAAGAAAGTTTATCGACCTGGAACACTAGCAATTGTTGCCAAGAAGGGGATGTCCTTTACTAAATATAGACAGTTACTATTTGCATACTGAATTTGAAGACCTCCACCCTCCCTGACTCCAGCCCACCTCCCCTGGTCAAAGGAAGAAAACCTCAAATAAGTAGGATGGTACATAAAAGGACCGTTCAGAGGAGGGAAAAGAACTTTCAGAAAGTGTATGACTGCAGGGGTAGAATTGATGCTTTTGAACTGTGGTGCTGGAGAAGACTCTTGAGAGTCCCTTGGACAGAAAGGAGATCAAACCAGTCAATCCTAAAAGAAATCAGTCCTGAATATTCGTTGGAAGGACTGATGCTGAAGTTCCAATATTTTGGCTATCTGATGCAAAGAACTGACTCATTGGAAAAGACCCTGATGCTGGGAAAGACTGAAGGCAGGAGCAGCAGGGAACCACAGAGGATGAGATGGTTGGATGGCATCACCAGTGCTATGGACGTGAGTTTGAGCAAGCTCTGGGAATTGGTGATGCACAGGGAAGCCCGCCGTGCTGCGGTCCTTGGGTGCGCAAAGAGCAGGACACGACTGAGCGACTGAACTTAGCTGAGGGGTGGAGAAACTCTACCCAACAGAGGGGGTAGAGAGTAACTTTGAGGTTCTCTCTCCTGGAAAGCATAGCTTGGAGATAAACACCATATCTGGCTCTCTGCTGACCCTAATACTTAACAGAGTGCGTAGCTCTGAGCACATGTTTTAGACGAGTGTTGCTGCTATAGCCATTCAGAATTCACATTGTTTCTGGCAAGAAACTAGACAGAAGCTTACAATTCTTTTAGGTGCTCAAATACTGTGGCCGTGTGGTTTCTTTTGTTTAGCCCCAGGTAGACGTTTAACCTGCTTTGCTCCTCAGCAGCCTCGGAGAACTCTTAGTGGAATCTCAGTTGGCATTCTCCCAGTGCGCCTCAAGTGGGAGAATGCCACACGTCATACCCACCACAGAGCATGCACCCTGCTAGGCACATTACAGACACGGTCTCATTTAATTCCCACAATGACCCTATGACATAGCTATTATCATTCCCATTTTTCAGAAGAAAACCGGAGGCCAGAAGTTTTAAAGTAACTTTTCTATAACTTGCTACATACCTATTAGTGTTCAAACCAGGTTTGTCTACCTCTTTGACTATGTTGCTCTTCTAATCATACAAAACACTCTGAATCAATTAATCTTCATGTGTATATATATATATATATATACACACACACACATATATATATATAAAAGCCCATCATACTCAGAACCTTTTAATAATTAATCATACAATAAGAAGCTTAAGGAATTTTTCAGAATTTTGTTTCTATTTTCTGGAATTTGTTTTTAGAGGACTTCCTAATTTTTTCTTCACCTCCAAAGCACCCAGCCTAGGGCCTGACATGGGCAGGTAGTCAGCAAACACTGTCAGTGTGGCCACAGGCGCCCCAAAGGCAACTCACCTTCCTGGCTACCAGCTGGATGGCATCATCCTCAAAAGCCTTTACGTGTCTGAGTCGGGACAATAGGATCTGCCGCAGCTGGCTGTGAGTATAAGGCTGGAAGCACATCCTGGTTAGACCCTGGGGAGCCAAGGCGACAGAGGAACAAGTTCATGGATTTCCCACTCAGGACAGTCCTGGTGGAAAGCCACTTGCAAATCCCCCAAACCAAGTCTCAGATAACAATTTACACATTTCATCCCAGGACTACCACTGCTTCCTGCTCCTTTTGTTACTGACAATGGCCGGTGGGACCCTGTAGGGCAGTAGTTCTCAACAATTTTTTCATTTAGTTTAAAAGAAACTTTTATTCTACCGGAATCATTTACTAGTAGATCTGAGCAGAGGTGCTCTCATTAGAGCTAGAGGGAGGATTTTTGGCTCTGTAACATCGGCTGAGCTTCTGGTTTCACTTCTCCTGAACCACAAGGTCCACAAGGCCAGAGACCGGGTCTGCCCTGTTCACTGCCACATTCCATGCATCTATCACTGCCTGCCAAGGGGTAAGCACTTAATTTTTCTTTTAAATAATTAAACCTTTAGTGCTCTGTGCAGTTTGAGTGCAGAGGTAGTAGAACCCCAAGAAGATACATTTGCAGAAAACCATGCAATGGTGACACATTTAATTCTAATATAGAAATTACCAGAATTTCAGAAATAACATTTCTTCCTTTTCCCCATCTATTTTAGATTCCTATGTATTCATTTTTGCAGAACTCCTTGGCCCAGCTTCTGGGACTATAAGAACAGCTCGAGAATGGCCCTACCAGTCGGCTGGACACCCGGTTCATCATGATGCGCTCTGGCAGATCCATGGTGTTAGCAATGGTCAGGACCACAAGGCGGGCCTCCTTGTGAGTGGGCCAGTCAAAGAGATTGTACATTACGTCTTGTTTCTGGGTCCACAGAAGGTCAAGCTGCCAGGAAACGGAGAGAGACACAGGGTCAACCACAGAGAATGAGCCGGGCCCCCAGGGAGAAGCCGGTTACCGCTGCTTCAGCAGCATGTGCCCTCAGGTCACACCACCTGAGCAGCAAGGATGTCGATGGACACATGCCCCCTCCCGACCAGAGAATGTGCCCAAGTGAAGGAGAAGGGAGCCAGGACTTCCCTCCTGCCTTGTATCTGCTCCCGAACATCAGTCCGGAGCCACTGCGGTCCTCCCGTGGGCGCCTTCTCACCTCATCCACAAGCAGCACGGTGGTCTCCTGAGAGGACCCTTGAGTGCAGAATCGCTTAGCCAGCAGTGCTGCTGCGTGGTTGGCTGTTGCCCTCTTACCTGTCAGCTTCTGCAGTGAGGGGGAAAAGAATGGGAGTGGTACACTCTAAGAATTTGACTCCCCTTTTAAGAGTTTAAAGTTAAATCTGCCTATAGAGGAAGCTATCTAGCCTGAGGACTTCAGTATCCTACCCTCTGCCTTCCACCAGGAGGAGAAGGCCACAAGAGACATAAATTGTGTCTGAAATGCACACGAGTCACAGGCCAATCCCAGAAGCCCCTCCAGAATCATCACTGCATGACTGGACATTACTTGTTTCGGGACAGCAGCTAGTGAGTCGAAAGTCCAGCCTACCCTTTTCCAGTGTACTGCCATGCCTGTGTATACTAATGGTTTTCAGCCTCCTGGTAAGTACTAGCTCCCAGACTTCAAGGTCCTTGAGGGCATGAATTCTGCCTTCTTTGCCCTTTCTACTGCTACACATACGGCAAGGTGAAAACATATTATATGCACAAAACTAAGTACACCTTTCCCTTTTCATGTGCCACCCAGAAACGATATTTTCCAAAAAGCCCCAATCAGAATTCCCTGGCAATCCAGTGGCTGAGACTCTCTGCACTTGCACTGCTGAGGGCCTGGGTTGAATCCCTGGTTAGGGAACTAGGATCCTGCAAGCTGCTTGACCAAAAAAACACACCCCAATCCAAAACAAAATAAACCAAGAAAGCCTAACAAGCTCTGCTCACCTGCAAGATTTGCACGTAGACTTGGTGGGGTTCTGTCAGCTTCATGCCATTGACCTCAATGTATTGAAAGGGAGGAACTTCATTGGCTTGGGCTGCCTGCTGCAGGCAACATATCACCTCGTGCACGGTGGCAGTCTTCCCTGTCCCAGGGACCCCGGAGATGTACATGCACCTGGGGCGAGAGAAGACCCGGGCTAGGGCTGTGTCGCTGCGTCACACTATCGTCAGTTATGAGTATGAGAATGTATGCTGAAGGAAGGATCCCTGAGATGTGGAGGTGGGAGGAGTAAGGGTCATTTTTGGAAGCTGATTAGAGCAGGACCTGTTTATATACAGTCACTCGTTCCATAAGCAATGCTGTATGCAAAATGCCTCCCCAAAAAGGCCAGAGTTATTTTCTGTGTAAGACAAAATTTCTATAGAAATACTCTGATAACAAAAGCTGCTTCAGCAGTGAGCTTGCCTGTTTTTCCAACACTAGGGAAAGGCTGCTTGGTTGAACTGCACCTGAGAGGGTAACAGGCAGGAAGGCCAGGGGGCTCCAAAGGGAGGAAATAGCCTGCAAGTGTCAGACATTTTTATCTCTCTTAAGCGGCAGGAGGAAACAAACTAGCGATATTTTTTCCTTCTCTATACAACTTTAAAAGGAGGTTTCTCTTAAAATACTGTGTTGCCATAATGACACCTGGTTTCACCTGAAGTTAACTATTCTCAAACCTAGAGATAACCAAAGCCTTTTTCTTATGGAAATGTCTGTCTTAAGCTATGTTAATGTACTATGCATTTACTCCAGACTCTATCTTCAAGCCGGTTCCTCCTCTTGGCTCAGAACCTACTTGACAAACCAGTATGTTATACTCAGATATTGTTCCCCTAATCTATGTAAATGAAACTATTTGTATGGTTGTCTGCCCTTCTTCAAGATTCAAGTTAATCATTTTATGGCCCAGGATAAACCATTTGGTGCCAAGATTATCCCAAAATGCATCTTATGGGTGAGGGGCCTGGTGCCATTCTGAGTTTTAAGACATTCCTTTCTTTCATTAACAGACTGCTAGTGACTATATAGAAAGTGAGGAGGAACTAAAAAGCCTCTTGATGAAAGTGAAAGCGGAGAGTGAAAAAGTTGGCTTAAAGCTCAACATTCAGAAAATGAAGATCATGGCATCTGGTCCCATCACTTCATGGGAAATAGATGGGGAAACAGTGGAAACAGTGTCAGACTTTATTTTTTTGGCTCCAAAATCACTGCAGATGGTGATTGCAGCCATGAAATTAAGACGCTTACTCCTTGGAAGGAAAGTTATGACCAACCTAGATAGCATATTCAAAAGCAGAGACATTACTTGGCCAACAAAGGTTCGTCTAGTCAAGGCTATGATTTTTCCTGTGGTCATGTATGGATGTGAGAGTTGGACTGTGAAGAAGGCTGAGCGCCAAAGAATTGATGCCTTTGAACTGTGGTGTTGGAGAAGACTCTTGAGAGTCCCTTGGACTGCAAGGAGATCCAACCAGTCCATTCTGAAGGAGATGAGCCCTGGGATTTCTTTGGAAGGAATGATGTTAAAGCTGAAACTCCAGTACTTTGGCCACCTCATGTGAAGAGTTGACTCATTGGAAAAGACTGATGCTGGGAGGGATTGGGGGCAGGAGGAGAAGGGGACGACAGAGGATGAGATGGCTGGATGGCATCACTGACTCGATGGACGTGAGTCTGGGTAAACTCTGGGAGTTGGTGATGGACAGGCAGGCCTGGCGTGCTGTGATTCATGGGGTCGCAAAGAGTCGGACACGACTGAGCGACTGAACTGAACTGAACTGAGTGACTGTATAACATCCAGCTGAAGACTAGCAGGGGGTACTCTTTCTGCCCACTTCTGATGCCTATGTCAGAAGCTTTCTCTACCTCCTTTATACTTTAATAAAACTTTATTACACAAAAGCTCTGAGCAATCAAGCCTTGTCTCTGGCTCCAGATTGAATTCTTCTCCTCCGGGGGCCAAGAATCGCGGCGTCTTTGTGTGATTCAACAACAACCTTTCACACCTACAGTGGTGCACTAGCAGGGGCCTCCTGACCATTCTGCCTCCCTCAACACAACTCACCCTCCAGTTTGGTCAAGGAGTTTGCTTTCCACAAAGTTGTAAATGTCCTGGAATTCCTGTTCCCGACAGGGAAGAGACTCCGGTACAGCAGCAACATGCAGCCTACAGTGGTGGTAAATGAGGGAAAAGGAGGACATTAGAAACAATTTACTGTCAACTCCATAAAAAAGGAAAAGACTTATCTATAGTTTCTACTGGAAACCTTAATCACAAATCCACGGGAATGCCTTCATTCTTAAACCTCTTCATTTGGCTCTTCTCCACCCAAACAAATTAAACAGCTCAGTGGTTCTAATCAAGAGTACATATTACTTGGGAGCTTTCCCCAGATCATGTGGGTGGACCTCATCTCACATAAGATTATGATTCAGCTGATTTCTGGCAGGATCTAGGCTTACCTATTTTTAAAAAGTCCCTACAAAGTTCTAAAACGTACTGCAACTGAGAAGCAGTGTCATGACCTTCCATCCCTGAGAAAGGGGTAGCAGTGCACTGCAGACTCCTCCCAGAACTTGTCCACAGTAGTTCACTCAGACACTGCTTGAGAGGTTTCTCCTTTCTAAACATGCACCTTCATTTTACCCTCTACCTTTATTATATACTGGGCTTCCCTGATAGCTTAGTTGGTAAAGAATCTGCCTGCAGAGCAGGAGACCCCGGTTGGATTCCTGGGTCAGGAAGATCCACTGGAGAAGGAATAGGCTACCCATTCCAGTATTCTTGGGCTTCCATTGTGGCTCAGCTGGTAAAGAATTCACCTGCAGTGCGGGAGACCTTGGTTTGATCCCTGGTTTGGGAAGATCCCCTGGAGAAGGGAAAGGCTACTCACTCCAGTATTCTGGCCGAGAGAATTCCATGGACTGTATAGTCCATGGGGTCGCAAAGAGTCAGACACAACTGAGCAACTTTCACTTTGTTACTATATACAGAATGACTAGGAAGTACTGCCAGTTCACATGAATAAAAGCAGAGGTCTGCTTCGGCCTATCTGAAAGGGGCCCCAGAGCGGCGTCACCTTAGCCGGGCCTCTTCCAGCATGTTGGTGGGCCCCTGGGCAGTCAGGTTTCGGCTGCGGATCCGGGGAGTGGCATCACGTGGTGTTCTGGGCTCAGGCTGTGTTCAAAAGAGGGAAATTTAGATAATCAACAAGGACCTACTGTACAGCACAGAGAACTCTACTCAATATTCTGTAATAACCTAAATGGGAAAAGAATCTGAAAAATCGTGGATCTATGTATATGTATATAACTCAGTCACTTTGCTGTACACCTGAAACTAATACAGCACTGCAAACCACCAATACTCCAAAACAAAATAAAGATTTTTAAGAGAGAGAACATATTTTAGAAGGGAAAAACAAAGCAAACTCCATCCAGGATGCATCAGCAAATCTGATTTCTGATGATCTGATAAGAGGAAGAGAGGTAGTGAGTCAATTCCTCTAAGTTTTTTCCTGTATAAAGTACCAAGATTCTCCCTTTCTCCCCTCACATTACACATACATTTTGTTCACAGTCCAAACAATTTCTTATTTCTAATTTACATATAGTATGAGGATCTGAAAACACTGTCAGTCTGACTCAATGAAACTATGAGCCATGCCATGTAGGGCCACACAAGACGGGCAGGCATGGTGGAGAATTCTGACAAAATGTGGTCCACTGGAGAAGGGAATGGCAAACCACTTCAGTATTCTTGCCTTGAGAACCCCATGAACAGTATGAAAAGGCAAAAAGATAGGATACTGAAAGGTGAACTCCCCATGTCGGTAGATGCCCAATATGCTCCTGGAGCTCAGTGGAGAAATAACTCCAGAAAGAATGAAGAGATGGAGCCAAAGCGAAAACAACACCCAGTTGTGGATATAACTGGTGATGGAAGTAAAGTCCAATGCTGTAAAGAACAATATTGCACAGAAACCTGGAATGTTAGGTCCATGAATCAAGGCAAATTGGAAGTGGTCAAACAGAAGATGGCAAGAGTGAACGTTGACATTTTAGGTATCAGCGAACTAAAATGGACTGGAATGCATGAATTTAACTCAGATGACCATTATATCTACTACTGTGGGCAAGAATCCCTTAGAAGAAATGGAGTAGCTATCATGGTCAACAAAAGAGTCTGAAATGCAGTACTTGGATGAAATCTCAAAAATGACAAAATGATCTCTTCGTTTTCAAGGCAAACCATTCAATATCACAGTAATCCAAGCCTATGCCCTGACCAGTAATGCTGAAGTTGAACGGTTCTATGAACCCACAAGACCTTCTAGAACTAACACCCAAAAAAGTTGTCCTTTTCATTATAGGGGACTGGTGTGCAAAAGTAGGAAGTCAAGAAATACCTGGAGTAACAGGCAAATTTGGCCTTGGAGTACAGAATGAAGCAGGGCAAAGGCTAATAGAGTTTTGCCAAGAGAATGCACTGGTCATAGCAAACACTCCCTTCTAACAGCACAAGAGAAGACTCTACACATGGACATCACCAGATGGTCAATACTGAAATCAGATTGAATATATTCTTTGCAGCCAAAAATGGAGAAGTTCTATACAGTCAGCAAAAACAAGACCGGGAGCTGACTGTGGCTCAGATCATGAACTCCTTATTGCCAAATTAAAACTTAAATTGAAGAAAGTAGGAAAACCACTGGACCACTCTGGTATGACCTAAATCAAATTCCTTAAGATTATACAGTAGAAGTGAGAAATAGATTCAAGGGATTAGATCTGATAGACAGAGTGCCAGAAGAACTATGGACAGAGGTTCGTGGCATTATACAGGAGGCAGGGATCAAGACCATCCCCATTCACGAAAAAGAAATGCAAAAAGGCAAAACGGTTGTCTGAGGAGGCCTTACAAATAGCTGTGAAAAGAAGAGAAGCTAAAGGCTAAGGACAAAAGGAAAGATATACCCATTTGAATGTTGAGTTCCAAAGAATAGCAAGGAGAGATAAGAAAGCCTTCCTCAGTAATCAATGCAAAGAAATAGAGGAAAACAACAGAATGGGAAAGACTAAGAGATTTCTTCAAGAAAAGTAGAGATATCACGGAAACATTTCATGAAAAGATGGGCACAATAATGGAAAGAAATGGTACGGACCTAACAGAAGCAGAAGATATTAAGAAGAGGTGGCAAGAATACACAGAAGAGCTGTACAAAAAAGATCTTCATGACCCAGATAATCACAATGGTATGATCACTCACCGAGAGCCAGACATCCTGGAATGCAAAGTCAAGTGGGCGTTAGGAAGCATCACTACAAACAAAGCTAGTGGAGGTGATGGCATTCCAGTTGAGCTATTTCAAATCCTGAAAGATGATGCTGTGAAAGTGCTGCACTCAATATGTCAGCACATTGGGAAAACTCAGCAGTGGCCACAGGACTGGAAAAGGTCAGTTTTCATTCCAATCCCAAAGAAAGGCAATGCCAAAGAATGCTCAAACTACCACACAATTACACTCATCTCACATGCTAGTAAAGTAATGCTCAAAATTCTCCAAGCCAGGCTTCAGCAGTACGTGAACCGTGAACTTCCAGATTTTCGAGCTGGATTTAGAAAAGGCAGAGGAACCAGAGATAAAGTAGCCAACATCCACTGGATCGTTGAAAAAGCAAGAGAGTTCCAGAGAAATATCTGCTTTATTGACTATGCCAAAGCCTTTGACTGTGTGGATCACAACAAACTGGAAAATTCTTCAAGAGATGGGAATACCAGACCATCTTACCTGTCTCTTAAAAAATCTGTATGCAGGTCATGAAGCAACTGGACATGGTAAAACAGACTGGTTCCAAATCGGGAAAGGAATACGTCAAGGCTGTATATTGTCACCCTGCTTATTTAACTTATATGCAGAGTACATCATGACAAAGTGGGCTGGATGAAGCACAAGCTGGAACAAGATTGCTGGGAGAAATATCAATAACCTCAGATATGCAGATGACACTACCCTCATGGCAGAAAGTGAAGAACTAAAGAGCCTCTTGATGAAAGTGAAAGTGAAAAAGTTGGCTTAAAACTCAATATTCAGAAAACTAAGATCATGGCATCTAGTCCCATTACTTCATGGCAAATAATGGGGAAACAGTAGAAAGAGTGACAGAGTTTATTTTGGGGGCCTCCAAAATCACTCCAGATGGTGACTGCAGCCATGAAATTAAAAGATGCTTGCTCTTTGGAAAAAAAGTTATGACCAAAAGAGACGGCATATTAAAAAGTAGAGACATAATTACTTTGCCAGCAAAGGTCCATATAGTCAAGACTATGGTTTTCCAGTAGTCATGTATGGATGTGAGAGTTGGACTATAAAGAAAGCTGAGCGCCAAAGAATTGATGCTTTTAAACTGTGGTGTTGGAGAAGACTCTTGAAGGAGATCCAACCAGTCCATTCTAAAGAAAATCAGTCCTGAAATCTTCATTGGAAGGACTTATGCTGAAGCTGAAGCTCTAATACTTTGGCCACCTGACGCGAAGAACTGAGTCATTTGAAAAGACCCTGATGCTGGGAAAGACTGAAGGTGGGAGGAGAAGGGGATGTCAGAGGATGAGATGGTTTGATGCCATCACCAACTCAATGGACATGTGCTTGAGTAGACTCCAGGAGTTGGTGATGGACAGGAAGGCCTGGTGTGCTGCAGTTCATGGGGTCACAAAGAGTCAGACACAACTGAGTGACTGAACTGAACTGAACTGACGAAGGAATGAATAAAAGTACAGATAATATACTTTTTCAAATAAACTTATCTTAAAAGAAAGACAAATATTAAGAAATCCTAAATACTCTGCCCCAATACAGGGTAGAGTAGAAGGCATAAACTAGGTTTGATTCATAAGATCCTCCTCTATTCCACCCCCGTGAGTTGCATTTACTGATTAAAATTTAAAAAATCATCCCTAAAAAAAAGATTCTCCTTTAGACTTTTTGAAAATATGGCCAAACTTTAATTCAGAATTTCCAAAATTCACTACATAGTACCCAGAGAAACCTCCCCAGACTTTTCCACTCCAGACCTCAGGGTCACTGTTCAGCTTAGGCCAACAGCCCTATTTTACTATTCTGTTCCTTGCCTCTGGCTCACTAGAGCAGGCCTGCTACCCAGCAGTATCCACAGGGTTTTCACAAAGCACTCCCTTTTGTGGGGGCGTTTCACCTACCAACCCTCTGCTTCCAGCCAAGATATAAAGTGATAATCTCTGCACCTTTTCTCAAAAGCAGAGAAGCACTTAAGACTCAAATCAGCTTTATATCTATTAACTTGGAGAAAACAGGAAAATATTAACAAAACCTTGCTAAGAAGTTATTTTTTTAAAAAAGGCTGTCCTCTGACCTTTTTTTATTATGCTAAAGAGGGCCCCCCATACCCTAAATCCATTCTTCTGAATGGGACTCAGAAAATGGAATCAAACCAGAGCTATTCCCTTATATAAGATTGCCTGGTCTCCAAAGGTGATCTATTGGAGAGGCCCCCGACCTCCTCACGACTGGAGGTGGAGCTTACATAATAATAATAGAAATAAAGTGCACAATGAATGTGATGTGCCTGAATCATCCCTAAATCTACACAGGCCGCCTCCCTCAACCCAGTCCATGGCAAAACTGTCTTCCAGGAAACCAGTCCATGGTGCCAAAAAGGTTGAGGGGTGCTGAACTGGATTTCTTTCCCTAAAGGTCTTTTGTTGACTTCAACCCAAGCTCAATCACATTTTTCTTGATATGGAGAAATGGAGATCGGCTTTAGAAAAAGTCTCCTAATTAGGCATTTCTAAATTGCTCTAAGGAACAAGACGCTTCATGAAGAAAAGTTTCCTAATATACTAATAGTCTCCTGGAAGGTCACAATAACATAAGTTAAAGGCCCTGAGAAGTCATGTGACAGTGAAACCAATTTAACTTTGTTTAATCCAAACATTTTTCAAACATATCTGAACATGGTAGGACCCTCTTTTCTCAAAAGCTTTCAATGTTATTCTGCTCAGTTTCACACAAAGCAGACAGACGTCCCCATTTTCAGTCCTAGGGTTCACTTAGAACTTTCCTCCATGAATACACAAGGCACGCTACTCAATATCCTGTAATAACCTATATGGGAAAAGAATCTGAAAAAGAACTGATATATGTATAGCTGAATCAACTGCCTATACACCTGAAACACACTGTAAATCCACTACTCTCCCCCCCAAAAAAGAAGCTTTCCTCTATGAATATTCCAGGCGGCATAGCTTTGAATTTGAGAGACATGTTCTCAAAATCCAGCTGTTACTAGTTGTGTGACTTCAGTCATCACAATTTCTAAATTAAGAGAGGAGCTTCACTGGGAATAAACCTAAAAGAACCTTACAGTTTTCTTTGGTGTCTTGGAGGGGGTCTGTAAGGAAGACTTCATGGAAGAGCGTAGGTTCCTGGACACACTGTTGGGTGTTCTCCTTGGAAGCGGGGTTGTGGAAGCCTCTTCCTCTTCACTGTCACAGTCTGAAATCTCGGCTGCTGGCAGAAACTCTTCATCATTTTCGTCACTTTTACTGTTACCTAAAAACCTAAACAGTAGGACACATTATTTTCTGATATTCAGTGTGTGAAGTCTAAATAAGAAGCTCCTATCAGGTCAGTGTGGATGCAAGTACTGCAGTCTCTTCCTGCAACTGAGCAATATTAGACATGCTCCAGTTCTTGGGCCCTTGCTACTGAGAAGCTCTGCTAAGGGCTTTATTCATATTATTTCACTAAACCCATCAACAACTTTGTGACTTGTATATTACTTTTCCCATTTTACAGATGAGGAATCCACAGCTTAGAAAGGTTAAGTAATCTTCCCAAGGTTACACAGATAGTATTAGGCTGGTGCAAAAGTAACTTCAGTTTTGCACTGGTGAACTTTGTTGTTTGATATTGTAATACATTCTTAAATACATGTAGCTATGCTATACATCATCTTTATGCGTATTTGTTGCTTCATGTTTTTTTGCTAATGACATTACTTGCTGTTTATTTTATGTTTATTTTAGACTAGGGAAATGATGTTAGACAAAAGGCAAAAGGCAGATTCAAGCAATTTTCTTATTCGAGTTCAAAATGAGTTGTAAAGCAGCAGAGACAACTCACAGTATCAGCAATGCATTTGGCCCAGGAACTGCTAACCAACATACAGTGCAGTGCTGGTTCAAGAAGTTTTGCAAAGGAACAACAGTCTTGAAGATGAGGAGCGCAGTGACTGGTCATTAGAAGTTGAGAATGACCAATTGAGAGGATCATCAAGTTACTTGCTGAGTTGTGTCTGATTCTTTGTGGACCCCGTGGACTATAGCCTACCGGGCTCCTCTGTCCATGGAATTCTCCAGACAAGAATACTGGAGTGGGTAGCCATTCCTTTCTCCAGGGGATCTTCCCGACCCAGGGATGAAACCTGAGTGTCCTGCATTGCAGGCAGATCCTTTACCATCTGAGTCACCAGGGAAGCCCCTCATCGAAGCTGATCCTCTTACAACTATACAAGAAGTTGCTGAAGAACTTAATACCTGCTTTTCTACATTCTACATTTGGCATTTGAAGCAAATTGGAAAGGTGAAAAAGCTTGATACCTGGGTGCCTCATGAGCTGACCACAAATAAAAAAAATTGTCATTTTGAAGTGTCGTCTCTTATTCTACACAACAATGAACCATTTCTCAATCGGATTGTGAGATACAATGAAAAGTGGATTTTATATGACAACTGGCGACAGCCAGCTCAGAGGCTGGACCAAGAAGAAGCTCCAAGCACTTCCCAAAACCAAACTTGCACCAAAAAGAGGTCATGGTCACTGCTTGATGGTCTGCTGACAGTCTGACCCACTACAGCTTTCTGAATCCCAGCAAAACCCTTACATCTGAGACATATGTTCAGCAAATCAATGAGATGCACTGAAAACTGCAAAGGCTGCAGCCAGCATTGGTTGATAGAAGGGCCCAGTTCTCCACAACAGCAGCTGACTGCACGATGCACAGCCAGCGCTTCAAAAGTTGAACGAATCAGGCTATCAAGTTTTGCCTCATCCATTACATTCACCTGACCTCTTGCCAAACAACTACCACTTTCTCAAGCATCTCAACAACTTTTTGCAGGGAAAACACTTCCACAACCAGCAGGAAGCGGAAATGCTTTCAAAGAGTTCCTCGAATCCCAAAGCACAAATTTTTATGCTATAGTAATAAATAAACAAACTTATTTCTCGCTGGCAAAAATAATTTGATTGTAATGGTTCCTGTTTTGATTAGAAAAGGTGTGTTTGAGCCTAGTTATAATGATTTAAAATTCACGTTCCAAAACTGCAATTATGTTTGCACCAACCTAATAAATGACAAAGCCTAGGTTCAAATCCAAGTCTATGAGAATCAAAGTTCATGGTCTTAGGCACCCTACTAATAGTCTTGCTGGGTGTGATAATCTTGGGGCCCTGGGAGCCATCTAAACCGAGAGCAGTGTTTCTTGTCCCTTTCAAACTATGATGTTTATGTGAAATTAACAAAATTCCAGACATACTAGGTAAAGGTAAATTTCAACGGATTAGCAAATAAACAAGAAATGTTAAGAGGATTTAAGAAATAGGATTACAGATTTCACAGATGGCAGTGATGTTTTTCTGCCTGCCAAGGAGCAGTCTTACCTAAGCTGCTGCCTAATCCGATTCAAAGTCAAGACAGAACTCTTCCTGCGGATACGGGAAGTAGAGGGAGCTTCATCCTGAACTTCTGGCTCTTTACCCTCCCTGCAAGATATCACAGCATGATTACGGAAAGCGGTTTTGGGTGCCAGCTATCAGCAGCAGGACTGGAAGTGAGTCAGGTAGCCTAACAGGCTCCTATTCTTTCGGCAGCTACTTTGGAACGAGCTAAGCAAAATTTGCCCAAAAGTTTATAATGGAAGTTTGACTCAATCCCAGAGATTAAAATTTGCCAAAAGTTTATCATTTAAAGTAGACTCATCACCTCCACAACTAGAAATCAGAATATATTAATACTAATTCTACACAGAGTTTCTTATTCTTTTTAAATTTTTGATGTATCTATAATTTACTATCCACTCAAGGTTAGTAGCTATGCAGGTATACTCTCAATGCAAAGCATTTATCAAGAAATCTAGGTAAAGGACTTTACTGGAAGTCCAGTGGTTAAGACTTTGCCTTTCAATTGCAGGGGGTGCAGGATTGATCAAACAAGGTCTGATCCCTGGTTGGTGAACTAAGATTCCATATACCTTGGGGCTAAAAATCCAAAACTTAAACAGAAGCAATATTGTAATAAATTCAACAAAGACATTAAAAATGATACACATTTTTTAAAAAATCTAAAAAAAAAAAAAAAGGAAACCAAATAAAATCAGAAAAGCCAGGTGCTAGAGTTTCTGAGCAGCAAACACAGAAATTTCAGGATTGTCATATTTGTACAGCCCATTATGTACAGACAAGGCCCAGTGTCAAACTTCAGAGTTGTTCTAAATGCATTATCTTATTGTATTTTATGTATTTGAAAATGGTTTCCAGTTTAAAAAAGAAGAAAGAAACTGATTAAGAAAATTACTGTTAAAATGTGGTAAAGAGCCAAGCAAGTAATGAAATGCAAGACTGTGAAGCAATTCAGGTCTGGGAATTATCTTCTGGAGCAGCAATCCCCAAAGGACAGCTGGGTATGTCAGAATTATCATAAGAGTGTCTCAAAAATACAGATTCCTGGGCCCAACACTTGGAGACTGATTCACTACATCTGGGGAGAGGCTCAGAAATCTGGATTTTAGAAAAGCTGGTGATTCTGTGACACAGACAGATTCACTGGCTGTGACCCACACATTTCCATCATGTGAAGGATCTTGATTTGCTCTGTGGGAGAGAGGGTAACATCCCCAAGTCACCTTCTTTTGATGTATTCTGGTTTCAGAATCACAGAAGGCACCACTGAGGATTTCCGTCCCCCGCCGATAGGAGTAAGTGTTCTTTCTTCACTAGTCTCTGTTATTTTCAAAGCTGGGGCTCGAGCTCTCAGGATCATGCCATGATCAGGTGAGGTCTTCTTGGCATCTTTGGTACAGGAGTGTTGAATCTCTCCAGTTTTCTCTGGGGCTTTCAGAGCTGGAGATGAGGTCTGAAAACCATCAGGCAGAGACCTCTTTGAAGGTGACATGACCTCAGAGAAGGCCACTTTCCGTTTCATTCTTCCAGGAGAATCCAATGAGGCACACGAAGCTGCCGGGGAAATCCTTGTGTTAGGAGTCCTAGGGAAACCTAAGTTCAAGAGAAATCACCATAGACAGTGTGTGAATTTTCTAACAAGCACTGTACAGATTGCTAATCTCTTTAGAGATAAATTCTTTCACTGAGCGATACAAAGACATGAATTATCCATATTTGGAATTATTCTATACTTTCTTTTCCCAGGTCAGGTAGCTGTTAATTTTTAGTCTCTCTCTTAAATTCTATGGGTAATTTTGCTAGCTGGAACAGTTAAATGAGCCTTCATAGATAAATGTTTAAACATCAGGTTTTCCGTGAAGTAATCTCCTAGAACAGTTGTTCTCAACCAGGGTGATACTGCACATCCTCAAGCCCCATTCAACCCCATCTGAAATTTATTCCAATGGCTCTGTTGAGTAACACCAAGGCCTTACATTTTTTCTTAACCCAGACAATACCAGTGGAGAGATGGATACTGCAGGCAATCAACTGGGCTTTGAGAGTACACAGAACCACATTTGGATCTCCTCCAATTTCATCATGATCAAAGGCATCAAGAACCTGGACATTCATTCATAGACAAATAGCTCATCAATTGAGCTATTAAAATGGCAAGGTATATACCAGGTGCTAGGAGACAAAAGTTGAATGAGACTCAATCCTGGTTCCCATCCTAAGATACTCTAGTCTAACAGGGCAGATGAGATGCATAAATGTCTATAATATCAAGTTTAATAATCTTCCTAAAGCATCTAGTGCTAATAAATAGGGCTTCCCAGATGGCTCTAATGGTCAACAACCTGCCTGCCAATGCAGGAGACCATAAGAGATGCAGGTTCGATCCATGGATCAGGAAGATCCCCTGCAGGAGGGCATGGCAAGCCACTCCAGTATTCTTGCCTGGAGAATCCACTGGACAGAGAGGCCTGGCGGGCTACAGTCCATAGGGTCGCAGAGAGTCAGACACAAATAAAGCGACTTAGCTCGCATGCACTAATAAATACAACTCTTGAGACAGGCCTTGAAAGAAAGACAAAATTTCAACAGAGTTGAAAGGGGAAGGAGGGGGATGAGCGAAGAGAATAACTGAGACTGGTGTGAGCTAAGGCAGCGAGGCAGGAAAGCACTGGGCAGAGTTCACTTCAGCCACAGCACAGGGCGTGTGTGGAACTGCTGCTGCAGGCAAGGCAAGAAGTCAGCTAGCACCTGTGTGGCAAATATGAGGATAAAGCATGTCTAGACTACTATAAAAATGTCCCAATATCCTAGTCTCCCTTATGCCTCATTTCTCCATCTTTCTGTCAAAAACAATCCATAATATTTTCCTCATAACTGCCACATCTAATTATGTCACTGTGTCAAGTTTAAATTTCTTACCCTAACTTTCAAGGTCCTACAAAATCAACAGTGAAAAAAACACCGCAATTATTTCTAAATGGTGACTGTACAAATTATTTCTTTAGTAGTTGTCTGCATTTCCAGAAAGTTTCATATGTTCATATTCAGCTCCTAAACATACAGAAACTGTGGGAAATTCTTAAAGAGATGGGAATACCGGACCACCTTACCTGCCTCCTGAGAAACCTGTATGCAGGTCAAGAAGCAACAGTTAGAACTGGATATGGAACAACAGACTGGTTCCAAATCAGGAAAAGGAGTACGTCAAGGCTGTATATTGTCAACCTGCTTATTTAACTTCTATGCAGAGTACATCATGCGAAATGCCAGGCTGAATGAAGCACAAGTTGGAATCAAGATTGCCAGAAGAAATATCAATAACCTCAGATATGCAGATGACACCACCCTTATGGTAGAAAGAGAAGAACTTAAGAGCCTCTTGAGGAAACTGAAAGACAACAGTGAAAAAGCTGGCTTAAAACAACATTCAGAAAACTAAGATCATGGCATCCGGTCCCATCACTTCATGGCAAATAGACAGGGCAACAATGGAAACAGTGAGAGACTTTATTTTTTTTGGCTCCAAAATCACTGCAGATGGTGGCTGCAGCCATGAAATTAAAAGATGCTTGCTCCTTGGAAGAAAAGCTATGACCAACCTAGACAGCATGCTAAAAAGCAAAGACATTATTTTGCCAACAAAGGTCCACCTAGTCAAAGTTATGGATTTTCCAGTAGTCATGTATGGATGTGAGAGTTGGACTATAAAGAAAGCTGAGTGCCGAAGAATTGATGCTTTTGAACTGTGGTGTTGAAGACTATTGAGAGTTTTTTGGACTGCAAGGAGATCCAACGAGTTCATCCTAAAGGAAATCAGTCCTGAATAGCCACTGAAAGGACTGATGCTGAAGCTGAAACTACCTGATGCGAAGAACTGAATCATTGGAAAAGATCCTGATTCTGGGAAAGATTGAAGGCGGGAGAAGGGGACGCCAGAGGATGAGATGTTTGAATGGCATCATTAACATGATGAACATGAGTCTGAGCAGGCTCCAGGAGTTGGTGATGGACAGGGAAGCCTGGCGTGCTACAGTCCATGCGGTTGCAAAGAGTCAGACACGACTGAGTGACTGAACTGAATTGAACTGAAACATACGTTGTACTAAGAAGTTTCAAGAATACTCACTGGACTTGGCACAGAAACAAAAAAATTAAGGACACATAATGGGATGAGGATGAGCTTGTAGAATGGCCATGGAGCAGTTTCAGACACATTATTAGTGAAAAAAGTTAAGAGGGAAAATAATATATCCAGTATAATGCTCTACTGGCTTAGAAATAATGGGAAATAAAATTAGGAGAAAAATAAACCGGAAACTAATAATATTCATTACCTATAAAAGATGAGGTAGAAGCAGGGTGAGAGGATAAAGAAAGGAATGGGGCTTCTCTGAGGACACTCGTCTTAAATAGTTTTGACTCTGTGCTAATGTTTCACATTTTAAAAGTCAAAGATGGGAAAAGCCCTAAAATTAAACATAAATGAAAGAATTTAACTGTATATCACCAATAAATAATGATTAGCAGAAGAAAAATATTTAATCAAAGTAACATTACTCCCTCAGTGGAATATATTCTAAAAATATAAAGAATAACAAATCAATTACGATTTGGAATTACGCAACGTGGGAAGGACAGGAAGAACCCTGTGGTGTAGATTAGAAGTATCAGTATGAATTTAAGAGTTTTAACATTATAACAAATACATATATATAGTTCTTAGAGAAATCTGTATGCAGGTCAGGAAGCAACAGTTAGAACTGGACATGGAACAAGAGACTGGTTCCAAATAGGAAAAGGAGTACATCAAGGCTGTATATTGTCACCCTGCTTATATAACTTATATGCAGAGTACATCATGAGAAACACTGGGCTGGAAGAAACACAAGCTGGAATCAAGATTGCAGGGAGAAATATCAATAACCTCAGATATGCAGATGACACCACCCTTATGGCAGAAAGTGAAGAGGAACTCAAAAGCCTCTTGATGAAAGTGAAAGTGGAGAGTGAAAAAGTTGGCTTAAAGCTCAACATTCAGAAAACGAAGATCATGGCATCCAGTCCCATCATTTCATGGGAAATAGATGGGGAAATAGTGGAAACAGTGTCAGACTTTATTTTTTGGGGCTCCAAAATCACTGCAGATGGTGACTGCAGCCATGAAATTAAAAGACGCTTATTCCTTGGAAGGAAAGTTATGACCAACCTAGATAGCATTTTCAAAAGCAGAGACATTACTTTGCCAACAAAGGTCCGTCTAGTCAAGGCTATGGTTTTCCCTGTGGTCATTATGGATGTGAGAGTTGGACTGTGAAGAAGGCTGAGTGCTGAAGAATTGATGCTTTTGAACTGTGGTGTTGGAGAAGACTCTTGAGAGTCCCTTGGACTGCAAGGAGATCCAACCAGTCCATTCAAAAGGAGATCAGTCCTGAGTGTTCTTTGGAAGGAATGATGCTGAAGCTGAAACTCCAGTGCTTTGGCCATCTCATGCGAAGACTTGACTCATTGGAAAAGACTCTGATGCTAGGAGGGATTGGGGGCAGGAGGAGAAGGGGACGACAGAGGATGAGATGGCTGGATGGCATCACTGACTCAATGGACGTGAGTCTGAGTGAACTTCGGGAGTTGGTGATGGACAGGGAGGCCTGGCGTGCTGTGATTCATGGGGTCACAAAGAGTCGGACACGACTGAGTGACTGAATTGAACTGAGTTCTTTGTTCTTCCGCTAAGGATCTAAAAGCAATGTCACCTTAGTAGCTGAGCTCTTAAAGAATTAGCTGATTATAGGGCTTAACATCAGTAATTATTAAGAAAATGTTAATAATGAAATACTACCTCACACCCATTAGGATAGCTACAGTCAAAGCCATGGAAAATAACAATATAAAATAACAAGATCTAAATACTTAGTGAGGACGTGGGGAGATGGAACTCTAGTATTATTAATGAGAATGTAAAAAGAAAATTGATGCAGCTGTTGTGGTTCCATTTCTGAATACATACCCAAAGCGAAGGCAGGGACTAGATACGATATTCGTAAACTCAATTCCATAGCAGCATTAGTCACAATAGCCAAAAGGTGGAAGCAACCCACACGTCCACTGACAGTTGAATGAATTAATAAAATGTGGTTATATGTACAATGGGCTATGATTCAGCCTTAAGAAAAAAGTAAATCTCACTCCAACAAGCCAAAGCAATCTTGAGAAAGATGAACAAAGCTGGATGCATCATAGTCCCTGATTTGAAGCTATATTATTGGGCTGGCCAAAAGGGTCATTCAGGGTTTTCCGTAAGATGGCATGGAGAAACCCA